>NC_057888.1:9509687-10126875 GCF_019740435.1 Gambusia affinis
TTTGCACGTAGACAAGCATAGCCAAGTTCCCCTTTGTTTAGGCTCAAAGTATTTGACTTCTTAAAATACGTGATTTGAGATAATCTATGTGTGTGTCTGGGAGTTGTATACTTTAGCTCACGGGTTTGATTTATTTATTTTTGCAGGATAGCATGCCCCATTTCTTCTGCTTATGTCAGAGCTAAATTTTTTAGGTCAGAGTTGACATGACTTTTGTTATTGTTTAGCAGGAGCAAATCTGCTGAGCTAAGTGACACTCAAACTTGGAATTAGACCTCAAAGAACCCAATTAACTCTCTTTCTTCTTTTTTTTTTTGAGCTCTTCATATCAAGGCTGCAATATACCTTTTCATGAACACAATATGATCTGATGGGCTTTTGCTTCAATTCAGAAGACTACCACAATGCTACATTTGTAAAATTGGAATGTTCACCAGTTGGGTTGAGTGTGTGTTGTTACTTTTCTGTCACCTTCCTTTCTACCCCGTTTTCCTGTGATGCTGATCTCTTCCGAGACCAAGGTTGTTCTTGCTGCCAAGGCTGTTCCTGCTACACTGCTCACCCACCTGCAATGTATCATGTCATCAAGTTAGTATAAAAGGACCAGCGGGACTCCCAACTGTTGCCAGATTGTCTGTCTCAGTAGTGGTATTTCAGCTCTTTTTCTTCTTATGCCTCCAGGGAAAACTTGCTACATTCTCCTTGAAGTTTTTGTGGCTTTCAATTACCTACTTGAAGCTCACCTTGTTTCTCCCCTGGATTACCCTTGTAATACCTTGGTTACTTAATGGTTTTTACTACGTCTGCAACAATTATCTAGGGAACCCACCAAACTGCATTAGAGGTCATCTGTCAAACCCCCTCCATTTACTTCAATTGGCTCATAAACACCACATGTAAAACAACCAAACTTTCTGGAATCACACAAATTAAATGCTAATCAAAACCACTGCATTAATCCTTACTTTGTCACATCACAACCACAGATTCTAACATTTAATAATATTTCTATGTGATATGCTAACACAAACTTGTGCTTAATTGACATGATGCCGACTCCGCCCCCCATGCTGATGTAGAGCAATCCTCCCCCAATCAATCCAGGGCACTTGTCAGCAACTGACCAATCAGGCCAATTGCTGGGTGACATGCAAAATTCAAATGGAGGACCTGAAGTGGATTTCAATGGTTCAAAACAAAGCAAAGTTGATCACAACAGTACGCTAATGTCTCAAATAGGCTGGAACAGACAAAGCATCTCAAAAAACACGTATATTTAGGATATGATCCATGTTATCGCTGTAGAAAAGATTTCTCTTATAATATTGAGGATTTACTAACATCAAGGTGATCCACATAACTATCTGGTGCTGCAGACTTCATATTATATGAGCCAGAAGAAAGTTTTCAAAACCCTGGAGAATACAATCATTTAGTTTCTGTCATAAAATGCAGTAGTAGAAATGGTGACGAAGACGCTGTGGAACCAGGTTGAGATGATACAAGTGATGATTTAATGATGAATAGTACACAAATAATCCAAAGGTCCTAAATCCAGGCAGTACAGAATGAATGGAAGGCTAAGGCTCAATACTCATATCAACTGGAAAAACAAGAGACAAGACAGATCTGACAAGCACTCGAAGAGAAACAAGGAACACATGTGGGATTAAATACAAAGGGAGACAATCAGGAGAATCAAGGGACAGCTGGGGACAATCAACGGGTGGACAGGACAACATGGAGACTCAATTAACTGAAAATGACACAAAAACTTAAATTAACACAGAGGAAAAAAACTAAACCTGACAGTTTCAAGTTGGGTCAAGCATTTAGGATCAAAAGTAGCATTAAATAGCTGTCAACTTGTTTCTGCAGGCGAGTAATGAATTGTGCTATTTTCAGTAATTAGTCTATGATAACGATGCTATCGCTAACAACAAACTAACCCATGTTCTTTCTATGAGGTTGGATCTGATAGTAAATTATTTATTTAGCTTCTGTAAACCCAAATTCATACTGGAGTTGTACATTAATGTTGAGTTGTTGGAGTGTGGCAACAGAAATAAATGGGCTGCATTTATTTTTGGCCCTCTATCTGCATGGACCTTACCAAGCACCACCCACAACCGACCTAGAAAATCTTACATGGCCGCAAGTCTCAGGCATGTTGTTCCGATGTAAACATGGCGTCTTTCAATTTCTCTGCAGTGTATTTCTGACTCAATTAGTGCATCATTTCAACCAGATTTTCACAATATATCAGCTACTACAATGGACAGAGGAACTAACAAGTTCCTGTCATCTTTTTTGGATGAGATTAAGGTGTTTGAGCCAAGCGATGCCTCCAACATTGTGCACATCACAGCAAAATGCTTTCGTTCAGTGAGGAAAACGGCAGATCCACACACCCTCTTCATCAATGTAGCTGTGGACAAGATCACTGATGCCTATTGTTCTCCCAAGGCTGGGCAAGTCAGGCATTCATCATTCTGTAGGCTACTTTTGAAATCAGTGGGTGATTCCTGTAGTTTGTTGGCAAATGTTTGACCGTGCCTAGGCCTGATACATTGTACTTGGTGCTAGAGTGGCTAACACCAGTAACAGTTTAGTCCAAAGCCCTTTCTGCTAAAATAAAATCTTTAATGTATATCAGATACAGTACACATTGCATAATGATCTGTTTAGCTAATGTAAGACTGTGTAGCAGCCAATGAAATGCCCTCTGGTAAGGTCCATTGGGTGACGTCGGTGCTACGTCATCTGAAACACAGCAACAGTATCTATTATAGAAAACGCGCTGCAGTCAGAGATTTTGAGGATAATAGGTAATCATGATCCAAGTAGTCAGTGGGTAATATGCAATCCCAGAACGTGTAGAGGGCGGAATACAATTGTTTTAGGAATTACTAGAATTTAGAATATAAGTGGGTAAATCTTATAATTAACCTTCATAGGCTACAGCATAACACACCTTAAATCTGAAAAAGAAAATGTTCATAAAGATTGATGGTTCTATGCAAGATCTTGTAATAAAGTTTTTTGATGGAGGGTAAATACTCATTTAAACAGATAAAATTCATAATATTATTTCTTCCTTTTCCAAAAGCTTTGGAAAAATTTTACTACATAGTTGCATTCTTTGGTTATTCCCATGACCTAAAGCAGAAAATATCCAACTGTCTGGAGCAATTAGCAGTTTAAATGTGTTGTCACACACACTTTCACAGCAGTGGAGCTTAAACTGCTGGAGTGAGAGGAAATTAAAAGGATTGGCCAGAGAGGGAGGAAAGACATTTGACCTATTGAGTCAGTTTTCAGCTTTGCATTCCAGAAAGCTTTTTACGTTCAACAGATCTGTGTGATTTCTAGCTCTCTCAATGTCCTGTGGCTTCTGACCTCCCGGAAGTAGAGTTTCCACATGTCCTTCATAATAACCACTTGACTTTGGATTGTGTTCAGTACTGATTCCATTAGACCTTCACTTCCTAAGGCTAAATTTACTCAGCCATCTCACAGTGAAGACCCACTGCTAAGCTTGGTTTTGCTCTATAATTACTGACCAACCTAATATTACAAAGTAGTACCTCTAAACATATTCCAAACCAAGGAACATTACTTTCTGTTTCCCAAAATATCAGCAAATAACTCACTACACGGGGCCATCGTTTCTACTCAAAAAGCTGTATGAAAAAAAAAAAAGTTGTTAGTTGTTGAATCCACAAACCAGTGCTGATCTTCCTTCACCTGTTTTACTTAGTTGTTTTTTTTTTTTTTTTTTTGGGGGGGGGGGGGGTTTCTGTGCAAACTTTTCATGTAAAGTAGCTTTATCCCTTTAGACATATTTGTGAATCTGAGAGCAAAACAAAGACTAAGGCAAGATTCCCAGATGGAAGATGCAGTGCCACAATAGTGGCCTGCAAACCACAGTGTCCATTGGGGAATATTCCATTGTAAAAGCACCAACGATATTCAAAGAAAAAGAAATCCCTTACTTGTGGTTGGTCTTTTAGGTTGCAGCCAGAAAAGGATAAGGGTGGATCACCACTGGGTTTTGTCTTGATGTGTTGTGGTTACCAGATTGCCAGTCTGCTACTTCAGTGCTTCCAATGCCTCTTTCTCCTTAGAGGGCAACAGGTTCATATGGATGGCTCAAAACAGACACACCCTCAGTGTGAAGGATTCTTCATCTGAAATATCTGATCAGACTTCAGGACAGAAGTGCCTGCTGCAAATCTTACTGAGGCTCGAAACTGGCAGCCTAGAATTAACTATAACTATTATATAGAATGGAAATGACACAGTGCTTTCTATGAAATGAAAGATCAAGAGTAACTATGGGAATGATCTCATGTCTTCTTTTCCTGAAACCGATCATGTAACCTTCGGCACAGAAAATATAACAAAAATGGTATAAATGCAGACTGAAAACGGTATTTGTGGTTCTAGTTTTATTTTCCTGGAGGAACTTTGACAAAGATTGATGAGGTGAGGTGTTTAATTATAAAAGAGCACATTCAGGCAGACTCGTAAAGTTTTTATGTATGTTGAAATTATCAATGAAACTATTGTTTTTTCTTTGTTTAAGTGCGTTTGAGTATAACTGACATTACATAATTACTAATTTACTGTTGATTATTAACTTTGGGGGTTATCAAACCACTAGAAAACAATAAGCCATTATCCTTAATTCATGGTATGTTTCTAGTAAACAGACATGCATTGACTGTTAAAGTTTAACAATAATCTAGTACTTTATCTTGGACGTTTGTTGGCTTTTTGTACTTTGCTTTACTTGGAATACAATGTAGTTAAGGTAAATTGTTCAGGGGACGGGTAGGATTAACCCTATCCTTAACCCTAACCCTAGCCCTCTATGGTTTGGGAGACAGGAAAAATGCACTCCAAACGCTTTATTTGGAGTTCATTTTGAGTCCAGTGATGTAAGGGGGCAGGACCTCACCAGCAATTACAGCCAAGTGAGAGGCCAACCCTATAAAGCCTCTTGTGTGAGTGAGGCTCTTTGGGTTAACGTTGTTGGTCCCCAGGCTGACACTCAACTGGAAGTCTGACGGTGACAGAGACACCCATAGAAAAGCTCTTCTAATGCCAGATCAAACTGAAATGCCCTCCAACATGCATCATACCTGGCCACTCCCTCATTCTTGTCAAAAAGGTTCTGCAGTTCCTTCACAAGGTAACGAAGCACCTTGTCCAGGTTCGAGATAAGGCAGTGTTGGAAACCCATGTCCCGAAAAGGGATAACCAACAGGTTCTCCAACAGCAATATGGTTAACGCCTGCCCACAGAAAAAGAACTTGGGATCAATCTCCCAGGGAATGTCGCCCTCGAATCTGCAGACTTGTTCGATCCGTACTCCAAGCTGGAGGACCAGCTTGTCCTTCAAATCCTCCATGTGGCCGATGTCCTGCCACACCCTGGACAACAGTGCTCACTGGAACTGACTGGATGCCTATATGGCAGTTGTATGTGGACATGTGGGGAGTCCACATACAACTGCACAAAGTTAAGCTAACTGTCAGCACCAAGGACATCCATGAGTGCTGGCTGCAAGCTGAGCGGTAAGTGATCCAGATCAGTTTGGTAATTGGTGGCCTTGTGGATCCCCAAGATGGAATAAATGGATCCACGAGGGCCTACCTTGTCCTGCATAGCATACCTGGAGATTAGGAGGTGGATGTCCAGGTCCCAGGCTGATATCTTTCACGCCGCGCGGACAGACAGACTGGTGACACCGTTTGGATCTGCCACGTCTGTCATATCCACAGGATCCTCATCCTTTTGGCTGAACATGGTCAAAAAGAGAACTGGCTTCAGGGGGTGGCTCTCACCATTATTCATGATAGCCTTGTGGACAAGGGAGAGGATAAAAACCAGGTTTCGCCAGAGAACATTAGTCAATATTTGCTTCTGCCTGGCCGGCTTCTCCCTTTGCTGCCATCAGCTCCTTTTTGGAACTCAAACAAAATGCAATTAAACATCTCACAAGCATAACTTCTTTGTGAGACGTGTGTCTGGGTCAGTCAAGGAGACTGGCGTGAATATTGGTGTCAGGTGGCAACCACCCTCCACATGTCCAATTGTGTAGCCACAACTGTGTCTTAGGGCAGTCAAATCCTGTGGGGTACACTGTGTCAGGTTCACATTCTTTTTCAGGACGTTATAACAATCCTGAAAAATGTGGACCTGACAATGTGGCAGATCTAAAAGTGCCATAGCACGTTTTAGCTCCACCACCAGGCCATCAGTATCGAACCTGAACGTGACGTCACGTTCAGGTTCGCCAACATAGGTGGAGTGAAAATGTCTGAAGGCATTTGATGTCAGCTCCCAGAAAGATTGACAACTTTGCATACTGTGACATGGCATGGCTAAGTGTTTGTGAGTTCAGGGAGCCAACCTCATGAATGACAGACTGGGTGACTTCCATGGTGTGCACAGCATGGTTGTCAAATGGCAGATGACACAAAGATAAGTTTCAAGTTACTTAAAATTCCAAAATACAAACTTATGTTAATTGCGCAATTACACAAACATAGTAATGTAACTAATGTAATGTCTTAAACAACAAAATGTTTAAGACATTAAACATGTGATATAACAAATTTATATTTACATGTCTCTATGTATCCCCTGTGCCTCCCCCATGTATTCAACATGTCCCCTATGTCCAACGAGTCCAGCTAACTTGCTCCGTGTGTCCAACGTCTCCAAAATGTGCAATATGCCCCCCGTGTCCAATGTGATACATGTGTTCAACGTGTGGTCTGTAAAGAAAAATTAAAACTGAAAATGTTTTACCACATTCATGAAAACTGCACTTTGATCAGTCCATTTTGAGAAAATAGGGCCACAGTTGTCAAAAGTTTTCAAGAACCGAACTTTGTCAGGATAATCGCTCAAGTTCTTGCATTTTAGATCCCAACATGTAAAGGGCAGTTATTTGCAATAACTCATAGGGAACTACATTTAGGGGGAAACTAACATTTGTAATAATGGTTCTCATAAATTTAGGGAGAAGATACTGATATAGTGGGTCCTGCTTTCGATGTAGGAGCTTAACAGCATTCAAAAAATTCAGTGCCATCCATCTGCTTTTTTAAATCAGGCCGTCAAGAAAGACTGGCTATATAGCTATTATTGGCATA
The DNA here is from genome assembly GCF_019740435.1 of Gambusia affinis. Taxonomy (NCBI): domain Eukaryota; kingdom Metazoa; phylum Chordata; class Actinopteri; order Cyprinodontiformes; family Poeciliidae; genus Gambusia; species Gambusia affinis. The sequence continues at coordinate 9,516,857 of NC_057888.1, forward strand.
AAATGAAATCAATTTTACTTGGCACCAAGTGGCAGCAGGTACAAAGACCTGGAAAATAGATTCTTGTGGGCTTCAGTTAGGTGCAGACTTTTTAATAGTATTTCAGACCAAAATGGATAACCTCGACTGGCTTTAAATTGATAGGGTCTAAGCTGTAATTGACAGCGAGGTCACATTTATGACCTAAGCAATTATCCCCTCAACCAAGTATTGGAATATTGGTTGTGACTGACAGCTTATTACACTGCGATCCAGTATGGAAACGATAAGTCTGGGTGGCTGTCTCTTGTGTCATGCCAAGAATCACAAATCATCTCTGGTGTAAGTAGCAAGGAAATTGACTTCATGTAAGCAGAACCAAATGTGTTTACTCAAAAACAAACACCGAAGAAAGCAGACTCTTCTGAAACATATGCTGCTCCACTGCCTGTCTTTATCAAACATCAAGAGTGTTTTGATTTCAGTGTCTAAATACAGTCTTTCAAATATTCCAAAGTTTCCCCGAATTATTCTTGCTCCATTTTGTTGTCTAGGTCTAAATATGCAGTCAGAATGACCAGATTTGTAGGTCTGCACATCAGATCATTGTTTTAGCTTCTTGTATCAACAAGTTTGTTCCTTTCAAATGTAAAAAAAAAAATCATAATTTGCAGTCCACATGTGGACTGAACTTAAAATATAACAATTTCAAAAACCTTAATGCAAAAACCAAACTTGGATAACTTAGCATGCAGTGATATATTTCAAGTCGAATCCTAGAGAAAATTAAAGCCCGGAAGTTTTAAATAAATTTTAAATTCAGGAATTTCAGCTTTCTCCCAAGTATCAATTGCTTTTAAAAGTCATTCTTTGATTACAGAGGTAAAAAAACAAAATACTGACTGAAAAAAACAGAAATTATCCAGCTTAACAAAGACGGCAAAAAAAAAAAAAAAAAACTATGCCCAAAATTATTCATACACCTGGAAAATTTAGATTGAAAATGTCATGATGTAAGAGTTTAAGAATGGACCAAAATGCAGACAGGAGCAGGGAGCATGGATCATATTAAACAATACTTTGGAGAAATAAAGACAAAAACTTATTAAAAAAAACCATGGGAGCACAGGGACTTGGAGCCAAACAAAAATCCAGAATCCAGAACAAAACACCTTCAGGAAAATCAGTGGAAGTATCCAGGATCAATGGGAATTAAGAGGAGGAACCAGCAAAGAGTATGAGCAAGAGAAGGGTTTAAATACCATCAAAATAAAAAACATCCATTTCAATGGATGTTTTCTCGTTCCAATTTTTAACATTTGTATGAAATGAATATTGCCGGAACAAAAGACCTGAGCTAATGAGCTAACAGGTTGCAGGTGTGAGGAGAGAGAGACAACATGGCACAGAGGGCGAGAGAGAGCATACGGGGCCTAGAAAATATATCTAATACCAAGGAATTAACTCAATCTAAGAAATATAATATAATAACAGAGAATTACTAGAGACAAGACTGAACAAAGAAAGAGACAAAAGAACAAAAAATAATAAATAAACCTCAAAACAACTCAGGATCCTAACAAAAAAATGTTTTTCATTTTACCAAGAAGTTTGTTTCTGAAAGGAAATAAGATTGGCATATAAATGTAAAACGTGCAATGTGCATCAGTAAAAAAAAAAAAAAAAGTATTTACATTTTATTTAAAAAATGGTGCACTGATGTTTATTATCTTCTCAATCAATGGAGAAAAAAATATGGAATTACAGCAATTAAAGCCTTAATACATTTGCAAAGCAGTTGTTTACATTTCCACTGGTATTTCACAGTTTGTCTTTGATAATAACTTGGAGCTTTCTTTCAATAATCTTTAGAAAAGATTATATCTACTTTAGGATTGATGGATTGTAAACAAAGGGACCCGAATACAACCCTCTTTTTTTCTTTTCTCGTGCACTTTTATTGACCTAAGACACGTAGTCTCTGTGTACCCATGCTGACACACCCTGACACCAAATTACCCTAAACTGCTATTTTTTTTTTTCATCTGAAATTCAACCTACAAAGAAATGATTGAAGGCGCAAAAGTCAGACTAAACACTCTGAAAGATCATTCAGAAGTCTCCAGAATAGCTCATAAAAGTCCTGCTTTGATTTTTTTTTAGCTGGCTATAAATGGAGCTCCTGTGGCTTTTGACAACTCCCCATCCTCCACCCATCCTCTGTTCCACTTTTGTCTTCTCCATAAATCAATATATGTTTGGGAGTGTGGGGCTGCTGATTGTTTTTACAGAGTGTAGATGTGTAATTTGGATAAATGGCATGTACAAACAGTTTGCTATGACGATGGTAAACAGTCTGGCTGGTTAGAAAGGGAGTGTGCCGATAGTCTCAAGGCATACAATCTGATATAATTGGTAGTGTAAAATCTGAGCATATTTGATTACTCTCCTGGAGGATAGGTGTGATGATAGGCTCGTAATAATTCCCCCTTTTTTGTTAAATCGCCTGGATCAAAGTTCCCATTTCTTGCCCCTGCCAGCCCATAATTGTGTTGCATATAATCATATATATTATATATAGGCTGCCAGAAGGGACTCCATCCATACAGGTATATTATTTGTGATTTTATACATAGGGTTGAAATGGTAAATTCTATTGAGTTTTTTTAAATCTTCCCGCGGTCTTATAGTGACGCTCAGGAGGAGTGTGGTGTGTTGGATAGCAGGGAAGTAGGAAGGGAGAGAAAAGGGGGCGGTGGGGAGTCAGCTCCCCAAACCACACACATAAGCACACCAACTCAGGATGACTGAGACCTCACACAGGATAAAAAGGGACCCTGACTCTTAAGACCACGTCTACATAGTGTATTAATGCTACAGCTGCATTCACAGCAGCCAAATATTGCTTTGATTTCAAATTGAAGGAATTTAATCCAACTGCTTGGTATGTCTGGCAAAGAACTTTCTCTTGCAGCGAGACAATAAGTATGCATCGAACTAAGGATTTTGTCATGTACAAACTTTAATAAATATGTTTGCTTCTTATAGTTTTCTTGCAGCAGTTGCTTTCCTCTTGACATTTTTCTATCCAGGGAATATTTGTGAAACACGATTGATGTTTATCATATTCTTCCCCCTGAGCCTTGGATGTTTGCAGCTGATACTGAGTTACCAAAATCCTCCAGGTTGATACTATACTAAATGCTCTCTTTCCCAGGCCTCTGTGGAGAGGTGGGCAGCCATGTTTTGGAAGGTCTTAGACACTGCTTTAAGATTGAAAAGGATTTTATTTAGGAAAAATGTTTTTTTTTTAGAGAAAAGGGAGCTTATTAGGCACTGCACATCTTTAGATGTGCCTTCATAGCCCTTTTTTTCTTCCTACCATTTTACAATTATACATTGCTTTGTGTTGGTCTGTTGCATAAAATCTCTATAAGATGCATAAATAGTTGTGGCACAATGAAAAAAACATATTATTCAGAATATTTCTGCAATTGTTGTCAATACAATAGATTTGTTCATTCTAAACAGAACAGGATGGGGAAGTAAATAACGGGCCAAGGCAACAATAATAAAACTGCAATAAAACAGTACTTACACTAAGTTTCGGTTCACAACAAAGTATGCAAATAATGTGTTCCATTAAAAGCTGAGACACACTCAATGAACAGGTGTTGGTCCAGCGGAACACGTCATACATTCTTCCTTTCTTTATTGTTTATTTGCATGGGGAGACATGAACATTATGAACAAAAGCAGAACACTATAACATTTATGGCCTTATCTAATTTGCAATGCATATCCCCAGATGGAGCTTTAACCACACAAAACAATTTAAAAAGACATAAAGCAACATAGCAAGATAATATCATAATAAAGTGAGGATGAAAAGAGCGTATGTTAAAGAGGTCTCCCACTGCCAATAATTTGACAGTACAAAGCTTGAGTTAAGTGTATAAAAAAACGTTTTACTTTACAGTTTTTCAATGGATGTTTTCTCGTTCCAGTTTTTAACATTTGTGTGAAATGAAGATTAATGATTTCAGAAATCTTATGGAGATGCACATGAGGCCAAAAAATACACAGCTGTACTGAATCTGTCCTCACTTCTTGTCTCTTTCTAGTATTTTTCCACTAACTCTAAATTGCACTGTGCCTGAACCCAGATATCCCCAACCTCCGCCCTCTTCCTAAAAACATAATTAGAGAAATTTACAGTGAGTTAGCCACGTAGTATCCTGTATATTCAATATACAAATAGTTGGGCCCCTTCAAGTGATGTGCTTGGGTTTAAAAGCTCTGGCTGCATTCCTCATTATTCCTCACAGGAAAGCTGATTTGGGCAAGACATTAAAGATAAGTTTCTGGAAGTTTAAACATTTCCAGAAGTTTGCAACTCACCTATGTAAAGTTAGCAAATAGTTTGATTTAGTTTACTAACAAATTGTCCATGTCATTAGTGAATTCTTATTATTTTTGACTGACATAAGTATTTTTTAGTGCAAAGTTCAGTTTTCTTCACAATTTTACCTTGTGGTTAAAGCTGCAGTATGTAACTTTTATAAAAAACACACTTTTAACATATTTATTCAAACTCTCACTATGTTGTGACAGTTTGGTATGAGAAATAAAGGATTTTTTAAAAAGAAATAAATAAATATTGAGTTCCTACTGCCTTCTCCCAATGCCATAGCTATAAACAACCAGAGCCACATTTTGTTGTTATTTTCTTTGATAGAAAAACACAAAGTGGTGCGTGGTTAGAGAGTGGAAAGAAAATATTTGGATTACAATTAAAAGTCTGAAGTGTGGCCTTTATTAATTGGATGTGATCTTGAAAGCACAATGCACCATGTTGGGATAATTTTCCCCACAGCAGGAAAATGGATTAGAAAATGGATGGAGCTAAACACTAGGCATTGCTGGAAGAAAACCTATTAGAGCTATTAAAAGTTTCAACACAATTAAAACTGGGGCAGAGGTTTTATTATCCAGCAGGACATCTAAACTACAGCTGAGCTACAATGTAATAATTTAGATGAAAGGGTATATAAATGTGTTAAAATACCCCTTCAAACATCCAGACTTAAATCTTATTCAGAAACTGTGGTAGTATTTTAATTGCAGCTACGGACTTAGAGACTTAAATCTGAATTCAGATTAGTGCTTAAAAAGTAAAATAAATTAAAACTAAGCATCATTAGAGGTAACTTAATGTACTTCTCCAATGTAACATTTCAACAAAATATGTTTGCAGATCAATGCGCAGTAGGATGATTAGGGTAGTATGTGCCACAGGCAATTTCTTCAGGTATCAGAGCTGATGCTACACTTTGTGTTTTTGTATTTATGGGTCATACCTTAAAAGTGTAACTGAAGCACCCCAAGTGCTCATTAAGAATTTGTTAAAAATAGGCAAAAATCTTGACAAATATTTCATATTTTTCTAAATGTTTTAGGTATTTCTTTGTTACATGCTCAGGAGACAGAAATGATAAATATAAACAGTATAGTTATTGACATATTTCTATTTACTTTAATGTATGTTATTCTGTTACTTTACTTTAAGCATGAAATATCAACAAGTTAAAGCATGCCTAAAACAACCTGCCTTTTAAGATTCAAATACAACATCTTTAAATTTTCTTGCCTTGGACTAAAATAAATCAAGCTTTCTTTATCCCTTCCTCTATTTGATAAAACCATTTATGTGGCATTTTTCTATCTCGGTCAGAGTGCAGGTTTTGCTACATTCCTGGTTACAATCAATGTCACCTTTCAGAGGGTATGAAGTTGAGCCAGTTCAGGGGAAATGATGGACACAAAAGGCTCTTTCAGCAGCAATAAGTCTCCCTCCCTAGTCTGACCCAAATCTCCCCTGCCTGCCCCCCTCATCATAGCTGGCTCATAGCAGCTACTCAGACATTCAGCCTTCATCTCGGCTTTACAAGGAGCAGAAACGTGCCTTTGGTCAGGCAGCCAGTAGCGCAGGGTGAAAACATGGCACCTAGAGGTGGGGACAACTCTCTAGAGGTTGTAGATGTTAAAATATAATGAGAATTGATAGAGATGTGAGACCTTAGATGTTTCATATCAGTGAAGCACTGGTTTGAATTTATTCAAACTGACTGTACATCACTATTTTGAAGCATGACGCCCTACCTCGTTTCACCCGCTATAGATTCCCCGTCTGCACTTTCTCAGTCTTTACATCTCTGACCTGCAAAGTTTTCTTTAGGTTACATGTACATGTTTACACACTCCCTCCAAGATACACTGAACTACATTCTTACCTATGTATATCATCACACCACACCCCAAAACACATAAGTACACCTCCCTTCAGAGCAAGCAGGTCTGATTGATTCTACATGTGACATGTCCAAACCTGAGAACAACCTGAAACAGGGATTACACCACGTAGGTCTGACCTGCAGAAAGGAACTTTGACCTCTCTGCAGGTCAAAGGTCTGAACATAAATCAATAGTGAAACTCTGATATTTAGTTTAGTGTGCTCCTTATTGTTGAAGTGAGAGTGAATATCACTGTAAGATCAAAAGAGCTGTCTAAGGTCCTCAGAAAGAACATGGTCGCAACTTCTGAGACCAGATAAACAATAAAAAAAAATCTTAAATGAGTTTAAGGCATAGAGATAGAAGTGTCAAGTAAATTCAGTACAATTCTGTTGTGTAATTTACAACAAACATTTGCCCTCTTATGTCTCTTCACATTTAATAAAATAGTAAATTCGACTGAATTATATAGATTGCAAGTTAGGTAGATGCATGTCAAATCAATGTTAGTTATTAATGAGGTCAATATCATGAGATGCCCAAGTAAACATTGTTCTGCAGACGTCTGCAGGATTAACAGGAAGGGCGGACCTGGTATGAGAAACTGGAACAAGTGCATAATCATTAAAATATAACAGTAGCAATCATTTTTAAACAGATTTTATTCAATCTTGACAATAACTTAAATATGTTGTCTTTCTGAGTTTCAAAATCCAGTCACTCACATCTCTCTGGAGAAAAGGCATTTTTATTTACAGAAAAGCAAATGCTTGACATTTTCAATAAAGAAAGAAAAAGCAGATGACAGTAAAATGTGAAAATTCCAACAGGTGAACTGGAATCTGCTGACTTGCTTGTTAGTGAAAATACTGAGAAAACTAAGATGGCCCTTTTCAAAGTTTCTTCAATAAAAGTCTTGAATAAGCTGCTTCAGTACAGAAAAAACAAATTAACATGCTATCCAGGAAATAAAGAAGTTGAGTAGCACCAGTAGTAAAAAGCTTCAAACTTTTTATGCCTGAAACACAATTACTCTAGTTAAATGTGCACATGCTTCAGCTGCTTGTTTGTGAAGATACCAGTGTGTATGACGGCTACCATGATGGTTAAATCAGTATTATAAACATAATGGTAACCTACAGTACACATAAATGCTGTCTGATTTAGATTTATTTTCAATATACTCTATGCCATTTATTTCAGTCACTTTTCTGTACCATTTTCACTCTGTTTGACAGAGATTCTTTGAAAAGAAAAAAAAATCATTCTTTCAAAGCGTTTGCTTTAAAAAAAGGGAATTGCATCGTGAAATGACCAAACACAAAAACAAACCAAAAAATAAAAAATAAAATACTAAAGCAAAAATAAAGCAAAAATAATTTATACTGGGCATTCAAGGAATGTTCAAGGATCAACAAAGGACACAGCGATGTAGCGAGTGCCATTAGTTGTGGGTAGACCTTCGTGGAGATGAGTCAGGCGTCCTGGGTGCATGAAGCTCCATCCTTTTCTTGGTGATTCTATGGAGCAGTTGTACCGATGGAAACGGCAGCCTCCACCCTAATTTGGGTGTAAACAGAGCAGATGAAAGCAGATTGTGTTTTTAAGAAGCATTTTGGAGCCCAAAGTACATCATTCAAGAACTTTCACCAAGTCCCTTTAATATACCCTTGCTAGACCACAGGTGTTTTCGTTTTAAACTCTTTTTCCAAGAAGGTGTTGTCCCACCATATCCAACATTTGAATGTCAATAGATGCTTTGCTCCAAAAAGAGTTTTATTTCTGTCTCACAAAAAAAATTCTTTGATTGATTTGCTGATATGAAATATATCGTTCAAGACAAAAATTTGCTTAAAAAATGATGGGCTTTCCAAAGGTGTTTTGGTTAAAATAACTTCTGCATCCATTGTGTTTCTGGCCAAAGAAAGGAAAAAAAGCCAACCTAATAGCAACATTAGAATAAACTGCTCCAGTCTAAAGGAACTAAAATGGCAGTCTGTGACTTATTTTCAAAATGCGTCTTACCTGAAAATCTGTATTCTTGTTGTTGAGAGCGATGTTGATGGTGAAGGTGGAGGAGTCGTGATGGGGCCTCAGGAAGGCTTGTCTGTGGGGTGTGTATTTAACTACGAAGTTCATCAATGCATATCCCTGCCATGATGGAACAGAATTACATTGTGTTACTTGCTAGTCAGAGGTTTGTACTAAGAAATTAATGCATTTGGAAAATCTGAATGACACACAAACAGGGGCCTGTCAACAACATCAGGATAAAAGTTTTGATAAAGTTACGTGTGCAAAACAATCCCTGGACAATGTCCTACGTTTAAGAGAAATGTGTTTCTGGCAGCAAAACAACACAGCCAGAAGGGTGGAGCTGTGTGTGGAAAGTGTTGCGTAGGGGTGCTCTGTGAAGCAAAAGTTCAGCTGGAGACTGCAGCTCCAGGGAGGAGCTTTGTGGAAATAGTTGGTGCTTTATGAGGGATTCAAGGTTTCCTCAAACATGAATGAAGGAATCAAAGCAACAGATCAGGTATGTTTTGATGAGGGTATTACATTAGAATCTGAAAGTAAATTTGACATAATATTCATGATATTATTACACCCCCGGGGGGTTCATAAGACAAGTTTTAGGTTTTAGTAGAAAGAAGACGGTTTTGAGTCACGTCAAACTAACCTTTGTGTAATAGCCGGAGAAAACTTTCAATGTGACCGGCGATATGAACTCCCGGAGAAAGTGCAGCCACTCTTTATCAAACCCAATTTGCTTCATGTGAATGTCATCCGTCGGAACTGTCTCGTAGCCTCCAGAGATCCTCTTGTCCTGAAAAAAGGATGAGAAAAGAAAGTAATGTGATTAACAATGGAACAAATGACCCACCGATCTCAAAGTGTGTGACCACAGAGTTCACCATGATGATGATGTTGGTGTGTCTGTGTGCCAATAAAACCACAGGCAGGGCTGTTGTCTGTCAGCATGAAGCTTAATGACCCATCCAGGAGAGTCACTTCCCAAACAGAGCTATTCAAAGTGTCTGTATGAATTCAGTCTGTCCCGGAAAACTCAGAGACACACAGAATTACCAATTTAAAGCAACATAAAACAGGCCAAACCCCTAAAAATAAATGTTGATCATTATTTCTTACTTTAGTGCAGCTTCTCATTTTAGACATGGGACCTATTGTCTGCTAGTTCTGTGTCTATGAGCTTTTCTGTTATAAAGTAAAGTAGTAAGGCAGAATTGTAAGAGCTCCCAAACCAGGAATGCAATAACACAATCTTGTAGCCCTGGGAAAGAGATTGGATTTGTATCCTTGCAGGGTATCTATTGAACTTTATTAGGTTTAATTGTAACTTATTTTCAGAAGATTTTATGTCACACCCAGGAATTGAAGTTATAACTTTTTTAGGCTGGTTGACTCTTATTAGCTCTCATTCAGCTAAGATTGTGATGTATTTTGAGAGCATTTAAATATCTTAGCCACAAATTAGCTACCCCAAACTAGCTATCCATGCTTTTGGATTTTTCATGTATTTATGAAACTAATTACATTTAAAAACAAGGAATTAGTTGTATTCAGCTACTACTTCTCCGATGACTTCTTACATTATGTATACTCATTGAAAAAAAAAAAAAAAAGATTGTAGGAATTGACACATTTTGTAAATATCTCGGGTTTCTGTAGTGTATTACGCTTTTTTGAAAAAATTCCATTTGACTCCATTATTGTTCAATAACAATTGGCAGTGAGGAATTTGTGGTGAGTGGTTTTGTACACTGGATGTAAGACTGAAATAATTATAGAAACCAGATTATGCCACATCATTTATACAGTGAAACCCTAGAACAGGGTGTACTTTTCTCTTACCATGACTGTAGATGTAGCCATTAAATCAAAATTTATACATAATAATAAAAAACAAAATTTGCTTAGAAGCAGGATATTATTTTTATACACACAAAAGGCTTATAAAAAGCAGAAGGGTTAGGGTTAACAGAAAACAGTGGCCACAGGCATGAGCTTGTGTTGCAATAGCTTTCACTACTATTCTCAGGAAGTCTCCACCAACAGTACTGACCTCATGTTTGCCTCCAGACCATAAACCATAGTGCTCCATCTCCTCAACTATTTCATCACACGCCTTCTCTGAGAGCACTGGGAACCAGAACACATCTGGACAAGGCTGCAACACACATATGAGCACACACACATGCATAGAGTGACTACAGAGAACAGACTTTACTCACATCTTCACCTGGGGTTGTAGCTGCTGTAATACAATACCCAGACATGCTAAAACCAGATGTTGGGATTTCCATGCGACATTATGTCACTGTCTTTTTCGCACTCTCAGTCTGTACATGCAAAGCCACACATGTAGACACAAACCTCCTCCAAGTGGTTCTCAGTGAAAATTTGTGTGTAGTTTGGGTGGATGTATTTCTCCTTCCAGTCCTGCATGTAGAGAGATTTTTAGATAAGCAGACTTTTTTTTTACACTGTTTGCCGACTTGCATACCTCACAGGACTAATCACTCTCCCCACCAGCTAGGAATCTTTTTTGCACTAACGCTTTCTATTGTCTCATATTTCTAATTCTTCCATTACTGCTAATAGGTTTTACAGGTGGTCGCTGTTTATGTTGGGAAAAATAGATTTCACATGCATGTAAAAATAATGAAAGACTATAATGACTTACCACAGGGTTTTCAAATATCTGCCACAAGTCGTTGTTGTAACGAGATACGTTGTAATTAGCTGTGGAAATGAGCCTCCCAAACTCATGACGGTTGGTTATGTATATGAATACTCCCTGCAGCAAATAGGGAAATAAATCCTCTTAAATTCTATACAAATGCTAAATCTGAAAAATCTCTTAATGTCTCACAATTCACGACAGATGTGCATCTACATAACCATAAAACATGCAGATTTAAAGCTCGGTAAATCCCTTAGTGGTTTTCACTGGCATACAGAGAGAATAAAAAAATGATTTAAGTGTGTCTAAAAACACACTGAAATCATGCTTAACTCTAGATTCAAGTAGACAGGTGGCATATAAATAATCTGAGATTATTTATTGGTCAGTCTTCTCTGAGTTGCTCTTGTAAGGACAAGACAGAGTCATTAAGGGGTTTGGTGGGAGGCAAGACCAAAAGGGCATCTTGGGATGAAGCAAATCTAGAGAGGACGCTCTAATTTCAGTGATGCATAGGGAGGGTGCTGTGTGGGAGTGGATCTGGACTCACTATCAGACTAGGCTTTGTTAATGTCAGAAATCACAAATTATGGGTCTGTTTTGCAGTCTTGTGGTGTTGAGTTTCCAAATTGCAAATGTCTCGGTTTGTGTTTGCAAAGATGTAATTCAGGCCAAATGCATAAGAAGTGTTGTAAAAGGATGTGTTGTTTTGGAGCCTAGTCTGAGATCAGTCGATGTGTTCAGTGGGGGAGGTGCTGCTAACGCGTGACTGGCTTGTAAGGGTAAAGCATCAGAGTAGAGGACTTGCAAAATGACCCTTGAGCCCTTTAAAGTCTATCTAAACCTAGCTACTTACAAATTTAAACTTTTCACAAACAAAAGGTTCACATTATTTTCCCAAAAACTGTAAGAATTATTATTTTTTGTTTCTTACATTGTGACAGACTTTGCAAAAGCCTTCAAACCCTTGAACTTTTTCTTATTGTTTTTTGATTTTTTACATTTACTCATATTTCATACACAAACATAGATAATATTATATCTGTTTTTCTTTATGCATAGTAGAGAAATTGAATGAAAATAATGTATTTGTATTGATACCATCATACTGGAAAATGAGCCTTTGCCTATTACAGCTCTAGACAGATTTTCCTAATTGCACTGCATTTACCTCCTTCCATCCTCCATGCAAGTCTCACCAGCTTTCCTGTCTGTGTTTAAAAAAAACAAACAAAAAAAACATCCTCACAGCATGTTGCTGTTCACACCACAGAGACCTCTATTTTTCAGGTTGACAGGAATTAATTATGAACTGATTGCACTGGTTTTTATTTAGGGCTATCGAAGCACTGAGAAGTGAATGCTTATACATGCCACACTTTTCAGATAAAAATATGAAATAAAAATGATGTATTCTTCTCCTTACATGTCACTAATTTGTTAAACTTGTATGTGGGTTAACCATATAAAATTCCAATTAAATATACCAAAGTTTGCCATTGTAAAATAACAAAATGTGGAAAAAGTTCAAGGGGTCATCGTATTGAAGAAAATTCTAGATCTCAATGTTAGATGTTATTGGAACTTGACATTTTAACTTAGCACTGCTTATTACAAGAATCACAATCAATTAGTTCCATTGAAAATTAAAATATCAGACAGCAGAACAATCAAAGCAAATATTGACCTTTGGGGACCTGAGCATATGGAATGATTCCGGAGAAGGGGAGTCTTTTTCCCTGTGACTTGTCTACAATAAAGGAGAAGCATTATATAAATAAGACTGCATAATTTTTACTCAAGAGTAAGAGACAAAGTGACAATTAAAATATGTCCATGTCACACATAGTAGAACTTAGTAGGAGTGAAAACGCGCCTGCATGATCAAACGAGCAAGATTCCCTCTGAAGCTGATGTTTTTTGGGGTTAGTATGGGAGGAATGCATGCCTTTGCAGGGTAGTGGTTCAGTGGTGATCAGAGGTGACAAGTAGGTGGCACAGAGCGGAGCTAAGTGAACAGTTTAAAGGTGTTCAGAAAAAAAGGAAGACACAAAATGCATGCTGTCAGCTGCCAAGCCACGCATTACAACTGACTGAGATCATGGCAATAATGGTAGAAAAAACAAAGGATGATGGGATGCAAGTAGAGCAGAGTACCTTAATGCTCTGTAGACAAAGCATGAACATAGTTGGGTCATGCCTTGGTGACAAATACATTTCAAAACAGCAACATACTTCCCTGGTTTTGGTTTCCATTGAGTCACTGACTTCTTTTAAAAGTTAGATGTGTTGTATTTTCTACTTGCATCATTAAGCCTTCTTGGTATGTAAACAAAATCCCTTTTTAATACCTTAACACTTCTGTCACACTATTGCCTAGCTGCCTTGTATTTTTACTACTTCCAGCAAGACATTAAACACTCTAACATTGCTATTCTACAAAACTAATACTATAGCATATGCATATATTTTAAAAATATTTTCAGATGTGCCAAAACATGTGCCAAGTATAGAAACAGTGTGGCAGAAGCTTATTAATAGCAAAACATATTCATTGTAATATTAAAAATCCCACAGACCATTTTTTCCCACCTTCTTACCATTTCTCTGGAGTTTCTACACAAAGCCATATCTGGGTCCAGTTTCTCCAGAACAAAATGATTCCTTTCTTTAAGTTCATTCCTCAATACAGTTCCCTTGATGAGGTATATGTGCGCCATGTAAGGAATGTTCCACACACCCCTTAAAGCAAAAAGAAACATACAATCTTTCACTTTACTTCCATACTATCTTAAGGGAACAATGACAGTTTGGTGATTTTATTCATTCCATGCATGAGTTAGGATTTAGCAACTACTGACTTGTGGTAACTATGTGGTTAACAAAGTTGATTTAAGTTATGTGATATTCAAAAGTAGCTTGTTTTTATTTTTTGCTTGTGACTATTTAGGATTTGTTCTTACTCCTCTACAAAGGGTTACAGTGAGAACGATACTGTAACAGTTGTCCTGCAGAACAGCAAAGAAATTTGTCATGAAAAACACCCAGAACACATTATGTTGTCCTGAGTAGCAATGGAAGGTGAGTTAAGTGTAACACAATTACAGCACTATGTAGAATATGTATAACATAACAAATGTGCACTTTAAAGGTGAACTTTCAAGTATTTGCACTGATTCCAATGAGCTTCTGGACATATGTTGCTATGTATCGCTAACAGTGGCTAAGAACATTTTCAAAACACTGAGATGCATTTGATAAGAGTTACATCAACGCTCAGAGATTAAAACTTGTACGCTGTGTTTGAAAAATTGAAAAAAAAAATTAAGATTAAATTATACGTTAAGCAGTATATGCTTGACTCACACTCGTTTCCTTTGTACAATGTCAACATAATCCTCAGATCGTGCATAGTAGCCGTCCAGACTCAAGGCTCCCCAGAAATTTGACCAGAGCTTGCCATGCCGAGTGACAAGTGGTCCAATTACTTTTCTGTGAAGGCAAAGTGGGAAAGAAATGGGTGCTTCTGTAACAGTGGATAAAACTAGACCAACGTCTAATGTACAGATTCTCTTTAAAAACCTTGTGCTGGAGCTGAGCAATTAACTTTTACTTGAAATAACTGCCAATTCAGTAACAAATCCCATAAACATTTAATGCAAACCAGGTCCACAAATTATGCTTGATTGAATTAAAATGATTCCCATGCCTCTCCTCTGGTAGCTCTAAAAATGTTTCACTCAGTCACATTTTGGAGGAATTGCTTCAACAAATCTTATTATTAATAAAAATAGTCTACATGTATTGTGGAATATTTTTTTGTTACAGCTTAATAAAAAAGACATACCAAAATTGTTTTAATTTAAATTAGATAGCCATATGCTTTATGACAGACAGACATTTTCTAGTTTGATTTTTTTTTTTTTATGTCCCCACCTTTCCCCCAACGGCCCCAGTGCCAGTAGAAAATTCCCATGGAGCCTTTAAATATCCTAGAAAGTCTCTCGCCTTGCATGCTTCCAGTCAGTAACAAAAGCCACAGTGACATCCAGTTTATGGGAAGGTTTCTTCACAATCATATGCTGCAAATGAGGAAAAAAGGTTTTCTTTTTCTTTGCTGGCTTTTTTTGTGTTCTTTTTTTTTTTTTTTTTTTTTAGTATTTTCAAGCGGCATTTGAGGACTAGTGCACCCGAATCCATCTGTTTCTATGAGGAGGAGCAAAAGAACGGGAACCCAAAGCAACCTTTTTAAAACTTTAATTAACTTGGCTTTAATGTTCCTGTGGGTTTGCCACTTCAGGAATGAATCCCACACGTCAGCAAGCACAACAGCTACCAGAGAACTGGTATGACTCCTGTTTCAGCTGTTGTGTGAGTACCTGTTTTGTTCAATGAGGAGCTTCAGTGTTTGCCGGTTGGTGAGCATGACATCGGAATCGATGCTGAAGTAGTAGCCACATGAAGCATCCTTGCGGCAAAGATCCCTGATAAAATAAACATGGAACATTGTCAAAAATGTCTTGTTTAAATTCATAAGAGAATTTTAAGCACAGAGTCTGAGTATCTTTAAACCTTACGTAGACGATGAATTATATATATATATATATATATATATATATATATATATATATATATATATATATATATATATATATATTGGTGCATCAGTAGCTTAAATACAAAAGGTTTGTCAGAGCCAGTACATTATGAACTGGTCAACTCAATCTTGTTTTGTTTATCTAACACAAAATTCTGAAAGATATTTGATTTATTTATTTTTTTAAAAGGTTTTATTGGCTCTAGTGGCCTTTATTTGATAGTTAATTAACAGGAAAGTGGGTAATGAGAGAAGAGAAGACATGCAGCAAAGGTCACTAGGCCGGGAATCGAACCTGTGACGGCCACATCAAGGACTAAGGCCTCCTTTTGTGGGTTGTGCTTAACCCCTGCGCCACCACAGCACATCCCAGAGATTTGATTTATAACAAGCATACATACATTCCCATGTTCCTGGCTTCTCCTTGGCTCAAATTTTCCTCTGGTCCCACAACTTTGAAGCTCTTGAACACGTCCCTATTCTCCTCCCAGAAACTCTGAATGTGCTTCTCGTGATAAACCTCCTGGGCAGGGAGCCAATATTAACAGATTATTGGGAGGGATTTGAACTGCAGTGATCTAGAAAAAGAAAACCCAAAAAGCAGCTGCACACACTCACGTTGTTATGAACAAAGAGTTTCAGTTTATCTTTTGGATAGTCAAGAGTGAGCAGTCGCTGGAAGAATTCAGGGAGGAATGGAGTTGGCTGTTCAATGAACACTCCGACCAGCACGTCTGGATATTCCTGTTTGGATAAAAGGAAAAATAAATCATTTCTGTTTTAAACAACTAATCATAGTGATACAACACTGTTTCAAATGAATCAAGAATATTTACAGTTTGCTTCAAACGTATTGATATATAAACATTATGGCTCTGCAGATGTCTTCAACATTACTTGTTTTTCTCCTACACTAAAGCCCAAGTGATGATTGAAGGCACATAAAAGACTCACAAAATGACACTGTGGATAAGCTATACATAGATGGGAATAAAGGAGGAGACAGAGATGAGGAAAGACTTTCCCATGATACTCTGCTTAGCCCACACAGGCCAGTCTGGACTTGTGATCGTCTTGACCAGTTCACAGCAAAAGGTCTGGGCCAGGGATAAAATGCCTTCTTAGCCGAACCGTCTAATTTGCACGTTCCGCAATGACTGTATTTCAGGCACAGGAAAGGAACCTCAAACATCAAGCCAACACAAGCTTAAATTGTTACACCAGGACTGTAGACGGGGCCGCCCAATAAAAAAGAAAAGGTCGGATTGACAAACTTGAGCATTTACAATGAGGTTTAACACGAAGCAGACACAGAAATTGGGCTTGTCTGGATGGCACACTACGAGTCTTTGGTGGGTTAAGACTTCCAGTGTCTTTGCATGGCCAAAGGTTCTAAGTTAAAGTTCATAAAAACCATACAGGACTGCCTGTGGACTGAGTTCACAGGAGTAGAAAGGCCTGGTCACAGTGGGAACAGTGTTCCCACATGACCCGATATCCTGGTCATCTCTGTCCCAAACAAACAAAGAGACACAGTGGAATGATATGTCTTCTTAGGCTATTTTACTTCAGCAAACATTTCTGTATTTTTTGTGAAAGGTCAGCTGAATGCTTTTTATGTATCTCAGTTAGTGTTAATGTAGTTTTAAAAGTTTAAAACACCTTGCAAAATATTTATAGCAATTGGACACTGTCACATTTGTGACACGGTAACTGCAAACTCCAGTCTATTTTATTGGAATTTTATGTAAAGAAAAAAAAAACAAGGAAAGAAGTGCGTACTTGTAAAGAGGATAGGAAATTATAAATTTTTCCTTCTTTTTTTTCCTCAAATCTGAAAGTTGCATTCAACCCTCTTGTACCAATAAGAGCTCCATGAATTTATGGCATGTCTCCAGCAACGTTGCACATCCAGAGACTGAACTCTTTGTCAATTTTCCTTGCAAATTAGCTCAGTGTCAGCAACCACAAGCTACTGTGAGCATCTGTTTTTCAAGATTTACATACTCTGTTCTGGATTTTGGTCAAGAGTTCTTAACTCATGACTATGCCCAGCTCCACACAATTTCATTGTAGGTCTGTTTGCATGTTAAGAGTCACAGTTCTGCTGGACAATGAACATTCACCCAAGTTTCAAGTCTTGTCATTGAAGGAAGATAACCATGCCTTTGTGGGTTTATGGTGGCATGAAATTTATAGTCAACATGTGTAGAATTCGCTGAGAAAAGATAATTTTTTTTTCTTATTTTACACCTTCAGTTCTATTGTTTAAATCTAAACCAGGATTAAAAATTTCCACAACTTTCTCCTGGGCCTTTTCCTGTATTGTTCTACATATTTTTCTACTGAATTCTAATAAACCCATGAGGCCTTTACAGAAAAGCTGGATTTACACTGAGACTAGAATACACAATTTTAGTCTCCAAGGTAATTGGTAAAAGTGAAATTTTGCAGGGTATCAGAGTAAAGTGTCCTCAATACAAATGCAAGACATGTATAAATTCACTTAAAATTAAATGCAATTTTGCATTGGACCATAACATAAAATCCCTAAAGCAACATTAACGTTTGTGGTTTAAATGAGAATGGTGAACGATTTTTTTGAAATGCAAAGTCCTGATGTCATTAAACCGTGAAGAAAAACTTTCAAAAACAAAAATCGGTGATAGATTCCAAGCTCAATGCCCAGAGTGACAAATTCGGTAACAGTCGTCACAGATTGAAGCACACTGCCTGAGACATTTCCGAAAGCCTGCCAGTCTTGCCCAGCTTCAGCTTAGACTGACAAATTTTCAGCATGACCGCTATAACTCACTATTGTGGAAAAAAGCCGGATTGCGGAGCCCACTAAAAGGCATGCTGGTCAACAGTGACTCCCCTTTAAATGAGCACTTCTCAAAACCTCAGAAACCATATCCTGCACCACAGCCATGCAATGCTTCCCTTTTCTCCTGAGTAGATCACATCACGTTTGTGCGCCTTAAAAATGTCCAAAAAGTATAAGGCTATTATTGCAGGATAGAAGGGCGAACTGACAGCCTCACTTATCTGTTGAAAGAAGACAAACCGAGCTCTGCTCCGTCTGTCTAGACGGTTACTCGTAGCTAGACAGCTCGTACTGGAAATACAAGAAACTGTTTCATCTTTTCCTTACTTCACAAAAAATTAGGTAAAAAAAAAATTTCCATGGCAGCAGTTTTAGAAAAAACAAGTAGTACAAACAGATGGAAAAGTGCTAAATGTGAATCACTTACATGTAACTGAGACAAATCCAGAAGATCATCATCACAGTGGCTGCACCCATGTTCATAATTCCATGCGTTGGGGACATAGTTCCCAAGGTAGTTCAAGTACATCTGTGGAAAGAACAAAGTCAGTGTATAATTTTGACTTCTTTTCTTTTCTAGACTTCTATTCAGCAAAAGTGGTCAAAATTAGTGGTGCAACAAAACAATTGGTTTAGAAATCAGAGAATGGTCAGTAGTTGATGTAATGGGAAAACCTATATATTTTTATATATGTAATAAAAGTCACTAGAATACAAATTTGGCAATAATATTGCCAAATATACACAATTAGCTCATATGTTATTTTTTTCTCATCTTAATTAACATTTTATTATTATTATTATTATTATTATTATTATTATTATTATTATTATTATTATTTTTATTTTTTTTATTTTTTTTAAGTGTTGTGTTAAGATTTTGTTTCATTTGACTCTCCTCTATGTCAGTCTTCTAAAACGATAAAAAAAATATTCCAGTTTTGCTTTTCAATGAAAGAAATCCAAAGCAAAATATTTTTGAAATTAAACTTATGTACAGAAAATTAAATTAGGTCATTAGTGACAAGAAGTCACCACCAACATTGATTTTAAAACGATCTATTTCACCACTGAGTTGATTTGTCTAATTCTAATACATGAAGCATTGTGTAAATAAAAGCAGGTAGACTTTAGAAAAAAAGAAAATATGTTTGGTAGCCTAATATTTTTTATCTTTTTGTAACAATGTTCCTCAGCAATACGTCTCATAGTATTGGCGACGTATTGCTCCAATATTATGAGATTGTTTATTCCCCTATACATTGTGCCATATAAGCAAGAGACAGGGATTGTATTAAATATTTATTTTAAATAAATAAATAAATTAAGAGCACTTGGTTAAAAAAAAAAAAAAAAGAAGTCTTTCAAATTCTGACCATTGCAAAACCTTTTCAAGTGGTACCCTATTATTTTTTTTTATAATTTCCTAAATATTCTGATCTCATCCACTGCTGCAGAGTTCTTGAATATTTATCTTAACAAAAGCATGTTGTGCAGGAGCATCTAATTTACTTTGCTAATTTCCCCATGCTAAAGTAGACATATAATCTTCTTGCAACCAGAATTAGCTGCAGATGATTAAACATGAGGTAATGTTTAACTATATGCCAGGTATTCAACTGTCCAGTCCTAGAAAGGCATGGATTTAGTGCTCTACCATTAAGCGCTTCCACTCCAGCTGGTATGACATTTTGGGGAAAATGACTCAATAAATTGGTGGGTTTCGTTCGAAGCTCGTGTGGTCGTTACTGGAAAAAGATTGTGATGAGTTAAAGGACGGGAAATGTCAGACTAAACTTGCGTAGTACTGCAGCATTATCTTACAGACATCCTGTTAACTTACTGACTCTCTTGGACTGATAACTGAATAATGGCATTGAGCAAATGAGAAACACATGGTCAGAAGCATTAGCAAGCAACCTTGACATGGATGAGAAGCCAAGTATGGTCAGGGTCATCTGGCAAGTATCCAGTAGGCTGCATTTTTTTCCACCCAATGTGAGGGAATGTATCAAGTGAAATACATTGTTCATGATGAGTCGTTACTGAGAAAGACATAAAGGACTAGAGTAAAAAGAAATCCATCTGACATCAAGGTATACCAGATTTTTAAAAGTTGTGGTTTCAAAACCACCAAAAGTTCTCATTATACTGTTCCTAGGGTTTTACAATCCTTACAGTAAGCTGCCAGAGAGACTGGAATATTTCCAGGTCTTCTGGAGCATAGTGTAATGTAGTGCTGCTCCTCCCCAACTTGTTGCTACACAGGTGGTCAGATGGCTGAATGAAACCAGCTAAACTTTTCCCTCACTTATAAGAAAGACAAAATCTTCTCTCTGGAAATATCTCCAAGTGTGAATAATGACAATCTTTAAAACCTAAACTGGTTTGATCCTTATTGTCCTACTTTAGGTGTTTCATCGTACTAATTTCCTTACATGTTCTCCATTCGTAATTACCATATTTTGTTAGTATTGCCTCAGTTAGTTATGTGCACACAGCCTACTGTAAATGGTAAATAGATTGAATATTTACAGCATCACATTGACCAAAATGCTTTTGCGCAAGTGCCACATTCACTGAGTCGAACTAGCTCACTAGCTTAGTGTGAAGAGGCTTGCCCAATGGCAAACCAACATCTGGCGGAGAGGAAGCTGGAATAAAACTCACAACTTTAAAATTGCAGGGTAACTACTCGTTCCACTGAGTCATAGCTGCCTCAAGGTGAAATAAAGCACTGTTAAAAGTGCACTTGCTGTACATAGTAATACATAATTTCACAAAAGAACAAACAAACAAACAAATAAAAAAAAAAAACAGCTTACATTCCAGCATAGTCAAACTAAATATTGGTTTAGGATGAAATAGCATAACTATGTGGAAAACTAGTATTGTGTTTCATAGATAGTAAAATGTATCTAACAAGAGTTTGATTCATTAAAAAAGAAAGTATGGCCAATAAGGCACTTAAACTTTGATGTGGTTTTAAAACATGTTTTTCAACCATCTTCATTCTTCATTCAGACAGCTTGACTAACTACAGAGTTAATATCAAGAAGTTATACTCATGTTACTCTATAAAAAAAACCAAAGGATAGAAATATGTGTGTATAATCAATACAATTACCTTAAAGTTCAAACAAACTTTACCAGTTGGTAATTCAAAATGTTTGCTTTAGCAAATGGTTAACAAGGAAATAAACAAAGAATGTTAAATATGTTATTTTTATAAAATAACATCTAATATTATTATAAAATAACTATGTGATAGATTATCTGAGTGGCAGTAGAAATAATTGTTGCTTTTATAATCTGACTGTTGAAGAAAAACACACATTTTGTTTAATTTGGGGGGTAGCTTAGAAACTAAAATATTCTTAAAAAGAATGTCATTCATGAGAATTATTTGCAAGCCCATTCCCACTTGTACCAAAGAAGAGAGCTTCATACTCACTTTAGTGTTTCCATTTCCATGGACGACGACAGGCAAAGAATTGTACGCTGTGTTTCTTACTCGCACTCTGTCAGTTCCAAACTTAAGAAGCACCTCATCTGCCAAAAAACATAAAGAACACCAGATTTCAAGGTCAGGTTTGAAAATCTGAAATATGCCACACAATGTCAATACAAAGTTAGTTCAGCAAGAACTAAGTCTTCGCACTAGCTCAATAAATACTAATAATTACTTACCAACAGCCCCGTTCAGATTCTGGAAAATCTGGCACTTGTGGTCCAGAGTCATGTTAAGAGATTCCTGTAATATGTGAACATGAAAATGTACTAGGCTGTCCAAAACATTTCTTTTGAAAAAGGTCAATACAAAGAAAAACAATGACCTACTCGTTTCAATGGATCCAGGTAAATCTTAGTGTAAAAGAGCTGGTCGTCATCATTGTCGTGGAGATCCCACTGTGAAACTATTCTGTGTACATATGGGGCATAGCCAATTATACCTGCAAATGAATGAACAGTGTGAAATGCATACCAATGTGTAGACGTCATGGTGAGAGATGTTTACACAACTGGCAGGCTGCTGGGTGCCTGGCTGGCTTAACAGCCTCCAACTTCATCTGAGGAAGCCATGACGCCTTAAACAAAGTGTGATTTTTGGCAATTATCTGAGGCACACATAAACACAGGGCAGGGATGTTTTCTTTTCCACAGAAAGTAAAAGCGGTTTGCAAAAAGCTGCAATCTATTTGTTGTGACCATCTTACATCACATACTTAAACTCTAAATGTACATTCTCATGGTATACTCCTCTATAACTTCAGTTCCTTTTTCTTTTCTCACTCTGTCGCTCAAGGACAGCAACCACAGTAACAGATTGCAGGGTTTAGCTATGTTGCTGGTGTGTGTCATTTTATATCCCATCATTGGAAAAAAACCTCAGACACTATAAACAAGTCAATGGACAGACATGACATAATATAAATGGTAGGAACGAGGAAAGAAAGTTCAAAGCAAAATCATCAATTTTATGCAGATTATATTGTTGGTATGTGGTTCATTTTACAGATCCTGGGAAAGTGCAGTGAACATTCTGCCTTAGTCTTCCTATCCTCTAGAGCAAAAAAGACACAATTATTTCCAGTAAATCCCAAAAGGACTAGACCAAACTGTGATCCAATCAAGGTCATAGGAAAAAAATATGACATTAATTGAGCTTTGCAACTTAATCATCATGCTGGCAGAATGAGTTTAACTAGTGTGGAATCTATGATGTAAAAATTGAAAGAACAGTATATAAAATTGAGACTTGGCACTGGAAAACATTTTGTCTGACAAAGCTTTGTTTTACATCGAGGATCAAAATAAAAGTGACCTAAAGTGACCTTCTTGTTCCTCTGTTTAAACATTCACAGTCTAACACCAATATGGAATCTCTCCATCTCAGCTCCATCCCCAGAAGACTGCACTCTCTTTGACACAACTGTGCACGTCCAAATGCTGTAAAACTTTCCTCACTGGTCACTTGGGCGGTAGCCGTAGGAACACAAACAAAACCTGCAATTTCATGCAAACTGTGGCACACTCAGGGGCCCAAGACAAATCAACATGTCAAGTCAATGACAATGAACGCAAAAAGCAGTCTCTGATCAGTCTGAGACAGTAAGGCTCCACTATGGGAGGTCGCACCAAATTGATGACCACAGGGAAAGGAGCAGTTCAATGCGCCAGAGAATTGGAAAGATGGGGTTTAGGTTAACCACAAATAAGCTTTTGCTTTGTTGCAAAATGTTCTACCTACATAGAATTTTTAAGTCTGCAAGATGCACCATTTGCAATTACTTTTAGAAAACATCCCGAAATAAAACCATAATTATGTCTAATCGACCACCGGGAGGATAACAGCTAAAAATAGATGTTTAAGCATAAGGTTAAACTTTGGGCAAATTTCCTCCTCCCACATTCTGCTCACCACAGACAGGAAATACTTCACAATCCAAGTTTATTTGGAAAATATACTCAAATTTTACACCAGAAATTAGCAATAAGGATCCTGGGGTTTTCTATTTTAAAACTAACACATGCTTATTGCTATTCTTTGTTGGTGCTGCAGCACTCTTTACACCAAATATTAGAACACAGCCCACTGAATTCCAGAAAGGCCTGCAGGTCTTCAGAGTTCAACAGCTGCGTTACACCCAGATAACTGGTGTGAGTATGTGGTTTCAACTTGTGTAATCCAGCATTATTTCAACTTTCTACGCATAAAGTATGCTGCAATAAAATCTTCTACAAATGTTAGACATAGTGTAAAGTCGTGGTTAAATACAAGTATCAATTTGGGGGTGGTTTAGGAGTTATTGTACCCTAAAGACATAATATAGATGGAAATCCACATATTTAAGACTCTGTGTGAAATCCCTGTACTTATACTATAGAAATACATCTATATTAGTGTGTAAAAGACTGTTATAAGCTGAGACAGACAGTTGAAATAGCTACATAAACAAGCAGTGATTCCAGTGTTTCTTGCATTCTTCTAGATTATGCCTTCAGGTAAAGTGCTGAGACAGTTATTGCCCCCTTACAGGTTCCATTAGCTTTTTTGCATCACATCTTCAAACCAATGCTAAAACCATACAAAAATGTCTTAATAAAAACTTAAAACAAAATTTAAATGGTGATTTGACTTAAAAATGTTAACTAGCCAATGTTAGCTATCCAAACCAACCTGGCCCTATGTGAAAATGCATGTACCCCCAAGTTTCCATTTCAGCAAAATTCTGTTTTAAAATATCTGTTATCTCAGTGGTGCATAAAAAA
Source organism: Gambusia affinis (assembly GCF_019740435.1). NCBI lineage: Eukaryota > Metazoa > Chordata > Actinopteri > Cyprinodontiformes > Poeciliidae > Gambusia > Gambusia affinis. The sequence goes on from NC_057888.1 coordinate 9,541,529, forward strand.
AACTTTATTTGATGTGGTACATGTTATGAAAAGCTATTTTTGTGTTAAAAATATCTGGTAGAAAGAATTTAATGCATGATTCGTGATACATATTTCATTGACAACTTTTAGTGATATTACGCATTTTTACAAAATGAAACAAGAAAAAATAATAGAAGTTTGAGAAATGTGGTTGTCTCACCTTTACGCTAGTCAATTAGCATATTTTAGCTGCAACGTTTGTTTCTGCTGGTAAGTTTTACAGTGTGAACAGGAATGATCAGGCTTCCAACAACAATCAAAACACTTCAGTCCTTAAAGACAAACTAAACTTTTGGAACCCACCTCCAGAGTTGAGGTAGCGCTTGCCACTTCGGACTAAAGGGTACTTGTCAGCTAGCCTCTTATCTGGCCATATTAGTCCTTCTGCAGCAAAAAGCACTTTGTGATTGGCTTGTTGGAACTTCCTGAGAATCTCCTCTGGTCCCCCAGCGAAGATAAGATCATAACTTAGGGGGGAGGAAAGCAGATAAAATATAACAGATTGTTAGCCTTTTATTTATCCTGGAGGAGCAGTTTTGTCTTCAACATATTTCAATGAGCATCACACATAGTATAGGCTTTCATTTCCCTTGGACTAATAGAAATCTGAATGTAAACAAAGCACAGTCTTTGTGTTTGGTTGGACTGAATTTTCTGAGAGCCTGTGCAGTGCCATGGTGTCAAATGGAGTTTACTTTTCCAGACATTAACACACACAAAACAACATAATTATTCAAAGGGATAATCTTAAAGTATCAGTAATTTAATTTATTTGGTGCTTTTATTGGTTTGGCATGTGCAGTTGGCATTTAGAGCAAAATCATGATAATTTCACAAGAGTCATTGACTTTTTAATGTCTTCAAGTAATGGGAGCTTATTCTGCTTGTGTGACAGCACGAGTTTGAAAGCTTGAAAGCATAAAAGCATATACAACTTGTATGTAGGTCTAAAAATAGTGCAGTATATGGCCCATTTGTAGAAGATGGCAGGAAAAGTAAAGGTTGAGCCACAAGAGGAAGCCTGACGTAGGCAAGGAAGTTGAAAAGTCTTGCTAACATCTGGCAGACACATGTTCATATAAAGATCCCTTGTGACTTGTTAAATCATAAATCACACACTTATCCCATTAACATAGGGCTGCTCTCTATAAAACCATTCAAGATTGTGTCTGAGAATTACATGGAAATAAATTCAAGACAAATCCAGCTTGGAATTTCCATTTACATGTATTTTATTGTATTGCTTTTCAGGCTGTCTCTGGTGTTTACCAAAACCTTGGAGCTTCAGTAATGGAACTAAAAAGGCAAAATAATATCATATGATTGAGAAGGACATGTTGAACGATTTTAACACTGAATTGAGTATTTGATGAGTTAACCACCAGCAAGGGGACCAGCAATGCAAAACATGGAGTTCTTTATTTATTATGGCACAGGGGCAGTGCAATATCTGCCTGAAAGAGATCCGGTAAGCCCTGACCAGAGTATATGGGAAGCCAGTTCTACAAAAGCACTCCCACAGGATGGTGCTAATACTTAGTGGTGGTGTGTTGAGGATGATGGGTAGTCTTAGTTTTCGAAGTTTTACTATGAAGACCATGAAGACCAGAAAGTCACATGTTGGTCTCATCTAAACAATTAACCTTCAATGTACTTGCTGTGGACTCTATTTACTAATTAGATTACTTTTGTAAGCAGTTGATTTCAGTGAAATTTACTTAGGGATATCAGAGAAAATTATTCTATGCCACAATTTTAAAGGTTTTGTTTGAGAAATAATTGTATAACTATGTACCATCTTCCTTCCACTTCCCACATATAAAATATATTGTGTTTTTCTATCTCTGACAGTACAGATGCAATGTTAAAGTTTGAGGGTGTAACTTTACAAAATGTAGGGAATGAATAATTTTGCAAGGCATAGTAATGCAAAAAACATTCAGTAATAGGTTTTAATTCGAAATTATGCTACTTGACAAGTGTTTCTAGTCTTTTCTATTCATTTCAGAAACTATGCATGTTCTGAAGTGCATTTCTTTACAATAAAAAACTGCTAAATAAATTCATACTTAACTTTATAGGTCACTGAATCGTAAAACAAGATCTAAGGCCCAATCAGTACCTGCCAACACACTCCTGGTGGGCCAGGAGGATTTCAAATATAAAACACACTGAATTACTTGTAATCCTCTGACATTTCCAAGTAGTTTATTAGACCACAACTGCTTATTTTAAAAGAGAGAAAATTGCTTTCTAACAACCTGCTTCAAGGTGTTATGAGCTGCAATTATGACTAAAATTATAGATTAAGACGTCACGGTAAATATTATTTTTTGCTCTATTTAAAGATAAAGACTTGTGCAAAATATTTATTTTTAATCCCCTCACTTCACCCATGGAAGTATTTTCCGCCAGTGTTAAAAGTTTGCAGTTCAGCTACCTGTATTTGACAGTTGTTCTCCTCACGTATAATAATAACTGTTTTTGAATGTCTGATTGGTGTTTTTGCTTCAACAAAAACACCTTTTACTATGGAGTTCTGGCTTTCAAATCTGTTATTACAGCACATGGTAGTTAGAATTTGCACCATGCTGGAAAAAGTGCTTTGGGTCCCTTTTTTGGTTGGAAGTTAAATGTATTTCAAATGAAAGGTAAAACAAACAAATGTTTGTAAAGAAACAAATCAAATTCAAAGCCAATAATGTCATATGTTACAATAAAAAGACTGATGCAAAATGTAGATACCTTTACATTAGTTTGGCTCATAACATACCTATCCACAAACAAAATGACAAGATCTTCCTGAGCAGCCAAATTCTCCATGGCCTCCTTCAGTAGTCTGACTTTTTGCCCTCCACCAATAGAACGACCAACATCACCACCTTTCCACGTCTCTCCCATTCCCAAGACCTGATGCAGACAAAAAGACAGACAAAATGTCTAAACTGTGAACTCGCTGAATGCATAAAGTTTGGCTGTGAAAATGTCCATTTGCATCTATATCTAAGCAACCATAAGTCTCCTAATTGGAAAACCTCTGAAGGAGTTGGCCCCATGTTTCTATGTCATGCGTAAGTGAGCTGGAAGGAACATCTCACCAATTCCTATTTATAAATGCTACCAAAAAAACGGAAATATCCATGTACTTTCTTTAATGGGGGAGATTTATTTTATGTTTTTGTGATATTAAAGCAACTAGACCTTTTAGAACAACACACGTCTAATTCAACTGGAAAAAAAAAAATTCTAAGAGGGAAATATGAATATATAGATTACACCCCTAATCCACATTTTGATTCAATTAGAGTCTTCTTGTATGCACTTCTGTCATCAGAAGCAGAACTAAATCTGAGAGATGATCTGTGAAAGAATCTCCTGTAGAGAGCTATGGATGAGAGGAGTGATCAGAATCTGACAGATTTGGGAATCTTTATATAAGAGTGGACAAATACTGCTGAGTTAATGAATGGAACACCTATGGAAGAAGATTGAATAATAATTCTGGGTGAAGTATTAGTTTAAGATATGAAAAACAAAGCAACTAGGTTTTTGCACCATTTCAACCGCCACAATTTTAGTTAATGTTAGAAATCGGGAGTTATTTACAAAAAAGATGATGACAATTAACAGGAAAAATTAAGACAGGAAATAGATTTTCATTAGTAATCTTCTGTGAAATTTATACTGGTAATGGACCAAAGTTTTAAGTAACTTGATAGAGATATAAAGCAATGTAAAAATAAAGAAGATTGTTTTCTATTATATTGATATAATTACATTACTACTGTACTATTTAGAAAAAGGGTACAAATTAAGTTCATCTATGAGATTAAAAGTACCTTTTCAACATAATAACTTGTAAATGAATATTAATCATACTTTTCATCAAGCCCACACTTATGTGTTTTTTGATGAAATTCTAATTTTAAATTAAGTGTAATTATCATTTAATCACAATTAAGGGTGAAGTGAATTATAGAAAAAATTAAGATTCCAAAAATAATCTAATTTACTGAAAATGATAACAAAATTAAGACCCCACTATAGTTATCTTCTCTGGTTCTGTAACCTGATTACTGAAGATTAGAGATTAGTATTATAATCAAACTACTGTAAAAATATTCAATATAGGGGCACATGAGGTTAGCAGTGCAGGCATGTCACCACCAAACTCCAAGCTAAAAACAAACAAAAAGGTTTCTTTTAACCACAAAAGTCAATTACGGAGCTACATCATGGAGTTTCCCTTTGGGATGGAAGTTTTTTCTCATCTTGGTTTCCTTTAACAGGCTCAATTGATTCTGGCAACTGTGTGTGGAAAGCATTTTCCTGCTGAGTGTATGTTAGTTCTGTATAATTACAAACAATACGAATGTTTGGGCATGGATTTAGTAAATGAGATACTCTTACCTTCACAGTGTAGTTGAAATAATTGGCGGTCTGCATAAAGCGCTGGAAGCCATCTGTTTCCTTAGTTGCGACAGTTAAGACCACCAGTTTTTCTGAAATGGACACAACTTTGTTTAAAATTCATCACATATTTTTTGGCTGCTAAATTATAGGGATGAAGGGATATGTCCCCACACAGGGAAACTACAACATATAAAGTTGTAAAAAAAATTTGGCTGGAGTTAAAACATATCCGCAAATATTTATTTTCCTAAGCTTAAATATAAGTATTGAGATTCCCTCTGCTATCCTATGAAGCATGTCCCTTGTAAACCTCAAACCTATGTCAACATACTGTTGACCATTTGGTTTAGCAGTCTGAACCTATGTCTTGATTTAGGAATGACTGTTGTAATTTTAATTTCATTTAAAACCAATGGCATATTTTCAAACATAGACTCAATTATTTTTTTTCCTCTTGGGATAGAGAGGTCCCCAGAAACCTCAGGGACATTTCCAGTTGCCTTGAGTGCTGAAGTTTGAGGTTTCAGGAAGGGTTAACCAAACACACATTTTCACCAGTAGTCTAATGTAACACTAGAAAGAGGAAGAGCTTTTTGAATAGCCTCCAAACCTTGAATCAAATATGCTCTGCTTGTTTGAGGAGACAAGTTGAGGAAATTTCCAACACCTCTTCATCTTGTTCATCAGATGTTATTACCGCATGAAGGGAGAAGACTAATTTACTACTGGCAGACAGTACAAGTCTGCTAAACATGTGCAAGTCTTCAGAGAGGGCGACAAAAACTTATCGGCCCATTAAAACAGTTTTATAAGACTACTTGAAAATGAAAAGCAAATCTGACCTTTATTTAATAGACAGCATGGTTACATCAAACACTTGTAAATCATTTATTAGTCAACGGCACATTAAATTGGTAATGAATCGAGACTGAAAGAGAATCCCCCCGTATCTTTTAAAGGGCTTTAACAAAGCTAATTGAAATGACATTTTGAGCCTCATAATAGCTAAAGAGCAAGTACGACCCTGATCTCACTAACTTAACAAAACAAACTATAGTAATGCATTTGATCCCACACCCGTGTCAATCCTTCAAGGAATGGACTTTTCTAGAATCCTGAATGTATGATGCATTATATGGCACCATGATGTTAGTGGCAGAATTTTTTTTCCAAGTTGAGGTTGAATCTCTTTAGATTTAATTTTATTATCCTGCATAGTCCATAGATATTTGGTGTAATTGAGATCTGGTGAGTTTTGGAGGCCTAGTAAACACCTCAAACCTGTTGCTGTGATCATTTGCTTTCAGGATGAGCACATTATCCTGATTTTTATAGGTCCATGGTCCAATTCTAATAGCTCTTCCTTTATCTTGCTACTGTATTTTGTAGTTTTATGCTCACTGTTAAATCCTTGAGCAGTTCCTTTCTGATGATAATCCTTTTTGTGACTTATTAGTCCTTACTATCTATCACAGTGTACTTGCTTCTGTTAATAAATGTGCTTTTTAGAAGTTGATCACAGACACTCAATTCAATTAAGATCTAAAAAGTTTCCTGGAAGTAGTTTAAAATCTTAGGAGATTGTTATTAATGTTTCTTTAAAGCCTACAGTTTCAATTTACAAAAAAAATCTATACAGATAACGGTCAAATGTTTCTGGACTTTTGAAAGAAGTTACTCTTGGTGGACATTATTTAACTCTGGTCAAGGAGTATTTTTTTAGAATTATGAGTAAAACAACTACGTTGGATAAGCATCAAACCCATGCATGTACAAGGGCAGAATGTGTCATTATTGGCTCAACACTTTGTAGAATTAACCTTATCCTCTCCAAAGATATAATTTTCAAAATATTCCACATTGTAACAAGTCATCCAGTCACTCATTGATGTTTTCTTGGACAAAAGTTTTTTGTTTTTTTTTCTTTAGCACATGTCTTGTCTCAAGGCTAAGGCTGAGAAAAAATAAAAAATAATCTGCGAAAATATTTTTAATGTTGAAGCAACAAGGCTATATTTTCATTTGATTACTCTGAACAAATAGTTTGAATTTTAAACATTCACAGAGAGCCAAACAATGAGAGGTTCCACTTCAGCAAAGACACTGAAAAGCTTACAATGACATGCTGTTTATGAGTATTTCATAAACTGTTTGACACTCATCATGTCACCAAGACATGTTTCAGTAGCAAAGAAGAGAACGAAAAAAAAAAAACAGAAGTAACATCACTAACAACCCCTACAACATTTCCTGGAACTTACGAAATCACACCCTTTAGTTCTTTCATAAACATAAAGGTCAAATGAATGTATTCAAATATGTAAGCTCCCACGAAAGTACACCCTGAACACCCTGAAGTGCACACTGTCTCAGATTTAAAAGAGACGAGGAAAAACATAGGATAGATTAACTACTCAAACAGTTTGCCTGTGATTTCTCCAGACACAATTGGAAGAAAAAATGTGTCATCTGCTGCAAATAATATTGGAAAATCTTTGTTGTATATCATGTTGACCATGTGTAAAGAGGTCACAGCATATTAAGGAAATATTTTTTTTACTCCAATTGTGTCAAATTATCTAAATTCTGCTTGTAAAAGAAAAGTCTCACATCTCAAACAACTGTAACAGCTAACTACATATAAGCAGCAAAAGTTCACTTTTCCAGACCATCAGAATCTGTATTCAAAACAACACTTGAAAAAGTTAACAAGGAAATTTCTGTTTTCTATAACAGTATATGTTAAATCAAGTCAAACAGCATGACTTTCTATGGGTAACTTGACAAAACAATACATAAAATCTCCCTCAGAGACAATAAGTGTTACTTCTATGGTTCTGATCATTGTTTGAGAGCTCAGGCTTGTGTCCTATGGCTATCTGCATGAAAAGAGGAGTTTTCTTTCACTTTTTTAATCAAAAATTTATCAAACAACCATGTGCTAGAAGATTCAAATGAATAACTTTGATAAACAATAGGTTAGTTTTAACTGTCATTTTAGGAACCACTGTCAGAAGAATATTATACAGTTTAAATGTGGTTTCTACAATACTTGAGTTCAGACTAATCACTAACAGACATCTCTATAAATCCTGACACTAAAAAACTGATGCGGTCTAGTCATCAGCTGAATTTACAGTTCTAAGGTGACATGGCTCACAATAAAGTATATTCACTAAAGCCAAAGTGCAGCTTCTTGTCTGGCACAATGAGTGGAACATTGCCTACTACTACAGGCATGCATAGATAAGTTTCTAAGTGTATTCATCAGTAGCAATAAAACAAAACTAAACAGCTTGTGACACTCCAGATACTGGAGATCTTATGCTATTTCAGTTTCAGGTTGTTATCTCTTTTTAATTATCTTGGAGAAACAGTCTTGACTTTCTTATATGTCTTGGACAAATTTAGCTTAAAATCAAAAGTCAAGCTTTGAACAAGTCAACCAAATGTTTTTAATGATATAGACATCCTCATGTAGGCATATTTTTATTCCTAATTACAATTTCTTGCTGTTAAATGGAACACCATCTTTGTTTCTGCCTTTTATCATCAAACACCCTTTCTGCTCCAAGTTATCTTAATTTACTCCTCCTCCCAAAAAAATAATAATTAAGTTTTTCTAGTATTTCTTCAGTGGTCAGTGAATAAAAAGACATTGCCCTCACAACTGTGTTCAATCCAGATTAAGTATCAACATGTAATAAACTAAGAATGAAATAGAGTTATTTTGATTCACAAACACCCAAAAGTGCCAGATGTCTCAAATTGATCTCTTGGGGACTCTAACTCCTCTTTTAATGACAGTGTCTTCCACACCAGTTTTTGAAGTGTTTTTTTTTTTTTTTTTTTGCCATATTTGACAAACATTAACAGTTGAGATCCAGAAATTATGAGCAAACAATGGAGCTTTTTATGACGCTGGTATTTAGAGGGTGAGTGTCCAGTCAGAATAAACAGCATTCTCTCCTGACAGTGCTGTTTGAACAGCCCAGGAGGAGAGGAATGTAGAGCAAACGGTGCTACTGAATTTCTTCACCAAGAAAGGCATAAACTCTGAGCAGTCTTTCCTTTGCACAATTTTTGTGGCCCATGTTTGGTTGAGATGTTTGTCTAAACTTTCACACTTCAGTGAGCAGAAGTCCTGATTTACTCACTAGAGAATAGCTTAGGTACAGGTTTCTTTTCAAAAGGGAAAGCATCGAGGGAGAATATCCCAAGCTTAGATAAAAGAGTAACAGGATTTATTTCTTGAGGATTCTGAGTGCAAATGGCTGCTCTGTTTTGGGCATTTAAACAAAAGAAGGTTTTTACTACAAGAGTCACTAAAACTCTCAGTTCAGTGGAAATACAAGTCTTTTTAGGAACTTTGATACCATTCATGTGATCAATGTAAGTCGCATCATCAGTGCCATCTTTTCTATTCGTGTTTGTATTTCTTCAAAACACAAATCACAAAATGGGAAATTTTCACAATCTCAGGAGATTGCGCCATCTCTTCAGGTAGATAATTCATCAGTAATTGTTTATGTTTTTAGCTAAAAGAGAAAAAAAAAAGAATAAGCATATTTGTGCGAAATATTTAGATAACTTTGCAAGACAAACAAAACTCAAAAACGTCAGATTAGGGTGTTTGGAAGTGACTTTGGCACATTGCAATAATTTAGTAAAATAAGAAAAAAGGGAAAAACATAAAGACATCCTATTTATAATGCTCTATTAATGTTGCCCTATTGCACAAAATTTTCATGAAATTATAGGCACACTGAATCCAAAGAAAAAATAATATTTTCAATTACATGTGTGAAACCACAGGCACTTTAGCCTTAGGATGTGGCATGGTCTCCAAAATATTTTGCCAAAAACAATTTTTGGCGAGAAAATATTGAGTCAAGAATTGCTCGGAATTCTACAAAATCAGCTTTGATGTTTGCTTCAGATGGTGTGCCAGCAGTTATGATGGCCATTTTCTTTAGACCATTAAGTTTCCTATTACTGAGATAATTCTCACTGATAAATTAACATTGCACATATAAGGCAGATTTACCAAACTACATAATTTAGCAACTGTTAACAAGTCATGAATAAAGTGTGTGGGAGTGCTCATTTCAGTGGGCGAGGTCCTAAAACTGCACCTAATATACTCCAATTTCATTTTATTTTTGAAATAAGCAACCATTATGATGGCCATGCTGACTCTCCTAGGCATTCATGACAGGCTCTGTTGTGATGAACCAGCTGTAGGTAGCATCACTCTTAGGATTTCTTCGCTTTTCTAGAAACTCACTATGGTATAACGGCTTTTAACTACAGGCAACTGAACTATTACTAATAAAAACCTCAGAGAGCATGAATCCTAATAATCATGAATATTTACTTAAGGTATCAGCAGTCTAAAGTAAATATTTGCAAAGCCAACAAGAATTGGCATGTCTCCCAATAACATAACCCTAATTTAAGCTTGATACTGAGACTACTTAAAAAATTTCAGTTTGTCGGGCTAACCGAATTGCATTGCAAAAAAACAAGATGGCATAACTGGCATTATATTCTATTATATCAAATATTTACTATTTTATTGGCACTGATTGGGTTGAATGAAAAGTAAATGAGTGAAAAAACAGTCAATGCCCAGCAATAACCTAAAGACTTCTTTAGAAAAAAGACAGATATTTCCTCAAGATAACAAACAAAAAAAAAAGATAAAAGTTTGTCTTTAAAGTACATATGAATATGTTTTGTGTAACTTAGTGGTTTTTACAGTGCTTTACCTCAGACACTCCAAGTTAAAAACAAACAGCTCAACACATGTTTGGCTGAAAAAAGGCATGGACCCAACCTTGTGGTGATATAGTGACAATGTCTTATGGGATGATTATAGACCATGCCTGCCAGCAGGGTTTGTTAGTTTGTTAGACTGGCATTACAGGCAATAGAGAGTGTTGTATTACAGAATGGTATGGACAACCTTAGGTGGAGTTTCCTTTACTTTTCCATAAAGTTCTTCTTGCTGTCACGTCAGAGATGTCTGGGTAAGGTATAATCTAGAGTCGCTTTTACTGTGTAAAAGAGAGACACTTTACTAGATAATGAATGATGCCGTTTACCAAGCCTCACCTAAGTATTCCTTAAGTGTTCCAAAATAAATGTTACCATTTAGGTCTCCTGGGCTAGTTCGACATCTATGTCTTTTTGTGTTTAATTGTATTTTTGTTTGTATTAACTCTGATTGTATTGCATATTTTTTTAAAATGCATTTTAATTTCTTTTTCTTCAAGTATTTTATAATCTTTTAAACTTTGACTCCTGTTTTAAATCTTTTTCTCGAATACATTTCAGACGGAATGTAGAATATATTGGCAATATCGATATTGACTGGCAATATCCTTTCTTAAGATATCCATATCGGTCCAATAAATAAAACCGGGCTGATATTAACAACCGATATTTATTTCCATCTTGCTGCCATTGGTTTCTGGTGGAGGTCTGTCATGTGGTATTTGTTTGGTCATGTGACAGTAGCAGTGGTGGAGTGAAATGAGCAACGTGTTCATGTTTTATTACTTTCCACTCTATAAAGCTATTTTATGTAATTTGCATGTGCGGAATGGAGAGAGTGGCTTTTTGATTACTTTTTTTAAAACAGATCATAATTTTAGTTTTAACACTCCTTAGCTAGGATATCACTCCTTCAAAAACATCAATACTACACAAATTTGATAAGAAATAATCATGTTTTATATGCATAATGAGGATGACTGTTAAGAAATGGGAATAGTATGTTGATATGCACAAAACAAATGATTTGGTAACTTAACATTAGGGCACAACAAATCAAGGACTCAGAAAACACATGATCAAATGATCAAATTAAAGATACATCTTTCTAAATAGCCTAAAAAATACTAATATATTTGCTCTGATACTAAAATACAAAGCATTCAGAATCAGAGCAAGGCACACAACTTTGCAGAGTTTCTAACTTACACCAAGAGCTACGTGTTAAATTCACCACTTTGTTAGAATTGCTGTTCAAACAGTCAAACATAAGTGAAAGGGTCCTTTCAGGTGGCTGGACAGCGGCTGAATGCGTGGCCCAATTTTTGTAACCTTCCAAAACTGACCACACCAACAGCAATGTCCACTGTTCCTAGTGACTGGCCAGGTGCAAGTTGGTGAGAAATAGAGAGCTCTGCATTCCTGCTTCTTCCACTGCTCCCTTTCGCTGTTGAATCACTGTCTGTATCTGAGCTCTGGTCGCAGAAGGGTACTCTCAGGAAGGAGATGGAGAAAGCTGTGAGAATGTGGTGAGTTTTAGATTCTCACAATGAAAACTCACATCTTTGCTGTGAAATAAGCCTATTCCTTTTTTTTTTCATATTTCTGAATCAACTAATGCAGTGGGAAGCCTGTCCAGTATAATTAGTTTCACATTATGTTCCACTCACAAAACATTTCCTACAAATGGCAAGTCTTAATAAATTCAAGGTTTGTTTTTGTCAGTTGTGCGTGGAACCTAGAGTGAAGTGTTTACCTTATAGTTGGTATGCTATAGAATCCTGTAAACCAATAAATTAGTCCTCTTTCCAACATTAAAAAAATCTAAATGTAGACCAAACATGTGTTGAAAGTGCCCTGGGGATTTAAACCACAGCCTTCTGGGTGTCCTGCAAGTGAGTTCACAAAAGCCAACTCCTCAACCCAATGTACTGCACAGTGCCAGTCCAAGGCATAAGAAAAATAAGCAGCAACAAGAAGACTAGTAATTGACTTTTCACAGAAATTATCCTTGTGGACTGATACAACCATCAGGCTCAGCCAATGCAATTTTCATTTTAATAACTATAGTCTTTTAAGAAAGTGTAATTATTTTATCTCCACTAATGCTGCTTTGAATGCAAAGAATACGATCATTTTAGGTTTCAGTCATTTTAAATAGCTAAAAACTGCAGAAATAGTTGTCCTGGAAATAAGGCTTCCAGGACTTATTTTATTTATTCAATATTGTCCAAATTCACATAAACAGTTTCTCATCTATGTGTATCAATGATTAGGAACTACTCCTGATATATATTCACACAAACTCATCTAAGAAAAAATCCAAATTAGCCCTTAATTGAGTTGTAGGCTCAGTAGTAAAATATGTATTTAGAGATTGTAAACATAGCACAACATAGCACTCAGACTCAAACAATTAGAAAGAAATATTCTTTGTGGTTTGAGGGTGATTCAGGCTCTTTATCAAATTCTGGTCAGGGTTCTACACAATCTGTGATTCAGAAGTGGATCACAGATTTCAGTACACTGTTTATCATTTAAATTTAGATTGCTGGATAAAAAGCAAACTCATTCTTTTGACTAATAGCATAATAAAAATTTATGTTTTTGTTTCTAGTGGAGTGATTCTTCCAGTGATTTTTTTAAAGGCCTATACAGCAATGTATCTTCAGATTTCCAGACTAAAGATAAACATTTAAACATCCACATATTTTACAATTTCTCTGTGTGAATGTTTGTCTGGATTTGAGGGTAATTTGGTACAATCCGCCAGAAGCAACTTGCCAACATGGAAAGGATATCTAGGTCAATAAAAGTTAGACATAGGGGTTTAACAACTTATACGTTTAAAGAGGAACTGCTCTTCTCAGTTGCCCATAAGCAAACTTACAAGGACAACTCGGTTTTGCAATTACATTCTAAATTAGTAATAAATGTTTGTTTTGTTTTGTTGTTGTTGTTGTTGTTTTTTTTACTTTCTACGGTTTGGTTGCCTATATCATGTCTAGTATCTATCCGTTGCTGTATTTACAGAAAAACTTCAAACACCCTCCTCACCAATTAGTGCTTCTGGCACTAAAACTTTTACTGCCTCTCATATGTAACATAAAAGCTGCGCCAACAACACAAGACTGCGAGAAACCGCACAATCAATTTCACGCTGTACACATGTTTGCTGCAAACACAATGACATTCCCACACGTGAATGCACCCTGCAAGTTCATATAGGCTGCAGTGACATCACTTTTTGTGGTATAAATCTTAGGCATAAGCCCAGAAGTTCCCTTCACATAGTGAGCCGTGTTCACACATTAACAGACTTTAAAATAGAATGAGCGCAAAAAAAAGGAAAACAAAAAAGATGATGTCTTACCATTAGGAATAGGCGCAGGAGTTTGAGGCGCATTACTTGAGAAGACAGAACTTCCTAACTTCATGTAGAATAACAACAAACAGAACCTGAAGGGATCCATGGCTGTCGCTGGGCTTATTACCGGTTAGTGTGACCGACTGAGCTTCTAATTCCCTGCCCGTCAAAACCAGCCCCGGAGGGGTCTAACTGTAAGCTCTCGCGAGGTTAGAATAATTGAACAAGTATAATAGGGCGTTTTCTGGACGAGCAGACCTGCAGCCACTGGAGACAAGTTTCTTCAGCTGCGGTGGGGGGTTGTATATAAGGAGCACAATTCAGAGAAATTAGAGCCCAGCAGGCGTGGTTCACTAATTGCCGCAGCAGCCACTTGCGTTTCCGTAGCAGAGGGTATGAGGAGGGAGGAGAAAGGGAGGATAACGGTCCTCCTCATGGACACAGGGACGTCCTGCGTGAAAGTGCGACTAAACACAGCTGTGTTTGTGCCCCACACCCACTGACTGTGTCTCCACTATGGTTTCCTCTCCTGTTAATGTCAAGCTGACCATTTTTAGCTGCACACTCACGCTCATTAAGAAAAACTCATGGAAATCCTCCCCACAGCACAGAAAAAAATTAACAAATGTGACACCCCTATTTTAAAACATAGCTTTCAATAAGGCAGAAAAATATATATTCCCAATAGCAGTTTTTTTGTATTGATTCAAAAACCCATTTTAGGCATTACATTGAAAATATATCTCCTACAAATAGTGACAAAAACCTGTTGGATATTTGCTTAGTTGCTACCACACATTTAAATTATTTGATTCTTTTGGTTTAGTCTTGGGGCTACGTATGAGGTGTTATGGACCCGCACAACATAATGCAGGATTTCGAAGAGATAAAAAAATCATAGTTGTCTAATTGTATCCACTCTTTTTTACAGGAGTAAAACTCTTGTCACATCAGTGGTATTTGTAGTTAGAGAACTGAGTTTGTCAAGATCCTATCAACTAGTGTTGACAGATATTTATTTAGTAGTTGGTACCTTTTCTGGCATATACATCAACCTCTATGGTATAAACCAATTGCCCTTCCTTACTTTGGGAAATGGGTGAATGAAGTAAAAACACAGACACTGAATGTTGCTTCCATTTACTGTCGGACTTAATCTATGTCCCAGCTGAACCTTAAACCAAATGCTAAATCTCATTTGATTCTCTCCATTCCTTATTAATAAGAAAAGACATACCTCCCCCAACTGGTTTATCCTCCTTGCAAATACTTGACAGGACATTGTGATGACTGGCAGTAGATTATTTCCATAATAACATAACCAGGAGAATGAATTGTAAGTATCCAAATTTACAAGGAGTGATTTTTTTGGTAATTTTTTTTATGAAGAGCACTTTGTTTTCCATAGAAGTCATAATATATAGAGGGCTTTAGAATAGAGTTGACTCTTAAGCCCTAACATTGTTTTTTGGCAGTGAGTGGCAGTGCTGATGACTTCCAACATATGTAATGACATCATGGATTTATGAATCCGAATGCAGAGTGAGTAGAAATTCCAGCTTTTATATGAAGTAAATTATACGCTTCCAGTGAAGCCCTAATAAACCTTGGAAATGCAGAGTTGAGCCAGAAAACCAACATAAGAAGCTTGAATTGGATGTCAGCCATTCTTTTTAGCATGCAGCTCAGACTAGAGTGAGCATGGAGCAGGCATGTTTATGGAAATTGGTAAGTCATGAGAAAATTACCACTTTGACGCTTGCTGTCTGTCTCCCATATTGTAACACATCAGAAAAAGGTCAGTCTCCCCACTGTGAAACTCAAACACAAAGTAACAACAGACCCCTCGTCTCAGTCGTTGCTTAAAGTTCTAAATTCTAAATTCTAGTTCTAAATTTGTATTCAAAGGTGATCTTCAACAGCTCAAGACAAATACCTCATTTGTTCCTATTGAACAAGCTCAGTTCAATGGCATAGATACATAATACATATTTAGACAACAAATTTCATTGCGTTTCGTTGAGTTTTATGAGATAGACCAATACAAATTAAACCATTTTGGAGAGGGATAAAAATGATATCTAGTTTTCACAATTTTTATAGTCTGCATTTATAACCTGCATGTTCAGACTCCTTTACTGGAATAGATTTAAATAAAATCAAGGCACCCAAAAATCACCTAAGAGAGCACCCTCGTATGTAATTTATTCTCACAATAAAATCAACTGATTTTATGTGTCTGTTTTTTTAAGTGTCTCGTTAGAAAATGCTCTGACTATTGCAGATCTCAAAACATTTTATTTGGACATTATGGCTGGACGTGTAAAATGACAGGCTGGGAAAAGAAGATAAAATTTTTAAAAAGCCTTCTGGAGGTCCACTGTACCTATGAAGGAGCTGAAAAAATCCACTGGACAGGTGAATTCTCAGCCATGAATTTGGCTGAGAAAGTTTTGAAATAGAGTTTGAACAAGCAGTAGAAAAAAAAAACTGCTGAAAAAAGCAACATGCAGTCTCATTTCTAATTTCATACAATTTAGGGCATGAGACCAAGATTTAATTTATTCTGAGGTAAATGCTTTGTGAAACAAACATAATCCAGATTACACCATAGCCACCTTAGAACATTGAGGTGGCAGCATCATGCTTTGGGGTGCTTTTGTTAATCACTTTTTTTTTCCTTTTTCAAAACTTTGAAAAGAAAAAAGGAAATAGCCTAATGGTGATATTCCACCTATCCAGGAGTTTCTCGCCAACCTTCAACTGAAAATACAAATTGACTACACAGCACACTATTTTAAATATTTATTTAAAGTAATACAGTATTACAGCATTTTTTTACCATGTGATTATGTGATATTCTGTGTTGGTCTACCAATTAAAATCCCTATAAATCACATTAAGGTTTGCATTGGTAGTACAACAATGGAAAACATCAAAACATTTTACAGGACAATGTGTTTGTACAACTCTACCTTTCTGAGTCAGTACTTGCATACATATAGTAAACTGTAGGTAGATGGTGGCAGTGAGACTGGCAACAATTTTAAATGTGGGGTACCAGAGGTGTGGGTGAGAAAATGACATTTAATTGCTCAAAAATTGTAAAATACCTCAGTAAAGAGGTGGCTGTGGTTAGTTGGAGGAGGACAGAGTAAAAGGCTTGAAGCCTGTGGGGACAAAAAGGCAAAGCTGCAAATAATTATCTCTGTCTGCCTGGGTACCAGTGGACGGCGCAACGACCCTCAAGCAATAAACATTTTAGCCAATAATTAAAAGGACAAGCACATGGAATTTTTTCATGTCACAATGGTCAGTGTTAGCTTTTTTATTTATTATCTTCTCAACTCACAAGCCTGCAGACTTCCTTGATAACAAGCAGTAGTGATGCCGTTTCTTGACACCAGTGATGTATGCTCTGTTTTGGTGCTGTTGTGGAGACAGTGGGTTTGCAAGCACTGTGTAATTAGACTACACTTAGAAGGTAGGCTGAAAAAAGGGTGCTGAATAATAAGAAGAAAATGTCTTCTAGCTAACATAGCCATGTTAACATTTTTTTTACTTATTTTGTTTTCTTCAATAGCTACAAAACTGTTAGGTTATTCAGAAAGTTGTTCATAGGCTACACAAGACAGATAATTTCTTTGGGACGAAGTTGAGAAAAACCTTGGATTTCAATCTACTTTCTACACCACTTTCAACTTCTTTTAGTGGTAAAACAGGACGGTTTTCCAATCATGCTGGTGAGTCACATAACCTAGAAACTCAGCTCCCTAACCTCTTCTCAGGAACCCACAATTGCTCTGTGATTGTTAAAGAACGGGTTGTATTTTTATCCCGACTCTTTGATCACTTCACAGAAAGATTAATTACCAATCCAGATTGGTGGAAAGCATATCGGTCATTTACCTAAAAAAATGTCATCTCTATGCCATACCCTGTTTAGTTAAGACTCTTGCGGTCACACTTATGGGAATGCAAAGCATCTATTGACCTGGGGCGTGGTGGAGGGGTGGACTATAAAGGACCTCTTAAGGGGATTTGCTATATTTGCTATTGGTTTATTTAATAAAAGACTCAAGAACTTTACCCAGTGATTTTTTTCCATTTTAGCACTCATGCAAAACTCGTCTTTAAGAGGCTATGTTTTGATTATTTCACACCAAACCTTATCTGGGATTTACAAAATATGTGAGCAGCAGTTGAAGATATTTGCACATCTTATACCTCAATTAATTTTACATTTGGCAGATTGAGGTAGTTGGACAGTGTTCTCAGAATTACACATAATGAGGTCTTTAGGCAGTTTCATTAGACTATCCTTATACAGCAACCAGATGTTAAAACCACAAAGCTTGTGAAAACAAAAAAATAAATAAATAAACCTTCCTACGAACCGTTCCTCAATTCCATAGAGGACAAAGCAAAATGAGGTCCATAAAACCCACATTTCTTACACCTCAGTAACTCTGCGATGGTGGACAAAAGCCACAGATCTCCTAAATCTGAATTGCAACTAATGGTCAAAACCTTTTGTTTGTAAACACTGTAATATGTTTCCAAGGAGGTTGAGAAGTGTGACCTCCTGATATCTGGAACATACTTTCTGGTCCATGGTTTGCCAAAGGTCCTGCTGTCAACTAGACCCATTAGATAAGGATCATGGCTGAAAGAATAAGGATTTGGACACAAGTTGCAGAAAGAAACTTCTGCTGTTGGGTGGCTGGGCTCACCTTTACAGATACTGTGAGAAACTCCATCATCATAGAGAAGTTTGAAGTAGAAAAACTGCTGTTCTGCAGGTTTTCGAAGCATGTCCCACTTGGAGGAGATTAGGTAAACTTAGAACTCGATGGAGGGACCCTCTTTTGGTCTGGCAACACTACGGGGTGAGTGTTGCTGGGAACAGACATATCTGGTTTCTTTCCTGGACCTGGTGCACCAGCATCACAATTTTGGATAAACAGAAAAAAGATTTGGGTGGAATTTTTGTTTAGTCTTTCAGCAAGTCACTTTTGTCCATGTAACTAAAAATAGGATCTGAAATGTTCTTACCATACCTTGACCAGGCATATCCATAACATGGTTACTGTGTTATTGTAGCAAAGAGCAACCCCTGTTTAATAAGCCTTGGCATCTAAAAACTCAACATCGTGTGCTATCTTGGCAGTCTAACAGTTTTTAAAGCTTAAAAGTAAATAGCTGTCTTATAACCCTAATTGTCAGATTAGGGTTATAAGAAGAGATCAAACTTAAAAGGATGATAGGGCTGTTTATTGCAAATTAAGGGTAATAGTAGTTGGCCAGGAAGCACAGGATCTGCCAGGCTGTCTGCCACAGCCTCGGTCGCCATCAGCCTCAAACAATAGAGAAGGTTAACTAAACAATAACTTTACACAAACAGAACAAGATGACAATGTGGGGTTTTTTTATGTAAAGAGAAATGTGATTAAATTCTTTCTTTTATTATTTAAAAAGTGATGGAGCTTATAAAATAATATATATTTCCTTTTTATTCAGTGCTTACTTTAAATTATTATTAATGTATCAGACTCTGTGATCTATGTTTATCATTTTATTGAATGGAGAGATTATGTTTATGTTTTGATGTGGGAGGCTGCTTTAGCCAGAGGAATTGTAAACAGGCAAAACTTGTTTGCATTCATTTCTTTCTGTGTCACTGAGTTCAAATAATATGTTAAGAAAAGTCTTACGTTCCATTTTTAACTGGCTTTGTAAAATGACGTGGCCAAACATTTTCAAAATTTCTTCATTAATTAGCTGATCAGTTGTGATTGTCTCCTAGATATTCCATTTGCATAGGACATCTGAGACTCAGGCTCCAACATGAAAAATTAAAAAACATCAGAACCACAGGAAAACTTGCACAATCAGTTGGAATGTGGACAAATCACCTTGTCAAGATTTGGTTGCGATAAGTGCTGCTACACTTGACTTAGTGTGTGTAATTGTAAATTCCTGCAAGACTGTTTGTCTTCTTTCCATTTAACTTGAGAAACAAGACTTACTTTCATCAGATGTTTCTGCACACTATTAAATTTTCTTCTGAATGTTAATTTTGATAAGTTTGAAGATAATTCTAGATTATTTATTGTGGGTTTTTTTTTTTCTTTGATACTTTTTCTTCACTGGATACTTTTTGATTTTCTTCAACTGGGACTTAAACTTGAAGCAGTAGTGTGTTTTTAGATTTTTAAGTTAATTTATTTTTAGTGTTTTGAGCCGTGTCTGTGTGTTTTATGATTGAGCTCTCTATAAGGGTTATGGAGAGTTCTCTTCACGGTTGACTGGCTGCCTAGGACATACAAACCCAGAGGCAGGACCTAAGTCCCATCCTCTACTTCCTTCAACAGGCATCCTGCCACACTTAAAGAAGTGCTTTTGAATCTATGTTTTATTGGATTGTGGCTTTGGTTGAGTTAGAAGTTGCCATTATTTTGTTTGTCCATTTTTGGTTATAATGTTTGGATAGGCAGGGAAGCAATAATCAAATGTTTTACTCTTAGATGTTTCCACCTCTTTTTTTGTCAGTGCTTTTTGTAACTTTTAGTTCAACTACTGAGACTAGTTTGGCCTGTATTCATTATGCGTCCTCTGGGCCACTTTAACTTATGAACCAAGTTTTACTGAAATCTGACTTTTTTTTTCCAGACCTGTCAAAAATCCAGACGGCTTTTAAACTGGCTCGCTAATTATTACTCTGTAGCTTTGCAAGCATCGTCCCACATCATGAAGTTGTCATGAACATGTTTGACTGTGGACATGAGTGAGTGAAATAGTGCAACCCACTTAGCCAATACAGAATGCTTGACTTATAAAGAGCTTAACTATAACTCCTCTTTTATACTTGATTTGTCTTTCTCATTCCAGAGTAAAGTAAATAATTATGTGGCAATTACAGATTCTGTCTTTAACGTACTGGGTGTGTTGTTTTCTTAGACTGTGCTTGCTAATGTGGATTCAGCCATGTGTTTGTCCCAGTATGTTTGAAACACAAATAGCTCAAATTCCAGTGAGTGCCTTTGAGAACACCAGGACAGAGTCACCCCATTACAGAGCACAATGGATTCCACAGAGCTCCCAGTGCATGCTAAGTTGCAGGAATGATGAAATTAATTTTTTGTGAATGACTCGTCACAGGATGAAATGGCTCCACTGGCTCAGATCTGTATATGTTTATGAACCACAGTTTGTAATAAAAAATCTTCTGATTAAAAAAAATATAATCATAGCATTTAAATTATATTTAAGGTCCACATCCTTAAAAATAAGACAATTCAGATATGTTTAATGAACAGGGACTGCTTGGTTAAAAACTAAATGGTCAACACCCAATACAACGGGAATCTGTCAGGGGTGTAAACAGAGTACAACAGCTGTTCCATCTGGCAAATTCTATTCAGTCAAACAGAACAAATCAAAAATGTCTCCACTGCTGTTTGTTTAAATTGCCTGACTCCTATATAGAGAGCATACAGAGAACTTACAGTTTATGAGAAGCCAAGCTTTGACAAGTGTCCATAAGAACACGTTAAAACTTTGGTCAAAACAGGATGTTCCACTTTACATCTTCTCACTTGCACCAGCTAAAATGTGTTTACTTCCCACAGATTGAGATCTCTCAAGCAGCAAATCACTGTGTCATTAACAACTATGTATCCCTGTGGTTGCTGACTCTAACTCACATTCGATATTGACTATTGCTCAACCTCTCATTTTGTAGAACAATATTCAGTTTAATCAAAAATGAATGTTTTCCAGCAGTGAATCAGAGATGTTTTCTTTCTGGGGGTGAGGGGAGTTTTCCAGTTGTTGGTAGATATGCAGCTAGACGCTGTCAGAGAGAAATGAACACGTAGGGGCAGATTTTTATTTTTTTTTTCACATTCTTCCTTGTGTTACAGCTCAAACTAGGAAATTAAGGGAGGGCTACAAAACCAGATATCAGAGAGGGTGTATGTATATTTTTGAGACTGGAAATACAATGCCATAGACAGCTTCCGGAAAGTCTTCATTAAAAATAAAACAAGTTGCAATTGAACAATTTTGCAAATTTTATTGAGGTGGTTTTACAGACTATTTGCGCAATTTAAGCCAAGCTTAGTTTCAATACATTGCAAGGACTAAACATTTTGTTAATTCACAGTATTAGTGCAAAGGTAGAATACAGGCTTTATCTGTTTAAAAGTTACACTGCAATACATTCTGTCCCAAACCGATGGTTACGCACAAACAAAAGGCATCTGAGCATCTCAAACTTGTACTGCACTGTAAAATGATCAGGTCAGGGGAAATGATATTTTACCAGGTTTACCTTGGTAATCTGTATGCCATTAAATTAGAGAAAGACAACCAACTCAAGAACTAGTCATAAAGTCTGAAAATCAATAATGGATATAGATCTGGTGAATTAAATCCACTTATGGTAATTCTACAAGTAAGTGTCGGCTCACTGAAGGCAGAGTAAAACACTGTGGACAGAGGACATCTTAGGTTTACACAGGTATAATCAATTTCTCTAACTGGCAGTATTCTTTACAAAAATAAAAGTCTACAGAATTTCAGGACTTAAATATGACAAAATGGCTTAAGATGGGCATGTTATGAAAGTTTGCAAATTGATGGGGATTGTATAAAAGCCAAAACAAAACAAAAAATTATAAAACCCCTAAACAGGACTATAAAAATGTTGGCATTATTAAGAACATAATCCATGTCTTCCTGGTTACATTTCCTCTTGATCAAAGAGCAAGTAGCTGCCAGTGGCTTTAATACAACCTATTGGCTTTGTATGCTTTCTAATATTTAAACTGCACAACTATCACAATGGAACTGCAAGAACATGGATATACAGATCATGCCATGCATGCGCCACAGGATGGAAACAAAAATAAATAAATAAATCATCTTGATGTATGTAGAATTAAATGCAGGTGCGTAATTTTCAAAATCAGCAGTAGTCAGAACAGAAGCATGCATTTCAACCTGAGTTTGTCCAAAAATACAGATTAGTATGCAAAAATAACAAATAGATAACCAACTTCTATTAGTGAGTTTTGAAATTGTTCATTTGGAAAAATGAAGCAATACTAAGTAATTATCTAGCTCCCTCTCCTGGTCACTGCTGACATGTCATAGGAAGCTACAATTCATCCCTAAAAATAAATAAATAAAATATACACTGTGTAAATAAAATTATAGATGCTGCAAAACCTTAAAACATTACAGTATATATATTAATTAACACACACTCAAAGCTTGTTTGCTTTTCACAATTCCAAACTTCTACATTACATGAATCCGTTACCACACCACCTAACATACCTACAAAATTGTCAATGTGTGTGTTAAATATCTGAAGTGACAAAATTCTATTAGCATACTTTTTCAAAGTGTATAACAGAACATGGCTGTTTTTCCTTTTCTAAATATTTAACCAGTGTCTTCTTACTGTAAAAAAATCTTTCATAGTAATTATTAAAACTCAGGCTCAATATGTAATAAGTAACCATCATGTAAATACACCCTATAAATAAACACAGCAACATCCATACAATCACTGCTATTCAAAAAATAATAATGATAACAGAGCCCACACAGTCACAGAAACATGACAAACAAACCTGAGCAGCTGAAGCAAAAACAAACCTCCTACATTTCATTGTTCATGCAATGTTAGAACTTTTGGGCTCATTTTTGTATCCCATTTATTGAAGTTTGTTTGATTGATCTGCATTTTGGGACTGATCATCATGGCTTGTGGCCTTGTTCCACCAAGAATGTGATGTAGAAATCCTGCTTGGCTCCTAGTCTCAGTTGGAAGTCTCAAAAAACATGAAATCCTGTTGTTAACGAGAACAAGAAGAAAGTGTTAATGAAGCCAAAACTAAAACTGGTATTCATGTAACACTTATTGGGTGGAAATGTATTATAAAAGAGCTTGGAATACATTTACTGAATGGAAAATGACAGCTAGACAATAAATCCTATTTTACTTTTATTTTATTATTATTAGTTTGATCCAGGTGCTGACTAAACTTTTAAGTCTGGTCCACAAAACACAGTTGCAGTGAAGGCTTTGGGGAGGTCACTTCAAAAGATTAATAGTAACCAGCTTTATCTATTCAAAAGTCAATTTTGATGCGAGTTTGGGATAGTGATGCCAAACTGTACCCAATGTTTAACTCTAGATCTGGATTTTATGTAAAACTAAAAACAATAAATGAGAGTTTAACATGACCATGTAATGAAATGCTAAAGGACTAGAATGAAGCCCTCAATCCAATGTCAACACCTTCAAGCTCATCTGAACTTTGCAGATGCCAAAAGGGAAGGACTAATGCATTAGATGAGACAATAATTAAATTTTTAGGATAAGATAGATGTTTGGAGGAGTGAAGGTGAGATTTTCCAACCAATAAACATTGTTTCAACTTTTGAATGTTGGTAGCATTATGCTGTTGGGTTCTTTTGCTGCAGTGCTCGCACAAAATAGAAGGAATTATGAGTAAGAAGGACTTCATCGCCGTCCCTCTCTATATGATTTGAAGCACACACCAAATCTAGCTTTAGAGTGGATAAAATAGGAAAATAGTGATCTTTCGGAAAGCCAAGCCCTACTGGAAATTTGTAAACCACCCTCAACAGTCAAGTCCAAGTTAGAAAACTAACTGAAATACCCCTCTGATTCTGCCTCGCTACACCTTTAGACAACCAAAATCATGCTAGCAGCTTGCTAGCATGATTCTAGCAAGCTGCTAGATTACAGAAAGCCTGTGGTCAACTTGCCTCATGATATTTACTTAAATACTTAATTGGGCGTATATAAACAATTGACCCTGTGTGGGGAAGAAGAAGTTTCTAAATTCAACACTGTCTAAGAAAAATAATCAAATAAATTATCGAAACCCCCAAATTAAAAAGGCATTCCTGGCCTTTGTAGGTCCATGTAAACGTTTAATCCAAACTGTAGCTCAAACAGTCTTGGATTTAATGTCACTGGGTTCTTTTTAGGTCATAAATAATACTAAATGTAGCATAAGTGGTAATCTAATTAGAAACTCCATGAAGATCCTGACCACCAGCAACAAGAAACATTCCCAATGAGAGCAGGGTCATATGAGGCCATGGCGTCTGCGGCAGCCGCACTTATACAGATTCTTGCTTGCAAATTACAAAGTGAGAATCCCCAAACTGCATCCTTTACAAGATCTTGACATTACAGTTCATCATCACATTTTAGGCTGATTTACTGCTATAAGTATATATATATATAAATGAAATGTTTTGATGCTGCACTTACAATTAGAAAACATGCACCGATCATTACAGCTTTCATCCTCACATCCAGATCCATGGGAAACTGGATGCCAAAGTTGTCAGCGTCTGTGAATGCCTCCCGTAGGAGTCCTGTCCACTGTTTGCTGATTTTTCCAATCTTGCTGACTTCGTCCATTGTCAAAATCTGTGACAAAAAGCATCCAGGACATAGAAAAGAAGTATGCTGAAATAGGATAAGGATCAGTGAGCAGTTTGTATTCATGTTTATTGCTACTTATGGCCAAAGGAATGTCTTTATTTCTGTAAAGTCTTCAAAGACCTGGGGGAGAAATCATGGCCATAAAACATGTTTTGTTTTCCCATCCTCAGGGTCTTGTAAAACATCTACATCTCTGACCCCGACCCCGCTTCACGGCTCAGTCTAATAAAACTATATGAACCACAGAACAAAGGGCAGATTGTACCAAAATTTGAGTGTGTCCTGTTCCTCACTGGAAACTCCCTGACATTTGTCAAAGGGAAAAGTTGTTAGACTGTTAGGAAGGATTCAAATCATTTAAATAAAGAGCCCCACCTCAAAGTCAACATCAGGAAGGCAGCTCCAGCCACAGAAGGGCCCATGGATCTTCAGTACAGGTTCATTGTGTTCATTTGCTACAATAAATTTTGGAGACAATGGATGCCACTGCTGTATCACATATCCCACTGTGTTACCGGGTGGAGCCTGAACCTCCAGCTGTAAGAAGCAGAGAAATGTGACTGGTATTGACACCCTAAACCACCATGCTTTCAAAATACATGCAAAACATACAGAACAAATATCGTGCCATGCATAAGTATCACTAACCTTGAATGTTTTGACATGATGCCACAAAAGTAAACCTATTTGATTAGAATTTTATTTAACAGTTCTTAAATAAGATTTGTTTAAGCAGGTTGTCGTCCTGCTTGAAGATAAACTTACTCCTGAGTCTCAAGTCTTTTACAGCCACTTTCTTCTTTGTGTTTAGCTGCATCCATCTTCCCATCAATTCTGACCAGCTTTCCTGTCCAGGCTGAAGAACAACATCCCCACACCATGGTGCTGCCACCACTAACCCTACCATGGAATGGTTAGATTAGGATTTGTGTGGCTATAGACACACATAGTGTTTTGCAAGGTCAGAATGTTTGTTGATGGCCTCATCTGACGTAAGCACCTTCTTATACCTGTTTAATGTGTCCTGTTGAGAAGATTTTGCTGGCTTTACTTTCAGAACTGTATTTTTGTCTCTTGTCAATAAAGGCCAAATTTGTACAGGTGAAAAATGATGATTTGTGCTACCAACAGATTTTCCCATCTGAGTTGTGGCTCTCAGCAGCGATCACTGGCCTCTTCCCTGTTTTAAAGCTCTCCAGGCTCAGACTGTGCATTGAACCGGACAAACAAACCTTCGTAGGTTTGGGTGGTATTTTATTTAGGGACATAGAAGTAAAATGTCTCCTGAAACTTTCATCATTTTATTATTTATTATTATTATTATTATTATTATTATTATTATTATTATTATTATTATTATTATTATTATTATTATTATTATTTTATTTTTTTAAAGCATGCATAATTTTTCTTCTACTCCAAACAAGCCTGCTACTTTATCGGGGTCTATCACATAAAGTCCAAATGAAATTAATGTAATAATGAAATTAATGTGCCAAGTGTAAAAAAAGGTGCTGAATACTTGTGAAAGGCAGTGTAAATAACATCTGAATGCTCCCATTTAATTTCCAAGATCCAATTCGTGACCAGACAATTGAACTCACTTCTTGCAAACAGCATGGGAAGAAGCAAGACATGCACTTCAGCGGCCTGGTGATGCTGATGATCTCCTGGCCAAAGTTGTCAAGGACATGGATGTTAAAGGGCCGCAGGGGGCCGCAGCACTGCCGGCTCAGACAGTCATTCTCCTCGACGGCGTAGAACACATTCTGACCCATGACGTTTCGCACCTCATACTTGTTATTGCTTTCAAAACCGACTAGGGCTGTGTGAATTGAAGCATACAACATTAGCTGTTGTTTCAGAAAAAAAAGGAAAATACTCATGCTATATATTGTACCTTCAACAACCTCAACCTTCTGTTTGATGAGGAGCTGATCCACCTGGAAAACCACATATAAGTGTTTCATTTTTTTAATGCAACCAATAAAAATAGAAACAAAGAAGGGAGTTTCATAGGGGGAGGGATGGTTTAGACCTTATGTGACAGGATTCACAAAGCTTGGACAAATGAGACAATGCATGAAGTGATACCAAAGGTGTACGGTGACAGATCATGTGACATACAGGTGTAGTTCATTTCATCAAACGTGACTTCTGAAGGTCACGTGTTTTAGTTTTAGAAATGTTCTAGTTGCATGTAATCACCCCTTTTTAGTAAAAAGGGGTGAATACCTGCATATTTTAAGTTATTGCTATTATTATATACAAATATTTATTTATTTCACTTCACCAACTTAGAATATTTTGTGCAGATGTATTATCTAGAAATTAGATTAAATAAAGACATTTAAATACATGTTGTGTTGTAACAAAAATAAACAAAAATGCCCAGAGGGGTGATTACTTGCGCAAAGCACTGTGAACATACTTTTAACTTTTTCAATGGATATCAAAGTGCACGGGGAATATGCTCTTACAGTTGTCAGGTACTCTAATCCTGGGGGACACCCTGGTATTCCTGGGCTGGGCACACTGTACATGTTCATGTCTTCAGAATGCTGGGAGACCTGTTGATGTATAAGAAACTGTTTAAAACAGCAAACTGGCGCCATCTTGTGATAATTTAGGTCACAGTCATAAACAAATGCTGAACCATCGCAAATGAGGAAATTCGGAGAGTGTCTTTGCTTCATTAAAAAAATAATAAATAAAAGTGAATATCTTTAAATATGAAAAAAGTGAGGAAGTGTGTTTTCCCTCTAGTCATTAGTGTCGCCCGGGGGAGCTCAGTGCTACAGGGGTCTACGTGCTGGTGGGCGACACAGACATTCCTGGTTATATCTGGAAGTGAAAAGCTTCCAGATATAACTCGGCAGCATGGGAAATCTTCTGATTTGCTTTAGTTAACACGCGAACAACAGACTTAAACCTGAACTTCCTCAATAGGGCACACCAGCCGTGTCCCTCCAGTGTGGAGGTTGCATCATCAATGGAGACGGGTCGTGTTATGCATGTTTACTCCTCACGTCTCGTCAGTTGGAGAGAATCGAGCGCACACCGACGTCTCATCTGCCAACCTCTTCATTGAAACACTCGTGCAAAGCTTTCCGTTAGACTACTTTTTCCACGCGTATCGCCCACAGCTTGAAACTCCACATTAAAACCAAGAAATAAAACGCTAGAAAAATAAATACTCACCTATCTTTGACGTGCTACTTCCAATAATAACGGGTCACTCAGAATGGAAGCAAAGCTGTGGAATAAACCTATAATCTGATTGGACGACGTCACAGCACTTCCTAGTCTCCTGCGCCAATGGGAATATAGCACAGTAGATCTAAGCTAACAGAAGCGAATAAAAGCGACTAGAGCGGAAATAAATAGAGCACACGAATGTGTTGAAAGCTGGGAGTTTCTTTTGCAGGAAATCCATAAATAATAACAACAACATACACCTATCAACTGTTTCATCTGTTTTTCTACCTTATTATCAACTCAGAGATAAAGTTTAAGTCAACAATAGACAATAAGAATTTATTGTTGGCCACTCTTGGAGCCAAAGTTTAAATCTATAATTCCTAATGTATATAACTATATTTACATAAACACAACTAAATTTCAGCATAGTGAGAGAGCAATTTTTTATATATTTGTTTGTTGTAACAAAACATGACAATTTAAAACCGACAAAATTAATAAGAGTAAAACTAAGTGTGGTAGATCAGAGGGGCAGGGAGGGGCAAGATCATCTAAACATCTAAATTTAAAAACAAATAAAGAAATTTGAAAATGAACTTTAAAATGGACATGCAAGCATTGCAGAGAGGATAAAATTGGAGGAACATGCACTCTTCTTTGTGTTCCTGTTAAAAAATGTGCAGCAGTATGAATTGAAGGGATTATAAATATTTAATAAATCCAAGTTACAAGTAGTTATAGCACAAACCAGCCCACTCGTTACAAAGGCATGGATTACTACTTTTAATTTATCTTTCGACAAGAATTTTTTTTTTAAAACATTTATTAAATTTGTCAAAGTGAAGCATTTAGAAGCAGATTTCTGGTTGGTGGGATAAACATTTAGCACTAGGGGTTTTTACCATATCTGGGGGTTCCATTGCTTACTCCAAATTTTGAAGGATGTTTACAGTGTCAGGAGGAGTTTATGCTGAAATTTGTCAACCTAAAACTCAAGTTCTTCCATGAGTTACTCCCGTGCAATGGCCATCTGGTCATTAGTATGCTGAAGAAAACCATCCACTGTGTCCTTACAAAGCAGAATTCCAGATTTTTGGTGTGGATTAGCTTAATGAAGAATAACTATGAACAATAACCCCTGACCTTTCTCTCAGTGTTTTAATATTACAGTCTACATAGTAAATTTGTGTCTATGTGATTATTTAGAGGCTTCTAAGCCTTTAAATAATATTTTTGAGCAAAAAAATGTCATCATATAAAGCTGAAGATGGCTCGTAAGGTGGATTAATTTTGATGGGGTAAAATTTTAAGATCTTAATCTCCCGCAGAGATCCGAACACAGTTCTACTTACAATAAATCACCCAGACAAGGGTGTACAGAAAATGGATGGATGGATGCATGACTGCATGGATTCTGTCTGCAGTTATAGTGTTTTCCTGAGGTTGTGATGGGAGCATTAGTGGGGAAGCGGAACCTTTATTTGGGGGGCGTTGCTTCCGGGTTGGTTTTGGGGCGGACTTTCTGTTAGCCTCAGGCGCAAATGTTAATGCTAAAAGCAGGACTTCAGTCGTGATTGTTTAATTTTATTTCATCATTCTTAATGTTAGTACACAGTGAAAACACATGAAAACTACTCTCTAAAATGTTTACCTTTTGTTTTATCAGAAAATAACACTGCGTTGCGGTTCCTGTGCACCGTTCTGCTAGTAGTTGTACGTTTTATCAGCAGACGTTTAGATTGGCAGGATGCCAACCCGTGCTGGGGAAGTCCTGTGGGATTAGGTGATTAGAAGACCTTACTCCTGTTTTTATTAGTTTTTTTCTAGGTTTGGTTGAATAATATTCAGTGCATGTTGCTTGTTGACTCATAAAGTAGTTCAGATCATAAGTAAAGTGAGCCCAGCTAAAGTTAAATGTAGAGAAACTATTCTTTCTTCATGAAGTGTGGGAATTCAAAAGTTAAAGTTGAAACAATGCCATGTTATATTTTATATTTTTTGTAAGTCATGTAATTCTGTTTTTGATTAAGTATTAAGTTAAATTAGTGTAGATTTTTATATTCATCCCAGCTAATATATATCTTAATCAGGGGTCTCAAACTCCAGTCCTTGAGGGCCGCTGTCCTGCATCTTTTAGATGTGCCTCTGCTGCTCCACACCTGAATATAATAATTAGGTCATTATCAAGGCTCTGGAGAACTGATCTACACTAGGAGGAGGTAATTAGGACATTTCATTCCAGTGTTTTGTACCTACCTGTGGCACATTTAAAAACTGCAAGACAGCGGCCCTCTAGGACTGGAGTCTGAGACCCCTGACTAAATGCAGTAACCTTAAAAACAGTTGCTTTATCCTGTTTAATACACTATGCCTTGGTTGTTCTCATCCAAGTGATGGGATAGCAATGCGAAAAAGGTAATGTATGAAGTTACTTGTTATTAGTGATGGGCAAGTGAAGCCTCATGAAGCAATGAAGCTTTCCAACGCAAAGTGTTGAAAAAAGTTCATATACTCGATGCTTCATTCATCACTCACTAGTGACATCTGCTGGTGAAACTGTAACAGCCTTGTTACTCAGTTGGATCATACTTCCAAAAATTAGGAAATGCAATATTGTCACAAGGTTTTCATCAAACTCATGTTTAGTAAGAGGAGAATCATATTTAATTGTCATGTTTTAATTATTAAAATGATTTGTAGCCAATCTGATCCTTCACCATCAGTGGTGGTGTTGGGTTTTCTTTTATGTCATGGACTTATTAGACCAGGGGTTTTCAAAGTATGAAAGGGTGAGCCCCCCTCCAGCTGCAGGAAGACAACTGATCCCCGCTCCACACGCGCACCCCACAGTACCAACTTTTTCCTAAATCCACAAAGTTGATTGTGTGCGTAAAAGACGTTTCTCTCACACCAGTAGACAGCAAGCAGATAGCTTTTCCGGTTTATTTTTTCCCTCGCACCGCGCCTCCCCTAAAGTGCTCTGGCGCCCCCCAGGGGAGGCGCGCCTCACACTTTGAAAACCGCCGTATTAGACAATGAAGATATGTGTTACTTTAATGTATTGAGAACTGAGTGACTGTTGCTGTAGACTCTGTATACTTTGAGCTTGAAACTTGCTTCCTTAAAGACAGAATTTGTTTAAAATCATCTCTTCCTGGGAGTTCTAGTTCTGATTCTTAATATTAATTTACACATAGAGTTTGTCTCTTCTAATGGCTTTTAGTCTGCTTTTGATGTGTGATTTCGATGCATCTCCTGATCAAACAAAAGAAAATATAGAAATTTCTGGATTTTAGGTTTAATTGTTTTTATTTAGGAATAGGACTTTTTTCACTGTTTCAGGTTTTAGACGGTTTCTTCGTCGGCAGAGGACCTCCCCCGCCTTGGAAAAAACTCGTTTACACGGCACTGATGATGCAGGTGAACAGAGGAACTTCAGTGCCATACAGTGCAAGTGGGGATGCACATGTTTCTGTGTATGCCAATACTCCAATGGATCTTCATGTCTCCTTAGGTTCTTTTCAGCACGGTATCGCTCCACTTCAACAATGGCATCTGCTGTGGCATTGGAGCTACGCCTCTTCTGGTCCACTGTAGTATCTAACAGAGACCACAGTTCACCTATAAATAAAAACAAAAGATTATTACAGATAATACAAAAGTCCAAGAGCTGAAATACAGTAGTACAAATATCACAAGAAAATTTCAAAATATATAAAAACTCACAAGATCTGCTAGTGCCTTCTCCTGCATCTCCTGATTCCTGCAGCTGGACACCTTCATTGCTTGCAATCAGTGCAGAACATTCTGCTTTCAGCCGCCTTACCGCCTCTTGTGCTTTGCTTTGACTGAGAAAACCAAGAGTTTTGAACCTAGGGTCCAGCAAGGTGGCCATTGTCATGACAATGATTCAATATTTGCAACTTGTTCTTTGACACGCCTCAATAGGTTTTCAGACAGAAGTCTTGCAACATCATTTTTTATATTTGCCATCTTTGTAAGCACTGCATGGTGCAGCATGTTCATTAAAGGTATAACCTTGGATATTGACACTCTTCTCTTCAGAGAGCTCTGAAGTTGCTTGGAAAAATGGGAACAACACGGTTAAGGACTCCTCAATTATCTCATAATCCTGAGAAGCCAAAAGGATTATATCAGTTTTGAGTGTTGTGAGGGCTGCGGCCACAGGTTCTTTTTGTTGAAACAGACGTTCCAACATAAGGTAAGTGCTGTTCCAGCATGTGTCCACATCGATTATGAGCTTTTGTGATTGTCTTCCCATCTGTATTTGAGTCCTTTCTAGCCTTTCTTTACCTGTGGTGCTTGAGTGGAAATATGCCACAATTCTTTTAGCCTTTGCGCGGATGTCACAGAGGTCAGGGATCTGGTCAAATGATCTTCGGACTAATAAATTCAGTCCATGAGCAATGCAGATGGAGTGCCTGATCTTTAATGCCTTAGCACATGCAATCATCTTAGCAGCTGCATCAGTCACCAGACAGTTCACCATGTGATTATGCACTACCCTGGCCAGATTTTCAGATGTGTGAGTGGAAGGGAAATGCTCCACTCCAATTAATACAATGCTCAGTTTGTCATTGGGGTCAATGAAGTGGCATGTTATGGCCAGGTACGCTTCCATATTCATGGACGTCCACATATCTGCTGTCAGGCTGACGGCAGTCACCTTTTGGATGTCTTCTTTGGCCTTTTGTTTTGTTTTGTAGAATTTCTTCCACCATCTTTTTTAATGCCTAAAATAAAAAGCAAAATTATTCATTTTAATAACTGAAATGATTTCAAATTACCACATTAGCTGTTATTGATTACACATATAAACCTTTCTATTAGGAAGAACATAGGTTGGATCCAGCAAATGAATGAGCTCTCTGAAGCCCTCATCCTCCACTACGGAAAAAGGTTGGGAATCCTTTACAATCAGATTTGCCACAGCCTCATCTAGCACCTGCTTCCTGGAACCTGCAAGATGCATATATATAAAACAATTTAAATGACAATAATATACTGATAGATATAAATATGAATGAAATAATTTACAAAACATAAAACAATGTCATACTCTGGCTGGTGTCTCTTGTGTCTGAAGTGTGCTTATTTTCATGCATGGCCCTATAATGCCTAATCATTGATGATGTGTTGTTGTAGACCAACACCCTGTCACACAGCAAACATTTCACCTGAAATAAAAGGATGTGGAAGTTAACAACTCACTATTAATGAGGCAAATGTTGTCAGATCTTGGGCAAACATTATACAAACCTTATTGTGATCTGTCATGTCATAATACTCCCACATCTGAGAGGTTTTTCTCTTTTTTGACGGCTCCATTTCAACCAGTGCTGATGAAAACTGCTCTGCTGATACCAAACCACCTACTACAACCCACGAAGCAACAGGATTCATCGCGCTTTTATTTTGAAAACCGACACGCAAAATGAAGCAGTCACGTGACCCATGCAACGTGAGGCCTCGTTTGTTGCCAGTCACGTGGTTTTCAACAAGACAACACAAGCCTCGAAGCGGGGCTTCATTGACACGCCCCCTTATTACTCGGTACAAGCCTCGAAGCCTGGCTTCAGATAGCCCATCACTACTTGTTATCAGTTTTTGCAATATTCTATGTCTCAAAATATTGTTTGGATGTAATATTTGGTTGGCTACTTTATTCACAATTTTAAGCTGAAAGTAAAGCCAGCAAAATCTTCTCAAATTTAAGCACTCATGCTCTGCATGTTGATGAAATATTTGGCCAGTTGAATGAATTCTAACAGCCTTTATTGCTCACGCCTGATATGCGTATGTTGTGGAAGATGAGATACTACAGCTCACAGAGAGCTGAGAGGACATGGTGAAATGGTAAAAAATAGAAGTGTTTGGAAAACGTAGGTGATCATAAACAAAATTGTCATCACAATTTTCCGCATTGCATTTCCAAATGTTCTTTAAATGTATTGCATGGTATTGCATTTAAAGCTAATATGTTGCTTGCAAAGTGGACTGAGAATAAATTTCAAGCTTGCAATGTTGCATATTAATTATTTAAAGCATAAATTAAGTAAGTTGTTAGATTGTCCTAGAGTAGGAAAACTGAATAATAGAATATTCTGCACAAAACCTTATTTTTTCTTCTAAATGATATCAAAGAACAAACATAAAACACTCTAAATTTGCACTATGACACTTTGCGTCCACTAGAGTGCAGTGTTGAGCTAACAGGGTAACGTTGGCCAAATGCTGGAGTTACCCCTTTAGTTGCAAAGGGCTGAACTCAACCCTACTCAGCGCACACAGATGCACACAAATGCACTTGCTGCAGCTTAATAAATTGTGTGCCGTTGTTTGGTCGAGTATCCTTATTTGCGAATACAAATTACCTGATTTTCTCAAGGGCTACTGATTCTTTTCAAGCAACGCTAATGAGAACAAATGATGACTCGCACACAGATCTGCTGACACTTCAGGTGCAAATGCCTAAAAATGTGTTTTAATTGATTGGTTTTATGGCCATCGCTTATAGTGACCTTGTGTGGGTAAAGCAATAGACAACTTTGGTGTTTTAAAACTAAAATAAAAATGTTTAATGTATTGGGACCCAAACGGACATGTTTCTTTATCTTATAAACTGCTCACAGAGAAACAAAACACGTGTTATTCATCATTGTGATCAAAACAAAGTGATGCAGTGACTGTGAAATAGTTGCTCTCATCTGAATAAACAGACTGGACAGTCAGGGGTCTTTGAAAGCCAGTCAGATTGACTTACTGACTCCCACAGCCCACTTACTCCCACTGGGGTAAAGCCTTTGGATAATATGCATGTGTGTACCAATCATAGAGGCTTTGCACTTGACATTCCTACCTATTCTAAGATTCCTTTTCTTCTTCTCTGCTCTTATTTTTTGTGTGTAAAGGTACTGCTCTTTATACGCTTGGGTAATCTTTCCTGCACTCCTAACGAGGTTGTCAGATTGGCCGCATAATGAGGAGCCTAAAGATGAATGTAAAAATACCCCCATTACACCACTTTCATTCTCTTGTTCGTTAGGTTAGCATATAAGGTTACAGTGCATCTAGCCCCTATGTTGTACATAGAAAATTGAGTGTCACTGAAGGGGCCGCTTAACCTTGAAACGATTTTGATCTTCAGTGTAGAAATAATTTACTTTTCTTATGGAATTGTGGTGACTGGTTTTCTTGAAGTATTCACACCCTAGTTTAAAAATATTCCAATTAATCATTTATATTTTTTATTCCCCCACAAAAACCCGGCTTTTGTTCCATCTTTGTCTCTCCACCTCTGCCCATCCCTCGCCTCCCTCTGTCTCTTCATTTCTCTCATTTCTGCACCCCTGTCAAGTGCTTTGTTTGCTCTGACTTTCCATGTGGTTATCTGAGCGCAGACAGTATGCCTCGCCCTGGCACAGGACCTCAGTTTCCAAGGCAACTTTATAATTGTTTTGGATGCGTTCCAGACGCCACTGGATACCGAGGCATTATTGATGTCAAAAGAAACATGTATGAAATGAGGAGATGTGGAGGTGTCCATATGGTTCCGTACACAGCCATGCAAAGCCATTTAACGCTTTTCTCTTTTTTCTTTTTTTTTTTTTTTTTTTTTTTTTTTGCATTGGGAGTTTTTGTGACATCGCTGAATAGATCTCACATGTGCCACATGATATTTCATAATTTTGACCTCTCCGTATCACAAAAGGAGATAATAGCATGTGAAGTGAGCCGCTGAACTGTGCAATATTTCTCCTATTCATGTCATTAAGTCATTGTCACAGTATGTTCTGCCAACCTTACTGAATACAATGTGTCTATTATGCTTCTTTAGCCCAAAAAATAGGAAGCGAAAATAAGACTTTGGTCCATCTGAGCTCAAGTCCTTGGCAACAAAAAGGTTGGAACTGTGCTGCTACTGGCTTTAATTCACCACAAGCAGGCTTTGTTTTGACAGGAGAAGCTGTTTGGTTGTCACCATAACCATATTGCGACTCCACAACCCACCCTTCTTCTTGCACACCAACATATGCACAGCATCACAGAAGCTCTTCGCCACAATTGTGGTCATTAAAATAACATATATTGTCAACAGCAACGAGATGAACCTAATCGCTCCGGCTAAATTACCAATCTACAAATGTCTTTCACAAGTTGCTCTGGGAAACTCTTGGAAACAGTATTTTTTCATGTTTAACTGTGTAACTGAAATAAGGCCCTGACTGATCTTTTCTCCCCTTCTGATCTCTAGCCTCCCCTCCCTCAGCTTAATTTATGACCTGTGAGGAGGAACCCAGGGAGTGAGAAGTGAGTGAGACTGGTTTGAAAGCCGTGAATAGGGAAGGGGGCAACAGGCCCTCCAAATAACACAAAAGAGGCAACCACAGCTGTTTGGAGGCAACACAAGCCTCCACAAGACACTGTCTTCTTCCAGACTTACACCCGTGCTGCCTTTGCAAGCAGCATGCTTGTGTTTGAAAGCTGTAACTTCACTTCTTGTAGGTGAGAACCAATACATTTTGAAGTTCAAAAGTGTGGAAATAGAAAAGTGTCTGCATGAAAACATTTTCTGCCTTAAGAGAGTGAAAAATCATGTTGCGGCAATGCTGTACCTGTGGCAACTACTAAAAAAAAAAAAAACTGCTTTATTTAAAAAAAAATAAAATTGTAGTGGAATAGACCCCAGCTAAAATTCAATACAAAGTTTAGAAATGACTTTGATGTTTTTAATTCAATACTGTCGGGCAGTTTGGGTCAATTGAAGCTCATCTTCCACTGCATAACTTGGAAGTGCTTTTTGAATGTCTGTGTCTTTCTGTTTGACTTGGTTTACAGTGGCTTGCAAAGTATTCATAATTATTGAACTTGTCACATTTTGTAAAATAAAACCAGAAACTATGAGGCATTTTGTTGTGATATCATGTAATAGACCAAGACAGAGGCATAATTAACTTGGAGAAAACTGACACATGGTAGTCAGACTATAGTAACTATAGTCTGACTATAGTTACTATAGCAAACATAGTAACTATAGTCTATGGCCTTTTCTGTATAAAGCAATACAGAAAAGGCCAGCAGCAATGAAAACACAAGTAATCTAAAATGTGTATTCAGTCTTTCAATTAGATACTTACACATACTTTCATTGCAGTATCAGTCTTTTAGAAGATGTTTCCACCAGCTGTGCACATCTAGAGACCATGTTTTGCATGTCCAATTGCAAAACAAGTCAACACATGAATATTTTCTGATCTAAGTCATTACAATGGAGCTTGGAGGTTGTTGCCAAACTAGAAGGTGAACCTTCACCACAGTCTCAAGTCTTACATTTTATCCACCTTCACATAGAACCTGGCCAGCTTCTGTTTATAGCAGATGCATTTTTCTTAAAAAAGTTTACATTTCATTCAACCAATTCACCTTTTTAAACATGCTGTGTCTCTTATAAGAATACTAAATAGTTGTCCTGTCAACAAATTCCTTCATTTGAGCAGTGGGTCTTTTAAATTCTTCCTGAGTTTCTGTGGATATCTTTCCTGCTTCTCTTATGAATGTTTACCTTGCCCAGTCCAGTCGGTCAGTTTTAGTTGGTGTACATGTCTTGGTAAGTTTGGCGTTTTATCATTCTCTTTCCACTTTGAGATGATGAATTAACAGGCACTCTGGAAAACATTGATAGCTTATGATTTTATAATCTAACACTGCTTTAAACACCTCCACAATGTTATTAATTATAACTTTTACACAGATATTAATATCTGCGGTAGACCTTGGTCTCCATTTTGTGATTTATTCAAAGTTATTTTCTTACAATATTGAATAAGAGGACAATATTCTAGACTAGACTATCAAATGGCAAAGGGAGTCTAGTTTTTTCTAAACTCTCTTTGCTAACTAGGTGACTTCTGAAGGCAATTGGAAGAACTGAATTGTACATGGTGACAATAGTATAAGGAGCTGAAAAAAATTATACATCACTTTTATGATCTTATGATCTGAAAAAAAAAATACTCAAACCATGCATAATTTTTCCTAGGCTAAATAATTATCTATTACATTTTTTGTTCTATTTTTTAATAGAGATGACAGAATATGAAAACCTTTAAAGGGAATCAATACATTTACAAGCTACTTATGCAGCCATCAGGCTGCCATTATGTTAACCTTGTATTGACAGATGTTTTGCATCTATGTGCAAAGGTTAATCAAAATTACTTGGGTAGATGAAGATAATTAGTATGGTTTTGAATACAAATCCCTACAAAAAACAAACAAACAAAAAAATATAAACCTGGACAGTAAAAAAATCCTAATGTTGGAGGTTTCAGTTTGGCTTTTCCTCCTCATCCTGCTCTTTTCTCTCTTTTTCATCCATCCACACAGACTATCCAAAGCCATCTGCAGGCCACGGTCCATCCCCAAAGACAGGGGATCACAAAGGTGTTATTTTTCAAAGCTGGCCCTGTCCGCCTCCTGCCGAGGGTGTGTGGCTGTGGTTCAAGGGAAGGTGGGAAACTTCTGAGGCCCTGTTCCCCGCTTGTAACCCCTCCCTGTCGCCCGCCTCCCCAGGGGCAGCCTTTTGAGGGTGTCATAACTGAGGCCTGTATAACACGGGTTACTGCTGACGGCGGTTGGTCACAGTTGATGAAGCCTTTAAAGCTGCTTCCTTTCTCATGGTTTCTGTTAAAATTGCGGAGAGCAGGACCCGCGGCTTGGCTCTCGGACAGTTGCAGCCGTAGGAATAGAGAGGATTTTGGGAGGATGGTAAAATCCTGCATTTTGGCTTTCGATAAGTAGAGGGTGCTCCTGTTCCATGTTTGATGTTGTTCGGTGCATTGCAGACCTACATGGCTACTCAATATCGCCACTCTTCAAAAAGAGGAAACAATGAACGTATTATCTTCATTTTAGGGTAGTTTGTAAGTTGCTAAAAAGGTCAGACGTTTTCTTTCATTGTAGTCAAACCAGCATGAATAAAAGCTTCAGTAAATTGTTTGAAATAAGCTTTAAGTGGACAGAGCTGCAGATCATGCAGCTGTTGCGGTGCCATCCTGTTGTTTTGCAGCATCTGGGGAGGGTGAATGCAACGCAAAGTAAAGTGGGACAGAAAGCCATGACAGTGTGGTGGTGATGGCATGAGTGGGGAAGCACTTGGTGCTCACCTCTTTCTCAAGAGAGTCCCCATGGACACAGGGTCCTGCTGGCACACAGTAAAATTTGATTGTAGAAAACACCCATCACACTGAGACCAATAAAGGAGAAAATCAGAGGCTTTTATTTTCAAATTTGGTTGCAGCAGCAGACGGGAAAGGAATAGCTTTGCAAATGCTATTATTTTTTTTGTACTTTTTTGTGGATTGTGCAAAATTTTTTGTCTTATCATTATTAGGTACTTTGTAAATTTCATTAGCATTTACATTTTTCCAGTTGGTTATATTGAGACTTTTATTCACAAATAATTTTCATCAGCTGGATGTTTTATTAAGTGATTGTGTTTACTGGAGTTTTGGTTTTTTGTAAAAATGCAATTTATATGTGCTTTTAATTTACATTTGCACCTATTATTTTTATAATCACACATTTTGAAGTTTAGGCAAACAGGCAATATTTACAGGACTCAGTTTTGAATAAAATGCACAACTGAATTTAAAAAAGGAAAATGGTTAAATAAGAAACAGCTCCATGAAAACCGACAGTTTGAGTATTTACAGTTTCAGGAGTCCAAGGAACCTGGTCAAGCCAGAAAAAACACAGTGAGGCCCGCCATGTTGCCCTGTGTGAGTCAGTGTCAGTGCAAAGAGCAAAGGCCGGTGCGGTTCAGGACTTCTCCTAGGGCTGTGTACAGACAGCATGTGGACGAGAGGGCCTGAGGTGCACAATGCTCCTCTGTTCTTTGTGCTGTACTTCTGTCTCACTGACTTTCTGTCCTGCAGACATACACTCCTCTTCCTCTTTCATATTCACCCCGGCACACGCACACACACACATATGTACGCTGAAGAGTTTTCTCCACACAGTTGGGAAGACAGGGGTCAGTGACTGGA
The DNA here is from genome assembly GCF_019740435.1 of Gambusia affinis. Lineage (NCBI taxonomy): Eukaryota > Metazoa > Chordata > Actinopteri > Cyprinodontiformes > Poeciliidae > Gambusia > Gambusia affinis. The sequence goes on from NC_057888.1 coordinate 9,581,877, forward strand.
TGCTCCCAGCTGAGTGCTGCAGTGCAGCCCTTCTCTGAAACATGCACACACACATCTACGCGTGCAGAGTTAATGTCTTTTTCCATGGTGGCTCTGTATAAAGCTTTGGCTTTTGTGCTGCTTGTACTCCACCACAAAAACCAGGAAATCCCAGCAGTCGAGGAGATCGTAGCTACTCAGGAAAAAAAGGCAATTTCCTAACAGTTTGTTAGGTTTATTTAAACAATTTAATCAGCTTATTTTTTAAAAAATAAGATGGAGTTATTTCATGCAATTTGTAAATTTTAACATTTTTCTATATTAGAGCAGAGAGAGTTAGCTTTTCTTAAGCCCTGTATTTTTTCATGAAGCTTGAATTATTCCTAAATTTTACTGACTAGTGTTGCTGATTTTTAAAAATAAAACATATTTTTATTCTAGCACTTTTTTTTATTAAATTGAACAAATTTTATATCAAGATTTATATGTATCTTCAACTTCAAGCTAAGTGGCTTTATTTTATTTATATATATATATATATATATATATATATATATATATATATATATATATATATATATATATATATATATATATATATATATATATATATATATATATATATATATATGTTTTATCCTGATATTGCTTCTGTCAGGTTATTTTAGATATAGACATTTCTTACAAAATCTTCCGCAGTAATATCAAAGGGGTGAATGTGTATTTCATTAGTACTAATAGCTACAAATATGTCTGCAAGCCCATACTGATGGATGAGAAATATTTAAAGTTTATTAAATGTATTATATTTATTTATATATATATATATATTTTAAATTACAGTAAAAACATTATTCCCAAGAGTACAAATTGTGCTGAAATTACATGAGTAATTGTCATCATGGAGACAAAGCACCATCATTTTCTAAACCGATTGACCATGTGGTCAACAGATGATTAAATTGACAATCTCTCAATGCTCCTCTATATTAATCACCCCTTCGGTGCTGGTGGATCGATTAAAAAAAAATCGCTGTAATCTCACAGCCGTTAATCATTAGTGTCAAAAGTGGAGAAACATAATCCAGCCAGGCTGTGAGTATGTGGGGGGTTAGCAGAGGAAGTGGAATGCATACGGAATGGGAAGACTGATCCCTCTGTTTCTTTGACGTCAAGCATCCATCTACTGGTGTTATTCCTTAATCTGATTCACTTGGCTGCTTGGAGGACTAGCGTTGCCTGTTGGAACGGTTTTACTCGTGTGATGGATGCTATTGTCAAAAATGCCAAGGTCAATATGCGACACGGCAGAAAAAAAGGGAAGACTTTTTTTTCTTTAATCTGAAAGTGCTTCCCATGTATCATCAAGGCAGCAGTCTGACCTTCCTTCTCTCTGTAATAACATTCAGTGAGGACAACTGCTGCGTACACGCTCATGGGATGGCGTTGATCTTTAAAACGGGTCACAGCGCTGCCGAAGAGAGACTTGTGTCACTCATAACAGTGTACAGGCATATTACGTACACTGAGACACATTTGGAAATAGAGTTTCACTATCTGGCATGGACACCAGCTAATGAAAGTATCAAGATATTTTGGATATTTGGCTTGGTTTTGACAAATCAATTGGTAAATAGCTTGGGAGTGATGAATGACAATCCTGATAAATGACAAACAGCAGTTGTGAACTTGTCATCCAAAACAGACATTCAATATACCAATTTATCAGTTTGACTGACAATGTCAACCTTACTCAGTCTTGCTGCTCTGTCCTCTATTATTTGCCCACCTCAGCAATACAAAGATCTATTTTCAGCGTAGGCAGTTATTAATACCCCATTTAGGAGCTAGTAAACATTTGCAGTGTCAACATAGCCCACCATAAATAAGTGAACCATTTATATTATAAGATGTGCTCAAGAACATTTGTAAAAAAACCAAATAAATACAAAAACTCCCAAAATAACATGAATAATGTCTGAAGTAGTAAAGTGGATTTAGAAGTTACACCAAACCCAACCATGCACCATAAAGAGGGATATGTCAATTACTGTGTTCCTAATGGATAGGAAGAGTATTTTCCCTTTTTCTGTCTTCATGAAGAAACCAGTTTCAGTTTTGTTTGAAACTACTGGCCAACATGGAGGTACATGAAATTTTTAGTACTTACTCCTCTGGTTTGTTCTAAAGGCTTTCAGAAACCCCTGACTTAGTTCAATGGCAAGGAAGGCTAATATACTCTTCATGCAATCTCAGACAGTTCTTAAGCAGACTCTTGCAGCCTTCCATGCTATTGTCAGAAATGTTGATTTTAAAATGATCTTGACTTTAAAACATACATACTAGGAATAGAGTAATTTTGCTGCTGCTGTTATGTGGGGATGTCCAGTCAAAATCTATGCCAATGCAAAACATTCTTGAACTACCAGAATTTTAAAAATAGAACCTTTCTTGGCTTTGTGCATCTTAATGTTCCTGAAGTCTTCTCCCAAAAATGGAATTGATAATGCGGTTGGTAGTCACTGCTACCCAGTGCATTGCAAAGGTATTATAGCCCTTGAACTTGAAGTTTAAATTTTGTCACAACCTCACATCAAACTAAAACTGATTTTAATGGGATTTTATGACAGTTATCTCAGACCAACACAGAGTAATTGATGACGTAAAGAGAAAATGGCAGAATGCTTTCAATATGCTTTACAAATGTAAACTAAAAGGAATGGTAAGCGCTTGTATTCTGTCTCTCTCACTCAATACAATGTACCATAGCATTTACTTGCAATTTTAACAACTTGTCTTTTAGCCGGTGTCCCTGTCAGCATTGCACAACAACGGTATCAAATTTTGGCCATTATTCCTTCAACTTCCTGGTCCCTAAGGAGGAACATGATCCCTACAGCATCATGCAGCCTTTACCATCTGTTACCATGGAGATGGTATGTACAGTGAGAAATATTACCTTTCAAATACATTTTGCATATAGGCCAAAAAATTCAACTTTGGACTTTTCTGACAAGTGGATCTGCTCTTCGTTCCCCACATGACTTGTGGCAAATGGTACCACAGTCATAAGAAGTTGCATATGGGACTTTTTATGACTTTCTTTAACAATGAGTTTCTTTTTACTACTCTTCCAAAAAGTTAAGTTGAGGAATGCCAGACTTAAAATGTGTTTTGTCTAGATCCTCCCGTGTCACCTGTGGATCTCAGCAGGTCCTCCGTAGTTACCATGGTCACTATGGTAACTATGGAAATAAACTACTCTATCATCTCCTTGATCGCAAAGTGTTTATGTCACAATTTCCGTAATCTGTGCTCCCACTTACAAGCCCTGTTGGAGCGCTCTACAGTTAGAATTCTGAGTGGAGCCTACATAAGTCAATATGTTGGCAGGTTCAAAATATAACATAAACCATCTTAAAATAGCAAAAGTATTTTTAGAGCATAAAGACAACCCTTTACCCCAAAAGAACACTGCTTTGTGTCAAAATTAGAGCACTATACATTCAAGATGCATATTATCTTAAATGTTGGAGCTTATTGCTTGAGGTATACAATGTCCATAATGACAAAACATTCTGGTTTTCCTCAACTAAATAAACCACAAATAAATAAATAAATAAATAAATAAATAAATAAATAAATAAATAAATAAATAAATAAATAAATAAATAAATAAATAAATAAATAAATATCTATATATACATGTTTAATTAAAAACCGATATGAAGTGCCAAAGCTTCATATCTTACAACTTTATATATGTGTTAGAAGTTAGATGCTTACCCAATTACCTTTTTTCCTCTGGGGTGACCAAAATGTTGCCACTCAGTTCAAGTTCAATCAATTGATTTATATCCTTCTGAAACATGTTTGATTTTAAATTAAGCTACCAAATGCTCTTGTTGAGGTAAAAGTTAGAGCTTTCATAAAGTTATCCATAAAATTACTAATTTTGAACTCACTTTAAAAGATTGACTCCCACTGTCATTTTAATAGGGTCGTCTGGTTAGAGGAAAACACAACATTGTGATTTTTAGCGAGCGGTTACCATCCACCAAGGTGGACATCACACAATTAATCCCTTTCTTTTTCCTAAGTGATGTAAGGAAATAGCTGCTAACCCCAGTGGCGTTTCCCCACTGTGTCCTCATCTCCGACTGTCCACTGATTCACCTCTCCCTCTGGGAAAACTGACCACAACAGGCCCCTGCGGATGACCCCCCTATGCACAGTCAAATATGCTCACAGGAAGAAACCAGAGAGGAGAAAATCAAATAGTTAAAACCTCCACCACCACCTGCTGCTGGCACTCTGTCCAGCTTTCTCTTTTTCTAAGGCCAGGGATGAGAAATAACCCAAGTCTGGGAAAATGACTTCAATTAGAAGTAATGTTAATCACTATCGCTCAGAACAAAAGCCAAGCTGAGAAATCCCTTAATGGAAATTGTTATAATTGCCCTAACAACAGGAATGAATATTTCTTCCTGCTTAATTACATGTGACTTAATATTTAAATATACCATTTGTGGGTTTTAAGGTATCTTAATCTCTGCCATTAATTTTAAATATCTAGCATTTGGAGCAGCAGGGGTGCAGACAAATACCTTTTACTGTTAGGCTGGTTACATGTGGCAGGTGACGTTTGGAGAATGTCAGGTATGTATTATGCACGAGGCACCACTGACAGGGCCTATATGCCTTGAGGAAAGCAGGTAATTGTTTCTTTCTCTTATGGTAAGTGGGACCGATCTGGGAAGCAAATTGACAAGTGGCTCTGATATAAACAGAGGCAATTTTAGATTCTATGCAGACAGAATTTTCAACACCACAAGACGGGAGTAGTATTGATGCATTTAAACTTTAACACTTAATCCTTTTATTGCCCTGTACAAAACATAATTGTACATTTTCAGGTTGTACTACAGAAATAATTAGCTAAGGTTGGCTTGTCTGCTAACATTTGGATTTTGAGGAAGCTTGTCTGGCTGTCAAAATGCTTGCTTTGAATTAGTAAGTTTAAAAGTTTTGACAACCACTGTAGTTTTAATGAGCGCAGTGTCTATCAGAAATAGAAGAAAAGTTTTATAAATCTTGAAATGTTTTTAAAAGATAACCTTTTCAATTTATCAAGTGATCCAGTTGAGTTTTTTTCATAGATTTCGAGCTAAAAAAAAAAAAAAAGAAGTTCAGACTCAGTATGATCTTAATAGCCCATTAATTAAAATCCATTATGAAGATTCAAAGCAAATATTAATTATTGTGTTGTTAGAAGTTAGTTGCTTACCCGGTTACTTCTTTCCTCTGGAGTGACAAAAATGTTGCCACTCAGTTCAAAAGTGGTAAATCGCACAATGGAAATCTCAAGAACTACTTCCTGTCTTACTTCAAAGTAAGAGCCTTAAACATTGCTAGAGGAGCATATCAAGTTTAAGCCACAAACTCATGATAAGAGGTAATGATACAGCTCATATTATCTTATATTTACAGCTAATTTTTGTTCTAATAATTAATAAATAAGATTAATTGGACCTAGCTTGTCTCAACAGTTTGACAAAACTGTTGAGACATATATATATATATATATATATAATGCTATTCTTAGATACATTAATTTTGCATAAAAAGTAGAATTGCTGACCCAACATACTTTACTTTGAATGTTGCAGCAATACTTTTAAAACTTGATTCTTGATGGTTTGGTCCTCTAGGAACTTGTGGCATGGTTTTCTTATCCGAAGGCTGCAACCCAGTGGCCTGGCCAGCAGCCAGCAGTGACTTTCCCAATCTGGTCACCTAAATCACCACCTTGTCTAATTGGCCAAAATGCCTGCTGCTCCCTGGCCCCTGTTGTTGCATGTCAAAGGCCTTCTGAGGAATCAGATGATGTTTGCAAACTGTTATCATTCTGTCATTGGCCAAAAGATGCTTCTAGATTTCATAACATATGGGTGCATGGGTTATAAGGAAATGATTCCTTTCAAACAAAATTCGTCTTTTTTTTATTCATTTCATGTTTAAACAACAAAGTTTTTAATTTCAGAGCAATAACGGCAGTGTGAACAAAGCAACTTGACGTCGGGGTGCGGCACTTGGATCGCTCTGTCACTTATCAGGAGATGACAACAGGCTGAAATGCTGCTGGGCTTCCAAACACAGAGAAATGCAAAGACAAGCAAACACATCAATAGACAACTGTTAACACATGCACACACACAAGCACACGCCCACACACACAAGTCGAGCAGGCCTTTGGGTCACGCAGTGTGAGTTAGAAGCAGAGACTGGGAGTGAGCGAGCAGCTGCAGGAGTCGTGGGGTGGGCTGGGCCTTACGGCGAGCAGCAAGGGGCTGGGGGAGGCTTTAGCGATGGAGGAGTCTGGGGAGGGCTGCGGGGAGACCCAGAGCAAGGGGCCGCCTGTTTAATTGGAGCTCATTTACACAGCAGTGGAGCAGGAGACACCTGAAGGGCCTTCCTTGCCTTATCAGCTAAATGGCTCCCTCTCCCCCTATTCCACAAGTCAGTTTTGTTTATTCAAATGTATCCCTCTCAGAAAAGCACATGCACAAGCTTTTTCTTCAGGTCTGTGCAAAACGCAACATCGCACATTATAGAAATCAGCAAAAACATCTATTTATTTCAGATTTATTTGCACGTATTAGGACTAAAATAAATAAGGCACACCACTGAATGTTTAGAAAATGCAAATTTGCAAAGAAGATGATCCCTAAACGACTGTTTGATACACATCTAAACAGGAAAAGGCAATAAAAGAGGAAAAAGACTTGTCAGCGAAGAAACACATCAAACTGGAGATTTCTGAAAAATCTAAAAATTGAAGGATGTTGATTAGTTTTTATCTGCTTCATTGTCTTTTATAAAATTACATGTATAACTTTTCTTTTTTTTTTAAAAAGGTTAGTTGTTAAAAATGTTTCAAAAAGTTCTAATAATTTTATACTGCCATAACTTCTATTGCATGGCAACCCTTCATTTTAGCTCACAAATTTTAGCAAAATTGTGTTGTGAAAATTTAGGAAATAACTACCATGTCTGATACGGCACTACCAATTGAAGCTGTTGACACTACTTGTACTCTGCATTTAAATAAGCATGCCTTTAATTTATAATAATTTGTAATATGCCCTTGGGGGAAAAAAAAAATAAAAAAATCAGTTTCTGTTGACAATAGCAGGTGCTGTACAATGTTTGATAAAAGAAGATGGCTGATGGTGAGGTTGAAAGCAGGAGGAAGCGGAGAAAGGGGGGCTGTGTGATGAGGAAGAAGAGGAGCCAAGAGAAGGAACAACTTACTGTAATCATAGTCATGTTCAATCAGACACCTGCTATTAAGTTGATAAATACACTTTTCCCAGTGTGAGTCCGGATACACTGAGTACCCCTAAGGCACTGTTCTGCTCTTTAACTACCTACTCTCCCTGGCTTCTTCACTCAGCCACCAACTCTCTACCCATTAACTCGAATTTCATCCAGTCTTGCAAAATGTCCCGAAATCCAGTCCTTACAGGGCTCTGTATGATTGACTAAATGTAGTCCTTAACAGTGGGACAGAGAACAGATTTGGTGAGTGCATGGTTCTTCAGCGCTTTTGGAAAGTGAAAAGCAAGGGAGTTAGGTACATTTTTGGTCCATTAGTAAGTACGATTTCACTCTTTCCTTTCTCTTTGTGCTTACGGTAATAAGAAAAAATGGGACCACAATGTATGTGCGTGTGTGTTGTAGCGGAGGAGCAGGCTTGGGTTTGAGGCAAAGAGGGTGCACAGACAAAGCTCCTTGCCTCCTTAATCTCTTGTCTCGCCTTTTCAGCTCCAGTCGGTGCCCACATGCTGGTTGCGGGGCCAAGGGGATGCCTCCTGTTGCGAGTCTTACTCAGCACTGTGTCATGGGCGCCACGACACCTGATAAACATTAAGTACAGGCTGCGATGCCTAAATGTTATTATTGTTGTTTATTCATTTTATGTCTGATTAGTGCTGCAGCCATCTCACCTTGTCTGCAGCTGTAGTTACAGGGGCTTGCATGCATAACCATATGCTAATGGTGCACAAAGGATTTCTTTTTTTTTTTCGAAGAGTGAAAAGAAAATACTCTTTTGTCGGGATTGCAGATGAAAGCAGAATCGATTTATATTTTCCCAAGTGACTACTTTAAGTGCATTGAAGTACTCTGTTTAATTTAATTTAGTTAATTAATAATGCACCAAATTCCCAACAAATGCCATCTCAATGACTTTGTCCAAAAAAGAAACGGCTAAACAGAGCTGCAGTGAGCAAAGAGGATTTTTAATAGGAAAGAAAACCGGTGTAAGCATTTGTCTGGGTAAATCTTCTTTTAAAAACAAAAAGTGAAACAAAGTAAATCAAGCAATCTACAACCAAGTCATGTCAATTTTTAAAATCTGTCCCTTTAGTTGCTTTGATGTCAACCACTGAGATTCCTCCCTCTGTTTATTTTAGAATGGAAAAACAAAGGAATTTAGCTGAAATCAGCCATCTTTAACTGAACATATTAAAACATGGAATTTTATAATTTTTTTTAACCTTCATCTAGAGCCTTACATCTTAACAAAATAAATTGACGTATCATAATATTGTTTAACCGTGTTCTGTTTTTGTAGACTGAGCTCTTTAAAGAAATATTATGGATGTTCCAAAGACTGAACTAAACCAACTTGAGGAAACAGCATGATTAAAAGCACGACAACCCCATATAATAAGAACTGGCTTTGAAAGTCGAATATCCTGTGTCCTTTCTCCTGGAAATGTTTTCCTTAAGTTCCTTTGAGCCTTAAAAGAAAATTCATAACTTTGTGGTCAAAGTTCAAAACCATCCCCGGTTTGAACATCTGAAAAGTGGGAAAAAATGGCATAACATACAAATCCTCTCCAAACATTGCACATGTCTCTGATTGAGTTGCAAACTGGCTGAGACGAGATGCGTCTGGAGGCAGCAGAGGGGGGTCTCTTACTCTCTCGATGGAGCCTTTCATTGCTATCCTCCTTATGTCCTCCATCTTCCTATCTATCCATACTTGTATGAGTGGAATTCATCAACTGTTGTGAGGGCCCCGGCATACGATACAAAGCGCATAAGCAGGAGAGTTGGGCCGCTATATCACTGGGAATGAATGAACGACCTCACTTTGACCCAAACAGGGCAGGAAAACACATGTTCTGCTGGTCTTGGCTGGCTGGCTACCTGCGGAGAGGGTTGGGAATTCCTCCAGCGGGAGGGACGGGAGGATGGAGGGATGGGAAAAGGTGGCGGAGGAGGAGGAGGAGAGAGGGAGTTGTTCTCCATGGGTCGTCTTTGCCCTGACGTTAACTTAGAGGATGTAGGCATAGTGTTCTTTTGTGGATTGTTGTAAATGATTTCAGATGTGGTAAAGTTCCAGATGCTTCACCGCCATGCATTCAGAGGTGACTGGGTGTCAAAATGTGTAACAAGAGTGAAAGTTTGCTTTATTATACTGGTAAAAAAAAAAAAAAAAAAAAAAAAAACCTTTTCAGGAGAATAATGTGAGTTTAGTCCACTATGAGCAGACATTTAACACGAGCTTACAAGTCTCCTAAGCTCTTATCTCATACTGCAAATCCTGTGGCTCCTGCTATGAGCTCAGCAAGCTCCACAGCTTCCTATTGTTTTTTATTATCTGTGAACCATTTTCCACTTTTTAAACTTATAAGGGGAATGCGCACGCTTTTCCCCAACACCGTGTCTAGTTGAAATCAGTCTGTAGACCTTATTCATCTGTTTGAATGAAATGGAGGTTTGGATTTCATTGCTGGAGAAGGTGTGCGTGTCTTCATGGACATATGCTTGTGTTTATGCCTGTACCTTGCCTGTAATCTCTGTAAGATGGAGAACAGATCAAACTAACTTGTAGGTATGCAAGTGTGTAAATGCGTGCATATGTGCGATGTGATGTGTCACAATCCTACAGCTAGATTTTGTATTCATTTCCACCGACTTCTGTTTTGCTAAAACAATTTTATTGGGACTTGAAATGATTGTCCAACCCAAAGTCATGTACGGAAGAAGGTGTTTGAGTCACGTGAGTCAAACGCTAGGCTGATTGGCTACATGTTATCTGTGTAAACCTTCCCAATGGTGAAACATGGTGGTGGCAGCATCATGATGTGCAGTTTATTTGATTACCTAGATTCTGGTAATCTGTTTAGAGTTGATGATAAAAAATGGATACACATAAATACAACACAATAATGCAAGAAAGCTTGTAGGAGGCTGCAAAGTTTGAGACTAGAGAGGATGATCACTTTCCAGCAGAATAACCCAAAATATAAGGTCAGTGGTGTCATTTGATGACTTGGATCAAAGTATTTATGTGTTAGAATGGCCCTGTTAGAGTTCAGACCACATCAAAAACTTGTGACAAGACTTGAAAATTATTGTTTACAAACTCAACATTTTTTTCCTGTTGAGCTTTGGCTTATTTACAGATAATGGCTAAAAAAATGATGTGTTTAATTGTCACTAAATGCAGCTGTGCAAAGCAGATTTGGTTCACAAATATATTCCACTTTGAGTTGTTCTGTCATACCATGATACAATGGAGTTTGTGGTTATAACATGACAAAATACAGGAAAGGTTGCGGGATAAATCTTGAATTTCTGCAAGGCACTGTTTCTTGTGTACAGTGCTTATATGTTTAAATATGATTCAAGTGCAGCTGTACATTTTAAGTGCATGTGCTTCACTATATTCCACATCCTATAGCCTAACGCTGTTGCTATGTTAGACATGGTGGGGAAAAAGGGCCTTGGCCTCAACGTGGAGCTGGAGAATGCAGAAAAAGGCGGCATACATAGTAGGGGTATGGATAGCGCAGAGAGGGCGTGGCTATTGCATAAAGAGCCCAATTCCTGCTACTGGGGTGCAGGAGAAGGAGTTTGTAAGGGGGTTGCTGGAGGCGGTTCGCGATCGGCCCTTTATTTACTTTGACCTCAGGTCTGCAGGAGGCCCTGGGAGGGCACATGCCAAACTCCCCAGGCGGGCAACGCTGTCCTGCCCTCTCTGTCACCTCGCTGCCCGCCCCTCCGTCTCCAGTGAGATATATGTCTGTTTGGAGCCGGGCCTATGTGAGTGGCAGCTATACCTTTCTGATAGATTTGTATGTCTGAAAAAAAAAAAAGGTTTGGATTTCAAAGAGCTTCTTAAGCAGCTTGTTTACTATCAGCAGCATAATTTAAAGTAGATATTAATTAAGACTTTGGATGACAATATTTTTGTTCTTTCACTCTCCCATGTATTCTAACATGTAATTCATATTCCAGAAAAAATAGCTTCAGGGATATTTTTAGATAAATTAATTTCTCAAGTCATTGGCAGCAAGGCACATTAAACTTTTAATCTTAAATAAATGTGACACTGTTATTATATGCTGCAGTTTCATACATGTGTAGAACTAATTGGTAAATTATGCACAGGCCTCATCAATCCCATCCTTAAAAAAATAGGAAAAAAACAACAACTCACAATTAGAAGCATAAATGGAGGATGATTGAAGAAAGAGGGGAAACGGAGAAAGAGCAGTGCGTCTTAAGATGTTAATTATTCAAATGAGGCCAAGTGTACCTGCCTGATGTCAATGTCATCGTAGTAGTAATTATTACCATGGAAATTCTACTGCCATGGCAAATCAGAGTGCGGTTTCTTAGTTAAAGCAATTAGGTGGTGTGATTAGAAATAAAATATAATTGCAGATTTAAATCAATTTTAAATTTTTACAGACTATTTTCATCTTATGAGTTTGTAACAGCACCTTTCATTATTTTTTTCTTCATAACCCATGCATGTATATTCCTTCAGGAAAATGCTTGTTGGGAACAAAGTAAAAATTAAATCAGACTCATTTTTAAGACAAACTTTTCTTTTTCCAACAAAAGGTCTTCTATTTGAGGAAAACCTTTCACTACGTCACGGACTGGCTCTAATCGAGGGGTCTCGTTCGTCGAGGGGACGGTTAATTGATTGTCAAATCATGTCACACTGTAGCGGGTAACTGAGATGACTCCGGGGCAAATATGTTACTAGAGAACACAGTGCCCTCCTGCCCAGCAAGCTCAGCGGAGTCGGTCGCAGCACAGTGGCAGTGCTGAAAATGTCACCCCTAGATGACAGTCATATTCCATTACAGCTATCGCTCAATATCTTCACGCCGGGCAAATTACAGCGTTTTCAACAGAGCATAAAGCAACAAAGGAAAAACCATATGGATGTAAAATCAACCAGAATTATTTGAGTGAGTCGTCTGTACCATACCAATTCTGCTTATCTTTGGGTTTTGTTGTAAATCACGGCCTCGCTGTTGTTTCTGGGCTTTTTGAAGGATGAGATATAAAAAAAATGGTAAAAAAAAAAAAACGAAGAAGAAATAGACGTGTTTTGTGTTGAGGATAACATGCTGGGACGTATTGAATGACCAATTACGCCACTGTAAACTGCTTTTCGCCATTGAAAGTTGAAGCTGGTGACAAAATCTATCCAATTCCAGTGGTTCCTAAGTACCCAGAATGTATTGGACTTCTATGGGGACAGGGAATGAAGCTGCTGGGCATCCAACAAATTTGAGCTCCATCTTGTTCCTTGCAGAAAGTCTCTGGCGTGGGCCTGCGGTTGCCAGGCGCCTCCTGAGGTGACTCTATCAGAACCAGTCAAGCCTGAAATCAATCACTCACACCCATCAAAGGCGGCCCTGCACCGCCATTGTGACTAAGCCATCTGGGCCTCAGCTCACTGTCTAGATTTATCTTTATGAACTATATGCAGCACTGTGCGCAAGTTTACTTATTGGTGCCTATTTGCATGGGAATTATTGCAGTGTGTGTACTTGTTAAAATGTAGAAGTAGAGAAAAACAGTAGCAGTCAACAGATTTACATTGTTGTGGTTTGGAAAGCTTAACGCCACAATCCCAAGTTCAAGATTTTTAATACACATTTTCCATCTGAAATAAGTTTGTTACTTTCTTCAAAATATTGTATCATCATATGAGCATATAGCCATCTTGGACAAACATAGTCTATAAAAACTACTAGCCCATTTTAAAAAGCAAGATTATTTTGGCATAAAAAGGGGGGCTGGAGAGGGTTCATAAAAAAATCTAAATGTGTGCATCTAGTTTTACTCTTTAGGTATTTGGTAATGTTTATTGGGTTCTTTTGTTGGGGATAAACAATCAAGGCCTGCCAAATGACCAAAAATACTAACTTATCAGTTATGACACTAAAAAGAGAAAATAAAAACAAACAAACAAAAAAAAAATATTACATTTATAAAATTACTAGCCATTAAATTAAGCAGATAGCACCAAATGTATATAGTTTTTATTTCTCAAATTTAAAAAAAATTAGAAATTTTTAATTTCCTGTTTAAAAAAAAAAAAAGTACTTTCCTCATTAACCTGCTGTATCGAATTTGATACCTGTCTTCTGCCCTCTTGTGGAAATTCGGAGATTGAGACGGCTACGCGCACGTTCTCAGAAGCAGTTTTTATGGTGGATAATTTCATTTCTTAATAGATACAGAAATAAAATGTATATAGAAAAGAAAATGTTGGTGCCAAAGATGAGACTTTGTGTATTTAGGTGTATTTTATAGTTGTTGTTTTTTTAATGTAATTTCTATTTTGTATGTTTAAGACATACAATATACATCCTTTCTGTTAGTGAGGGGATTTATGAAATGCACATTATACCTATTGTATAAATTCTTATGCAAACAAGATGAATCATGGCAAAATTATTTTAAAAGCTATTTTAAAAGCAGTTTTTATGACGGTCAGTTACAGATGCACATATAAGAATTAGCAAATATATGTGCAGTTTTAACTGAGAGATAAAGTTGAAGACATTAAATCCATATTGTTGAACTTTTTACACCTTAACCAAATGAGGTAAAATGAATTTTTTTAAATATATTTGTTATACTTAAGTTGTCACATTCCTCAAAGAAAGAAGATATCAAATCTTCTACTTCTGCTACATGGTGGGAGAACTAAGTCTAACATGGCTACATTTATTTTCTAAGAAGCATAATTTTCATGGCGTGTGACAGTTACATTTAATGGATCCAGAATATAAGACAAGTTATTATTTAAGAAACTATTTTAAAATCAGCAATACATTTAATACTAATAAATTCAACTTATGTCTAACAGGAATTCTGTGGTGAAAATATGTGTATCAAGTGCTATAGACTTCAAGTATATTTTATGGGCCCCATGTTTATGGAGTGTAGTGGATGTAGTGGATTTCCACATGTAGTCTTTGTATATATATATATATATATATATATATATATATATATATATATATATATATATATATATATATATATATATATATATATATATATATATATATTTATTCAACTTCAACTCCTTGCTGCGAAAAAAAAAAAAAAAAAAATAATAATAATAATAATAAAACATTTCACATTTTTAAATGTAAAATGTTCTGACTTTTAACTCTCGAAGGATGTAATGACTAAACCATAAACAACTGAGAATTCATTTGGAAGCAAATTTCTTTACACTTGCCTGTAACCATCCAGCTACATGCCTCATCTGTACACGTGCATCAGCTCGAGCTGGTTTTCCAGATTGGGCTCCTCTTGACTTTGGCCTCACTGTGGCCTCAGCCTCCATCACTCCTCTCTTAACTGGCAGAAACGATGACGAGTGCGAGTGTGGCTGCTGCCATTTGAGGGCAGTGTAGGACCAGTGCATCCATTTTTACAAAAGCAAACACCCCCCTGCTCCCCATAAGCTTGAGTCGGGGTGCCTGAGTGTGAAGCACTATGCTTTACAAGGGTATGTTGGGAGCACGGAGACAGGCTGGAGAAAATGTGGACAGGTCAGGCCAACACTGGACTCCAGTGGCTCTATGGACTCTGAACAGTGTGTGTTCTCGGCTTCATGTGAAGAGACAGGATGAAACGAGCAAAGGGAGTCGGATAAAAACAATTGCCAAAAAGAAGAAAATTGGGTACAATCAATGTTGCAAGAAAATAGGAAAAAAGTTGATTATTCAGTTTTAACATTTAGGAAGAAGAGATTGCATATGACAGATACTTCCATTTTAAACTCAGCTAAATAACTGATTGAAAAATCTGAAATATAACAATAAATTAGATATTTTTAATGAGCTGTCACAAATATTGGTTAAGAATTTGATTTATACGTTTTTCATTTTAACAGAAACACTCTGTGCATTTTGTTTCATCCAAAAAAGGAAGTCAGTTTGATTATTTTCTCTTAGACACACACCGTCTAACCCTTTCATTTTCATTAGCTATGATTTAGTATGGTAACAATTTAGAACCAAAATCCAGTATGCTTTCTGCTCTATTTACACCATTTATATAATTTATGTTTTAATCTGTGATTTAATTTGTGCCAATAGTTACATATGTTGTATTTATAAAAAAAAAATTATACATGTCACATGAATGTAGCTAAGAAAAATTCCTGATGATTTTTCCAGAAGTGTGCAAAAGAACTAATATTCAGTTCAGTTCAATTTATATTAAGTATACAGTGCCAGATCTTATTAAATGTATTCTCGGCACAAATTACAGGACAAACGGATTACATGATTCAATAATATTAAATTCTAACAGAACCATTTGCAATACTGTCTTGAAGTCATCTTCTGCAGAAATAAAGCAGTTTACTGCAAGTTGATAAAGAATACAGAAAAAATATTTTCTAAACAATCAGCATGTATTCAGTGCAAGGAAATAACTTTATATTTATAGTGCATTTTATAACTAAAACAAACACCCTAAAATAAAGCATACTGATTCTTCCATGTGTTTCATCTGACAATGCAATCTAAAAAACAAACAAACAAAAATAAACTACAGCATTTTTCTTTGCTATTTATGCTTTTTTTATGTCCTTTACTGTCTACATCCTGAATTTACTTTAATAAATATATCATTGTCAAAAGAAAAAAAAACAACAAAAAAACATCTAGAGTAATACTTTTGATCCACGGGATGGTAAAACATGTCTCTGCAAATAATAAATATACAGTACAGAAACTGTTACTTCCTGCATGTTGTCCCACATTTAAGTACTCTGAGTCCACGTGAAACAACTCAAGCCGGAAACTTTCGACCCCATCTGTAAATAAAAAAACATGTTCCCTGTTTTCTGCTTTTACATTAACGTCCGTGTTTTTCTCTTTTCCACTCAGACAAGAGGACCGGGATGACCCAGTCCCGAGTGCAATGTCCCAGACGCCGCCCGGCTCTTTTATGTAAGCAGAGAACTCCTCGCTGTGAAGAGGTCCCATAGTTAAGATTTCCACTTAAAGAGTGTGCTGCACTCGGACACGGTACGGGGGTAGATTCATGTTCTCGCTCGCTCTCTCCTGATACTGCTTTGGTTAGTCTTTTAAGTGGAGCTTCAATGCCCATCTGGCTGAGCAGAACTACATGAAAACAGTTTTGGATGAGTCATAAACTTGCCTTTTTTTTTTTTTTATTGGAGTTTTTATAATGTATTCCCTACTGGATCTATACAAATCGATATCTGAGAGAGAAAAATGTGCATGATGCTTAAACATATGGCTGGTCTGTTTTACACATTTAACATTGTACTTAATTTTAGCAGATAAATTTATGTCTGGATTCATAAATAAAATCAGAGAGAATGTTTATATGATGTTCTTATATAATTTTCAGAAAGAAATTATAACTTTTTTTGTGTGCTTGCTTAAAAAATGTTTTTCTTTGCAATTATATATTTTGCATGCAGTAGATTAAAGTATTTGGAAAAGACAGCAGCATTTTCTAAATACTACTGCCATTTTCCACAAGGTTCAGAGGGCAAAAAATGCTACCCTCTGGTTAATTGTTTGATTTTCCGTGCTCACCAGAGAGTTTGGTACTCTGCAGAGGGGAAAAAAAGACCAGGTGGGCACAGCTCGTCCTCTCTTTATTTGTCTATAATGCTGTGATGGCTTTAGGCTAGCCTTTCTCTCTGGAGCTTTGTAGAAATACCAAATTGTGACATCCGACGCTGTCTGTCTCCATTTCCTGTTTTTTTTTTCTTTTTTTTCTTAGCATCCAGTTCCCACCATGCCGTCTGAAGCTGCAGTCGACATTTTGGCATGATTTATCAGCCCTACCTGCAGTCACAAGGTAAGAACAAACTGTTTACAATTAAAAAAAACCTACAAAATATTTTTTGTAGAGTTTCTTTTAAGTAGGGCTTCAAATATGAGATCCCCTCTGCCTGATACTTCTGGTTTTTTTGGGTTTTTTTCCCCCTCAGCTGTTTTCATGTCTAGCTAGAAGTTGTCATCGTTAGTTTGCACAGAGATACGATCCTCTCATCACTCCCTGATCCCAGCTCCAAGGGCAGCGGGTGGTGAGCTTTAAAACTTCATGTTTGTAAGCTGCCGCGGGAGAAATGACACATTTACGATGACGGTTGCAGGCCGAACAGTCTGCACAGATGCAGGCGAGCAGAGGAATATGCCGCTCGTTGCTGCAATTGTGGTGAGGGGCCATAACACCGCATAGGGTGCCACACTCACCTACCACCGTTTGATCATAGTGGGCTATTCTCATGTAAATGTATGTTAATCAAGACACAAAAAGAGATTGGTTTAATTGGATTGCTGGTTATGGCTTTGTTTTCATTTTTGCCTTCATAACTGGAGAATGCGTCTGAAACAAAGAGCAGCATTGTAAGCCAATGATTACTCGTATAGCATATTTTCAGTTTCTCTGCAGGGACTTCCACGGTGATAGAGCTTGTCTACTTTCTCACCTTTGAACTTGGGTCTTGTTCTTTTGAGTTAACATGAAGGGATGCCACATAGCTTGGTGTCTAGAGTTTTAAACAAATCAATAGACAGCCAGACCTAAACTTAAGGTATTCTAGGAACAGGATGAAACTATGACGTGATGTTACATCTGCAGTTGCAAAAAAAAAAAAAAAAAAAAAGAAAAAGAAAAAAAATTCCTGTGCTTTGATCAAAAAGCAATTTAAATACAACTAGATTACTTTACATTGTCAAGTGTGATTGTAATGAGGGCCACACCAGCTGTCGAGTGACTGACTTGTGCCACATTGCCTTGGGTTTTCCGTGACGGATGCCCCTGCCAGTGCCAGTGCATTTCTGCCTGCCAGCAGGCCTTTAATCCCTCCTAATGGGGGTTGTCATCTCACCGCTAATTTAAATGCTCCAACCACGAAGCTCCCCCACCTGGCCGAGCTAATCCCAACGCGAAGACCTCCCTCTCCCTCCCCGCAGCTAGTCGCCTCGTTTTTACCCGTTTTTTTGGGGGGGCTTTGGGGCCCCGGGGCCTGACCACCCTCCTACACAACAACAGCATCTTTCAATCATCTCTCCCTGATTGTATTAATCTTATCTGTGTTTAATTACATTTTTTTAAGATTATTGCTGTATGCCATCTTTGCACACTGTGGGAACCACAGAGGGCTGCTCATTTCAAATGCATTTTCATTTGGGCACAAATCCCCAATCAAAGACTGCCAGAAATCATAAAGAAGGCATTTTCTCATTGATGGGGGAGTCATAAACTTGATGGTATAGCCTATAGTTGAGTTGGTTATAGCACTACATTAGTATTTATTATGCATGCATGCTGTAGATTAAATCTACAATAAAGTCAGTTTGTCTGTGTGCTGGACTTCTTTAATATATTTTGATGTTAATGACGTGATTGAAATGTTTAAAAGTCCTATATGTTAAACTTTATAGATGAATATTACTTATATATGTTCATGGTGGAGTAGTTATTTTACTAATTGTACTGTGTTGTACTTTCTGAGTTTCAAACAGACCATTTTGTGCTAACTTGTACCTAACATTCGCAGCAGCTTTGAAAACCCATTATAGAAAATCTTTTTCATATATCAAGTTATTCTTTTCTGTAAGAAAACACAGATTTGGAAAATCAATAAATAAAATCCACCCACTGAAGTTAATTTGAAAAGCTTAGTGGTTATAATTCCTCATATTTGAGATGTGAGAATTAATATGATTACTTGTCATCCTTTTTCATTTAAATGATAATCCACCTACAAATTGGAAACTGACGTGCTACCAGTTTCTGATATGCTGCGGCTTAAGTACATATACAACAAATATTTTGTTGGCAAAAATAAGATGTAAGTAGGAACACATTGATAAAGAAGCAAATAGACTCAGATTACTTTTATGAAGTCTTCATCTGATTATCTACAAACTGCAGACAAGCTAGTAGTCAACATTGACTTCTTAAGAAGAAGACTAGACAAAATTCTTGGAGAAAACTTCAGAAGTCTAACAAACCTTATTCACATTGTGTTTACTCAAATATAACAGTTTCAAAACTGTCAAACAAAATGGAATAATCTAAGTGGCTCAAAACCCAACACATTATGACCCTGTTTAAAACTTTAATGAACAGATTTTCAAGATATCAGTGACATTTATCAACATGGAACGGGTTACATAGCCATTTTTAAGGCTTAGGAACTCTAATGACAACAAGTGAAAGTCACATGAGACATGAAACAATGGTAAACTGTCCAAGAAGTGTTTGACCTATCAACATAAATTCAAATGTGTTTTGATGACTCTTCCAGGAGGTCAACCAGGACAACATCTAAAACAGTAAAGTATTAACTTGACTTGGTCAGTTTATGACTCAAGAATATGACAGACAGCTGTAAAAAGTGAAAACCATTAGTTTCTGTTAAAACTAATGCAAATGCCCAGCAAAAAAAATGCAAAAACACATTTTTGAGCAAATATTCTCGAAACACACGAGATAAATACGGACCTTTACAGAAGCTGTGCTTTCTGTTACATCAGGTGTAAAACTAGGATATAATTTCAGAAAAAGTGCACAATCCCATTGATGATTGTTTTGAGTTGCTTTGTTTTGTTTATTTTTGGTTTTGAAGTGGTCCAGGCAAAGTCTGTGGCTTAAATAAACAACAGAAATGTTAAAGGCTCAATAAAAATGATCAAAAATACTTGATATACTAGTTGCTGGTGTAAAATAAATACAACCAGTTATTCGGTTAAGGGAGCAATTACTTTTGCACGAAGTGTCTGAATTGTTGATATGGGTTGTATTCCTCAATAAATGAAATTGTGTTTTTCGTTTCACTTGAGGCACTTTCGTGTGATTTTAAACTTCTGAAAATGTTGATGCGTTGCAGTAAAAGAAAAATGGAACAAATCTGTAAAAGACCAAATACTTTTTCACAGCTGTGTGTGTAAGTGTATAACTTCCAATTAAATATATTAAATTAACACTTTACATTTTCCTTAACAGCACTACGCAATTGAGAATATTGCCAAATATAAACTTAACCACTAGAGTAGAGCAAGACAATGTCAAAATCAAACACTTTATTACAGCATTTGATTAAATGCATTAAGGGTCTCCTCCTTATTAAGAGCTTGAACAATAAAATAGCATTGTCTGAAATCTTTTCATTTAATAATTTGCAAACTTTTCTTTTGTATGTTTAATAGGTTTAAACAACTTAAAACATTTAGACACCGAAGCTTTTATGGAACATTTGGAAGGTTTGTGATCCAAGTATTTCTTTTTTGTACTTGAGGTAAATTACACACCAACATCGATGATCAGTACATTGATCGGTTTTGTTAAGCAGAAGAAAAAGAGCTGCAGAGCAAGCTCAAGCAGGTGGACCTAATTAACTAGAGGCTAATTTGAAGTCGGTATAACATGCCTTTGGACTTCCTCTTGACATGTTTGGAAGACGTGTCGGTCCGGAGTCACATCAACATGGTAACTAACAAGGGTTTTGTGCCCACATTGTCATGATTTCCAAATGCTGCCTAATGAGGCCGTGATGGTTGAGGATGATTGCAATCAGTGACATGCATTTTTCTTCTCACAAGTAAACAATCAGCCATCTGGTCAGATGAGGACTATCGTTTTGGGTTCTGTTCTTTTGTCATTCGTCAGTCACTGTCTTGGTTAGGCGAACTTGACAACTGCAATGTTCTTGAGTTATTACAACTGGGTCTTCTTATGATTACCCAAGGTGTGACAAATGTGCTTCAGGAAGAAAGAGTCGCTGCTTAATGTTCCGTCGTGCGGCACAGACACGCCACATTCGCTGCTCATGTTTTATCAACAAAATGCACCGTTGCAAATGTGAAGGTGTTACACAAACTGTGTGACAGAATATTTACATACAGTGGTACAAAATTCTGCCTGCAACCCAGAACATGCATCAGTAATGGTTTTATGCTGTGACTGTGAGGCTTGTAGCGATCAGCGGGACATTGTGTTCCACTTTAATACAGAATGGGGGGTGACGGCACACACAGAGCTGGATGATGATTTTTTTTCTTTCCTCTGTGAATATTTGGAGGTAAATTTTAAAGTTGCCTCGCAGTGATATCCCTGGGCGTGAGTTAAACGGCTGTGTAAAGTGCTGCCAGGGGAAGGGCCAGAGGGTGTCTTATAGCTTTACCTGATCCAAGGATGGCAGGTTCAACCGCCTGACAGGGGGCAGCAGAGCTGATTAGTAAGACATTTTCAAAAAAAAGAAGGAGATTTGATGTTCAAAGGTGCTGCACCTGAAAGGAGGTGACATCACACAGGATAACATGCACATTATTGTTAACACTTGAAGTGGCAGTGTAAAATACACATAGCAACAAGTTCTGCTCATTTGAATAATTTCAAGAGTACAAATATAGATATGCTTTTTTGGTGAGTGTTCAAAGAAGGACATGAAGGCGTAACATTTGTTTGATTTCAAGTATCTAATATCTGATAATGCATAGGAATATCACCTCATTTCAGGTGCAAAATTGTTGGGATTTTATGCGATAGACTTGGACAAAGTACTATCCATTTGGAAAGGAAGAAAAAAACTACAATTTAAGCATTGTTTACAACCAAAAATTTTAAATGTCTGGTAAGTGATCTCAGACCCATGTGTCGATACATATGGAAATAATATTTTGGTGTAATTACAGTATCTTTCCACCAACTTTCTGTAGTTATACAAGTTATAAGGTTACCCACAGACTCTAAAATCAGATTTAGATTTGAACTCTAAATGGGCATTACAAGCACTTGCATATCCTTTAATCTAAACAATTCTATTATAGATCTGGCTGTATGAAGAATAAACCTTTAACAGCTTTTTTCCATCCATCCATCCATCCATCCATCCATCCATCCATCCATCCATCCATCCATCCATCCATCCACCCATCCATCCATCCATCCATCCATCCATCCATCCATCCATCCATCCATCCATCCATCCATCCATCCATCCATCCATCCATCCATCCATCCATCCATCCATCCATCCATTTTCTAACACCCTTGTCCCTATTGTGGTCAGGAGAGGTGCTGCTGCCTATTTCCAGCTAACGTTCCATTGACATGGACAAACAACCATGCACACACACATTCACACCTAGGGAGAATTTAAAGAGACCAATTAACCAAACGATGATGTTTTTGGACTGTGGGAGAAAGCCGGAGTACCCGAAGAGAACCCGCACATGGACAGGGAGAACATGCAAACTCTGTGCAGAAAGACCCCGGGCCGGGAATCAAACCCAGGACTTTCTTGCTGCAAGGCAACAGTGCTACCAGTTTTTTTTCCCCATTTTTGGTACAGTTTTTTTTTCATGTTTACATTTTCGGCTGCATCCATTTTTCCACCAACTGTGACCAGATCACCTGTCTCTGCTAAAGAAAGGCATCCCAGTACAGCGCTGCCAGCACTGCAGTTCTTTTTGGGGTCTGATGCAATTCCACCACATGTAAGTTTTAAAAGCCTTTATCTTTGTCTCACGTAACTAAATGTTTTCCAGATGTTCTCCTATGTAGTTTGTGTCAAAGGTTACCCTTGACTTCAGTTGGTTTCCTATCAACGGTTATTCTTTTTGCGAAAAAATATCTGATTTGTGGAGTGGACCACTAGTAATAGTCTTGTCCTCAGATTTTCCAACGAGAGCTATGGATCTCGACAGCTGCTCTGGAATTACAATTGACCTTATGGTTTATTTTCTCCTTGAGCCTCTAATTTCCTGAATTGTCAGTTTAGTTGGATGACCATGTCTTTGTAGGTTGCTGCAGTTCTTCCACTCTCCAATTTTTAGAGGAGAATATAATGAGTTGCATGAACCTGATATTCTCTATCACATAACAGTAAATGTATGTTTACATTAAATCACACCCAGGTCGTCAGTTATATGAGCATGTGTCGGAGCTTCTGAAAAATTTGTCAAAGAAACATTTGAAGTGTATCTCATTATAATTCCATTTCATAATGCTGTACTACTTTGTGTTGGTGTAAACCCAATAAAAAAAACAAAAACAAAAAAAAAAAAAAACATTTAAATATATCAAAGTTTTTGGTTGCAACATGACTAAATGTGAAAAACATCTAGCTGCCATGAATGCTACAAACCACTGCACACCCTGCCATGACTGCAGGCTGGTGTGGAAAATCAACATAGGACGTTCCAAATAAAATCCACAGCTCTGGGCCCTCTGTGTGTGCCACCGAGGCCATTCGCAGATCTGATCACTTGCAAAGCTCCATTACCAAGCGTTCAGCCCCGACAGCGGAAGAGGAGCCCCGTAATGAGTCACTTCCACAAAGCATCACTGATAAAAGGATTAACTAATTAAATTAACAGAGCAAAGTACTTTATAACTGTTAATTATGTCACTCCCTTGGCTGCTCTGGGCCACTAGCACCCTTTGTTTGAAAGCCCCTTGTCTGTCCTAATTGACCTCTGGGGAGCTTTTGGTGTGTGCATACGTATGTGTTGGTGCGTGTGCATGTGTGTGGTGGTGGAGGGTGGCTTGCACAATCAAATGGCAAGAATAAACAAACTGACAATTCACTTTGGACCTGAGTAACACTTCACTATGGTAAATGACACTGAATGTGCCTCGTGACAGACTCCTTAGAGATCCTGTTGGCTTTTCCCCTTTATGGGGTACATTTTAAAATATTTTTTTCTGAATCCACTTGCAGAATTGGGATATGGGGGGGTGCACTTGTGGGAGAATCTACATGTGGACAACATTTGTCACACAAAGTCCATCTCTTGAAGCACAATGTCAGAGTGCGAGAAGGGGCTTTAAGGGACACCACAGAGGGTTTGTTTTGTTAAGACGCCCCATCTTTTAGACTTTTCATGCCATCACAAGGAGGCAGCGGCAGAATCCCTTTTATTCTTGATGGTGTCTCCTCTAATGCGTGGCCAATCACATTATTAGTCAAAGGGCTAATATATGTGACCTGATCTGCCATCCATTCCCGCCTGAGCCAGCTCTGTCTTTTCCCACTTGTTCTTTTTAACCCCTTTTCTTCTTCCATTGCGGTTGGCCACCAAAGTCCTAATGACACCCTTGACAAGTGATCCATCAGTTGGCAATTACAACATCTGTCATCATGACAAAGATGGCTCCTCCACTCTCTTTTGGGGGTAACTCTTCCTACCCCTTGAATGTGTCTTGGTTTTGGGGAGGGGTGCAGGGATGCGGAGATTGTGGGGGTTTAGTCACTTTGTGTAGTAAAAAGGGGCCGCCCCACAACAGAGACAGACATGTTGACAGCAAACACAAACACGGCAAAACAAATGGTTCACGCCTACCTCTTTAGATTTCCATTCAAATGCACTCCACAACTCTGTGAAAGTGCTCTATCTTCTATAGAGGGAAGAACCTACCAGCTGCCATCGTCTCTCCTCGCTACAAAGAGGACCTTTCACTCAGGAACAATGAGAGGGCTTCTCTTTTCTCTTGGCACAGAGTCTCTGCTCCACCATGTTTAATTTCAGTAGCCATAGATCAATGCTGAACAACACTCCAGAAGTGATGGGGCTATCTGAATCGGCACGCAGGACTTTTGTTAACATTAACAAACATGCATTCAAGCAGTGACCGAGCCATAACCTGGAGCCGTCAGTGTCGCAGTCAGACTCAGTCTGAGCATCTACCGAGTTCTCAGAGAGGCACCAAAATCTGTCGAGGTGGTTTAGGGGGAATAAATCCGGTTTCAGGTGGATACATTTGCAGATGATGCCTTTCATGCTATCTTTTCTGCAACTCAGTGGGTGGAAGGTGTGGGACTTTGCTTTGCTTTTCTTTCACCCCTTTAAGTGGAGCCAGCGGATAGATGGCATGACATCACGGGCCAAGCCGGCAGCACAATGCAAAGGTCACGCGGCCCATTGATCTAGGGGGCCCCTGATAGAAACCCCCTGTATTATGGGTCTGCGCACGCGGAGCCTTACACACACTGAGCCATAGAAACAGACCACAAATGGAGCCTTGTTGTCTCCCCATTGAGGGCCTGCAATCAGCGGATTTACACTTTGATGTGGAGCTGAGGAATAAAGCCTTTTTGAACACTGACCTTTATCGACTGATGGATTAAAATCCATAGCCTTCTCTCTCACTCTGCAAAACTACATATCTACGTTACAGTCCACTTTGCCTGAGCATTTCTAAGGTTAGCCTTTTTCAAATCTATTTTGGTGCTCAGATGGAACAAGGGGAAAAAAAATTTAAATGGTCACCACACCAGTTATAGGGAAAGCACCCAGCTTCATTAGAGGTGTTACTTAGAGGTGTGACGATAATTAATTGCTTGTAGAAAAAAAAAATAAAAAAACTAATCAGACTTTAAACATAGCTTTTCAACATTTACTCACCATCTGTCATGTAATGCTTTTTGTGCTTCTTTAATAAGCATATTACAAAGTATATGGTTTGAAGGTTTCAAAACTATCATACCATTCCTATAGCTTAAATGATGTCAGCAAAAGTCCTGGAATAACTGGAGTCATGCAGTAATGCCTTTATCCCATTTGCTACAGTACACTGCAGGTCAGCTGGCTGATAGAAAACTGTAGTTGGCCTTTGCATAAAAGAAATATACATTTAGCTGTTTATTGATATTCCTAGTGGTAAAAAAATAATGACATCAAAATTAAAGGAGGGATATATATGTGTCTCATTCCTCAATGAAGCTATCAATTGTTTTGAATTACATTGTTGCCATTTATTTTAGTCTACTTTAGTCTATTTTTTTCTTTTCCCCCCATATGAAGAAAGTCTTCTTCTTGTGCTTCTGGGTGTCCTTCCTCAAGCTTTTCACTATAGTTTACTGGAATTCTGGACCATTATTCTTGACAGAACTTGTGTAACTGATTCATGTTTGTACGCCATCTTAATCACAAACATCTTTTCACCTTTGGTGTAGTGTTTTATTTTCTTTTTTGACTCAATTGTATGATCTTCAAATCTTTGCATCTTCATTAGATGTGCTGCTACAAAAACAGCTGTCTCATGTTGGAAAAAAATACTTTGCAGATGTACAGTGGTTGCATTGCAGTTTCTATCTCACACATGCCAAATCAAATTGAAACCAGTGAGTTTTATTTTATCCTTGAGGCATTGGGTTTCTTTTGATTGTTTCCAAAACTAACGCTTATGTTTGCTATTTCTCGCTGCTGCTCCCTGGGAAATAGAATCTGTCCCTCATGTGTTCACTGTCGGGCAAACTGGATTTTATATGCCCATTCAGACACATGCCAGTGTCTGCTGAAATCCACTAAAGAACAGTTAACTACCACCTAATGTCACGGCGGACGAGCAGTCTTTGCCCTGTGACACACTTTAAAAATCTAGCAGCCATATCCACTTAATTCAGTCTGTGCTTTAGGGAAGGTCCATCAGAGAATTGTTGAGACTGCATGCAGTGAGTCAACCATCAGCATTAGAACGCATTACTACCAAGCAACAAAAATACACTAAGGTCTATTTCCCACTAGAAAATGCTGCATTACAAGCCTTTCCCAGAGCTCCTTTAAGTGCAATGAGCATTCAGGTCTCTCGGTTTGCTGCCGGCGATACAAACCCACAGCACCCAGTTGATTTCTGATAACGGAGTTGTATTCCAGCAATTATTTGCATTTTGTATTTGCTTGCAGACCTTTATTTGTTAGCTGAGCAGTCACAATTTACAAATCCACACTGTGAGTCTAAAAGGTACAGAGCCACGCAGATCATGAAACCACTCTTTGTTTTCAGTTTGCTGCTGTTAAGGGTCTCCAAAGAAAACAATTACATCACAGCACAACAAGGCCCAGAGTATACAACAATGACAAGAGCATTGTGCCTTCAGGCAGAAAACACTTAATACACCAGAGACAGGGGAGTGGGCGGAGGGGAGTATTTTCTGCTCAATGAGCATAAGGTACACGGTTGGTTCAGACAAATGGCTTAAAGACAAGAAGGTAAGATGAGAAAAAAAAAAGAAAACTAAAACAAAAATACAATTCCATGAAATATTTATGGGGTATATTTACCAAAAAGCAGCCACAACAAGCAGGTATCATTAGGGGATACAGGAAGAGATGTAGTTCTTGTTTGACTGACAAGCACTGGGTGAAGATGTACAGGAACTGAAATATTCTCATTGGGTTATGAAAGCTTATATACCTCAAAGAACCTTTTCAGATTTTGTTACACAAAATTGCTAACTTTTTGCATGTAGTATGTAGTGCATTATCTTTAGGTAAATTGAAAAGAATACGTGGTTCTTAAAGATTTTAACAAATTAAAATCTGAAAAGTGGTATGTGGATTTATATCCAGCCCCTTTTAGTCTTATGCTTCCAATTAAAATCGAGTTCAAGCAATTGTCTACAGAAATCACCTAATTAAGTGTCTCTGTATAAATAGAGCTGGTTTGTGGAGACCTCAGATATTTGTTACATTACATTAGTAAACAAGCACTATAATGAAGACCAAGCAACACAGCAGATGGGTGCAGAGAAAGTTGTGGACAAATACAAAGCAGGTCAGGTCAGTTAAAAAACAACATCCTAGGCATTGAATATCTCACAGAGAAAAACCTACCAAGACATTGCTGGCGAGCTTTGGTAAGAGGATCTGTGGACAGGACAATTAGTAGTGGTGTGGATTCTAAGCTTTCTAATGTTGTCAAACAGATAGAAATAAAAATAAATGAAGGACATTTTTCAATTTGAATATCAGCACACTTGTCCCACACTTGTGTACAAGAACAGGTAATTTACCACTTACCATTGAACCTGGTATGTTAATCAGGTGTGAGTTTTTCCCAACCGTCAAAATTGCTCAGATTTACTCTGTAAACAAGCTGAATTCAAGCATAATGTTTGCCATTTCAAAAATACAAAAACTGGTATTTAAATTAGAGGTTGATTTCTTCATGACTTCAACTACTGCACAGAGCAAAAAAAAAAACAACAACAACAAAACAAACAAAACAAAAAACGATCTATATTTCCTTAGAAATTTAGGATTTTTGTGTCTTTCATCGCTGTCTGCTCTACCAAGTTGTCCCTGGTTTTGCCATGGTACATCACAACTGCAATCTGTGGAGGAAAATTAATGAATATCACACTGACATCTCAACAATGAGACATGAAGGTGGCAGCATTATGCTCTGGGCTACTTTTGTTCGTCAGGGACAGGAAACTAGTCAAAATTGATGGAAAATAATGCTAAATACCCCAGCAATGCTGGGATAAATCCTATAAGAGACTGGAAACTTCTAACAAGTCAACAATTCTCAATATGACCAAGGGAAATTGGTCCTGTATTGTAGAGAACCAATATCTAATATCTGGTACAGTCAAAGTGTAGATGTAAATCTAATTGAAGATCTACAGGACTTGAACGTTGCCGTTCACAGTGTTTCCCCATGTAATCTGTGCTTAATTTGCTTAGCCAACAAGATGGTTAATAAATTGACAAGATGAGAACAAGTTAGATGAGTAAAGCTGGTACAGACATACGTCAAAACACAACTGGAGTCACAGCAAAAGGTGCTTATTCAAAGTATCGTCTCAGGACGACCCAATACATATGCATGCCACACATGTCACAAAATGGATGCAGGGACATCACCTCCCATACCTTCATGAAATGCAGAACTTATAAAAGAGCTATGCAAATATTTTACAAACTTGAGAAATATTGAAGAAACTTTGTAATAAAACCCTCCAACCTTAAACCAGAATGTCTGTGTCTGTGAATAAGGTGCACTAAATTATGGAAGCTTAAGACAAGACTCTTACATACATAGACCGACACATATTCCCTGCCCCTTTCTCTTCCGTCTTTTTGCCTTGGCCCCGCTCCTGAAATCTCCCCCCCCCCGATTCTAGAAATTCCAAACTTTGCCTACCTAATTTTGCAGCATATTTCCTTGCCACAGGAGGTGGTTATGACAAATTAGAAGTCTACAAATGCTCTGATGGTGTAAAGGCTCCAGCTGTCACTGGGGAGATGGTGATCAGGTTTCCAAGCTGCATGGTCTCTTGGCGCCACAAAGAGTTCCATATGGTCATCCAAATGCTGCACCTAAATCTGCTCCCAATCTCCACCCCGGAGCTGAGCTCTTCCACTAAATTAGTGACAGGGGTTTCAGAAACATGCGAGGCAACTGACAACAACATTTCTATGTCTCTCATGAGGAAAATATACTTTTATTCACAAGGTGCAAAAAGTAAGATTATGCAATCACTTTTTGGATAGTTGTGATAAAGCAGGAACAAAGTCTTCATTCAGTCCACACATATGCAGAGTTAATTTCTATGCATGCAGGATGTTGGAAAAAGTGTAAAAAAAAAAAAAAAAAATCTTAATCTTGTTGTTAATGTTCCTTACCAAATCTGTCATCCCACTTCCACGGAACATCGCCCCCATCCTGTCATGCGCCTGTCATTGCCGGGCAGCGAAGATACAGGAGGATTGCTGATCTATAATTAACCAGTGGGTCGGTGTTGATGTCATTGACACAGCGTGGCAGAAGAAGGTGGCAGTGCCAAGGCACCTGTTGTTGTCAAGCGCGGCATCTGATGTCATTACCTACCCAGCCGGAGTGTCGATGTCCCTGCTGGGCTGCGAACTGTCCAAGCTAGCAGCAACACTCACCTTTCACACATAGACAAAAAAAGACACACACAAGCATCATCCACTGTCATCTCGTCCTTTACATAACTAGCTTTGACGGCTCTAACACCTAGAGGGCAGAGATCTGCACGGAGTTTCAATTACGGCTAATGATATTTTGATGACAGACGGTTAACTTATGCAACTACATCAGTATGTAGCTGTACAAATATCTGGAGCAATATTCACCATGGTGAAATATAAATAAGGGCTCAAAGACAGTACTCTGGGAATGTTGGCAGTCTCACAGCTGAAGCAGAAAGTATGTTTGCCAAATGTTAGGTGGGGAAAGTGGATAACTTTATCACAAGAAAAGAAAATCTTAAAGCTACTAACAGAACATTTCTGCAAAATCATTCAAACTCATTTCAGATAATTTGATGTCAAAGGTTAGTAGGTAGAAGATGTATTCTACTGACGTTATTTCAGTAAAATGGCGTAACACAAGGTGATAATGTTGGGGTGTCCTAACTTTTTCACACAACAGTAGTTCTGTTTTCATAAAAAAAATAGGATTTTTAATTCAAAATATGTCTCTCTAAACCTTAGCATCTTTTGTTTGATGTCAGTTTTTACTAAGCCAGATTTTTTTTTTTTTTTCACATCTTAAATCATAAGCAATGGAAATGTACCAACTACCGTAAATATTTAAATTACCCAGAATGTCAAGTCATCTGTCTTTCTTCAGAAAGACAGATGACTTGAATAATCTCAAAAAGATTTAATGAAGTTTGGCGGGCACTTAGCTTCATTCGGAGAAAGTGTTTGTAGAACACGGTGTTCTGTAGGAGAACACCGTGCAGAACTTTCTCAGTGAGACAATGTGACCTTTCCAGAGCAATATAATTTAATGATGTGGAAGCTTTTCCAATCAGATCAAAATACCTGATTCTAGTGCTCCGACAGAGAGTACCAAACTGATTTCCAGGCTGACAACACTCACGAATATGCACATTATGATATTTCCCTCCATAACCAGACACACAAACGCACATCAGGACGTCATGCTATAGTCATTCATTGAGGTTTGTTTGATCTAAATTGTTTTACCATTTTTTTATTTTGTTTTGTTTTTGTTGTTGCTTATCTGTGGAGCTAAAGAACATGCATAACATCTGAGGTTTTCCATGCAAATCTAAATATTAAAGAAACCAATAACCTGTCCACATTTACAATGTTATTATTTCATGAATCAGTATTGTAAACTTATGTACACTGTTAGCCTTTGCTGTATTTTCTACAGCTAAATACCGCAAAATGCCCAGTAAAACTAACATAAAACATCTTTACAATTAGTTACTGTAATTTGCATTGCATTATGGGTAAAGGACATAGTATTACAGTAACTTACTGTATGTTTTGAAGTTGCAGTAATTTACTGTTTACACATTGCAGTAGTGGTACTGTATTTATAATATCTTGCACTGTTAGCCTTTACTGTATTTTTTACAGCTAAATACCGCAAAATGCCCAGTAAACTAACATAAAACATCTTTACAATTAGTTACTGTAATTTGCATTGCATTATGGGTATAGTACATAGCA
Source organism: Gambusia affinis (assembly GCF_019740435.1). Classification (NCBI taxonomy): domain Eukaryota; kingdom Metazoa; phylum Chordata; class Actinopteri; order Cyprinodontiformes; family Poeciliidae; genus Gambusia; species Gambusia affinis. The sequence goes on from NC_057888.1 coordinate 9,613,448, forward strand.
TTACAGTAACTTACTGTATGTTTTGAAGTTGCCGTAATTTACTGTTTACACATTGCAGTAGTGGTACTGCACTTATAATGTCTTTGCGCTGGCCATGTAAGAATTCTATTTGATTTCCAACGGTCATCATAGATGTTTTATCGTGGTTCCCTGTTTCTGTATTTTTACTCCTTTAGTGGTTAACATATTTTAAGGCAGAAAGAGAGCATGTACTTTTGTTTTTTTTCACATCCTAGCTAACATTAATATGCAGTTTATCTAGCTACGTCATCAAGGGTGGCTTCGCTTCCAACGTTTTTCTGATGACGTTTGTTTTAAACTCCGAAGCTTTTTCCGACTAGTGAAGCCAATGTATATTTTAGATGGAGCTAACGTAACTTATAGCATCATGCTATAATGCTATCACTTAGCATGAGGTGAAAGATAGAAAAATATGATGGTGTTATTTTTTGAGCTGGTTCGGAATTAACGTTAGCTAAGGTGCTAATTTTACCGAAGGTTTTAGCTTGGCTTTTGCCGCTAAATCTTCCTCGAGCGACTAGCTTTGGGTTGAGATAAGCTCAGTGCTGAGTGTCTGTTAGCATTGTTGTTACATCCTTTGTCGAACAATATAACGTTAACTGATAATTGATCCCCCCCCCCCCCTTTTTTTAAAAATACATCTAATAACTGTTCATTTGTTTAAACCATGACCTTGCAAATGTTAAGAGTGCAGATTAGCTAGGTCAACAAGGATGAATTCTAACGTTGTTCTTTTTTTTCTTTTTGTCAGATGACTTTTTTTAACTCCCAAGCTTTTTCCCTCCAAGTGGCTGTGCAGTTTTGTCCTGCTGAGTGCTAACATAGCTTCAACTCTTGAAAAGACAAGACAACAGGTAAAAAGACAGCTCTTCAAACATATTTGAAGCCACAAAATAATCTGGAAATTTAGAGGAGCAGCTAACCTAATCTATAACTTTGAGCTTGCTACAGCTAGTTAGCCTGCTAAAGTATCATTACATCTCCAACATAGTGTACAAGAGTCTGTAAATGAGGACAAAGGTGGAAAACATTCAAGTGGTTTCTGTTATTTTTTGAGTTGGTTCAGCCACAGTGGCAGGTGGACAAAAAAGTTAATTTCCAAGCCTGGTTCCATATAAGGACTGTTCACCTGTTTAAACCATGCTCTTGCAAATTTAAAGTTAAGTCAGTACTAACAGGTGCAACTATGTACAGGTGTAAATTCTGCAGCATTTGTACTTCAGAATTTAGAGAATTTTGTAGTCATGTGAAGAAACATCAACACACAGCTAATTATCGGTTTCGTTGTGGAATAGAGCAATGTCCTACTTCCGTCAGAGAAAAATAAAACATTTAGAAGAAAAAGAGGACTCAATCTTCATCTTGGTTGATGTAATTTTATATCGACTCTTAACTTAAAACACACATCTTAAATCAGAATTGTTCAATTAATTTGTTAAAGGGATCAATTCACCCAAATTACAAACATTTTGTTAACCCATATTGTACTTAGCCATTCAGATACTGTATTTGTGGAATGTAATGCTTTAAAAAATCCGTTTAGCCTCACAAACTGTCATTCACATCTGTTGTTTCAGAGTGGTAGCAGGATGTAGGGGTAAAGTCTAGTCTAGTCTCCGGGGTGAGGTTCTCAAAAACCTGTTGTAATCTGGGTGAACTGGCCCTTTAAATATAAATTACTACCAGTAATTCATAATTAAGAGTTTTCCTTTTATGTTTCAAAGGTATCTTCCACCAAGATGTCTGTTGAGATGGAAATGACCTTACCTACAACACCAAGGGTAATCATGCTTGGTAAGAGGAATATTTTCTATCACTATAATTTTTTTGTAGCAATGTATGTAATAGTTATGGTAGTCTGTACTTTTACTCACTAGCATTAGCTTGACAAGGGTTTGTCTATTTTAGGAAATAGCTTGATGTCTGCAACCCGGTGGATGGTCAGTATGGAGGAGAAGGTATTTTTCGAACCTGAGCAACTACATGACTTTGCCAGTGTCCTTGCTGTCTTTTTTGGGTCATATTATGTCTTCAATCTGGAGTATCAGGAGTCGGCATCCACCACGCTGGAGATGATACAACGGTAAGTACTCTACACCAAACCATTTATGAATTAAATTTAATGACAGTTTGACTGATGATGAAGAACCATAGCTGATTGCTGTATTGTATGTCTTCATTTTAAAAAATACAATTAATATATTTTATTTCTGTTAAAAGATTCTTTGTGAGGATCAATCCAGATGTTGGTACCAAATGCACAGCCAAAGTCAGTACAAGCTGCAAGACGGGAAGTCAAGAGGAAAGTAGTCGGTGTCAACTCCCGGATCAACACCTTCCTCAAATGACTCGCTGAATTTGAATAGAGGACTTCCAACTAGGTAAGCATTTTACCAAATGTTTATTATTTTATTGTCTTTTCCTCCTATCTTGCATGTTCTGACTTTACTTTAGGCTTTTTAATATGATTTTAATGATTATTTATAAATGGCATGTGATTCCTACAATAGCCCTTTAGAGTAGCCTGCATCTTTTCTGTGTCCGTGGTAAAAAGTGGATGTCGCTGCATCTCTTACTAAATCACAGAAATGTATAAGTGTGTAGTCGTTTAATTGAGGTGTTTTTTTTTATATTATGCAGTTTTCAGTTTATTAGGCACACCTTTGCAGTAATCCGTCAGCACCAACAAAATGACTGAAAAGATTGTTATGACATGTTGTATTTCATCGTCTCCTTGGGGACATTTGCAGGGTCTCAATACAGTACGCAATCGTTTGAATTAGTGAAGACTGACTGACTGCTTTTGCCATAAACAATCCAAAAACCTGAAGTGAAGCCAGTCCTGCTCATTCTTTATGCAGCTTCTATTATCACGTCAGTGTAATTGATTTTTTTTTTTAAGAAATTATCAACTTAATGCTGCTTTATGCCAATGATTTTAAGCATTTGGACATTGTCAGTCAGCTTAATTTGTCAGCCTTCCTGTCGATTTGAAAATGTAGATAACTTCCTGACCATCTCATGACCTCCCACATCGTCTGTCTTATTCTTTACAGTTCAGCTTCCACAAGATGGATCCCACTGATTTTGTTTGACAAATGGAATAAAAGTTCTTCTGATGTAGGAAATGCATCTGATATAACAATATTTATTGATATGAATGCCTACCATATAGTACATTATCACACTTGCACTGTTTTTGTGATGTATTGTGTAACAGAGCACATTTAAGCTACTGTTTTCTGACAATGCAGCCTCTGCTGGTTTTTTAAATGAAGTATATTCTATATATTTTTTAAAAGTCAGTCTTTAATAGTTTATGGCTGGTACTTGATGCACACGTTCATGTTGCTACATACATGTGCCATAAAAAATATTGACATGACCTGTAGTGTGTTCTATGGTTTTGTTGTTTTATAGCACATTATATTGTATTGTGACATTGTTCTTTATGACATTGCGAATATATAAATGGATTTTATTTCAACAAATCTGCTGAAAATAAATACCTGTTTTTATTCACAGTACTTGGACTAAAATTTCTTTTGTGAAACTTTTCGGTTTATGGTAAAATATTCTTGTATTAAAAAATGTAAACTTTAATTTACAGTAAAACTGACATTATGTTGTGAAACAAGTTTACAGTAGACCAGCTTTACTATAAAATACATTTACAGTTTTATGCTATAAACTACATTTACAGTAAAGCAGTTATAACTGCACACTCACAGTAAAAATTAACTGTGAAATATCATGACAGTAAAGGTACTGTGGAATGGTATCATAGTAACCTACTGGCAACACTGTTGCCAGTAAGGTACTGTAGAATGTCAATTACAGTAACTTACAGGCAACACTGTTGCCAGTAAGTTGCCAGTAAGTTACTGTAGAATGGTGATTACAGTAACTTACTGGCAACACTGTTGCCAGTAAGTCGCCAGTAAGTTACTGTAGAATGGTGATTACAGTAACTTACTGGCAACACTGTTGCCAGTAAGTCGCCAGTAAGTTACTGTAGAATGGTGATTACAGTACCTTACTGGCAACACTGTTGCCAGTAAGGTACTGTAGAATGGTAATTACAGTACCTTGCTGGCAACTTACTGGCAACACTGTTGCCAGTAAGTTACTGTAATTACCATTCTACAGTAACTTACTGGTAACAGTGTTGCCAGTAAGTTACTGTAAAATTACAATAAAAAGTCTAACAGTGTATCTCTAAATAAACAGAATTGTTATCCAGAGACTTGATTTTTTTCTAAAATGTAATAACCCAAACTGTGAAGCTAACAAATCCCAGGTTGTAAGATGGTGAGTTTTTTAAGACTGAATGCTCCCCAGACAAGCAATAAAGACACAGCAGAGCCACACACTATTGATTTAGTTTTATAACAATCCAGTGTATCTTTATTCACTGAGGCTGGTTGGAAAAAAAACAAAACAAAACAAAAACTTTCTTTTTCTCTCTCTCACACACATTCTTCTCCATAAGAAAGTGGAAACATCACTGTGCCAGTAAGTGAATTTTAGGCTTCTGCTTTTTGTTCAATCAGCACATTGAGAATTGATTCATAATCAAATTGAATTCTGTTTACCTTGTTTGTATTTTTTTTAATTTTGAAGTTGTTTATCAATAACATAAACTGGATATGGGTGCTTATATTCTTGTACAACAACAGAGAAACTCATTCAAAATTGTCTGGAATTATCTGTTTGTTTAGACCAATTTTATTAGCTTGTAAAAAAAGGGATAGTCCTTTATTTTTGAAGTTTGTATATCACAGGTTGTTATTTTATTAAAGTACAACGTACATGTATAGCGGCAATTTACACAAATGCCATATGAAAATACTAAGGAAAAACAGCTACATTTCATGCCTACAAAACTGCTGTGTAACTGAATTAGTCCAATACAATGAGATCAACCAATATAAATTTAATGGTAGATGCATATTTGATTCCACATAATGCAAAGTTTCAGTTTTCTTTAGTGATTGGCAAAACATTCTCTAAAAGGAAGAGAAACCAATCACATCAAGTTTATGACTTACCAGTAATCTCTCATCCTGAGCCAGCATTTGGTTACAGTGGAGAGGAAAACTCACTTTCAGCAGGTAGAGACCTCCTGCTCCAGTTGCGACTTGTAATGAGAGGAAATAAAAAAGAGAACAGAGTTAACGGGAGCACTTGCTCTGGCCAATATAAGTTTTTCAGACTTTCCAATCTATTATCTTAAGTTATCTTGAAATACAGGAAATACTTATGTATTAGGAGACATGCAGAAATGACTTCATGGAAAATTTGAGTCAACTTTTTAGTTTCCCTTGGCCATTATCTGGTGCGGCACTATGCAGTCTGGTATTTCTTCAGGGAGCTGGCAGCCTTTTCATTAACGTCCCATTGAGGGAAAACCTAGCGTCCCTTGTGACTGCATGTCAATGGCTGTCAAGGATGAGGGATTTGAGTAAATTTCCCTTCAGTAATGGGAATATTATAAACCCCAGAGACAGACAGACATTCAGACAAGGAGAGTAGCAGGAAATGTCTTAATCTCCACTGACTCTCTTTTGGCACAGATGACAAGAACATGTGAATGTACCAACCAACTCACGCATGCCTGCATACGTGTATGATCAGTACATCTGGATTGGGTTGCAGCGACCGAAGAGGCCGCTGGATGTGCAGCATAAGTGACATGCGTGGGTGAAAGCAGGACTCCAGTGCACTGTGGTGTGGCCTCTCCATCACTGTTTCTACTGGCTTGACAGGGCCTGGCTCTGGGGCCAGTCAGGGTCTCACAGAGTGCACTCAAACTGTGCACTGCTGAGGAAGGAATTCTGTAGCCTTATAATGAATTACTCACTCACATCACCTGTCCAAATGGATTCTGTTGACCGGCACACTCTAACATCCATGTAAAAGGTAATCATGCAATCTCAGCCAGGATCATCTACACATGGGATATGAAGAGTTTGTTTGATGCTGACTGAAATGTTAATATTTATTGATATTTTTCTGCACTTCTATGATTAGTAAATTACATATTGAGTTACAGTGTGTTGCAAAAGTATTAATTGATATTTTCTACAGTTTTTCATGTAACAACAAAAATCTATGTATTTTGATTACATTTTAAAATATAGACCAATACAGAAAACAAAGTTAAGGGGAAATTACATAATTTAATTTTTTTGTTTGTTTTTTAGAAATAGCAATTTTAAGCATTTGTTGTGTCCTAATAGATGATTTTTTTTTTTTTTTTTTTTTTTTTGTATTTGCTGACCATGTCGTATTCACTGTGTCCCCTATATGTCTTTTAGCAGACTGGAGACTGGCTCTTTTAATGGTTTTAACCATAGTTTCCTTCCTGCCACTGTTTTTTAAAGGCCTGATTTCTGGATTCCATGAGAAATAAATGTCAACAAATTCTTCCACCTGAGCCCATGTGTTGATCGGTTGCAGGACTAATCCCTACTGCCTGAGCCACCACCCCCCAGTAATAAATTGACCTCTGTGGGCAGTTGGTTGGACTTCACTTTTTTAGAGGTAAAGTCCATTCTGAAAAAAGGACAAGGGCTCTACACAAACACATGTCACACTCTTTAAATTGATAATTGTTAAAATAAAAAATTTTTTTAAAAAGTTTTAGAACCATGCATAATTTTCCTTTCTCTGTACAATTACACACTGCCTCGTGTTTAATTTAAATCCCAATAAAACACATTGAAGATTGTGATTTTAACGTTTCAAAATTTGCAAAATAGTGTGAAAACATGGACACTTGCAAGGCACTGTAGCTAAAGCTTAAAGTCTTAAAGATATGTTGTGTCAAGTAGAATAATATAAGCAGCATTTTCATTTATTTTTTAACCATTAGCTTGGAAGAAATACCTTGTTGAAAAGGTGTTTTTTCCTTTGCCGGATGTCTTAGTAATGCCACTTTATTCCCTAACTAAAAAGGTCACAAGCCTCAGTCATTTACTTTTAATTCGGATGGAGAGAAGCTGCCGGTTTCATGCTGCTGGACACCTGCAGACACTGGTCAGGGCTGGACCCCTAATCAGCGTAATACATATGTGTCACATCCAATGACCCATGGGCTGTGTTCATAATAAAGGTCACTGGATGAGAGATTCTCTGTCCCTTCAGGTCCTTCTTAATGTGGAGCCACTGTAGCTTTTCGAAGCAAGTGCACTCTGCTGACTGATAATACAGCATGAACTCATTATGCACACATCTCAGCCGCTGTCAAAGGACAACTTTGGTAAAGATGATCATTTTTTGTGTGTCTGTACAAGAAATGATATGAAAAAAAAAAACAAAAAAAAAAAACCAATTCACCCCCTTTTTTTTTCTTTTAATGGGAAGCCATTTTATTTGTTGTTGTTTTTGTTTTTGGTGCTTATCTCCAGCTAACGTTCCAGGCGAGAGGTGTGGTACACCCTGGACAGGTCGCCAATCTTTCGCAGGGCAACACAGAGATGCAACCATGAATACACACACTCACTCCTAGGGAGAATTTGGAGAGACCAATTAACCTAACAGTCATATTTTTTGGACTGTGGGAGGAAACTGGAGAACCCAGAGAGAACCCACGCATGCACAGGGAGAACATGCAAGCTCCCTGCAGAAAGACCCCGGGCCGGGAATCGAACCCAGAACCTTCTTGCTGCAAGGCAACAGTGCTACCAACTGCACCACTGTGCAGCCCTTTTTCTCAATTTTTCTTGTATGGACATAAATATCGTAAATGTGTTTATATTTGAACCAGTATGTGGATGGGAGAAATTTCCCAAAATTTATTTTGGGTAATTTTGTGTATCATATAATATTTTCACCCTTGTAAAATGATTTTTCAATGGTTGAATGATACTTTGTGAAATATTCTATGGCATGAAGCATGTCTGAGGTTCTTTCTGTTTTTTGTTTTTGTTTTTTGTTTATGATTTTGTCATCAGGATCTGCAAAACTCAATTTGCCCAATGTTAAGAGCAATGTGCTCACTTTGTTCTCAGACAGATACTGTACATCATTTTCAAGAAAAGCTGAAATGCATTTACTTGTAAATAATAGCCATGGAGGTCAGTTATTGATCTGCTGCTGAAGGGGACCTTAGGGGCATGTTAGGAAACCCCATTGTTGCTTGTTAATAATCCCTTTATGGCCTTGAACTCAACAAGTCTACAGCTATAAATCAAGGTTAAACTAGTCCTCTAATAGCAAATCAATGACGGTCAATAGATATTATGATGTGATTATAATTCAGTCAAGAAAACCATTAATCAAAACTTAAATGGGCTTTCTTTGGGAAAGCTGCAGCTTCATATTTTTTTCTATTGTTACAGTTATATTTTGATGGAGAGCCTTTTTCCCACTCCGCTGCTTTTGCTCTCTTGTAAAATGGCAAGGTCTTCCATTAGTTTAACTGAGGAGGTTGCTGAGATTTGAGAAAACAATGCAGAAGTTATATTGAGATAACCTTTAAACAAGAGCAGATATTTCACCTGCATTAAGATTACCCCAAGAGCAATCCACTTGTTATTTTGCTCTAAGCCTCCTCTATCAATGTGCATCCACGCATTTGAAAGCAGCATCAGTCAGAGCTGTCTGCGATGCGGCTAAATGGAGCGCAGGGACATATCCATCCAACTATAACCTTTGCAGTACTGATATTTATGATAAAGACCATTAGGCATTTGTGAGTTGCTTGCGCAAGGGCTTTAAGGCTAACAACGCTCGTGAAGCAAGGCGCCATCCAGGGGTTTACATGACCGCCAGTGTCATCTGTCTGGGATGCAGTGGAGCCTCTGATAGAGGCAACGTTACCTGGGGAATTTCTAAGGGGTGATGATGTAAACGCTGTCTGAAAAACCTGCTGCTGTGGAAGCACAGGTGGGTAATAGGAGAGAGGCATGTTGTTTTCTCTTTCACATTCTGTGCTGCCCTCATCCAGGCGCTTCAAGCTGACTGGACACTTCTGTATTCACAGTCCAGTTCCAAAAGATGGCCCATGCTACAAAAGGATATTTTGAGTTATGGAGTTGAATTAGTTCTGGAGTGGCATTGTCGGCACTGGAGGACTAGTTTAACCTTAGTGGGAATAGAACTCTTAAACTGCAAACCTATCTGACTATTTGTTGCATTTTTTTTTCCTTATACACTTTAAAGCACATACTTTCACGTATTTTAATGGAATTTTAGTAGACAAATCAAACTACGACATCATTACAAAATTATGAAGTTCATTATGAAATTAAGCAGAAAGATAATTAAGCTTCAATTGTTAAAAAAAAATGTTAAAATGTGGCAAGCATCTCCATGTAAACTGTCTTTAATCTGACATTCCTCACTGAAATCCAGTGCAGCAATCTACCAACTGGAAATGGGAAGAGCGTGGCATAACTGCAAACTACCAAGACTTGACAGTCCACATAAAATGACAGGATAGACAAAGATATCATTAATCAGAGAAATAGCCAAACTCTGAAGGAGCTCCAATGATCCCCAACCAAGAAGGGGGACATTTATTGACAGTACAGCTGTTCTCTGTGCACTCTGCAAACTCATACCTACATAGAAAAGTGGAAGAGAAAAAGCTATTGTCGACAGAAAATGATCAGAAGTCCTATTTGCAGTTTGTCACAAGTAATGTAGATCACATTTTGAACATGGGAAAGAGAGTTGCTCTGGTCAGAGGAGACTAAATGTTTGCCTACATGCATGCAAGAAAACTAAGACTAAAACATCAACCTGACGCCTTCCCAATTGTTTAACTTGGCAGCATGTTGATGGGAATGCTTTTTATCAACAAAGACAGTGGAACTTGTCAGAATTGAAGTGAATATGATTAATCTAAATATCCTGGAAGAATCTTCTGCTTTAGGCTTTAAAAACTAGAAACTGGGGTGGAGATTCAGTTATCAGCAGGACAATGAAACTAAGATGTGGTAAAATTACAAAAAGTCTAGATCTACATGGAATGGAGAACCTGCAGCTACACTAAAGAGTTTATGTTCACAGAAAACTCTTGTATCATATTTGACTCAGCTTAAGCTATTTTGGAAAAATGAATTTGTAAAAAAAAAAAAAAAAAACATCAATATATGCAAAAGTGCTAGAAACAAATTCCAGCTTCAATTACGGCAAAATATAGTAGTCTAGGAAGAACTCTGGGAGGGTGAGAATTAAAAATAGAAGATAATTTCTCATTCCCCTTCCATTTCACATGTATATACTGTTTTTAATTTATAAATTTTTTTATGATCAACTAAAAGAAACCACAAAAAAACCCACATTTTACAGTTTAAGGTTGTATTGCAACAAAATGTGAAAATGTTCAATGGAAATGAAATACATTACACAACATTATGAGTCAATACATTGTTTGACAATTCCTACTGGGAGACATGGTCATGCAGAACATTGTTATTAAGCATGAACATTTCAGGCAGCATCAAAGAAATCTTAATCCAGCTCTTCAAATTGCGGGTCTCAATGCTAATGTGCAAAACATGAAAATCCAAAAACCAAATAAAAAGTGTCCTATCAAATGCCATCGGCGGGGAATCCCTAGCTCTCATTTTGCATATTCATGGAACATCTACATTGTCGCCAAAGCCATTGTCCTTTGATTGCATGTGATAAAAGGCTATCTCATTTCACTCTTTTGCACCTTTCTAGAATATTCGGCCAACCTTCCAGACTCTGATTTGGCAAAATGTAATTGTAATTTATCATTTTTTTTCTGCCTGAGGCGAAAATCTCTCAAGCCTGGGGCTGTTTGAAAAGCAGTTGGACACAAAGGCAGACCCTGGGAACTTTGCCCATATAGTCAATCAGCCCGACACCCCAGAGCGATCACACCCCAAAATCACTTTTTTTTTTTTTTTTTTGTTGTTGTTGTTCACAATCAAACAACTTCTCCTTTTCCGTTAGATAAAGGAACTATGTAAATAGTAATAAGACAGTTTTGTCCTTTATTGTTTCTATCTTTTATTTGTGGAGATGGTCGGTGATACACAGAGTCTTCCTGGTCAGAGGCCGGGCAGTGGAGCAGACATCAAAGGCCAACAGAGGTCTGTGACGGTGAATGCAGCTGGTGTCTGCTGGACAGAGCTTGGGGAAGGGACTCAGCTGCTCCATAATAAAGATGCACAGAGGAAGGGAGCGTCTTCAAAGCCCAGTCAAAAACACACAAGCAAACAGAGACACCCCTCCAACCCCCTCCCAAAAAGAAACCCAAAAAGCAATGTTCTTGCAATAGTGTTTTTTTGCACCATAGTATCATGCAGCTTCTGCAGACAAATCATGAAATCCTGCTGCGTTTCTCTCCTTTCTTCATCTCCTGTTTGCCTAATTTCTTCTATAATGGGTCTTTGAGCGACTCTGAATGTGTCACTACATCTTTGCTTATGTGTTTTTGTGACAGTTTTGGTGGCTTCTGTGCAAATATAGCACAGATATTTTTAATATTCTGCAGGAGCTCCTCTGAAATTGTCTGCATGAGTGGATCAAAAAATAAAAGGGCATGTTAGTGCATCTTTTGGCAACAAGTTCACTAATTAATTCCACTCATTCTCCAGGTAAAAAAAAAAAAAAAAAAAAAAAAAAAAAACAAGAACAAAAAACAAACAAAAACTAAAAAAATAACGATAAAACCTAATTCTATTTTAAAAATGTATAAATGTGTTTAAGACCTATCCAGGGTGTACCCCGCCTCTCGCCCAACATGTCGTACTGGAGATAAGCACCAGCACTCCTCCCGACCCCACTAAGGACAAGTTTATACAGAAAATGGACGGATGGACAGATGAATGTGTTTAATACATGTATATTCTCTCAACATGAGTTAAAAATATATACACAAGGACAAAAACCTGTAAAGACTCATAGTGACAGTTCTGGGATAATAGCAGTCATGGGTTAATATGAGACTCTCACAATATGTCCTTGAGTAAAAGTTATATGTCTTCACATACCTGTTATGTAGAGAAATGTAAAAACTGAAAATCTTACATGAAATGGAAAAGCTACAATTGTTGGCAGCAACAAGTTGGGGAGGGGCAGTACTATGCTACTCTACTCCTCGCACCCATAAAAACTGACCACTACAGAACTTTCTCTAGTTTTTCAATTAAAGGACTTCAAATTGTCAAAATGCATACTGTGGTGGTTTTAAAACCTGTATCCGTCCCACATCTATTAGGCTTTCAACATAAATTGTGTGTGACTTTTTGTGAGTGAACTTATATTGTTAATTTAACCCTCAGTTTATCATATACAGTATGTATCTCCATTGGATTGTTGTTAATTTTGAGTAATTTTATTTAAATATGGTTTTACTGCTGAGATTAATGGAGTTATTTGAATTAAGGAAAGTTTGAGCTCAACTCTTTTTACTGTCAACAAATATAATTATATCTCGTACAGTATGATATGTAACATTTATCCTCCTTATTATTTATAATTTCAGCTTTAAATCTCTTACTAGAATTTTGGAACCTAGAATTTTTGTGTACCTCTTGTGCCTTTTCCTCCTCATCATCATTAAAACATCTCTTTCTCGTCCTTCAAACTGAACCAAACATTAGGTTTCTGCAAAAATTTTTCCATGTTTTTTTTTTTTTTTTGCCTCTCGCCTTGCTGTTGACATTTGATTGTTTTGTTGCCTCCCCTATACATCTTTGTTGAAACCTTTTCTTTTGCCTTTATTGTGTAAAAACAGACTAATATTTTGTTTTGCATTTGTCGCTATGCAGTATTTTTATTCACCAAAACTGTCACAGGAGAAGAATCTGGAAGACATAAAGGGGGATTCTAATGGCCTGTGGAGAAGGCCTGAGGTGATCCAGACAAGCCGTAGAACTGTTGTAAAAGGAAAGCAGAAAACTTAAATGTTCAGTTTTGAGGGAGATGTTAACTTTTAGATGATAAAGATCAGATTAAGTGTTTGCTCTGCACATATATAGAAATATATAAATCAAGTGGCTAATTGTTTGTTATTTTTATTATTATTATTTATTGTAACCTCAACTCATGTTAGAAAATTGTATTTCAAAACTCCCTGTGATCACAGTTCCGCAGTTAACCTGTAGAGGGCATGCCAAAACAGTAATCTTGGTCAAGCGTAGTGTGAGTCCATGGACATACAATATCCACAGCAGGAGGAAACACAGTCTTTCATCGGTCTACAAAGGGAAGAGATTTTTTTGGTTGAGAGAGATGAACAACAAAATTGTTGCAACATTTCTTTGCTGATTTTACAACACTTTGCAGTGACTGAAGCAACTATTGATATAATGCAAGAGAATACAGAATGATGCCATATTTTTCTGAGTGTGTGAATTTATTAAAAATCTAGATCTGTCAAAATAATTCCCCCAAATTAAACAAACCACTCATTAGAGTAACGTCTTCATTTTTTTATTTATTTATTTTTTATTTCCTAAACGGGTTAGAGGTCATGAATAAAACATGACTTATCTATTGCAATCGCTTTAATCGAGCCATTATTCATTGAACCATTTATTTATTACTCCATTCATCTACATAAATATTTAACTATGTCTTGGCATCTTTATAGACTGCTTGCTCTGCTGCTCAATTACAAGGATCAGTGTCCTACCATGGCCATATGCCTTCTATCTGGTGACACTATATCTTCACAATTTATGGATCCCAGCCTTGAGCAATATCATTTTGTTCCTTTTTTTAAATATATAGATGTATTAATTTAGGCTTAATGACTGGCAACACCATATTTTAGCACTTTCATTGTATTATATATGCATATATATATATATATAAATCTTGTTCATTAGAATAAATGGGTTGATCTCTGCCATATGTAGGACATGAGAGACTCTAGTTGTGGAGGGACTCAGTTGAACCATACATCTTACACCTTCACACTACATACCATAAGCTCATATAAGTTTTCTCTCGTCCTACCACAACAAAAGCTCCTGCTTACCCTGACCAGAGGAGCATGGAAGCATGCAGGACGGAGGGAAAGCGAGGAACCGTAAACACCCTCCATGGGTCCTCCTTCAAAGTGATGAACAACAACAAAAGCAGCACTGTCTCTCTGTTGAGAGAAGCACGAAAAAAAAAAGAACATTTGACCACCTGGGTGCCTATCATTTTCCTCATGCCGTCTCTCAAGCATGACTATCGAGAGATGTCCTCTTTAATGTGGTATCTGGCTGCTTCAACCCAACACATACAGTGTTCTTCATTCATCTGGACTGCTTGTCTTTTGCTGCTTTTGCAATTTATCTATTTCTAAATTCTTAAAATAAAATACAATGAATTTTGGGAATTATAAATGCTGATAAAATCAACATATTTACTACTATTACTACTAGAAATAATAATAGTAATAAGTAAGATAATAATGATTATGTTGATAATACTAATGGTAATTCATCACTAGAAAACAACACAACTGAACAACAGGAACTAAAATTAGTTATTTTATTTACTGTTTGCCTCCTCATTTGCATGCAGTCCTGTGGATGACACATATTGCAAGACTAGGCTAAAAACACAATATGAACTACTCCTCAAAGGATTTATTTTAACATAAGCTATATGTTTTAGTTAATATATTAATGTTTAATGGAAATAATTCATAGCTGTTTATTTATTTTATTTGACACAAAAAATGTATTGGCACAAAAAAAGTAATAGCTGGTCAAATATCTTGTTGCAATTCTATTTATTAGCATCATGATCAGTAACATGTTTACATCCCCCTTTATTACATGTAAAAGTTTAATGAATAATCTCCACAACAAAATATATTATTGGTGTCTCCAAAAGTATACCTGGTGGCACTTTAAAAATGTTGAAAATATGTTTACATTCAAGAGGAAAAAATTAAAACTGTCTCCAGTAGTCAGCTTTGAGGAACCCCACAAGTATTTGTTTTTCCTCATCACTCTATTATTTTTTCTTCCAAATGGTCCATCAGGATTTGAGACTTTGGAGCTCTTTGACCAATTATTATGTAATTTTAACCATACATTATACTCAGCTCAACTGAAGAGATAAACTGGTCAGTATCACATTGAATAGCTGTCGGACTCATTAGGTCTCTGTAGTGGCCATTTATTTCTAGGTTGTTGTAAGACATTTTACAGGGATACAAATAATTATGGAGGATGTTGTAAATAGTACCACATCACAAAAAATAAACATTATTACCTAACAAATAGGGGAGAGAAATCTACAGTTACCACTACATTTGAATTTGATATAGTTAATTTCATTTACATGTGAGAGGAAATATTAAAATGCCATTCTGTCCTATCAAGAAAGAAAAAAAGATGAATCTCCTCCTGATGCCTTTTTGAGTTCATGTTGCTGATTTAAATTGAAAGACTGCAAATCAGCAGCAAATCAAACATTTCCACCATCACATATCACCCACCCCCAGATTTTTAAAACAGTATTTTCATCAATTATAATCAAAAAGCACCCACTGTCATCTCCCTTTTTATTTATTTTTTTCACATAGTACCTATAATCAGAGAATAGTGCATTGTGTATGCGTGTGTAAAATTCCCAGCTCTGTGATTTAATAAATGCCAGGGTCAGTCATCTCTTTTGTGAGCATGGTAATGTTGGGAGATAATAATCAATATCAAATGAAAAAACAATTATTCTGTTTTATGCTTTAGTTTCAGGTGACATTACAATTATAATTACCTGGTTCCCGTGTCAGTGATCACATCTCTGTGTATATATTCCCTTGTTTCCATAGTTTACTGCTAGTTTCTTCTGTTACAATCTGCCCAGTTTTTGTGCCATCATTTTCATGTCACACTGTAACTTTTTATTCATTGTTTATATCAAAATCCATCATGGTTCTTCTTTACTCCTGTGTTTTAGTCCAAGTCAAAACCACAAAAATTGTCAATCAAGAAAGGAAGTACTTCTTGATTTGAGTGTTTTTGTTGACAGATAAAGTGTTATTTTAGAGCTAACTTACAACTAGCCTATTCATGTGGTAGTGATCTGGTAACCCTGTGTAAGTAAATAATTGATGCTACAGAGATAGGCAAGATGCAAATTACCTGTAAGCTCTGTTGGAGTAATGCAACAGTCTCTGCATTAGAGATAATAACGCTAATGTTGTTATCTGTTTTGAAACATAAAATCTACCATAGGGACTAGTCAAACTAGAACTGCATGTTCCAGTTTGATTAAACTGTATAAAACGTAGTTTATGATTTGGGAGAACTTTATTTATGTAGAGAAGGAAATTTATGTTCTTAACCTTCCCTCTGAAAAAAAAAAAAAAAGAATACTTTGGCTCTGTCTCTTTAAAAAGAAAGATTCTGCTTAAGTGATAATGTGATTCTCCAAGCCTGGTGTCGTAATATTTGCTTTTTCTTTGGCTCTCTCTTGTGGTTCATTTGTATAAAGTTTCCTAATTTTACTTTCTTCATATTAATTAATTTCCCTGGATTTCTCTAGCCTTATTCAGTGTATTGCTCTATATTCATTAATGTTATTTTTTCCCCTGTTGCATATTAGTTTAAATACTTCTCTTTTCTGAATGAAGTATTTTATCATCCCTCAGCTCCTTGCACAGATTCACATCTCCACCTTATTTGAGCTTCTTGGTTTCATTCTCTCACCGTTTGTTACCTTATATTTTTCTGACTTTAGTGTCTAAATATTGCTTGCACTTTAGTCATTTAGTCTATAGTTTTAATGTGCTACCCATCCTCATTTGGATCCCTAAACACGCCAAATCAAGCCTGGGTGGGCCTAGTTAAAATTAACCAAAACAAAAGGTATTTACTTTTAAAATACAAGCAGGTAAATATGAAATGTCATTACAAAATCACATTTCATATACTGATTTATCTTTCTCTGATGTTAAAATGTGTTTGATAATGTGAAACAATTCATTACAACAAAAATGCAAAAGCAGAAGAAATCTTTAGGGGGGAAAAATGTGTTTTCTCTGCGGTGAATGATGTAATATCAAAGGTCTTACTTGGTCATATTATGCACAGCATATCTGCAGGTGTTTAATCCAAGGTTCTTATTCTGATTTTATACAAAACCTACCCACCCCATCTCCATATAATCAGTTTAAGAATGTAGCTTTCCTGTGTTTAGATGAAGGTTCACACCATAAGAATATGGATGAATTCTCTTGGACAGTGGCATATCTGGCCTGTCACTGTTTGTCTTTCTGTTACAACAGAGAGTGACTCACAGGTTGTGTTTCCTGTGCCTCAAGTCTCTAGAGCAGCTATCACTCAGAGGATACTTTCAATCTCCCCCAGCTCCAAAGATCGTGCCTCTCAGAGAGAAGGTCAAGTTTGGCCAATCGCTCACTGAGCAAAGGGTGGGGCCTAACAGCTGGCGGTCATCAGTGGCTCTTAAGATGTTGAGAGATCTCAGCCATATGATATGACTGGCTTATTCTCCATGTTTTAGATATGTTTTCAACAAATTAGATCTACATCTATGTCATTATATGCTACATGATTTTAGAACTAGAAGACAAAACAGAGAAAAAGTGTGCATAATTGTTCTGTGAAACAAACAAACAAACAAAAAATGCTTTATTTTGCACTCTGATCTGGACACAAAAAATATACATTGTAAACATGACCTTAAGAATGCCTCTCACACATTAGGCCTTATGTTCATCAGGGGCACATTACAAGTTCTCAAAAGAAAAACCATAAGAAGGACAACTGTGTGGTTAGTTAGGTTTGGGTCAGTATTTTGAGGTGTGTATACACCTTAAGCCCTTCATAGACTCACATACACACTATTTAAAACAGAACCCATACTTAAAATGACACACTTTCCTCTGTGTTGTTTTAGCAAGAGGGGGTTGAGCACTAATGGTCTGGAACAAGACTGTTGTTTTTTTTCTTTGTTTTTGTCTTTGGTTTGGGTCAAACTTTGGCCAGGCCTTCAGGCAGCAGCCAATTGATCCTTCCCAATGTGCCTCTGGTCTGAGACCCATTTGAACCTCCACCTGCTGAGCGAACTTCAGTTCAGATACATTGCCCAGGCCCCTCAGAACTCCATGGAGGGGAGGGAGGACATTATGTTAAAGTCAACACCACAGGATCAGTCCACTCTTTGTGCTGGGCTTTGAGGGTGACCTGCGATTTTTGGACCATGTAGATGAAAGATGAAGTGCTCTAAGCTCAAAACACTTGTAGGAATTAGAATGACTTTGCTTCTTTTAATATAATACCATACAGTGAGTCATTTCTGCAGTACATCATAGTGTACTGTGTCATTTCAGCATTTTTTTTGACATCGTAGTATATTGTGTCATTTTAGTCATATTTGACATAGTATACTTTGTGTTATCTTAGCTGTTTCTTAACATTATAGTGTCATTTTAGCTGTTTTTTAAATGAACTCCTTGTGAATTATTTTGAGATAAATTTGTTGAATAAACTTTTAAATAAGACCTCATCACCATGACAATGCCTTGAAATTGTCACTTTTTTAACATTTGATATAGAAAAAGTACATTGTCTGTCGTCACAAGGTGACCAAATATGAATGGACAGATGCACGGACAAATTGATTGATTGATTATTATTTTGTATTAAAAGTCCAGGAAGAGAACTTTCAAATACAAGAGTAACCTATGATACTCTTGTTATAAAAAACATTAAGCTCCCAATTTTATGAATGTTTTTGATATAACTTTGATTAAAGCTTTCGACCATTAGTGCTAAATTATCTTTTTAAAATTATAATCTACATTTAGCGACCTTTTCCAGTGTTATTCTGTAGTGTCAGTACCCTTGTACCTAATGGAGTCGGGAGGTGCTGGTCCCTATCTCCAGCTAACGTTCCTAGCGAGAGGCAACGTACACCTTGGACAGGTCGCCAGGCTGTTGTAGGGCAACACAGACAGACAGGACAAACAACACTCACACCTAGGGAGAATTTAAAGAGACCAATTTACCTAACAGACATGTTTTGTGGGAGGAAGCCAGAATACAATGAGAATTTACCCGGAGAGAACCCAATTATGCACAGGGAGAACTCCATGCAGAAAGACCCGGGCTGGGAATCGAACTCAGGACCTTCTTGCTGCAAGCCAACAGTTCTACCAATTGTGCCACTGTAGTAGAACATGTTAATGCATATTTTTCAAGTTGCAGTGATCTCTGTAGGTATTGCATTGTTAGCTTTGGGATCTTTGCATCTCTGCCTGGATTAGAAATTTCAACCTCATGTCTAGAGGTTGCTCATTTTGAAGCTGCTGTCAAACTTTTTAATTTGAAGGCACTTGTGTTTTGAATCAAAACCATGTTCCACGTGGTTTTAAAGATGAGCTAATGAAACACATAATAAGACATCAAGTCATGTCAAGGAGATGAAGTACGTGTTGCCCCTCTGTTCTGTTTAAAGCATGTGTATTACAATGAAAAGTGTGTGTGTGTGTTGCTGAATCACAGCTAAAAATGTAAAAGTCAGGGGTGTATAACTAGTTTCATCTTCACAATCCAACATGACTGGCTTGTGGATACAAGGTGTTCAAAGGTTGAGTAATTATATGTTTATTTTCACCATCCATTAGAATTTATACCTGATTATAAATAGAATCTGGTTCCATTTATGTGTCCTTCCAGTGTTTAGAGAAGGGTTTGCCACAAAAACCTTGATATCCCGTGCTGTTACACTTTTACATTTTCTTCTTCTCCCCTCTCCATTAAACTCATCCAGGTGTGCGTCCAAGTCAGTTGTGTTCACACAGTAGTTACTCCGGTGGCTTTCACGGGATATCTGTGTTGTTTTCTGTCTATGGACTCTGCTTGTCGGAAGAGGCATGATGAGGAGTCATCCATCTCCAGCTAACAGCCACCAGTCTGGCCCCATGCTGGAGCCCCTGAGAGAGGAAGCAATCGCTCACAGCACAGGAGCACATTCCCCCTCAACACAGGGGGGACACGGCCATTTAACCCATCAAGTCCTGGTCGACTTTTCTTTCCAATAACATTCAACTGTGTCTTACTAACACAGTGTATCTCTAAAATGCATGCACTTCTCTCTTTATGTAGATTCTGTCATAATTGCCAACATACGTGTGTGCTCTACTAGGTCTAAAAGAGCAAATAAAAGTGAAATTCTCTTTTTTTTTTTTGCTTTTTCTGGGAATAAACACACCCTCAGCACCCCTCCTCCTCCTCTTGTTCCATTTAAGTTGTATTTATATTTTTCAGAGCACCTTCCTCTCTTACACCCTATCCTATTGGTAAGGATGCAGCACCACAAGACATGCAGAGTCTTGCAGTAAAACCAGCCTGAGGAATTGACACGCACAGTGTTTCACCACTTTTTCTAATGGCATTGTGAGCCCCCCTGCCACTGCTGGTATGGAAGGTGTTTAGCACCTCACCATTTTTACTTTGACGGAGAAGGGACCACAGCATTCCCCTGGCTATGTGGAGCCACACCAGCGCTTCTGTGATCATTTCCACTGTGGGCACACGTCCTCCTCTTAATATACCAATTTCTGATGTGGATGGCAGAAAATCTCATCAACAGGGCTGGCGTTGTACAGCCTGTTTCTGGGAACTAGTTTCAGACAGATACAAATAGCTGTAACATCACAATCCTAGGTGACACAAAGGTGACAATGTCAATCTATATATGGGTAAATACCTTACACGGAAATGTATGATAGAGAGATAATGGTTGACCATGCACCATTACAGAAATCGAGCTGTCCGTGAGGAATGAGATGACGATGGAAAGAACTCTGGAAATGAGAGAGCTCTTGCGTGGTGAATACATACACTCTGAAAGCATCCGGCGAGAGGGAGACGAGAACTGTATGGGTAGTTAGGTCAAGAAATGAAAGAAAATGGAGTCGTAGAGGTTAGGCAGAATGACTTTTAAACAATAAAATTGACGACCCTTGTCTTTAGAGGCAAAGTGTGGATGCTGTGAGCCATGACCAAAAAGCTATTGTTGACTAACGTCAACTGTTTGCATTATCTTTGACCCCTGTGGCTTGAAATGGAGAAAAAGAAGGAAAATGGAGGAAGCAAATAAGAATTACAGACAAACAGTGGTTGTGTGACATTGAACAGAAAAGACTCATATTGAGACAATTGTCTAAACATAGCACTGTTAAAGTATAATCAGGTAATATACAGTGGTGTGATAAAGTGTTTGCCTCCTCCCTGGTTTCTTGTGTTTTGCATCTTTGTCACACTTCAGTGTTTCAGAACGTCGAACCAATTTAAACATTGGTTAAAGTCAACACAAGTAACTCAAAATGCAGCTTTAAAGTAAGATGTTCATAATTAAGAAAGGAAGAAAAAAAACAAACCTAAGTGGCCCTGTGTAAAAACATGATTGCCTCACCCTAATTACTGCCTAACTTGTTCTCCATCAAGACATCCCTTAATTATAGACTTGTCTAACAAAATGAAGAACACAAAAATATCCTCAAAAGTTAGCCATTATTCAGAGATCCAAGAAATTCTATCAGTCTGGAAACAGTTGTAGAGCAATTTCTGTGGCTTTGGGACGAACCACAGTGAGAGCCATTATCCACAAATGAAGAGAACATGAAACCATGGTAACCCTTCCTAGGAGTGTCTAGCTGACCAGTGTCTACCCCTTTTTTACACACAAGTTGACCATGTAGATTTCACGTTTTTTATTCCACCTTTAGTTGAACATTGTGCTTTTTTGTATTGTCTTTGATTAATATTTACATTAGTCTGACGTTCTGAAACACTTGAAGTGCGACAAACTTGCAACAAAATAAGGAAACCAGGGAAGGGCAAACACCCATTCACACCACTGTATTTATAGTCATGTAAAAAAATGCAACAGGGGATGTATTCTATTTTTACCTTTATAAGCTACTCTTATCATGAAAGTACAGCAGCGTGAGAGGAGACACACAACAAAGGTCATAATTATTTGCAGTCATGCTGCTCTCCACTTAGCAGATGGAGACAACCTGAGTCAACATTTTCAATTAAAAGGAGGATACCAACAAACAGACGGGAAGACAAAACACACACACACGCACACACACACTTGCCTGGAAATAGGGACACACAAGCTGGAATAAAGGAAATGACCTGGAGGACCTGTTATCTCATTAACAGTGATGTTTGAAGCCTGTGAAAAAAGCATATTACACAAATCTTGCTCGCAATTAGAGGTAGTAAACGTAGCATGGGGTGGAAAGGATTTATATTGTGTTTGCATGTCAGATATAAAATATATATATATATATATATATATATATATATATATATATATATATATATATATATATATATATATATATATATATATATATATATATTATAGTTTGAGATTTGGTAGAGCTGGACTGGCCAAATCTGACAGCAAAAACAGTGAATATTATGACTGACAGCAGCATCCTGGTAATCATCACCTCAAGCTGACAGCCCCAGATAACTCATCCAATATGTGTGACAACCATCGTGGACCCACACCCACACATATAAAAAGATTATAGCATATCATCTCTACTGAGACAGAAAAGTACATGTTGTTCCTACTTAAAAACAGACTGGAAAAGCGAATGTGCTTGTGTGCGTGTGTGCGTGGGTGTGTGTGTGTGCGGTAGGACAAGGAATGCTGATTTAGATATAGCCAACCCAAACACAGATGCCTGGTCCTTCCTTCCTGTGGGCAACAGAAGGAGACACAATGTGCTCAAGAGGCCAGAGCTGACAAAGGGATTAATCCGATGACAACAAATGGTGCAATCTCTGGCATGAGTCACAGCAGAGAAATACATATCATATGTTCACAACAACTCTGCCACAAACTAACAGCCATTTCAAAGAAAACCATAAAAACTTCCAAAATTAAAATGAGATGTAGCTTATGGCTTGTATTAGTACATCTTACATATTTTAAATACAAAAATATCTCCAAAGAATAGTCTTTGTGTATTTATATGTTTTGCAAGTGTTTTTTTCCCATTGGTATATTTCCCCTCCTGCTAATATGCTATTATCTCTTGGTTTCTCACTATTGTTGGTTCTCACATCTCTCTTTCTATTTCTTCCTGTGTCTGTCTTTTCTTTCACACCCCATCAGGTTTTTTTTGGTTTTTTTCTCTCGTTTCAGAGGTTTCATGTGAACCTGTGAACATCTGCCTGCGGTACAGCGGGAAGAGCAGGCCAGAAAGGTTGAGATGAGGTTGAGTTCGCGTGAACCACCCGCGGCGCTGGACTCGTTTCGTCCGTCTGTAAATCTACCATCTCGTCGTTGTCAGAGGTTTTACTCTCGCTCTGTCTGTGTTTGTGTGAGCTTGTTTGCGTGTTCCACTGTGTGTTTTCATAATCCCATAAGAGGGCATTTTTTTGAGGATAAGGAGAGAAAACAGGAAGAAAAAAATGATTGCACTGAGGAGAGAAAATGCAATGGGGGGTTGGGAGGGAGTGCTGGAGTAGACGCAGGAGAAAAGCATTAGTAGTTCCAGCCAGCTGCCAAATGATGCCCTTGATTGCCTCTCTTCTTGTGCAGAAACAGAAGGTGTGAGGGGTGATTAGGCCTGGGCCTGATCTCTGATGAACAGATGTTAATAACAAAGCCCATGTTCATTGTGGTTAATAGCCGAGCGTGCCAGTGCTGGCTGCTGAGGCTAGGGGAAAATCTGCCTCCATAGCTCTTCTCCTCTCCTCTCCCCTTTGTGGGAGAGAGATAGGCTTCCTCTACTAATGTTTTGGCTGTACACTAACGTAATGAGCATGGTATTTGCAAGAAAAGGTAATGATAATCAGTCACAGGGGCAGGGGGAAAAAAAAACCACCAAATGATGGTGCGTCGCATTCAGGAGATAGAGGAGCTCAGGGTTTATGTTGTTAACTTTTAGTTGATGATAGTGTTTTGATGATATCAGAGATAAAACCGTGCTAATAAAGCCAGGCTGCATAGCTGAAATAGCCGTCGCCTCATTGTTGATCCTGTTAGGCTATTGTCTTCAGAATTTAATGACCACAGTTATAATGTGCTGTGGTATTGGCGTAATTTAGCTTTAGCAAAGCTAAAATATTTCTGCTCTAAACATAGAATCTGAAGGTAAATCATCCAAGCCTGATGAGATTTTGTTAGCATTTTAGATGAATGGTCAGCAAAGGAAGGGGACAGAAAAGTGTTTTTAGCAAGCGGATGAATCTATCAATTGTTCTTTTAGTAGAGCCACACATTCTATACAACGGGGGTCCCTAAAGTCGGTCCTCGAGGGCCGGCCTCCTGCATGTTTTAGTTCTCTCCCTGGTTTAACGCACCTGGATCAAATGATGGCTTGTTAGAAAGCCTAAGAAGAACACTGACATGCTGAAAAGGTTGCTACTACCACCAAGGAGAGAACTAAAACCTGCATGATGCCGACCCTCGAGGACAGACTATGGGGACCCCTGCTCTACAACAACAGCACTTCACAGCTAGCATAGAAAAAAAAACACATTGGGTGAATTTTTAAAGTAGGTTTAACACTACAGTTTATAAATACATTTGACCTTTGAACTTTTTCACCCTTTCCAGCTTAAGTCTTTTACTTCATCTAAAAGATTTTATTCCAGGACTGTCCTACTTAGGCCCATCCATCTGTGACCAATTTTACAATGTTTGCTGTAAAAAAAAAACACATCCCTGCAGGATGATACCATCACACTAGTCGATCAGTTTAAAATTTTACTCCCTTTCTTCTAGCTTACAATGTGTGCTGGAACTTTATCTGATGTTGTGACAGGTGTTACGTCACTCTGCGATTATATGCCCCCTGCCCACACCTCCTTGCAACAATTTCAGATTTTTGTAGTGTAGTGTCCTTCACCAGACATATTTGCAACTCCTTCAATTTTACCACAGGCCTCTGGGCTCATTGTGACTAATGGTCACAAAGCCTGTCCTAATTTGTCTTAGTCGGTTTGCAGATGTGCTATGCTCTTTGTGTTTTCATGTGCTGACTTATGTGAGATCTTGTGAAATGCTTTGTAACTTAAATCTGCTTTAAACTTCTTCACAATATTATCCCTGATTTGTCTGCTGTGTTCCTTGGTCTTCATGATGTTCTCTAACAATTTCTAAATTATTTTCAGAATGGTCAAAGCTATAAACTTGGACTCCATTTACTGTTAAGGGGATTTCTAGAGGCCATTTATTTCACTAGATTTTATTTAGAGGTATATCAGTAGCAGTGGTTGAAAGAAATGCACCCTACTCTTTTTAGTTATTTATTTGAAAAGAAATGTTTCAAACCTTGCACAATTTCCTTGCTATATCAAAATATGTGCTATTTTATGTCCATCAATTACATAAAATTCAGAACAAAATACCAAAAGTTTATGAAGCTTGTAGTTAGGAGCCAGAATGTGAAAGACCGTGTATTTCAGCTTGTTTTAACACAAAGTACTTCAAAACTGCTTTTATTGGTTTGTGTAACCCCAAAATGAACTATGTATGCATCCATTTGGTTTTGTTGTGTGTGTACATGGCACGCAGGGAGCGTCATCTCACAGTCAAACATCTCTGTGGGGAATGGAGAGATGGCACAGATGCATGGCGAGGCCATTCCTTTCATCCAGGCCATGGGAAGAGAAATATAGCCACTGTCGACAAAGAAAATGTGACAGTTTCCCACTCTGTGGTATCTCTCATCTTCAAATTGATGTGTTGTCTAAAATTGACAGAAGGAGGTATAATGAATGAGGAGAGTCCCTGAGACACAAAAACAGTCAACCGGGACATTGTGGGATTTCAGCTCTGGACCATTTTGGCTTGCTTTTGAAAGCACAGAGGGCTGGCAGTTTAAAAGAGCGAAACTAAGAAAAATTTGTATACATCAACAAGCACTGTGGTAAGGAGCATACAATTTATAAGACTATTCTTAGGATTCATGCTGATGTCTCTTTGTATGAAGTCTAAAATGTACTGAATGCAAAATGTTTCACATTATTCTTGCCAGTGCAACTGACAAACAGAGGCACTGGAGATCAGGAGAGTACTGATCTGACAGGTGAACCTCAAAGCCACATCACCATCACCATCATCGCCATGACAATTACACTTTTCTCTGCTCACTGTTGACAGTTTAAGATCAGCTTGATTGATTATTGAAAATCCTCCTCTGTAATTACCCTCACTGTGAAAAATGAAGGCCTACACCTGTCCTCTTTTTGGTAGTTGGCTCTTGAGGAGAAACCCTTTACTCCAGAAGTTACATATTGTATTTATTCAGTGAAGGACATGCATTTCAGGATTTCCAAGAACTCTTTGTTATGCATCTCCAACAGCACAAGCAGATTTCAGACTGAATGTGTTTTTCAAGGGGTGTCGGTACATTTTTGTGTGATCTGTAATGTGATTATGACATTTGGTATGATTCTTAGAAAGTTAGCACACAGTATATTTAGTGGTAAAATGTCTGACTTGTACTGCTTTATACTATGTAACCACACTATTTAAAGAGTGTACCATATAAAATCAACTTTTTTAGCTTTA
Organism: Gambusia affinis; assembly: GCF_019740435.1. NCBI lineage: Eukaryota > Metazoa > Chordata > Actinopteri > Cyprinodontiformes > Poeciliidae > Gambusia > Gambusia affinis. Next base: position 9,639,983 of record NC_057888.1, read on the forward strand.
CATCATGTCATAGTCTTATATCCTCATCATTAGGTATTTATTTCATGCATGTTTGAGAACTCCTTTAATCTCCCGTGGCAGCCAACTCAGGGGAATTTAAATGCTTGCTCTCACTGAATGCTGCCTTTTCCACACAGCTCCTCCTCAAAGCTGCAGTCTCCAAGCCGAGCTTCCTCTTCACAGAACTCTGCGCCAACACAACTACCCTTCTCAGCTCTTTCAGACTCACGACAGCAGCAATTACCAAATCACCTGACAGAACCACACATCTTCTGAGTTTATCATGGGAGATACTTAGTGCAAAGGGATGTTAAGAGGCAGCATAACCACATTTTATGGCACAATCAAGTAACCAGGCTGTAAAGCTGTAAATATCAGATCTGACTTAAAAGAATTTTGATTTGTAGTTTCATTCCTTGAAATTGGAATTAATTCCAATTAATGTGACCTCTGTTACTTTGCGAATATCATGATCTTTCTGACACTCTGCCTTCAGGAAGTCATCACAACAGCACTCTTCTGTTAACCCTTTAATAATGTTTTAACAGCGTTGCACTGAGAAGTTGCTCATATAATGAGCTCAGCAGATGCAAAGTTCCACAAGGTTTTTGCTAGTTGCTGTTGGCTAATCTGAAGGAGGAGTGGGGAAGTCGCTAAGGAGGGGTGCTCTGTAGTGTAAGCTCGGAAGATTGGCGACTGCAGCACTGAGGAGGAGCTTTGCCCTTAAAAGCAGCCCTCAGCCCCCACCAAGAATTTTGCACAGCTAAATGGCTGCCACAGGAGATTAAAATATTTCTCAAACAGGCACGACAGAATCAAAGCAAAACTACAAGTATGTTTCTGATGAGAGAATAATACTATACGATGATGCAAAGCTCAAAAACCTCAACTTTACATAATACTGCCCCTTTAACGACTTAATGGAGAAACTTTGTTGTGATGAGCTGGAACATCTTAAAGAGACAGAAGCCCAATTTCAAGCTGTTATATTGTGAAGTCAAATGTCTCTCATGTCATGTTTGACAGCATTTTTTAACAAGTTAACATTAATTTATTGTGACATAAAATTGAACTATGTTCTTGGAAAATACATAATACTGCCCCCTTAAAAATAGCACAAAACACAAAATAACATCTGTGTGAATTTCTTACTTGTAATATAATGTAGTTTTCTCCAGGGTACTATATAATTTAGGAAAGGTGCAGTTAGATGGAAATATATCATTTGCTAGAGTTTGCTAAATTTCTTGAAATTATCCTTGCAGTGAAAATACTATGACCTCCAGACATTTTGTGACTTCTGGTAAAGAAGACATTGATCTAAGTTTGCATTTCAGTACTACCTCAAATTTTACCCTCATGACACTTTGAAAAATAGACATCAAAAAAATAATAAAATCAAGAAATCAGAAAAAACAATAAGATAAAAAAAACAATTAAATGTTATACTCAATCAAAAGCCAATCCAAAGGGGCTTAAAACTGAAAACATGTCTAGAGATGATGAATCTCTCTAGTAAGTGTGGAGAGTGCTGTCCACATACCAAATTGAAAATGGGTATGACTGAGACTTTATTTTGACCAACTAAGACAAAATAAAATGCATTTCTGAGCTGTAAATATACATGTCTCTAGCATGAACAGACTGCTTTTTGAGCCTCTACTAAGTCTGCAAAAAAGTACTAATTCTTTTTTTTCGTTTTTTTTTAGATGCAATCAAAACCAGTAAGTTCTATATGAAGCAGTGGTGCCGCGGCACAAAAAGTACAAAGAAACTCTGATTAGTGATAAAATCTACTTTGATGAAAAATGCTATTCACCTTAAAAAAGGAAATACATAGATGACAGTCGTCATTCTACCTTCAAATTGAAAGGAGACAATACTAGTTAAGAGTTATATTCCCAGCGGTATGCTTTTTCTCGCAGGCGTCAAGCACCGCTGTTTAATGTACACTCATGCCCCATCTACCTTCTCTTCCATTATTCCACTCTCCAAACCTCCGTCTCATGCACACTTTCCCCAGCCCCCATGCTGTCCTTCTCTATTTATTGAATACATCTTTTACCCTGCAACATTTTTCCACCTGAGCTGGCAGTTGCAACTTTTATGGGGGGGAGGAGGGCTGTGTGGTGCACACGTCCCTCGGAGAGAGGAGGACGCTCGTATTTTCATTGCATGCATCATGCTCCAGCGAACGAGGGCCATCTGAGCTGAAATGAACTAACAGGGAAGATGACTTAGACTTTACCTCCTTTTGTTGTTCTCTTGTTTATATTATTTAAGAAGGAGCGCGGCACTCAATGTCGTCCTCAGTTCGCTTCATGAAAAAATAACAAGTCTATTGAAGGCTGCCAGCTGCGAGGAGAGAGAATGGGGAATCTGAAAAGGTGGGCAGGTAAATAGAAACCTGATCAACAAAACTATCTATTATTTAATTCCATTTCTGGCAAGATTAATTTTTACATGGTCCTTATTTAACAAGTAAGCCAAGCAGATAATAAAATTCACTTTGTAAATATCGAGGCATCTGTAAAGGTGTCATGCCAACTGAAATTATAAGAAACTGCAAATTACCAGTTTGATAGCAACCAGTTTGAGTTAATGTGGTGAGATCTTAATGCCAATATGACAAAAATGATCTAACAACCCTTGCCTGACCAATATTACATTACAAAAACAAAAATACAATGACTTCCTACTTTTTGCGTGCTTTGTCTGATCACTTTGCCTCCTATGTGGATCCAGTGAGTTCAAACATTAAAGATGAACCACACCCCCACTCTCACACTATCATAATGCAGGTCAAAACAGAATGAGTGTTGTTGTGAAACTCGGTCTATTAGATTGAAATCCGGCTTAGTATTCATGGCAAAAGGTGAGGTTTTCCAACAAAATTACACCAGCTTTGTGTAAATAATCAAGGGCTGACCTGTGGGGTTAAACCCTGTAATTGAAGTGATACTTCAAAGAGACCACTAGCACCTTCTCTGAGCGACAAAATGCCACCCGGAGCAGACAAGGCAGACAAGGGGGAGGTGCCGAGGGGTGACAGCTCAAACAGCAAAGACACAAACAGAAGCTCACCATCAAGAGACAAACAGAAAAAGAGAAGGAGTTAATGGGCTGCCCAGAATGGATGACACAGTGGGATTGCGTTTTCTGTCATACAAGTGCTTTCCTTGTCTCTTTTTCTGTTCCAATCTCAGTGATAAATTGATAGCTACAGAAGTAAACTGTGTCCAAGCTAAGAGATTATATGCTGAGTGTCTTTAAAATTTCGGAGCAAATTTTCAAGATAGTACATGTTCAAATCCTTTTACTCACTTGTGTTTCAAAATATTATATATGCAGCTTTGGGCATAGATTACAGAAAATAAAACATTATTCAGGAAGGAGGGAAGCTGCTTTTCTTTGTTTTATGTGGAAGATGTTTGAGTTCATTGCTTGAAAAGCACGTGTTATTTTCTATTTTATTTTATTTTGATAAACAAATCAAACCCAAATTAATGCTGCACCTGAGGACACCTTAGTTGTGTCTCCATCCCACATGTTTTTTTTCTTTTTTTTTCTTCTTCCTTTTGCATATAGCCTAATCTCTTAGAGCTGTGTGTGCTATAAGACCAGATCTTGCCTGTCTTTGTAAAGTTTGCATGTTCATTACATGGATGTGTCAGTTCTGTGGACTCCCACACTCAAAACAGATGCATGCAAGGTATAATTGCTTCTCCAGATTTTCCCTTAGAAGTGAGCATGCATCTGCGATATGTGTTGCTTTGTTTTTCTTTAATGATCTGGCCCCATGTCACGTTTATAAGTAGAGATTTTATTTTACACAAATGATTTACTTTCATATATGTTTGACCTATGGCCTGTGACGTTTGCATTTTGTGTTTTTAATCTTACACGAAAAACCACATAATTTGAAATTTTTTAGCATTCACCCTTCTGGTTGCCATTTCTATTGTACATTAAAAACTCTAAAAACTGCTAAGATAAAAACAACCAGCATAATGTGTTCAACTCAAGTTAAGCTGAGTTATGCTTAATGTTAAGACTTCAGGGCTGAAAAAATAATTTACACTCAAAGTGTACTGTAAATGTAATTTATTGATATAAATGGCTCATTAGCGGGTATTACTTATCTCTGTGTGTTTTCAGGAAGTTTAGAATTTCTGAGATCCTTCTCCTAGCAGGACATTGTAACTATGAGGTTTTTTCACATTTCATCTGCCATGTTTGTTTTACAGTTTACTGATACTGCATGTGAGATGTGAGAAGACGTGTGGCTGGAAAAATAAATTAATACTCCAAGATCTTAACACATTGCATCTGGTTCCCCTGTCTCCCAGCAGAACACATTCTATCTGCACTAAGAACGCAACCCTGAGTTGCAGTGATGTCTTCTACAAGCTACAGATGCACAAAAGGATAGACTGGTTTAGATACACATTATTCAGATGTTTGTTGTGGTCATTGCACTCTTGATAAAAAAAAAAAAAAAGTTAATTAATGTAAATGATTTTGGCTACAACAACAACAAAAAATGTGTAGAAAGACTTTAAACTGAACAATCAGCTTTTTTGGTGAGTTAACATAACTTTTGGTAGTTCGCCCACTTAAAAGGCAAAAACTAATTCTATGGGAAGTCAACAAAACTGTTCTTATTCAACCCTCCTGTGGTCTTAGCGCAACGCAAAGGAGGAGTGCAGAAAATATGGTTAACAGCGATGGGGCAGAGGAGGGTTTTCCCAGCTGAACGTCAATTTTCTAAACTACACACAAAAATAAAAACCTTGTAAAAGTGGGGTCAGTGCAACCCCGCCGGACCACGCACAGCGTAAAAAACTTGTGGGGTCTAAATGATCCCCTGTGTTCTTTTTACAAGGTTTTTTTTGTGTGTGTGGTTTTGGAAACTTAAGACCACCACAGGATTACTGATAAAAAAAAAAAAAGGTCACTAACATTAAAATACACCATAGTTTTGTCATAGCCATTTCTTCACTGAACTTGTGGAAAATGTTATTTGAGGTCTGATCAGGATGCTGTCAAAATGGCAGTCTGAAGAATGACGACTTTCCACCTAGCTTGTTGATTTAGATGCACTTTTTTCCAAAGAAAGTTTGATTAGAAGTAACCTAAATGCTATATTGCCACATTTGTATTGTGAAGGGAACTCCGGGGATCGAGATTGAACAGCTGTGTAGTCATAAGAAAACCACTCATTAGTGAGGCTATCGGGACAAAAAGGCTACAATTTGCAAGGAAGAATGAAGATTGGACTCTAGAGCGATATAAGAAGATCATGTGATCTGATGAGCCCAGATTTGCGCTCTTCCAGAGAGATGACTGTGTCAGGGTAAGAAGAGCCAGATGAAGTGATGTATCCATATGTGCCAGCGCAACATTTTTGAGATGTGGTGGAAAAGGCTTTGAGTAGAGGTCATCAATACAAGGTCTTGATAAAAAATTAATGCAGCACTTTTCTGACCACCTCAAATGTGTGATATAATCAAAGTCGAAGGCAAAACATTAGAGTCTGACCTTTGTGGGTGAATTTGACCCTTGGAGTCAGAAACCAAAAGATTCCTCCGAGACATTTTTGTATCTGATTACTAACTCCAATACTAACCATTTCAATCAATATTTGTGCAATGTTGTTTTTTTTATTTCTCACATATAAAGGATCAATAACGACAATTTACTCATTTACTCATTTGGACGCTAAAAATTTAATTTACATTTTTAATATCCACTGAAAAAACCTACAAACAAAAAAACTGTAATTTTCTTGAAATTGATCTTTTGTATCTTATGTATCATTTGTCTTGATTAAAATCAAGACAAATGAATCATGCAGAGAGTATTTCTGTTTTCCCCCACTTCTGCTGAGAGTCCACTCAGTGTGGGTGGAGTTTGTCCAAGGGAACAGAAAAGTTTCCCTTCAAACGTTGTATGAATACCTGCTTTCTCGCAGTTTCCTAATGAAGTAAAGAGAATAGTGAGAAAGTGGGCTTGTGTAAGTACACATGCGCATGTATGCATGTGGTGGCGTGTGTTTGTGTGTGTATGGTGAAATATGGTTCATAGCAGCAAGGAAACATAGAATAAGATATTTTTTAAATCGTTTTTTATTAAGACAAATTGAAAAAGTTTCATGCAAAAAAAATACTTCCAACTATTTAAAAAAAAATTAATAAATAAAACGGGTCAAACTGAAGGGTAAAATATGTGTTGAATTTAACAAAATACTTCACACAGTTCTTACTTTTAATTGGACAGCAGCCAGAATCTATCTGACCCTCATCCTTCCTCATGGTGCCAAGAACTACAAGTAGATTAGCTGCTGCTGAGCTATTTGCACAAAACTAGCCCCACTCTCCCTCGTTACTTTACCGCCGTCACTCTGTGCCGACGACAACAACAACATTTGCCTCAATGCAATTCAATTAAAGGCTGTAAACAAGTGACAAAGGAAAGGACAGACGGGCAGCAAAGGCTGAAAATTAATCAGTGGCGTAGTGGTGGGTAAGGAGCGGTGCTGTCTGTCAGGGTGGGGAGGTGGAAGGGCACTGGAGCTGCTGTAATCACTCATTTACAGTAGTGATCACCCTATTGTAGATGCCCATGCTATGGAAGTGCATAAACCAATATCTTCCCCATCTCATCCTGCATCCCCCTCGAGCCCCCCGGCGTTACACACACACACACACACCCGCACACCTCCAGCATCGAATATAGTAACCAGCAGAGAAAGGCAGATTGATCCCTGGATCCTGCTTTGCTACAGGCCTCCTTCCCTCATTAATTCTGCTGATTCCACCAGATGGGAAACAAAATATTAATTTTTTTGCAGCCCTAGGCACAGGCACTGTGTTAAGGTGTTCACTAAATCACAAGGGCTTCATCAGGATGCGCTGATATCGCCGCCTGGCTGTAAAATTGCCGTACCAGTGGGTGGGACAAAAAAGGGTTCAAATTGTCATAAAATGTAATTAATTGTATGGCAGGAATGATTAATCTATCAGAAACGGAGGAGATGACTTGACTAGCCAAGATACCCAGCCATGCCTTCAAAGCGACAGTACACTCGTTTGAATTATGCAAATTAATTGACTCTTTCAATGTGGCATAAAATGCTAGTGCAACTACATTGCATGGTACATTAGTCTGTTCATCCAATAAAACTGCATTCTTTACAAGTGAATCCTTGACTCAGAGGGCTCTGGGATACAATTCATTTTCGGCACAGATGTGAACTCCTGGCAGCAAAAAGGTTTCAGGCACGAATAAAGAAGGACAGAACATTAGATCGATATAAAGTATGAATATTTCTCTACTGACCTCTTTCAGAAATGCAACTCTCAAAGAAAGCCATTGCACATTTGCAATGTAATCCTTAATGGCTTTGGCACAGCGCCACTTTCAACTTTTTTCCCCCACAGTCAGCCCTTTTGTTTTGGAATGAGATGACGACGTAGTTTGTTGGTCACATCTAAAGAAGCATGGATCATTGATTTCATTGTAACATTTCAGTAAGTCCCTCCCACCCACCGAGACCATGCTGAAACTGGCAGTGATGGGCCATGCGCTCATGCACAGTGCATAATGCACAAGCAGGCAGACACACAAACAAACAAACAAATGCATGCCTAATTATAGGCACTGGTTTGTCACATTCAAACTCCACTGAAGGATGATGATATCCCTAAAAGGCACAAAATTACAGACAAAGCAAATTAAATGAAGTTTTTGCTTGCAAAATTAAGCTATAAAAACATGCCACTTCATGCATATACATCACCATTGAGAAACACCATTTTTTCACTTACCACTTCAAACACCATAACCACACTTTGTCTGAGGAACAGTGGACATCAGCCTCTTTCCCAAATTTCATTCAAAGAAAAGGCTGAAATGGCTTCTTGGTGTCTCTCTGTGTTTTCTGTAAAGAACCAAATCGAGACAGGGGCTTGAGGTGGCACACAAGAAAGTTACAGCCCTGTTTCAGAGGACAACCTTCATTCATACTGGTACTAGCTGTCCCTGTGGTTTGAGAATGGGATTTAGCAATTATAGACAGCATCTCTGATCAGCTAGTCATAGAACTTCAAGTTCTATGACTAGAACTTGAAGTTCTAGTCATAGAACTTGAAGTTCTATGACATCTGACCATGAGTCAGATTTCCTGAATGATGCTGTCTGTGCTGAATAAAAGGTTCCAGGACATTACATGTCAGTCAAAAAATAGTCTGGGTTGCACACTTGTTTTTAAGCGCTTATCATGGAAATACTCTATTGAAAAAACCAGCTACTGAAAAAAGTAGCCATTGAGCAAAACGGCACGGTAAAGTCAACATATGGTTCAAAAGTGATGGAGAAAAATCCATCTAGGACATACAGAAAATTTATGAGGGTAGATTAAAAGGCCTTGACCACCATGATTTTAAATATCTATGGTGTAAAATCATCCAGTTTTCAATCATGTTCTCTCAGCCAAATAATAAGGATTACTCAACCTCACACATCCTTAAAAAGATGTCCATTGATGTCTAGTGTTTGAAGAACTGGCTTTAAACTCCTTTCCGTGCATTGCTTTGCGCCCGAGACTAAAAATCCAACGATACTACACCTGCCGTTAACCCAGTAGTGAGGAGAGGGAGGAAAAGAGAAGTGCTACCTTGCAACCTAATGAAAGCACAGAACACCACTCCAACCACCTCCTACTCCCCCTTACAAAACCACCTCTTTACCCCTCCAGCCGATCTCCCCAACCCCCGCTTTGATATACATGTGTCAAGGCAAAGTGACAAATAGCACATATTAATTAGGCACTAGGTCGGGCAAGATTGCTGTTATTAACGGTGGAAAGAGGTTAGGTTGGATTTAATTGCCTGTGACATCAAAGTCAAGTGACTAGTATTTCAAGCATCATTTAAAATGTTTGATATTGAGGCCATTGTACTCACATAAAGAACATCTAAAAATATAAAAGGAGACTGATGGGGAGGAAAATACCTACATGCTCTTGCAGCAGCTATCTGGAAGCTAATAACATTTCTGCACTGATAAATTGACTAGATCCTGATGGAAAGTACATTGTGGCTGCCCCTGACTGACTACCACTCCCTTGCTCCGATTTGCCATCAACTCTTACAATCTCAGTTCGCTTTTTTATCACTTGTATGCATGGAGGAAAGAAAAAATATAATTTCAACATCATGCACAGGACATGTAGAGAGTAAATTTGCCTGGTTGGTTTGGAAAACAGCTGAAATGGTGTTTTTATTGTAGGACATCAACAAAGTAGTAAATTAGGGACAAATGGGTAAAGCTATTGTTCTATTGTATTACTCTGTAATAGTGTGTTAATGCTAAGTAAAAGGCTTTAGTAGAAAATCTAAAAATGAAAGCAAGCATAAAAAATATAAAACAAAAAAAAATTAGAAACAACATAAAAAAATTTGATCCTTCTGCAACATAGAAATGTGAAACAGGCTGTTGCTGAAATTTTCCATGATAGAAAAAGACCGCAGTAATCGGCTGTGTGTCATGATGACTGATTATTTGGGGGCCCCTATCAGATTGTAGCTGTTGGCAGTTGCCATGGCAATGCCGTCCTCCTGTTGGGCGTTCTGCTAACCCTGAAATTAGTACCGAGGTGTGGCGCCACCCCAAACTGTGCTCCACTCCTTCACTGAGCCAGACCCTGATTTTGCTGTCCACAGCAATGCAAAACCTGTTGAAAAGATAAGCTCCTGTGAAAGCGGTCTCCACTCAGGCATCCCAGTCGAGCAACCGGGGCATGCGAAGCCGATAAACGGCCCCATGGACCTCTCTACTCAGAACCTTAAGCAGCACCCTCTGCAGTGTTTTTAAAGGTTTTAAAGCTTTTCTTGGTTATAAGTTGGCTGCAGACATTTCTAACATCTGCACAGCCATTTCAATTTTATCATCTGGCATGCACCATTTGAAACAAGATCCAGTAGGATCACTACCACAGCAGTCTATTTTGACTTTTTCTGTCACACTTCTGTCTGCAATAATCTGAGACCCTGCACAGTGGAGGACATATAAAAACCAGACTACTTGGTATAGTGGCCATTTTGAAAACCCAGCTTCTTTTTCACCTTTATCCCTTTTTGATCTCTTTTTCAGCAAGTGTCCAATAACTTCTCCCTTTGTTTTTGCAGCAATGACTTCATCTATCTGTACTTTATTGGTGTCTGATAATGTTGACATTGTGTGTACCACAGTTTTCCATGGAAATAACCAAACGCTTTAGATTGAGTGCCATTCTTGTACTTTTGCAGTGCAATATGACACACCAGGTGCGCTCATTCTCAAATTAGCTGATCAACAGGGAGGCAAAACTGGCATTCTGATGATCCCAGGCACCAGCATGGCACGTCATTTAGAAAATGGTCTATTATTTTTTGTGCAAGCATTAAAAATAATTTAACTTCTTGATTTCCCCAAAGACTTGGCAAAATGTACAACTACTTGATAAAAGATTCTGTGCAAAGTGAAATGTGCTAAAGAAAACACTGATATCAAGCTCATGAAATGGAAACTTGGTTACATTTATTGTGGCAGTACATTTCAATTGGATAGAAAATGAACACTTGCACAACAACTAAAATAATGCATAGTTTGATTTTGTTACATCTTTTTTTTTTCTTTTTTTTTGAACAGTGCTGTTGTAGTTTACAACCTTACTACATTTTATGCCGATTATAAATCACTTAACACTATTCATAACAAGCTTGTGAAACAAAATGATGACACATTGCATTTGAAAAACAAGTTAAATTAATTTCCATTATATAATACCCATAAAAGAACAAAAACAGCGCATAGTTTCTTTTGCAATTACATCAACCTTCCTGTTCATTTAGGTCAGCAAACCAGCTTCTCCTGGCTTCTTCTTCTTTTAAATGAAGTTGACTTTTGTCATGTGGTGATTGTATCTGTGCTGCTGAAGCGAAGCAAAGTCCTAAGTGTATTTTATGGTAATGTACCTATGCAAAATTTTTTGGAATATTAACTAAATACATGAATCATCTGAATCAAAGATGGAACAGTTTATATCCCCACCATCTGTTGATGATCCTCTGCTTCGTATTCCAAATTCTTACACACTAGTTTGTTACATGATGCCTTTGTTGGTACTGTTGTAGTTTATGTCTCCCATGCAAACTGAGATTTTTTTTTACTGATGATCATTTACTTCATATGTACATGAAACTCACAAAATGATAATGAGATTGCATTTCTCATGGAAGTATGTTTTAATTCAATGTTAACTAAATTGGCCCTGCATACACAAATAAAAAGTACATAGCTTGCTTTTGTTATATGATTCTGTTTGTGGTGTTATTCTAGCTTGCAACCCCAAAGGTAAAAGGCTATATCTCACTATTTATCCATGACATATTAGATTATACTTTTACAATCTGGACCAAAGAGGCAAAATAAGAGAGGATATGTATGCCAGAGTGCTCTCAGGGGCCAATTGGAAAGGTGAAAAAATAGAAATACATACTGATAAGATACAGCGTAGGGCCCCTGTGGTCTCCTTTCCAAGAAAGGCCACAAACTGGAATTATAATGAGTGGGATTAACACCCCCTACCGACACTGGTTGTACCCTTCTTCCTCCCCCACTTAGAACCAGCCACACACACACACACACACACGCACACACACACACCCACACCTGCACTTGCACACATGCACACACACAAATTTGTTCCCCATAAGCACTTCTCCTTCAGTATCTCCCCTGCACGAAGGACAAGAAGCCGAGTGCCAGCGAAGAACATACTGACGTTAATTAACAACATCTGACACAGATGCCACGGTTGTACATGCTCAAGAGGTGGTCCAGCACATTATTTCATTTTAGTTATTTCCTTTCATTTTTTTTTTACCCCTCCCCTTTTCTCTCCTTGCTTGATTCACTTCTTAATCTCCTTGACATGCTGTCCTCTCCTCGTGTTAGAGATGCCAGGTTTGAACTGGCTTTGAATATAATTAACTTTCCACTTGTCAGACACTTTTGTTTAATTTTGAATGCCCCTTCCTCTCTCGGCAGCGAAGCTAAGAGAAATCTTATAGTTGACATGCGTGTGGTGATAGTCAATGACATTCACACCTTGCTTTGCTCTAATCTATTTGCCCTATCTGATAGCCCAAATATTGTGACACCAGACACAACACAGAGGGCCCCGTATTGCGACCAGTTGCTCTACTTGCCACCCAGAAGAGCATTAACAAAGAGGAGCCAATAAATGACATGACCGAGAAGACTAAAGTCAAACCCTCAATCAAAGGTAGGGAAAGAAAAAGGCCGTCAGACGATGGTAATTAGCCCGAACCTCCACTGTGCTGGAGTTACACCAACACAAGGAGTGCAAGTGACACATGTGCTCCATCCCGTATCAGTGCTGCTAATCAGTCGACCTCAAACTAAAATAGACGTGTGACTTGCCAACTTGTCTAGAGACGTGTTGATAAGTGGCACATATGTCAGACCATTATTTGTGATGCAACTGAGAGCGAATGAGAGTGCCTTTTGCTTCAAACTGCACTACTGTACAAGAACAAAGAGCAAGAGGTGAGGATGGATAATAATCTCTTGCTGTCTTTGGGGACCTTTCACCTATCAGGGGCCCTGTATGCATTCCCAGAGAGGGACCAAAGAGATGCTGGTATTTTTTTAAACTGGCTACATGCATTCTGTCTCATCTGCTGTTTCTCTTTGCTGTCAAGGATGACCTGGACTCCCTTCTGACCAGCCTCCGGTAATGACCGTCGTACATCATGCCTTAAGTGCCGCAGCCCTCTTCGACTGATGTCGCTGGCCTGTCCAGAGCTAATTTCCATCAGACCCACTGAGTCCTGGACAAGAGCCACGGCAGGGAAATTAAAAATGCATAGTGTGATTCATCTTCTGGATGTCCCCTGTAGCACAAAGGGAATTTGACCACTAAGGACAAGTCACAAAACACCACAATAAATATCCTGCTTGTATAAAATTCTGTTAATTTTGTTTGAGTTACACAGAAAAGTCTTCCCTAAAAAGTCTTATCATCAAATCAGACACGTGCCTGCAGGAGTCCAACATGGAAATATGGTCATTACGGGGCAAACATGGTGTTTTTAACTCTTCTCAAGTCTTTTCCAGACACCATCTGACTAGAGCTTTGAATTTTTTCTCATCAGTGATCAATAGAATAATTTTTGCAGACATGTTGACGGTTTTAATTTCTCCAGAGCTGAAGGATAAAACACCTGTCAATATCAAGAGAAAAGTCCACAACCCCTGAAGCCGGAGGGGTGGGGCTCCTCAAACGTTATGCTGCCGCCACCTGCTGGTAAGCAGCTTTTGAAGCCCTCTCGCTCCCTCCCCTCCTCTGCCATTCAAACGCACCAACCTCCCCCACGAGGAGTAGCCAACAGTAAATATCTCTGTCGCCTCTGCTTCACTTTTTAACAAATCTATGGACAGGGAAAGTGTTTATTTTTCAAGGCTGTATAAAATATTTCCTTTCACATTTTTAAAACCTTTTTTTTTTTTTTTCTTTGTTGTGACTGGTTAATAAAAACAGAATTGTGGGGTTGTGTAACTCTATCAAGCGTAGAAGGCTGAATCAGAATGCAGAAATAAAAGTCAGTGGTTTGGAAAATGGTAAACATGATTAGGAATTCCAAGTTTGGCCATGCAAGGTTAATAACTCCTTAAAACACATGCAGGTGTGATATTACAGAGGTATAACATGCGATTGCCACATGTGCCTAAAACCACTGGCCTGTGTGCTACACCATAAAAAGAGCGTAAAACATTAGCCATCACAATCATTAAATGGGGTAGATTTAAATGGCCTCCATTAAATCTACCAAATTAAGCAAATTAAAGTCATATGGAATTTTCCAAAATGATTAAACATAAAGAACATAAGTTCCTCTCACCAATCTCACCTAGAAATCTGAATTAGAACTAAACTGAAAATGTTTGTTCAGTCGGTCATTCCCATTTGTTATGCGCTCTTTCCAACAGATAAAAATACTGTACTGTATCATTTAATTCCTATATTTACTAAGTAAATATTCACAGCTGTCATAAAATATGTGGCTGAAAAGGTTTCAGTGTTAAAGAAAAAAAAAGTTAAATCCTAAATGTTGGGCCCCTAAACACAATTTGGTTAGTTCAGCAACAGTAGTAACACTAAAATGAAACTTGCAAGCTAAGTTTCTTGACCCTGAGGCAAGTGTTGCCATTAAATGGTTCATTATAGCTGCGGCTGTTACAGAAAAACGTTTACGTGACACCTTGCGAGAATTGATTTGGAAAGGAATTTTAATCACATGTTTACAAACCAGTTCCTAATTATTGCTTCTTTTTGACATTTAGGACAAACCAAATGAACAAAAAAAGAATTTATTTTTCTTTGTTGAGAAGCTACATTTTAAAAATCTGCAGAAATTTAACTGATTGATGTGCTTCAACTTTTAAACTTGCAGAATTCTTACCTAAAAAGATTAATGTCTATTTATTGAACGCTTTGTTTAAATAGTAATAGTTTGTCATACTTGTTGGGTACAGATGCTGTAACATTTGTGTCATTTTCCCCCATTTTCAAATATTGTCACAGAAGTGTTTGTGTGGGTGAAGCCTAAAAACACTGACACTCATGTTTACCTGTCATTTCTTGCATTTTGTATGCAGCAAATTAAGTTGTGTGCAATAGCAGTTTTTGAAATGGACAATGTTACCAAATGAGCAGGGTTCCACTCCATCAGGGTACAGCACTGCCTATTAGGGGTTCTCCTAGTAGTTTCACTGACAGTTTTCTTTTTAAATCGAATTTACATCTTCAGCTAATAGGAATTTGACATCTCTAGTGTAACCGATATTTTACTTACATATTTTCTATTTAGGTAAAGTTTGGTGCTAAATTCATGGTCTAATTATCTGTTTTTCAATAAATGTTCAATAATTTCTAGTCTGGAAACCGAAGGACCAGATTAATTAAACTTAAATTTGTCTGTAGAAGTCATTTATGTGCCAGTTTAAGATTTTCATTTGTTTGTGAAAGCATTAAAAGTAACAATTTGAATGCATTCATTGGAGCCTTGGATTGGAATAAGTTTAAAACTAGCAATATATATATAAAATTTTCAAACCTAGACTTAACCTTTCTTACTTTTAAATGACTATTTTATCTGTTTTTATGGTTTTATGTGAACCTTAGTCAGTCTTTTTAATGGTTGAAGTGTTTTTATTTAATCTCTGTTTCTTTGTTCTTCCTCGAAAACACTATGCATGATGCTGTTCACGAACGTAGCTGTATATTTATTTACTGTAATTGCACCTTTTTGTTTAAAAAAAAAGTCACAAAGAAGAAATTTTTAGTGTTCTCAAAAATATAATTAAAATTTCTTCTTGTCTAGTTTTTTGTATATTTGGAATTGTGGATATTGGGCACATTATGGGTGGATTATGGGCCATGCTGGCATAGTTGCAACAACTGCTGCTGTTTGTGAGACTAAGGCACCAAAAGTGGCTTTTCTGCCCCAGGGACCACATTCTTATAAATCCGGCTCTGCTTGTGCGCATCGTTTGAAGGCCTCGGTCTAGGTCCATCTATGGCGTTCTCTAAAAAATTATATTAAGCCTATAGTATAAATAATAAATTGTCTCTATAGTACAAAGACTATTTTTTTTTTATTTTTTTTTTTCAAAGGAGCCAAAAACATTATGCCCCCGCTAATGGTCACATCTCACGTTGACCACAGGAGGTAAGTCTAACAAAATTAATATGGAAAAGACGTGCCCTCGCGAGGCCCATAATTTCTTTGCAAATAATTCTGTATTTGAAGATGAAACGAATAAAAAAGAGAGAAAGAAAAGACAATGGCACTTTGACCGTGCGGCGGCGTCCCCAGTAGAAGCTGCATTTAAATAACTTAACCAGCGACAGCAGGTGGGATGGAACGAAATAAGGTAAAAATGCAAAGCGGAAAGATCCAGATACTTTCCATCTTTGATATTTAGCTGATGGGCTTTGGCGTGCATAACCTCGAAAGCAAAGGACAAAATCAAATGTCTCAGAAACCATCAGCTGTAAGACAGCCGTTTTTTTCTTTTCTTTTTTCTTTGCACTTCAACCTTCATAATGTGCCGGCCGCATGCTGTGACATCTTTTTTCACCAGTTAACTTAATTAAACCTATATCCGCCTTTACATTGTTTCGCCCAGACAGACCTTCAACTTCTAAAAACAAAGACATGTCACGGCCAGCGACTTTGAAAAGACTAACAAAAGTTCAACTTTTCAAAGAAACGAAGATAATGAAGCTGTGAAAGAAAAATGCGTCTAACTAACTTTGATGAAGTGCACCGAATAGCCGCGTTTATTCGGACCACAAGTCACCGAAAGTTAATTGCGCCGTTTCCGAATCATAAATACAAACATTCATCACCGGACACTATAACATTATGCTGCGAGTTTTTTTAATGTTCCCTGCCTGGTCTGCTGGAGAACATCCCCATCATTATAAATCACAGCCCTGCAGCCTGCAGGACTGTGGCCGCGCACTCTTCACACGCACATAGACCGTTTTATGGAATTCATTTTAATGCAGATAAAAGATGGACTCTCACATCCCATGCCCATTGTCCATTTTCTAATCACTTGTAATTCATAATGTGCATTATGCGATATTAAAATCCGCCCCGGGTGTAATTTCTGTGGTATGTCACTGAAATAAACGAGACTAAGTTTTAGAAGAGCAGAAGAAAAAGATATTATTATTATTATTATTATTATTATTATTATTATTATTATTATTATTATTATTATTATTATTATTATTATTATTATTATTATTATTATTATTATTATTATTATTATTACTGGAACTACTTTAATATCATTAATTATAATTGAACAATTTTATAATTTTGTCAGTTATGCTTTAGGATTCAAATAGTCTTTTTTGCTATGAGAATATGTACTTTTAATATTTTTGGTCTTCAATTCAGTGTTAGTGGGTGATCCATATTCAAGGTTTTATTTTTGTTTGTGTGTAATCGTTTATCATTATTTTATTTATTTATTTTTGAATTAATGCAACAGAAAGAAAATAATAATGATAATGTAGAAAAAGTAGATATTTTTAATGATCTACCACATGCTAAAATATATATATATATAATTTGCATTTTTGAGTGTGTGCATGTGTGTGGAAGTAATACACAAGCAAAGATTGGAATACGGGAAAACCATTACTTCCAACATAAAAGCAATTGAACAATTTTATTGTACATCTTAACACTGTTAATTTTTTATTGGAGAGTACTTGAAACCAAAAAGCTTGTACATTTTTTTTTAATTTCTCTGCATTCATCACCAGTGAATAGAAGAGAAGGAGCAGCTCTTTAGCCCTCCAGTGTACACATCTCTCTATGTCATAACCTCCATCAGGCTTTCATATTTCCCTCTTCCCTCATCTGTGCCAGCATGATAGCGTTAATATGCATGTCTCCATACCGACACGCTCTAACTAAATAGCCACATTTGCACATCTCCTTTTTTTTATTTTTTTTTATTCACTGTCCATGTCCAATCCCCTCGCAATGTTAATGTGAGTTAATTTCTTCCCCCAAAATAATGCACTGGCTAATCATTCTTACAAAGTGCTACATCATTTATTGCGAGGACTTCAGTGAACTTCCTTTGAAAAATTAATGCCTTTAATTTTGGTTGATGGCAACATCAGCGCAGCTCTGTAAATTGCACTTTAATGAGATTTTGCTACAGGGGATAATCTGCAACTGACAGGAAAAAAACATCTTGAAAACATCTGTAGACCTATGATTTTACTCTGACGGCTCTACCCCCTGTAAATCTCAGAGCTGAGGGATGAGCAGGAAAAATGGTCACTTCATGAGTACAGCTTCATTATCTAAACTTCTAAGTTCAGGCATAAGAGTAAAAACTTTGAGTACGTGTTGGCACTGAGGATGAGTAAATAAGACATGAGGCAGACGGTGGAGCTTTTTTAAAAGCGTGAATATTTTGGCATCTCCTCTCACAAACATTGGCTGTTTTCTATGCAAACAGGACAAATAATAGACAGAAAATTTTTTTGCAAAAATGGTGATCCTGTCTGATCAGGACAACTTTTGCATCTGATGATCAAAGACAAGTTTCATGTAGATATTTAACATCCAGTCATAAAAACCCACTGTGCTTTTACCCACTGCAACCAATGAAAATGGGGCCCATCTTAGCTCTCCTAGGGATGTGTGGACAAAGACCCATGCCCCAGTAACTCTTCCACATAGGCATGTTTGGACACTGTCCAACAAAAAGTGCAGACCAGATCATCTGCACACTGAGCCAAGCCAAAAGTCCCAAATTACACCTGACAGATTCAATCTCGTCAACTTAGAACTTGATCTTTTTTACAGGACCACAGTGCTAATCTCATCTCTTTAAAGGTTTTCTTCCTTTCAACAGCATCGTTCTCTGTTCAGCGTGAATAGCAGCTGTGCTGAAAAATATTTAAAAGGAACTGGGGATGCTTCATTACACTTTTACAGATGTATCTAAAAATTCCTTTCTCATTCATGTTTCTCTAACCTTTCGATCAATTTATAATCAATTTTATGTCCCTTCCTTATTCCTTATATCATAATAATACCTTTATGTGAGTTAATTACAGATTAAGACATGACCTGATCAGGGCTGTTTCTTCTTATTGAAAGTAAAATCATCTTGGGAGGCTACTGATGGAGTCACACCCAGTTTGGTTTGGTTCTGCTTTTTGAAATTGCCTGACATTTATTAGCCCGTCCCTATTCGATCTATAAATTGCTTAATGTTTTCCATGTGCAGCTACACAATCCTGGAGGGGAAAAAGACATGTTTCGCAGTGAGGGTTTGTCTCCTTCTGTTTCCCCTCAGATCACACACGGCACAGCTATTGGAAGATGCACCCTGCCTTGGCAATTTAAAAAACGAAAATGCTTCATCTGAAGCCCGAGGAGGGAGCTGTTAAGGCTACATACATAGTGCGTTGCGAGAGCAGTCATACCCCTTCAACTTTTTCAAGTTCCAGTTGCATGTCTTGGGGTACTTTGATAGGGTTTTATGTTTGTAAAGTGCATTATCCTGAAATGGGGGTTAATGATTGGAGGTTTGTAATTTTTTTTTACGCATAAATATCTAAAAAGTGTGGGACGCATTTATGCTCAAGTGCCCTCAGGAGTGGTACTTAATACAGATACAACTAAAAATATTTATTTTAATAGCAAAATCCATCCGTCCATCCTCAAGCAGGAATTTGGATCAGAGATTCTCTTGCTGCAAGGCATTAGTGCTAATCACTGCTACCCCACACTACATTAGAAGTTTGTTCTACATAAAAAAAAAACTATTTAATGGAAACATTGAACCTGGGATATGTAACTTTTATAAAACTAATATTTTAGGTAATCTGTGGGGAAAAATGAGCTCTTCTGCCTTCTCCCAGTGCTCCCAGTGATAACTACAGAAATACACAGCTTGATTAGAAACAATCAGTCTGTCAGGAGGCGGGTCTTAGCTATGTCAATCTTGCTCATGTACATGCTGCGCACAGTTTTCCTCTTGTTCTACGCTACACTACAGCTTCTCCCCGTCTGTAGAAGCTGTTGTGAATGCTCAGTCTACTTAGCACGGCCACCGATGACAGGGGGTCAGCGATTTTCATGAAACAATACGTTTTTTCTCCACCATTAGCACATTAAGCAGAGCATGCACAAGTTTGATTGACAGCACTAAGATGCTTCTACTCACTCTGAATGATTGTTTTTGACTGGGAGTGGTGAGTTTCTTCAGACGGCAATATCAGCACCAGGAGAAAGGTGGAGGAGCTTGATTTTTTCATCCATTATCTGTTTAATTTTATACGAAAATTACACAGTGACAATATTAACAAATATGTATAAATAAATTAAATAAAAGTCACATAGATCACTGTCACAAAATAAAACTATAGACAGATTGACAGACAGAAGTCAGATTTAACCTGATTGAACTTGAGGTACCTTGCAAAATTTCTAAGAAATAGAAAGCTAGAAAACGGCAAAAGGAGTTCTAGAAAGCAGTGACTCTTTTGAAGTCTCTTATAACATGAAAATATAAAAAAACAAATAATAATAATATATATACACACATAAAAAAAAACAATAAGGTGTCTTACTGATTGCAAGACACTTTCTGTAAAAATAAATTATAGTAACATATGTGTTCTGAGGTAAAATGTGGTGGCGATTCTGAGCCTTTTATTTCTTTTTTCTCCTGACTTCTTTATCCCCAAGAGTGACACAATTAAATCGGCTCCAGTGATTGTTGCTGCGCTCCGTGCCAAGTTTGGGATCATGCTCCCAGCAAGGTTCTGGATCTTCCGCGGCTTGAGCAGACATCTCATGTCTGGTCGGCGGGCCTGGCTGAGCTGCTGGGATGGCAGCACCTGTCAGAGCTGGGCGCATCATGCCAACATCACACTATGAGCTCCTAAACCCCAGGAAGAAATGACGGCCTTGTGCTGCATAAATGTGGCATCTCTCCTTGCCGCAAATGCTTCAACCAGGGAGCACAGCCACAGAGCGCTGTGGAAATATAGTACAGAGAGTGTGTGTGTATGTTGTGTTGTGTTGTGTTGTGTTTTGTTGTCTTGTGTGACTTGGTCTGCCTGGCTGTCTTTCTCCATCTCTCGCATGATTTCCCTGACTTGGGCTCCCCAGGGGTTAGTCATCTTGGTCATCAGCTCCACTTGCAGGTCAATTGTAGCAGCAAGTGGTCGGCCAAACAATGCAGAAAAAAGAAGAACCACCACCGTGCTCATATCACCAGTGCATGACAAGATCGGCCCCAGAAAGCTGGCAATAAACAAGCCAATGAGTGGTGTGAGAGATTTGCTGGAGCACTTAAAATGGATGAGGAGGGACGTGCTGAAAAACAGAGAAACAGAAACCAGCTATATATATATTTGCATGAAGAGTACCTCTATGAATCTTGAAGTGACTGTAGCAGGCATTTTTTTTTCCTTCCAGGCCAATCTTCAGTCAGGAAAACAGTCTCGCCAGGGCAAATTAACTGGAGAGCCTTTGCACACAGGCCTGACAGACTAATGAAGAGGCCCAGAGGATATTTGCAGGGTCACACAAAGGAGCTGATAGAGATACTCTATGGAAATTGGGTATTAAGCAGGGTGCCATGTGTTGCTTCAATCTACTGCAGGCCGTGCTTCCAGGGAACCATCACTTACCATCACTTAGTGAGGATTGCCACAGTATTTTTTATTGATTGCATTTTTTTTTCTCATTAAAATGAGATGATTATTCAAAGTATGTCCACATAGAGGAACTGTCAGCAATCCTCTTACCCTGCAGACCCGCAAGAAGAAAATTAACATTTATCCGGGGCCATTGGACTCTTACTGTCTCCATATGTGAAGTCTGGGAACCCACAGGAAATTTCAATGTGAAGTCATTTAACTTCATCACTTCTGCAGCCATCTCTAGCAATGAGGCGTTTAGGTTTTAAGTGTTACGAGTGAGTCCCTGAATGCCTGTGTCAAAAACACCTAAGTGTACCAGTCGAATTTGGTGGCCATCCAGTTGCGGCTTCCGGTGCCGCTGGTTAAAAAGGGATTCCCACTGTGTGCCCAACATGAGGCAGAATAAAATTTATATTACTGACCTTACACGTTCTCCTAAATCCCACAACCTATTGTGTTTTGGGTACCTGTAGCGTAGTACGCAGGAATTGTGTTACTTCGTTTGAGAAGTTTAATATTTTAATCCTCCTCTTTCCATTTGTTTTCAATCCCCACATCGTCATAGATCTTTTGAACTAAAATGTGGAAATGCTGTGTAGCAGCATCTTATTTTTGATTTCCTCTCACCTGCAAAAAGAGCCGCAATTACACTTTCCAGTAACTATCCATTTCTTTGATGAATTCTATTCCACTATGTTGCTTGATAAATAAGGAAATGCGTCAAACCTTTGCGCCGCGCACGGTAATTAAAGTGAAAAATACTGTCACAATGTAAATCCTTAATTGGACTCCCAGTGTGATATTGAAAATTTGTCTTTGATAATAGGTGATGACTGGGCGACAGAAAAACAAAGCGCGTCTATAGAAGCTCAATCTATCACAAGGTGGAAAATGGCCAATTTAGCATGGCTCATTCAACGAAGCGCCAGGTAATGCACTTTTTAATCATCTCACTTCAAGATCTCAGTACAACAATAAAGCAGAAAGAAGTCCCGCATTCTGTGAAGATGATGTGTCTCTGGGTGTTGCAAAGTGTTCATTTTTAATAGGAAACCATTAATAAATAGTCTGTAAGAAGTTCTTCATCTTTTTGGCTGCTCTGGAAAAATGTTACAGGAAAAAAAAAAATTAAGAATTGTGCGGTGGCCATCTGGGTATTGTCCCATTCTCGTTATTAAGGTATGCAAAAGTTTTAAACGTTTCTGTTCCAAAACAAATTTGTTCATTACAGAAATCCTTAGATGTCAATAGAAGTGACACCTCTCCCCTGGTGTTGTTGCAGACTGTTGGTCAGCTGGATTGTAATAAGGCTAACTGTTAGCATTTTGGTTGATTTAGCCACTATCCATATGGGTGTTTTGTTCTGTTTGTTTAAATATTATGAGAATCATCATTAACACAGATTTAGAATTAGCTATCTATGAGACTGACAATGGGGCAAGACTAGTATCAAGATTCACCATTTTTTTATATAAGAAAGTTATGGCTAAAAAAACTATATGTTATGTCTCTGTACAATTATTCTATGATTTAAAGTCATTTTAATAGAATGCTCCAGAAAATGTGGGAGTGACCAAAGTTTTTCTCTGGCTGTTGAAAGCAGTGGATGTTCTTCCCCACCACAGCTGCTACTGCACACTACTACTCAGAAGATTGAAAGAACTTTTCCCTTGTATACTAGAAGGGGTCAAATTTAGTTGAGTGGTTTTAATACAATTGTTCTTATTTGACTTTGTAAACCAACAGGGCTCAAACACAAAGAAAAAATTATTAAATTTGAAGAATCAAATCTTAACCATGTTAACACATCAAACAAGGATAATTTTTTGCACTTTTCATCTTAAA
The DNA here is from genome assembly GCF_019740435.1 of Gambusia affinis. Taxonomy (NCBI): domain Eukaryota; kingdom Metazoa; phylum Chordata; class Actinopteri; order Cyprinodontiformes; family Poeciliidae; genus Gambusia; species Gambusia affinis. The sequence continues at coordinate 9,663,159 of NC_057888.1, forward strand.
TTAAAATTTTAAACAGTTCCATATATTCTATTTTATATATGCTGGATCATCAAATAATATTTGACATTACTCTAATTTTCATTAAACAAACATAAAATTCAAGCACCTAAGGGAGGTCCCTGATAGCTTACGGGCCCTAAGCAGGAGTTGTAGTAGTAGTAGTTTGCTTATGCTTTGGGCTGGCTTGGAGGTGCTTTTTCATTCCAGCTGGTCAGCCAAGACTAGTAAAGATTTTGCAACAGCCTGTCATTTGTCTAACAGCATCAAATATAATTTACTCATGTATTTCTCTAGCTCTTATATTTGTTTGGAAACTTGTTTGCTTGATAAGCCAATCAGAATGAACATTACACCAGCAGCCTCAACCAATACAATGTTTAGAAGATACAGGATCTTTTGGTGGCTATAAAGAAAAAAATAAAATGAAACCCCAACAATGCTCTTTTGTTGAAAGAGTAAATGTCTAAAATATAATAGCACAGCATTGTATCGGACAGGTTGGAAACATTTTCAGTCAGAGCTGTGCCAATCGGAGGATTTTTCTTCTCTACAAACTCCGGGGGATACGACAAAATCAAAACTGTCTCTGTCTAAAAGACAAATAAATTGTTTTAACATTGTGCTCACAATTGTAATAACCAATTAGTTATATTATTTGAGCAGTATTATGGATATTTGACTTCTATTAACTTTTGAATTAATGTAGTCAGATCTTGCAAGATACATTCATGTGAATAATGGTGTTTCTATTCAAAAAGCTCCAAATCTTATATCAGCCTAAAGCAAACTGTAAACAATTCCAGTGAAATGTATAATAAAGTGTGCCATGAGTGTGAGAGACCTTGTTAGCAGAGCTCAATGAAATCATATGTAGGAGCTGACCTCACATTCCACCTCTCAGATACGTTAGAGTGGGCACACTTGTCCAAACAATCACACATCAAAGATAAGAAGTTTTCTGCTGTTTACTATTCTCCCATTAACAGCACTCCCAGCCATCTGTGAAGTGCCGCAAACACACCTGCTTCACCCCGGGCCTGTAATGGCTTTTCTCAATGTGCATGTGGCTCTCCGACTAGCTCAAGGAGAGAGGGCTGTTATAGGCCTGTCATAGTGGGATCATCAAGCAGACGCACAGCACCACCTTGTATTCCGCTTGCATAATTATGAATATTGTAAAGCGTTCAAATGATCAATTTACCAGACTATGTCACCGGAGGAGTTATTAAGCCACTTTGTGTCGATTTCAATGTTCGCAATGTGGCATATAAAAGAGCTCCTGACTGCGAGAACTTAGAGCTCTTTTAGAGATTATGGACTTTGTACAGCTTGAGGTGAGAATAGTTCTCACATTTTAGCAATGTAGCAAGATCCGTTTTATTTCCATAAAAATCACTCATAAGGCCAAAGAAAAGTAGTGGATGTTTTAGGACTTGATTAAAAGAAAATATGTTTGCTACAGGATTTTTATTTTTTTTTTATTTTTTTTTTAGAAATGAGAAATTTTTCTCTATTTGACAACAAGTAGATGTTAAAGTTCTGCAGCTAAAAGAATCATTAGGAATGAGAACTCTTAATATTCTCACCACCTTTGAAGTCCCACACTTTAACCAACACAGTGAACCCCATCAGGTGCTGAGATGAATGAAGCCCAGCAAATGAACTTTGGCAAGACCCCTTCAGGGTCCTTTGAACTTGCTACAGGGTCTGTTTCTAGTCTGTCAGGGGAGGGGTTGCAGTGGTGTGGTCACTCTGTGGTATGGTCATCAGGCTTTGGCCCCCTAGCTGCTCTCTGCCACTGTATCTGTTTCAAAACGGGACTGAGATGTACCCTGCTGAGGTCCTCTGAAACCAGAGACCCTTGAAGTGGACGTCTGCCTGTGTCCAGTCTGCTCCCAAAAACCCTTTCAGATGCAAGGAGTCCAAATGTGACGTGCTGCATGAGGACACCTTGGCCGAGTCAGGCCCGGACATCCAAACACCACATCTACTGGGCTAACTACCAGCAGCCTTATGCGGACCGGGGAGCAGACCACCCTGGGCTGGTCAGCAACCCCTGCTTACACCTGCCATAAAACTTAAAAGCTACAGTCTCATCCCCCGGCTTTGAAGTGTTCAAAGCATAGCTTAGTGACCTTTGATGCGACTTTGGCTGCAACACATGTTTTGCACCCATGTATAAACGCAGGCCTCTCAGTAGACAAGGCGGGATTGTTTACCTACATGTGCAAAACGTAAGGGCCAATGCATGGCAACCATGCATGGAGCCTCTATTCCCACACATCAACTTCCCCATGGGGAGAAACAGGCAACTTGCTTTGAGTTAACACATTCAAGCACCATGTGTTCACCCTTATTTCAAAGCGCTCTCTCTGCCTTTTGTGCATTCATTAGGCCCTGATTTTTTTAAGTTGGACATGTGCTGCTTCCCTTTGACATCATGCTGCTTGTTCAAAGTGGAAATTAGTGGCATTGGCAATATATGTCAAATAACTGGAGCCATGTTGAAAGTGTATATAAATAGAATGACAATACCTGCATGTCTCAGTTGAATGTTGCCAAAAGCTTCACAATTTAATAGCACAGTTGTGGACATATCCAGATTTCCATATATCTCCTATTCTATCCTTTTAATGCATTTGATCTTGTCTTAGAATGATAAAACTGACTTTCTGAGATGTATAAATATATTGTCATGTGAATTTGAATGTATCAGTGGTTTCTTGCTCTTCTGCTCTCTTCAGATTTTTGAATTGTTTGATTTCCAAAACTAAAAGAACATAAGCAGAGTTTGAAACTCAGTTGCTGAGAACTCCTTGGACTGTATTTTGCACAAAATAGACAAGGGGTTCAATTTCTATTTATATAGCAGAGTGTGAAACCATGGTTTGCAGATGTTGACAATAGTGTCTAAGATATGCTCTGAGAAAAATTACAGTGGAATTCTTTTCCTGGACTCAGAAACATGTGAAAATATAAAGGACCACAGCTGTAGTTGTCTGTGCAGTGAGAAAGAGTTGATTTGTCTTTTGCAGCCTGCAGCATGTTTTCTACCAGGGCTACCCTGTGTTTATTGGTTTTCATCTTCCTACAACTCTGATCAGATCCCCTGTTACTGCTGAAGAAAAGCATTACCATAACATGATGCTACCAACTCCACGTTTCAACAAGGAAATGATGACTTCAAGGTCTAGTTAGGTAGTTAGTTTGGTTATTTTTTTCACTGTGTATATAGAGTTTGCATGTGGGACACAGCATTCAGCTTCAGTTTTACTTAATTAAAACACCTTTTTCCACATTTGCTGTCTCCCACTTTACTCATGACGAGCTGCAAAAACGGATTTGTTATAGCTTTCTTTCAACGACGTCTTTCTTTTTGCCATTTTTCCATGGATGTCAGATATGTGGGATGAACCTGTCCTGTCAACAGATACTCCCACCTGACCAATGGATCCCCCACATGAATTTGAGCCTCTCGGACTGGATAGATAAACTGGATTATCAAGGTGAATGGACATGTGCCTGTAGGTTTTTAGTTATGCTATACTCTTTCTGGATTTGGACAGTGGGCCAAAGATTGCCCTCTAGGAAGTTTAAACATTGGGAAATACTTTGTATTCTGTGTTAACTTTATTTCTCTCTGTTAACTTGTGTTTAGCCGTGACAACTTCCTGAAGGGAGTCATTGGGTGGACTACTGCTACCAAAACCTTAACCGCTTAACTGTCAATAGGACATTGGCGTTTCTCATGAATCCTTTGTCTAACATGTAAGCATTTTGAGGGTGACTGTTAAGGAGTATGTTCTCTTTCTCTACAAATTAAAAAAATGACTCTTCCTCTTTGTGTTTAACCTTTCCTTTCTCATAGACACTGCAATTGTAGAAGCTATTACTGTGACTAACTCCGTTTTGTAGGGGCAGATTTCAGTACCAGGTTAGAGCTCATATGTTTAACTACGTTTCGCTCCCATAAAAATCACTGAAGGAGATACTGTTGCCATTGATCCCCTACTTTTGCTTTTACATAGAAAGCACCACTGAAAGACAATATGGACCAGAGGTGAACCTTTACTGGACATTCTTCACTGAAGAGATAAAATCATGATTTAAAAAAACATATTTGGCTTGTTATAGGGTTATATTTGTGTGGTGGTAAAATATATTTGATGACCTGAAGCAGTGAAGTTAGACAAAAAAATAACATTAAAATAATCTGTCGTGAGACAAATGAGTTTTGACACCTGTGCATATATTTCTTTCTTACTCCAAACTGAGTGTGTTGAATTATTAGTGGTGCATGATGGCATATTACTACTGCAATCATATTAATGTCCTTTCACAGACAGGAGCCTCTCCATTCACTGTACATTACACATTGTTGACTGTTTTACAAGGCATTAAATGTTTGACTGAACACTACATGCTCATAGCTACATAAGACCATTGCTGTGCATAAACGTCAAACAAAGCAGGGTGATATATGACCGAGTGTGGGGTTTACATGCTTCACATGCTACTGTCTGAATGACATGGCTCAAGATGATGTAATTATATTGCAAGGGGGGGCGTGCGGTGACACAGAGTTAAAATAGCACTCACTCGAGTCTGGAATAACCTGGTAGCAAAACACAGGGTCTCCTTTATTTATGCAAGATGTGTGAGACCTGCTGTGTGTGGTAACAACCAATGGATCTCCATTACAAGTTAACCACAGCATACAGAACAAGTTTTAGCCTTATCAACCTTATTGGACAGAGTTCCTCTGAGAGCTGCCTGTGCTCAGTTGTTTGCCCCGTTCAGTGGAGCCACAAGGAGCTAAGCTTTTGCTAACTAAAGACAGAGAACTCCCATGCTTGTTTCCTTTTGGCCTGCGCGCTGCTGTGCAGCACACACAAATGTTGATATGGATGGAACAGCCTGACTGTGCCATGTCTGAACTGTGACAAGTGGAATTTGCCTTTAAAAGTGATTCTCAGACTGGATGACTTTCTTAAAGGGATACTAATAGCCCACCTCTGTGGTGAACCATTTAGTTGTGTGTTTTTACCACCTTCAACTGAACTCTCACAACTTTCTGTATTTGCACAAAAGACAATTACTTGTAAAGGTTGCTCTTTTTTTTTTTTTTCTTTTATTGCTGGATCATGAAACTTGAGACCATTGAGACCTTCAAGATTGTTTGAATTTGAAGCATAAAGCTAAAGCAAAACAAACACATGCATGTGCTTCTTGGTACACTGTGCCTATGTGGTGAGTATTCAATTCTGCACATGAAACAGCAATGCCTTGCCAACATAAAAACAGTATGAGCCAGAAGCTGTCAAGTGCGGCTGTCAACACCTCTATTTCAGCAGAAATGACAAGCCCCTTAAAACCTAGATGGGTATAAATCAGGAGGCCATTTTGAAACAACAGGCTCATGTTGGATCCTTGTTTAAATTGTGTGTGTGTCCACATAAACCCTGCCAGCATGGGATTCCCAACAGGACACATGGGCCTCCCTGTCCTTCCTCTGACAGGCAACATATTCAATGTCAAACTTTCTTATTGTATGTTTGTTAACTTTCGGGAGTTATGATCCATGGCGTTTTTCTACCCATGCAGGATGCCATTAAATCTGGGGATCGTCAAAATATCAGTTTCGCCTCAAAAATGGTGTTTCTTTTGCAGGTTTGCTCAAAGCAGAGGCCTGTAAGGATTGGCCTTTTGCTACTACAGTATAAGCACAGCAAGAAAAGACAGCTGAACACCTCTTGAATATAGGTGCTGAAGTTGGTACTTGAATTACAGATTCCCATTACCTGCTATTTCAATTCGCTCTGTCTGTCATCTTCAATAGAATCTGCTGTACGTTTGAGTGCTTGCGGAGTTGATCAGACCTGAAACGAATGGTCTTGAGACTCAGTCTAATATTTAGGAAACAATTTTATATGTAAGAAACAAAAAAATTAAAAGGTTGAATACTATTGACTACTCTAAAAATAGTGCCAGCATTGGGAGGATGAAGTCATTTGGCAAATCCTCATACAATTTGCTGGAGTCACCCCCTGCACCCGTTGATGAGATAAGCAAAAAACCCAAAATGCATGGAAGGCTCAAAGCTGGATTGAGCTTCTCTGCCAACACTGACTGTACTGTAGAATCTTTGAAAAATCTTAATTGGTTTTCAAAGCTAAAAATAATATGGAGGGGCAGATGGAGGGAGTCACACGTGGCCCAATTTGTGCAAGAGCGGTTCAAAACATAGTAAACGTCAAATATAGCGTACAGTACGTAAATAATAATAAGTTTGGCTGTAAAATACAAACCATTTTCATTGTGATAAGCTATATTTCTGCCAAAAACGACATACTTTAAAAGACAATTGATTTCTTGCTATAAGAGGTGAGTAAAATGCCTACAAGTGGTTCATCCAGCCACTCCATCCTTTAGTTCAGAAGGGAAATCAAGCACAACAAAAAAACTTCCGTTCTTTTTCTAAGCCTTGCGACCCTCTTTCATGAATTTCCATCCCCTTCATTCCTTTCACTCCAATGGGACTCTACGGAGGGCCCTTTGTACTTTGTAGATCAGGCTGTGTCCACTACTCCCACTCCTTTCAATGGGGTGTAAGAGGACTGCTAAGGGCTGGAACGACAGTGTTGCCCATGCAAGCAGAACATCCCTCTCTTTTTGTGCAGTGGGTTGGTGAGGGGGCAGCAGGGAAGGATGCGGTCAGTCTGCTCCCCGATAATAGAAGGCCGGGCAGCTGCCTTTGGCACAACAAAGGGACTAGTCTCCGGTTAGTCCTGTGTATTTTAGTGTTGGTTTTTCTTTTTTCTTTCTTTCTTTTTTTCTATGCCGTGAGACAGGGAGGATAGATCAAATGTGCACAGATGTAGAAATTGAGACATTTCAGCTACCAGCTTTCCTGTCTGCTGTCCGGTTTACCCGAAGAATAAATCGTAGAAAGTACAATGTTGACTTAATTTAACGTCAGGTGTGACTGAATTTTTTTTTAACAGAAAAGGAAAACTGTCACAAATTTAGTTTTTCAATTTTCAAATGAAAGGGTTCATTTTGTGCTTTCTGTTTTCAAATGTGTAGTTGAAAACTTAATTTTCATTACAAAATGTCTGCGCAGAAAGCCCCTCAGTCGCACAGTTGATGCATCTGAATTTTTCTGTGCTAGATCTGTTTTGTGCAAAGAAAAAAACTCCTTAGGTTTTTTCATAGAAACCCATTCTATCCACCCACGAATATTGATGTTTTTTTCCTCACAGGGGTTATGATATGGTGAATCAGAATTTGAAAGCCGGGAACAATACCTGCATTCATGTTTGGGGGGTTGAGGGGTTGTGTCTTTTTCTCAGGGTCCCCTTGCTCAGATAGTCATTCCTCAAATTAATACAACAAAAAATTCATATAGAGAAATATTTGATCTGCAGTCATTGCTGATGTTTTGTGAGTCTTTGATGGATCTTACCGGATTAGCAAAATCAAATCCATGTGTTTATTTATTCATTTAAAATTGTTGGGTTTTAACACCATCAAAGTCAAGATGATGTGCACTGTCAATCTATTTCCATGCTTAGAGTGGTTAAAAGAAATTTGTGCGGGTAGGGCACCACAACTCGTTCCAGCCCAAAGGCCTGAATGCCTTGAAATCAGTCTTTGATTCTATTGCACTTAATATCTTACAAGCTTTGCAAAAAATATATGACATTTATGTGAGCGCTGACAGAGGGAAGGGTTCTGCAAAGGCCACATTCATTCTTTTAGCTTTGTTAAAGTGGAACCTTAAGAGAGAAGAAAAAAGAAGTCTGTCACCCTCTCCTCTCCATAACTCTGTTTCTTCTCGCTCCACAGATCAAAGGCCTTGAAAATTGGTGTCCCAAAGATGTACATTGTTAGGATGACAGGGGCCACAATGCAGCAAGAAAGTGTGGTCTATCAGACATGTCAGTCCGCAGAAAGGAGAGGGAGGAGAAGCTGAGAAAGGGTCCTGGGTGTCGATTTAATGCTCCTGACTGTAGGAATCCGGAGCTTTTTAGCTGCAGCCAAGTTGCTTTCTCCTCCTAAGGATTCTTCCAGGGAGCATCTGTGGTCCATGTCTGGTGGAAAATAGTTTCGAGACGTGGCCACAGCAGGGTGCCGATAGATGTGAGTGAGTCAAAATTTGACTTGACGTTAAAGTCTTTCTTTTTTTTTTTCTTTTTTTTTTTTCGAAGTGTGCACATTTTGATTTGGAAGATATCAAGAAAAGTATTTGTAATCATGAGAAGACTTTTTTTTAAATAAAAGTAAGGCTCTTGAATTATCTTAATGCTGGATGGAATCCAGCAATAACATCAACTGTTAGAATTTAAGTCAATAACAAATGCATACATTTTACCTAAATGAATTTTCTCACGTATTTCTGAATCATGTATGTATAAAATTTTAAATACAGTCAGTGTCATTTGCTCCCTGATTATTTATTATTTTTAAGCATTCTGTCAAGTTAGAGACAAGAAATAAGAGCAGTTTGGAACTAAGGTATACAATACAATTGAAATAGTAATACACTTTTGAAACCTATTGGTAACAAGCTAACAAGTGTATATTTTCAAACAAATAACAAGCTCAAATTTCTACTAAGACTAATTCTGGTAATAGCACAGTTATTTAACATAAATGTGGGGTATTATACAAAGTGGTACCCCGGTAATAATATTATTCCCTCATCAAAAACATACCTGAAGTGTTGCTTGGATTCTTGGATTCATGTTTCAGAAATCATTGAATCTCCCATGCCTAAATACTTGCTCTCACAAACACCACCTATTTCTTCGTAGCCCCTTCTTGGAGTTCCAGTTGCCAGCTGAGCTTCCACCTCACACAACTCCCCTCACATATTATCATTGTATGTGGTTTGATATTGTACCCAAACTGTTGAAGACCCAGAATACAAACTGGTCAAGAAGTCTATTTTATGAAACCCAAAATGTTGCAATAATTATGCCAGTCCTGTATGTGGTGCTGTGTCCAAGTCCCTATAATACACTAAAGTAGAAGAAAAATGAATGGAAAATGTGTTTGCTGTTACAAATGAGGGTGAACATTTGGCTATAAGATCTTATTTCAAAAACAGTGGTGTATTAGCTTTATCCCCTCATATCCTATATATGAGGGGATAAAGCTCTCATATATAGAGAGCTTTATCCTCTATAATATATATATATATATATATATATATTATATATATATAAACAGAAATATATATATATATATATATATATATATATATATATAAATATATATATATATATATATATATATATATATATATATATATAAATGCCTCAATGTATTTTTTTATTTCGAAACAAATTGAACAGTTTTGAAAACTTGAAAAATTATTTTTGTTAACAAAAAAAAAAAAAGAAAAACATACAACACTTTTTGAGGAATCCAAAACCTCATAGCCGACCCAAACCCACACATAACAGGAAGTGATTTAGTAGCTTAAAGGCCCTTTTTCTATAACTAGTGCTGGTTTCCTACTCATATTTTGTATGTCATTTAACATCCGTCCCACAATAAAAAACTCCTTTTGTGAGAAAAACAAATAATCCAAAGATCACTAGTGAACTACTTACTGCTGAGTGCACATTTTATACTTTTAAAAGAGATGCTGATTATAGCATTTTAATTACTGTGCAGAGTGAAAAATAGACTGGCAAAATGCAGAGTTATTGCAGCAACTCAATTTGCAGATCTTTCTGCAGGCTAAGTGCTGGGCTCATGAAATTCCACACATTCTCCCTCGATCCCTCAAGGCCAAGCCAGTCTTCCCTTTTCCAAATCTGCCTTGCACTTTAATTATGATGTTCAGAAACCCTTGTGAGACCTTAAATGCTGAAGCCAAATGAGTGGGTGAAGTATCTGTTAACAGTGTGAGAAAAAATACTAAAAACAGTTCAACAAAAGTAGCTCTTTAGAGGCCACACTCCTACCCATGAAAGATGCCTCCAAAGGCAGTTGTCCTGCCTATCAGATTATATGATCAGGCAGGCAAACTTGCAGGGGACACAAGCTGTTTTCAAGTTTTAAAGGTGGAAGATGTTAGGGACCGCTTATTGTTGCTTGGTGTTAAAGGAAACGCAGCTCAAGGTGGGAATGAGTTGCATTTTCATTTCTAACCAAAAGTTGACTGAGCTTCATTCTTTTAGAGAAACATGTCACTCACATGTTTTCACATAATGTCGTCATGTGGAAAACCATACAGGCTAAGAAAGAAAAAAACAGAGCAGGGCAGTTGTTATCATCATCATCATCATCATCATCATCATCATCATCATCATCATACAGACGATGATATATGACGTTAGATGATTCCTTTAACATGAAGTCTAATGTTGCTTCATGATAAAGGAAAAAAAGAGGGGTGTTGGTGGGATTGATCAGGATCCTCTGTCATCTCGCACGCTACCACGCAGTCGTGATAAATGAACGCACTCTTGCTCCCCTATAGGCTGAGAGCTGCGCCATCATGTCCCCTTCTGTCATAAACAGCGGTGCTTTTACGGCCTCCCTTATAATGTTTTTCTATCGCTCCCAATGCAGCCATCCCGCAGCTTTTAGAGAAGAGAAGAGAAGAGAAGAGAAGAGAAGAGAAGAGAAGAGAAGAGAAGAGAAGAGAAGAGAAGAGAAGAAAAGAAAAGAAAAGAAAAGAAAAGAAAAGAAAAGAAAAGAAAAGAAAAGAAAGGAAAAGAAAAGAAAACAAAAGAGAAGAGAAGAGAAAAATGTGTTGCTCAAAATCAGTAATATTATACATGTTGTGTGTGTGTGTGTGGGTGTGTGTGTGTGTGTGTGTGTGGTGATTGGTGACAAAAGCTTAAAAACAATCAATTAACAGACAAAACGAATTTATAGTAAATAACATAACTTAAAAAATAAAGAAAATAAAACAAAATTCTATTTTATAATGAGTTACTAATAAAAATGTTTATCTTTCTTTTTGAGATTTTTGGTATTTCAAAGAAAAAAGCTATATTCAAATATGAATATTCATACAGGCATTTATCAACGTGGATAAATATGAATTTAAAATATCCAAGGAAATGACTACATGCGCCTATGTCTAATACAGGTATCAAAAAATAAATAAATGTTGTGAAATTGCGTCATCTCTATGAATGCTTTGTTTTGACTACGTTTCTTTTGTCATGTCACGTCATGATGTGATTTCTGTTCCTCTTCTATTTGTTCTAAACCTAAAAAATGTACCAGATTGTGATGTTTAGAGTTCAAGGTGCACTTTTGTTGAGTGGTGATCATCTATCATCATCAGTTGCAAAATCTCAAGCTGTGAAGTGATGTTTGTTTGTGGAAAAGCAGAAGAAATCGCACAAAACTGATGACAGGAGCACAAAAAATGTTGGTGTGTAACCGCTGAAACAGAAAAATGAGTTCTCAATTTGCATCCTCAACTGTTTATGCATATGTTTATTCTGTATATTATTTTTTTAAAATCTAGTAGTCTTGTATTGCTTTTTTTTTCTTACAAAACACCTACATGAACCATGGACCCGTTCTCCGCTTTTGTGTGATGAGGGGAACATCCATCCGCCTTAAATGGGACGTGTCGCGGGCCGCGCATGTCCCCAAGCACAAAAGACGATTGTGATTTAGACAAACATTGGGGTGGGAAGCATAAAGGCAAAGGTCAAGTCCTCTTTCAGTTCAAGTGTGCTGCGATTCACCTACAACACAACAGGCACAAAGAGTTGCTGCTTTACCTCCGTTTCCAAAAGGGCGGTGTGATTATACCCGCCTCACGCAGAAGAAGGAGGAGGAAGAGGAGGAGGACGCATCTCTAGACCTAATTCAGATGAAAATTAGAGGAGGAAACATCCACACTAACTGTGGCGTAAACGGCATGGAGACCCAACTTCCTCATCCAATAGGAAACTTCTCATAATTATCCTTACACGCATTAATGGTAAAACGAAAATTAAAAAGATCCATTGTTCTACAATTTAGACATTTGATCTGAATTGTCTTTCGCGTCCTTATTGCCGTACTGAATTATTTCCAGAACAGAGGGATTAGAAGAATAAGCAGTGTTAATTGCGCGGCAGGTATAACGAGCAGGTCTAATCCCTCTTTCTCTCCCCCTCTTTCTATTGAGTTTTTGTGGGCTTAATGAGTGGCAGGTAGGGCTGCTTCCTGCTTTCTCACATGCTCAAATAGGTCTCTCGCTGCTTGGAGTCCTGGACCCTGGCTGCGTACAGGAAACAATTGATTTTGAGCATAAAGTTAATTATGCCTGGAAATTAGACAGCTCTAGCGTCTGGGTAGGGACAGAGAGGAAAAAAGGAAATAAGAGAGACAAGGACGCGCTCCCAGCTACCAGACAGCAATACTTACCTTACTCTGCGCGCCTGATCTGTTTATTTTGGATTATATATATATATATATATATATATATATATATATATATATAGAGAGAGAGAGAGAGAGAGAGAGAGAGAGAGAGAGAGACTTAAGGATAATTTAGGCTTAAATTAATGTTTAAGTCTAAAAGAAAGAATCCCTCAAGCTTTGGTTCTGGTCTGGTCTGAACAGTTTCCTTGACCACACAAATCAGTGTATGAAGATAGCGCGTAAGCTCAAAGAATGTCGCAGTGGTGGGTTTATTATTGAAAGCAAGTGGGAAGGGGAGAGGGAGGGAATTTTAAAAAAAACGAATCTTATTGAAACTTTTTTTTTCTTTTGTTGAACTGACTCATGGACGAGGAGGATAAGCCTTACAGAGCGCCTTCTGAGAGCGAATAAAATTAGAGGGAAGTTCTCCTTTGTGTTAGGATCAAGTGTTCTGTAGTTCAAAAGATTCTCAAAGAACAAGTTGTAATAATAATAATAATAATAATAATAATAATAATAATAATAATAATAATAATAATAATAATAATAATAATAATAATAATAATAATCTACATATATTATTATAGCCTATTAAAATCACAAAAATAACTTAAAAAAAGATTAAATATTACTTAATTGACATTGATTCCATTACCAGACACGGAGTCGTTTGTTTCAATATTGCGCGTCTCCAAATGATTGACAAGGTAATAAACGCGTCATGCTGCTGCCGAGACATTTGCATTGGACATTGAAAGGGGAGGGGGATATGACAACCTTGACACGCTGGGGATTTGCTCTGTCAAATAAACACGTCTCCAAGGATCCATATTTGTCGCAGTGACAATGAAGTCAAGGTTCAGGATTTTTTTTTTATTATTATTATTTTTGTTGTTGATGGTGTTGTTGTAAGTTTTAGATTTTTGTGTCTTTTTTGCTTGTTCAGGTTCATTTAAAAAAAAATGTGTTTATAAGTTTTAAGCTGTTTTGCAATGATAATAAAACGACTCAATCAATAAATAAAACGAAAACATGGCCAGAGTTGAAATCAACTCCACGTTGGTGACAATTCTCCATAATTGGAGTCTTCCCTCTCTACTCCTTTACACCTCCTCTTCCTTTCCTGCTCTTTTCTTCCTCAGTCCAAGAAGTGCCTCTTGACGCTGCGGTAGTGGTCACCCAAGCCGAGCGTGGCAGCATTTTCTTCAATAACATTTTGCGCCTAATTTGGACTTAAAGTGCCGTAAGGGCTGCGTTAAAAAAACGAATAAAAACAATCTTTTTCTTTTTTTTTCTTTTTTTTTGCCAATTTAAAGAAAGCAGTAATGTGTATCTCGATGCTTTGTTGGAAGATTATTCGAAAAAAAAAATAATAATTCTTACAAACGTTTAGCACTTTTATAGGCTATTGGTATTATAGATGGAGGTCATTTGGTTTCCCACGGCGGGCCCACCTACAGCAGGTGATCCTCATGTCGCAACGTGTCAGCGGTGGCCTGACATAACTATAATAATAGTTAATAGAGCGTGATGTAAGGAATGGTATTAAAAACTCAACAAAGACATGTCACGAAGCAAAAGAGGAGAAAAAAGTCTATGTCTTCATTAGCTGCATCTCCAAGGACCGTCGAACATTTCATTAGTGTGTAATTTATGAATGTTTGACAAATATTAAAGAGTATGTAAATACGAGAGAGGCGTAATGTCTTTCCTGCGGGAGATGGCGAAATGACCCAAACTCTTTTGATGCTGCTAGAGTGATCACGGGCATTATACTGCTACTCAAACTGTGCGTTTGCGCGTCTGTTTGTGCGCAGTTTCCCCATCCGACGTGTGAAATAGTGCAGATAAAGCAATGATTCATAATGCTGGCAGCATTTGCATCTCCTAATACTGCGTGTTATTTTGATATATGATGATGTACTGTCTCTTTTATCGAGTGTGTGAACGCACTTTGGCCATTATGACTCTGACTAAATCAGTAGGTGGGTTATTCCCCCCCCCCCCCCCCTTTTTTTTTTTGTCCTTAAAACGGCCCATTTCCCTGTTTGTGAAGCACTTCCAGTAGGAAGCGAGGAAATGTTGCATTCTTGTTTTTATTTTAGTAGCGCTCTGGCTTTCACTATTTTCTTAAGCTGGATTTGTGCGTCTTGAGCATGGGAAATATGGATGTGTTCACTGAGTAAATCTCCTTTCTGAGCCTGATTTTACTTTTTTATAATATTTTCGAAGACATAACCCCAACTAAGTCTAAGTTCTTATTAATAATAAGCTGGCTATAATGAAACCTAACGTTTGCATGACAAACAAAGCTCCAGACGGGGAAAAAAATCCTCATAGATCAGATTAGTTTACTTTATAATCGCAAGACATCGGTCAGGACATGTTTTCTATTATTTCTAGACTTGAAAATGAAGAACTGTGTTTTAAGTAAAAAAGTTTTCACGGCTTCTCTAGCCTGTAAAGAACCTTCAAAAATAATTCGTATAGTCACATAAACCGGAATAAAATTTGGCTGAATGGAGAAAAGGCAACATCACCTTTCATCTAAATAACTTCAGAATGGGTTTGAGATATGAAAAGGTGTCAACAGAAGAGTAAACGTATTTATTTAGCAATAAACATTGTTACTTGTTTACAGCTTAAACAAGTAAAAATGTGATTGAAAAGACATTTAAACGAGTCTGTTAAGTTCTGTTTAACTCAGTTCATTTTAAATGGAAACTGTTTATAGCAAAAGCTCTTTTTTCTTAAAAAAAAAAAAAACCTGGACACAGAATATATATATATATATATATATATATATATATATATATATATATATATATATATATATATATATATATATATATATATATATATATATATATATCTGCATCTGTTTAAATTAACTTATTCTTGTCTATACAGCACTAAATTACAACAAATGTCTATGTAACCCAAATGGAAATGTACTGGAAAAGTGAACGGTGACGAATCATTTCAATTTCATCGTAATTCATGTTCAATCACGTTACGATCAAAACTTCGTACAGTCTCCGTTTGATTAAAGATGTTTCCTTCTAGGTTGATAGTTAAAAAGTGAAAGTTCAAAGAACACTTAAAGACGTCTATTAATCTTTAACTGTGCCTCAGAGGTTGCTGGGGTTGATCACATCGGCTAAAAAAAACTGACAGCTTTGGTTTAATATGACATTCTCAACTTTTCTCTGACCTCGATAAATACAAAGACTGGGAGACCTGAAACAACCTGAATTAATACATACGTAGACGTCAACTCTATTCTTTAAACGGTTTGCTCTTCATATTTTTTTTCTCTTACCAAACGCACGCATTCTGACTGAATAGACTCCAGCGACATTTGAACTAAATCTCTATCCATTTGAGGCAACAAGTTCTCCTCCTCACGCATGTGTAAAATCTGCTTGTTGGAGAAGGGGGAGAGGGGAGGGGAATAATACAAGTCATCACACGGCTCTTGCTAACTAGATAGTCCTCAACTCAGAACTGCCGAACCAAATGAGAGATCTCAGATCAAAAGAGAGCAAATAAGCGGGTCGCCCGATTCACTCACGCAGCTGCATTGAGAGCAGGGCCAACAGGCGTATCACGGTCTGAAAGGGAGCCGCTATTCAGGGTGCAGGTGTGAAGTATGTGGCACATTCTGCCATATAATGTGGAGGGTTGTTAGAAATCCGTGTTCGAGCCCTATATATACTGGGTGCGGGATAGCAAAGAGGGGTGATTCACACTGATTAAGTTCCTAAAATTTGCACAGGAGTGTAGGAAGGTAGAAGCATTAAATTATACATAGTGACGTGTGTATTTTGACTTCTCTTTACAAAAGCGAATCCATCCTGCTCATTGTTTTTATTAATTTATTTATTTTTATTATTCTTTTATGCGCACCAAATGCAGTTAATTCGGCTTTAAAGGCAGTCATAAATCTTTATCACGGACGCTCGTGCTGGCCAATATATCACAGTCAGCGTGATCGCGCGGTATCCCCTTTGGAAACTTAACCTTGGATGGTATCAGGGTGAAATATTTAATATTCGTGACAGCCTTTATGGTTGTGTTTAACTTATGCGCGGTGCGCGGTTTGGCTTTTGACCTTACCTTTGGGTATTCCATCGAGGTCCTGTAATTAAAAAGTGACGCGAATTTGCGAAAACAGGGACGTGGCTACTTATGTAATAATTCTAATTAATCTCATTGATCAAGTGAAGCCATCTTTTCTTCTTCCTTTCTCAGATTACTATTGCACCTGTCCTCAGCCTTGTCTGTTCTTTCCCATTACCATGCCAATTCCGGCCACTTCATTCCTGATAATTGTGACCTGGTTGGTGCTAGAAGTGCTGATGGTTTAGAGTTGGAGTTGGGTATAGGCGTGGAGTAAAAGAGGGAGGTGGAAAGCGGTGTGTGTATGTAAGGGAGGGTGGTGAGTGGGAGTGGGGGTGGGGGGTCCTTTTTACTCCAAGACTGCTAATCCCCCTATTAAAGGGGCTTTGTTCAATAACGCCGGACAGTTTCCGGAAGTCGGATTACCGCCTCCATTATTTTACAAAGAAATGATATTTCACACTCAAATGAGACCTTGTGTTGGACGCAGCCGTGGCGGTGACATTCTCTAGGAAGAAATGAAATAGATTCATTTTCTTTTGCCTTTGTAACGCTTTGGAAGTTGAGAACCTCCCATTTCTTTTCAGATCTTCGAACAACGGTAATTAATGTGGATATGTATTTCCGGTGAAACTGCCCTTCGGCCACTGGTTTCCAGGGACTGTTCGTGGTCACAAGGGTCTCTAGTGCTCTCTCACACACACACGCCCACGCACACACACCTGTTCTTGATTCTTCACCCTTAGGTTATTCTCAGATCAAAGGTCCCCAACAGAATCAGTGCGCAAAGATGATCATATTTACCTTCACTGGTAACTCATCCTTCCTACAAATTCAAACCATAAGTTTATACCTAGATGCATTCACATGTTTCAAAGATTTGCACACTATTAATTTACTCACTCAAAAACATATTGATCACAAATTATCCTGATAACCCTCAAGAAATAAACTTTAATCTGTCAATTTGTTTCTAAATATCACCCGGATTAAATTAATCTATTTAAAATTGATTAGTAGGACATGTTTGGTAATGTGTTGAAAAAAAACGGGAAAAAAACTGAGCTGTTTACTTATTATATCATAATGAATAGTGAAGGCATTTATGATGATGTATTTATTTGACATACCCAATTTCAAAAACAGTTTGCATATGACTCTTTTGATTGTTTTTGGTGTAATAAAACTGGATAGCTTACATTTTTATTATCATGGCTTATTCAAATAATGCAGCTTGCAAACTCAACTGACTTGTTATACATATAAAAAAGAGAGATTTTAAAAAACCGCGCTGGGGTTTGTCTTGGATCAGTACCATATTTGATACGTTAGGCATTTATGGTCATATTTTATTTAGATTACACATGAAAAAAACGTAAATATTAAATGGATGCAAATCATAAGACTGTATTTCAATAATGCTGAATTTCTCTATTTTGCATCAAAATTGACACCTTCGCCAATAATGGTGACGTATTTGTCCTATTTTCCCAGCCAAAAGAAAATAAAGTACAATTTCATATTTCCATATGGCGGAAATTTACTAAACGAAAGATAGCTAATAGGCCACTCTGATTGATAAGTTCATATCGGTCGCCTTTTCAGAATATATTGCTCTTAGTTTTGCAGCACAACCATATCTACATAGAAGCTGCGTCCATCCATTCCAGACAGCAGACTTTAAGGGACATAGCAACTTTGTCGAAGCAACTCTCGATTGGCGTTGTAGGGTTAATAAACATAAAGGTCACCAAGCGACTGCAGCACAGGCACTATCAAACGTGCAGAAATGATTCTCTAACTGTAGTTTCCGCTGTCAAAGTAAAATAATTTTATTCAAACTTCCAAACCGAATCCGAAAAAAAAAAAAAAAAAAAAAAAAAAGTTTTCAATATCTAATTGTTAATAGCTCACTGCTTTATCCAAGCTCGCCCTCTTATTTTCTAACCAAACCACCTTGTTTTTTTAAAACGTCGTACATTTTTTTCTATTTTGGTGCTCAGAGTTGAAATATAGAGAGACGATCACAGCAAATTGGCGACAAAAGGCTTTCCGTGTCATCAACGTCGTTCAGACGACCCAGAAAGAATCCCTCTGATACTAACTCCCCACTTCAAAGAATCGCTTTCAATTGAGATCCAACTCTTTTTTTCTCTCTCTCTCTTTTTATCTCTTTATCTCTCTCTCTCTGTTTTTCTCTTTCTTTTTGCGCAAGCGACAGGAGCTGGTGCAGGGAGAGAGGCATCCTCCTCCTCCTCCTCTTCTTTTGAACTGCTTTCCGTCATGAACTTAACCAAACTCTGTAAAAGTATCAGTTTTGCCGTTCCCCCCGTTCCCCCTGTCCCTCTTCTGGTTAAGTCAATGCCAGAGTGAAACTCTATGCGCCGCCAGAAGTCCTCCCCCCCCCCTCCCCCCCGTCCACCCACCACCACCACCACTGAACAGCTGAATTCTTCTTCGACCTACTTTCACTACAATTTAAAGAAAATCAAGAAATATTCCTTTTGCACTTCTTTGTAGACTATAATTAACTTCTCCCCTTGCAATTAAAACGCGTCGTTATCGCTAATGTATAGACGCAGAAATATGAGTGTCTTCTTTGAGCCTCGTTTTGCAAAAAAAAAAAAAAAAGTCCATTACGGTGACAAACAACCGCGTTTCAGCGGTTACTCCTTTGATTTTTTCTTAAAGTAGGCCTTAAGCAAAAGAATATATTTTTCCCCTTTCTTTTTGCCGCTCTGGTTTGCAGCATAAAGGATGTAGATTACCGTTTCCTACCCCATGGGTAGCAAATATTACATTCTTTGGAGCCAGCTTTTGAGTCCTTGGGACCTGGCCCCATATCATTTGAGTTTGACTTGGCTATTGCTATAGAAATCTTAATTCACCATGAGGATTCACCGTTGTGCAAAAAATAAAAAAAATGGTTTCTTTGTGCAAAATGGCTCTTTGAAGTCTGGATCCGAATATTGTAGCCTTTCATCAAACTCGCAGCCCACAGTCTGGGTCAAAGAAAAGCTGAGCTGAGTAAGTAAGATTTAACACGAGTAGAGCATAATGCACGATACTTTCCCTCTTCCGCTGGTAAATAAAATATAAAACTGTAATAGTAATTGCTGGTTTTCTGTAGGTTCAAAGACTTGATGAAAGATCTGTGTTGGAAAACTAATTTGGAAAAAAAATAGATATGCACACGTAAGGATTCTATTCAAACGAAGTATTGAGAAATGTTGACTTTTTTGTCCATATGTTGCAAAAATAATCTATTTCCCACAGATCTGCGTTGCTCAAAATTGTTTCACTTTCATACAAGATTTATTCCAAATACTCACAAAATACAAGGCAGTTCGGTACGCATTTAGTGCTCAATTTTTAGATAAAATAAAAATAAATTTAAAAACAGACAATGATACAAAAATCACCAGATTTCTTTTTTTTTTTTTTTTTTTTTTTTTACTTTGATAAAACATTTATAATTGACGTCATATACGAAATACTGTAAGCTTATGAAACAGCTGGGGTTTTTTATTTTTTTCTCCCTTTTTTGCACAAATCCATTGCAAATAAAATAAAATAATACAAAAAGATGTAAACCGCTCCTTACAAATCTAGTCAACATTCAAACACATTGAAACTTGTACAAAATTTACAAATGTACAATTCTGCTCCTGTTTTGAAAACATGCACTTTGGTTCGATCCTAAAAAATACCTCCATATCCGATTGAAAAATAAATAAAAAAATCATACTGAAGGCAGAAAGGGATTTTTTTGTTTGTTTTTGTTCGTTATTTTTCTTTTTCAAAAAAAAGTTGCACACCCTCATGTCTACAGCCTACAATAATGTACGACACAGTCTAATGAGATTTACACGACTCTCGCGACAAGTGGAACGGCTCGCAGGGGAAGCACCCATCCATCAGTTTTGGATAAACTTCATAATAATAATAATAATAATAATAATAATAATAATAATAATAATAATAATAATAATAATAATAATAATAATAATAATAATAATAATAATAAAATATATGCTCCTGTTACTTGAAAGCACGTCTGGAAGGATTGCTCATTTTCCATCCTTTGCAGTTAAGTGCGTCTCTTGGCTCTGAGTACCAGTTTTGGTGGCTTATCCAAAACAAAACAAGGGATTGGGGGTGTGCGGGGACAGGGGTGGGGGGTGGACCAGAGGGCCCTCACAGGTATAGAGGCACTAAAGCCAAACCATTTTAGAAGTTGAGTGTTTGGAAATGAGTGCTGGCGAGGAACTCAAAACGCGTCCCTTGGTTGGGGGTTCCTGTAAGCAGGTTCCTCCGAAGGGTCGGGCGTGGAGTGGCCGCTGGGTGGTGTCTGGCCACCGCTCGCACCTGAGCTGTGGCACACGTACCACTCGCTTAAATTAGCTGGCTGCTGCTGCTGAGATGCCCCCACTGGCGGCTCTGACACCATCGACGGTCCCCCGGCTGGCTCCCGACCCAAGTCCGAAGACGGGGACACCAGAGAGGGAGTGGACGACTCATAGCCCGAGCTGGGCGGGGGGGACTTGCAGTGCACCTTCATATGCTTCCGCAGGGAGCTGGGGTGCGTGTAGGACTTGTCGCAGCCCCGAACTTTGCAGTTGTAGGGCTTGTCGCTTGTGTGCACGTGGGAATGCTTCTTCCTGTCGCTACTGTTGGCGAAGCGTCGGTCGCAGCCGTCGAATTCACACTTAAAGGGTTTCTCGCCTGTTTGCAGCGTGGAGACACAATAAGACATAAAATGCATTAAATATTTGATGTTGCTCATTAACCGCGTAGATTCCTATTGCTAAATACAAGCGTTTCATTTGTTTGCTCAAGATGAGGGACAAAATCTCTAAGTATTCTGCTGAGCGTCCGCACATCGGTAGCGTTTTAACAGTTGGCATTAATTGCATTTGACTGCACTATGTTATTTTTACAGCTGAATCTGAGCAGTTGATCGGTTTGTGTTGATATGTAAGTGACTGCAAAATCAGTCAAAAGTCGTACCATTAGAAAAATGAATAGTTGTTATGTAGGTCGTCGACTTTTTTTAGTTATATGTGTAGTTGTTATCGAATGCTTTTTGTGGACATCATAATTCAAGATTACGTAATTTTTTCTATATACCTGGAAAGAAATTAGTCCTACTTATATAGCAAAATAAGAGTGCATGTTTTTTTGTTTTTGTTTTTGTAACTGTAGCTATATATGTAGCTATGTAACAACTGGATTAATTTTAAGCTTGCATTTATTGGTTCTAATATACAGAAGATGATCAACTGATTTTTTTTTTCTGTTGACTTATTTTTTGCTTGCATTGGGGTAAAATAATAATACAAAAAAACAGCCGATTACTATTACCTTCAAAAGAAATATGAATACGTGAAGTGGATTTTTTTGGGGTTGATGCATTTGAGGAGACTTTTATTTATTTATTTATTTATTTATTGCAAGGTATTCATTGCAAATCTAAACTTTCTAACATTTACATCTATTAATCATGTCCGTAGTCGCATTGACTAACGTTTTCTGGAGATGTGAGTCTTTTGGAGCGGGTTTCCTGTGCTCCTGCTGCCCTGTGTCTTTACCTGGCCACTGTCGACTTACACCTGACTGAAAACGCTGATAAATATTAAGAACAACACAATATCCCCTGGATATTGATTGGTAGCATAGGCTACCCGATTCTTTCCCAGCCCCTCAAACATGGACTGAATCTAAATTGGCTTCTTATTATTGAGTATTTCTGATTAAATATGAGTGAAAAGTGAGGGAGAAAGAGGTGGAAAAAAAGACAATCTGAATAAATTAGACGGAAATCATCCACCGCTGAGTTTTTTCTTCTTCTCCTCCTCCGATTAAAGCTTTTGAGAATATGTAATTGCCTCTGTCTAATTACACTTGCGGGTTGAATATCAATTTGACCTTCAGCTGTTGGGTTGAGAGAGCCAATCAAGGATATTAGTGTAGTACAAGAAACCGTTCGAGGAAACAGACCCCAGGGGCAGACCCTAGTCATAACCACACTTTCAGCTTGGGTTTTAAACATGATACCAAAAAGACCAGGCCCCTCGGGAGTCAACACACAGAAATAATTCAACAGATTTGTACTTAGGTAATGTGAGCAAATGATATGAATAATACATTGGGGGGTGAGGGGGGTGCAGGAATGGAGCAGAAGAAGGAGGGGTGGTGTGTGTATGTGTGTGTGGAGGGGGCTGGGGGAGTGCTGTAGTCACTGTAATCATTTACAAGTCTGACTCGACATTTTGAGGCCTTTATTTTCCTTCTGGCTCACAGAGGCAGGCAGCCATATTGACCCATTCGATTTTTTTTTAAAAATGCTACATCTGCACAGCACACACACAAGTCAGTATGCAAACTTCTTAAATACTAGTATACTCTGATCTGATCTGCACAAGTCAACTTGTTGCATTTGGTTTGCAAACCACTATTCTTCATCACACAGAGATGCAGTGCAGTAGATTAAGGCAGAAAAAAACTGCTCTAGTGACTCAATGCAAAGCACTCCAAATCCACCATGTAATTAAAAAGCAGTCGTCAAAAGAAGTGAAAAAAAGAACAAAACATTTTAATAAAGAAAAATCACCGTATCAGTAGTTGTGAAAGAGGCAACTCTCTCCAACTTTTGCTATCCAGTCATGGTTTGGCACACACTGAGCTACTCACACAAGACGTGACGTGGGCCTCCAGCTTTTGTACCGCGGTGTAAACAAGAGGTTTGAACCGTCAAACGCCTGAGTGAGCTGTACCATAATCCCACCACCCCCTCCAAATCCGCCCTTTGAGAAACTTGCATTACACTCTTATAACAGGTGCCTGTTGCGTACGAGTTATTGCAGCCTTTGCGAACTTTTAAAATCGGGGCAAATTTGAAAATATTGCGAAAATAGTTTTAGAGGTTAATAATTTATTCATGCAACTTGATGATTTTACTCCATACATTTTAAAAACCTTCAAAGCATTTTACTTATATGCATTTATTTTTATTTTCTTACCACTCACCTGTGTGTGTCCTTTTATGAATTTTTAGATTCTCGGATCTTGCAAACACTTTACCGCAGCCAGGGAAGGGGCAGGGAAACGGTTTCTCACCGGTGTGTACTCGAATGTGATTCACCAGTTTGTATTTCGCCTTAAACGGCTTGCCTTCCCTCGGACACTCTTCCCAAAAGCATATGTGATTCGCCTGCTCCGGTCCTCCGACGTGCTCCACCGTCACATGCGTGACGAGTTCGTGCATGGTGCTGTAAGTTTTAGAGCAGAGTTTCTTGGGCGAGTGCTCCGGCTCCAGCCACTTGCAAATCAGCTCTTGCTTTATCGGTTGCCTCATGTAGCGGAAAAAAGCCCCCGATCCTCCGTGGTGGTGGTGGTGGGGATGGTGCGGGTGGTGGTGGTGGTGGTGGTGGTGAGCGCCGAGATTCATGTTTAGATTCAGACCGCCGTAGCCGTGCAGAGGCGAGGCGGAGAAGGGATCAGCCCTGGAGCTTGCTACTTGACTCAAGTGATCAGACCGAACATACATTTCTCCAGGTAGTCCTAACCTTATTTGTCCATTCAGCGCCTGGCCACCCGGTGATCCGCTGGAAGGCTGCTCGTGGTGGAGTCCGGAGAAGAGGGTGGTGTGGTTCCCTGCGTCAGGGTGGTGACCATAGTGTCCGGGATAGCTACCTGTTGTTGAGACAAACATTCCGTGGTGAGAAGCTGGACCAGCAGTCTGGTCGGTCAGTACCGGCATGGCTTGAGCCGTCAGATCTCTCCGGATGAGGAAATCCCTACCTGCGGATAGAGCCTGGGCAGTATGGGGCATAGAATAAGGGACCGACGTCGGCTGAACCGGGCCAAAAGCTCCCGTTTGACTGGAGACCACTTCACTGTGGCCTGCCATATGATGATTGTGGTGGTGGTGATGGTGGTGGGGATAATGATGGGCTGGGCTGATTTTGAGGGCCGCGGAGTGCCCCATGTGTTCTGGCCCGAATGGACTCGGCCCCAGGCGGGGTTCCGCAGTAATCTCCCCAGGGTGCGAGTGAGCCATTGAGTGTGGATGGCTGCCGAACCCCGGGAAGCCTGTCACGCTCTGAGGGGTATGGTGGTGATGATGGTGATGGTGGTGAGCCCCTGCCAAGTCAACTAATCTCAGCGCCGTGTTCCGTTTGGAAAACGCAGGGTCCATCACGGGGCTTCCCAAAGCATCCACGCTCATTACTTCCTAATTTTAGAATAACTTGACAGCAGGCAAAATAATAATGATGATGGCAAATATATTTTAATCGCAATGAAAAAAAAAAATAAAGTAAAAAAAAAAACTTTATAAAGTTAAGTCTATCTGCAGACAACATGGAATCCCATTCGGTTGAGAGGCAGCAGCAGGACGCTTTGATACTGAATAGAGATTCATGGTAGGCGCTGCAGCCCGTGGAGCCAAACAATCACCCCGCGCTCTAATTGGTCAGAGCTCTGTGATTGACGTCACCAGTGACAGTTCCCAACGTGATGAAAAATGTCTTAGTGACAGCGAGCAGCCAGTGCGCATGCGCTGTGCTGGAGGCAGCGCTTGCGAAAAATAGTTATGCAAAGGTTATTATAGAATATAACTATTAAAAAGTTTATCCGGATATAGGGTGTTTTTTTATGTTGAGGCAGCAAACAAAGGCTGAAGTTAAAGGATACATCCTCACCCCTTTTATTTCTTTCCGCGGCTACATGAAAGAGCGTGCATATTGACATAGGCTATATATTTATAAAGTTATGTAGATCATAAATAATGCAGTGATATCTTCATTTTGAACCGCAACGCGCGCAGCCCCAACTAGACGCGCAAATTACGCGCAATTTTACGCACGTAAAATTATCGTTGATAGTAGTGGATGGGATAGAAAAAAAGTTGTGCAAAGAATAGCACCGCGTGTCGAGCTTTAAAATAGACCGAAGCAAAAAAAAAAAAAAAAAAAAAAAAAGTTAAAAAGCGCTTTGTAGGAAGATTCGTATTGAAATATGCAGCCGCCCTTGCTCCGCAGCGTCTGCAGTGGAGTTGGCTCGCCGCTGTAGCCCCAGGGAGATCCGGATCCGTATCTGTGTGTGTTCACCGGCTGAACCATTCGGGCGACCCGCGGCTATGCTCCCGGAGAGGATGAAAAATATAATGGACGGGACCTGTTGTTATGATTCGGAGCGATTTTTTTCCTCTTTGCGTTAGACCTAAGGACGGCAGCAGATGAGGGTCACAGGAGGCGGTTCCGTCGAAGATTTTTATTCCAAAATAAAACGAGTGTGCTGTGAGTATTACAGGGAATAACATTCTCTCATACAATAATTTCTGGTTTGATCTGAATACTGAAAGAAAAAAATGTTTGGGAATTTTATTTTAGCAACCATTGCGGACATTCTATTTTAATTCGCTGACAAATGTGATCGTTTAAAAAAAGTTAATATAACAGTGAGCTTGCATGGTTAGACATTCATGAAACAAAGTTGCAGAATCAATAACAATTCCATGGGCGGTGAAATGTGGATTTTTCTTCTTGTTATTTAGACCAAAACTTCAATCACTTCTCTGCTCTATAGGTTTTTAACCTGCTTATTTTTTAAAAGCTGTTTGAACACCTCACGTTTTTCAACGTTTGGACTATATTGTGCGTTTAATATTTATGATAAAAACTCAAATGTTAAGAAGAAATGCTCTTTTAAAAGTTTTCGTATAGAGAACAGGTCGCTTTGGTGTTAACTTTAAGCTTTTACATATGTTTTTGAGATTAAGCTGAAAGTTATTCTTTAAGACTAGAGAGCATTAATTTAATCTCATTGTTTTTCTTTTATGTTTGTGCTAAAATGAGGTCCGAATGATGACAGGAGCGTTTAGGTGACTTTCCTTTTTCTGATAAATGAAACAAAGTAAAGGTATAAAATGAATTTAATGCTCTTGCCTGGTTGATTATCATTTCTCAGTACTTCAAATTAAAGATAAAACTGCACTGTTATTTTACATTTGCCACGAATTGATCTGTCAGTGCCTTCGCTGACAGCATCGCGTTAGATCATAAGTCAATATTTGGAGACGCGGTGGATCCCGAAGACGTTTATTAAAAGGCCTTTACGCGCGACCGACTCACAGCTGCAGAATTCAAAGAGGGGCATCACAGCAACAGTGAGCAGTGTAATGCAAAACTTGGTCGGCAAGGGGGCTATTTCTGATCCAAGTTGAGCATGCACTCACTCAATGAGTCACCGAGTAGCTCTTGGCGACATGGAGGCAGGAAAGCTGCACAGGATCATAAACATAAACGCCACATATTGTAGCGACATCTCATAAAGTGGTGTTGGCTTTAAATCTGCTGTAAATCCGTGACAATAAACATGGTGGTCCCATTTAAATTCTGCGCATTCTAGTTACTGCATTAAACAAGAATTGCTCTTTCAATTATGCAACATTCTTTGCACCTTGAAATTAAGTCACTTATTCATTTGAATAACTTTTGCTCAACATTTTTGTCACCCTGATTTATGTTTATTCTCACTTGTTGCTCATTACCTGCTGTTGTGTCGCTTTCAAATTTGATATCAAGTGAGATCTCTTTGAATTTTGCAATGCACATTAAGTACATGCCTTAAGAAAGCCCCCAAAACCTCAAATCTGTACTCCTGACCTTTTATGTTTTCTTAAAGCATTTTTCTTTTCTTCTTGTTCGTATTCATACCAAACCTTCTCCTCTTGGATTTCCAAGACTGATTTGGAAAAGCAGCGTTCAGATTCTAGAACACAATTCGAGTGACCCTTGGTCTGGGTTGTTTCTTTTGGCCCGGAGGCTCCTGCGGAGAGAACACCGCAAATCCCACTTGATAACTTCGACAACCCCATGGACTATATGCACCACTGGCCTGTAAAGAAGGGGCCATGTTGCTCTACCGCAAGCAGGCGAATCGCGATGGACGCATTAGGGATTGTGGTATAGGTCCAACTTAAACACTAATGTGAAAACCGAAAACACAGATGTTCCACGATTTAGACAGGCAAACAAGGTATTCAGATTTTGTTATCCTCTGAGGTAAAGTGATAATTTCATACTAAAACAAAAAGCAGAAGGTCGTGTCTGTGGTTAGACGAGACTCTCTGTTAGTCTTTAGAGAAACATACTTGAAATGAAAAAGTCTCAATTTTTTTCTCCAAAACTAAAAAGCTTCTATCTGAGAACAATAACTCTCCTGACTACTAGAAGCCCATTCAGGCCAAAAATTATTATTTTTCTTTATTTTATGAAACATTATACAGACAGACTTGACGATCTAAAGTCCGTTGTCAAAGTGCTTAGTTGAACTAAATGTTTCCAATTACGCATCAAAGGGCTGCTTTTCCCAATTTAATGTGGTTGACAAAGAAAATGTAACACTTTATGGTTATCACGTATTTCTTTATGTTTTGAGGTAATATATGCCACGCTAGCCCCCACCCAACTATTTAGCCGTTTAACTAAATTCCCAGTCAGCAATCTGAAAATATCTGCGACTGATGATGTCAAGAGACATGGACGTGCGGGCCACAGCATGGTGGATTGTTATTTGGTGAGTGCATGTTATTGGGGAGCACCAATGAACGAGCAGCTGCAGCTCCCACGTGACCGCCCCCTCTCCTCTCCCATTCATCAGGGCTGGACTGTGTTGTCTTTTCAATTCATTTATCTGCAGGAATGATTGCGACTATCAGTCTAGAGCTCACCGTCTGACTGAGGAGGTGAAAGTAGCGCCACAGGAAGATAAACCGCAAAAAGACAATATTACATGTAGTAAATACATGGTTTTTGCGTATGCATCGGATGAGCGGTGCAGGGGAATTCCTTCCGTCGTGAACGAAAAAAAAAAGTAAACAGAATTCGTTGGATTCGAGTTCAGAAGAGATAAGCTGCAGAGAGAGAGGAGGAGGAAGAATATCTGCGCGTGTTTTCTTTGAGTTCTGCGCTCAGTCGTCTCGAAGAGTCAAGACTGAAGATGCTCTTGGACGCAGGACCGCAGTATCCCACCATAGGAGTCACTACTTTCGGCTCCTCTCGGCATCACTCAACAGGAGAGGTGGCGGAGCGGGAAGTGGCGCTGGGGATCAACCCTTTCGCGGACGGCATGGGCGCCTTCAAGATCAACCACAGCTCCCACGACATCAGCTCCGGGCAGACAGCGTTCTCATCCCAGGCTCCCGGCTATGCAGCGGCGGCCGCCCTGGGACACCACCATCACCCGACCCACGTCGGTTCCTACTCCACGGCGGCGTTCAACTCCACCAGAGACTTTCTCTTCAGAAATCGGGGTTTCGGGGACGCGGCTGGGGCGCAGCACAGCCTGTTTGCCTCCGGCAGCTTCGGGGGGCCGCACGGACATTCGGACGCGGCGGGGCACCTACTCTTCCCAGGGCTCCACGAGCAGGCGGCGAGCCACGCGTCCTCCAACGTGGTGAACAGCCAGATGCGACTGGGCTTCTCAGGGGACGTGTACGGCCGGGCTGATCAGTATGGGCATGTCACGAGCCCGCGTTCCGATCACTACGCATCCACACAGCTACACGGCTACGGCCCCATGAACATGAATATGGCTGCGCACCACGGAGCGGGGGCCTTTTTCCGCTACATGAGGCAGCCCATCAAGCAGGAGCTCATCTGCAAGTGGATCGAGCCGGAGCAGTTGACAAACCCCAAAAAGTCGTGTAACAAAACTTTCAGCACCATGCACGAGCTGGTGACTCACCTGACAGTGGAGCACGTGGGGGGGCCTGAACAGACGAACCATATCTGCTTTTGGGAGGACTGCTCCAGAGAAGGGAAGCCCTTTAAAGCCAAATACAAACTTGTAAATCACATCAGAGTGCACACCGGAGAAAAGCCCTTTCCGTGTCCGTTTCCCGGCTGCGGCAAAGTGTTTGCACGATCGGAAAATCTAAAAATTCACAAAAGGACTCATACCGGTAAGAAATGGCAAAAAAATATTCTGCCAAATCGGTGCTGACAAAATCCCATCCGAAACATGCATGCGGTGGTTATTTACTACAGTAGGGCAGCTGGAGCCTGCAAACTGACATGCGATGCTTTACAGCTGTCGACAGAAAATACTTTCACTGCAAAAATATTGTTTAAATGTAATTTTAACATTAATGAATTATATGCAGTGCATGCGTACTACACAATGTTTGATCACAACTTGTAAAACCTCCCCCCCAAAAAAACCATGCATTTTATCGTCTTTAAAAATCAAAACAACAACAACAAACCAAAAACATATTTCATTCCTTCCATTATTTAGGTGAGAAGCCTTTTAAGTGCGAGTTCGACGGCTGCGACAGGAGGTTCGCAAACAGCAGTGACCGCAAGAAACACATGCACGTCCACACATCGGACAAGCCATATCTGTGCAAAATGTGCGACAAGTCGTATACGCATCCCAGCTCCCTCCGAAAACACATGAAGGTAAAAGAAAAAAAAGATACTAATATTGTAAATTATATATACGTGTGTGTGTGTGTGTGTGTGTGTGTGTGTGTGTGTGTGTGTGTGTGTGTGTGTGTGTTTCTTTCTCTTTGCAAAATAACATTAGAAACTTATTTATATGTGCTACAGTAAAATGTCGTTTTCTTCTCTTTTTATGTGTAGTTTTTTTATTTAGTTTTTTTTAATCAGATACAATTTTATTCTTTTTGTTACAGTGTCTTTTTTTGTTCTTTTTTTGGTTTGTTTGTTTGTTTTATTTTTAGCAAGATAAAGAAAGCTAATCCTTTCTTTTCTCAAGCGCAAAATGAGATTAGGATTTGAATGAGAATAATTGAGCTTTACTTTGTTTTCGATTTGTGAGCATGTCCAAAGCAGTCATGTCAGAAGTAAAATAGCATCTCTTCTCTGCTTTTTGCTTCTAAGTAAAACCAGTGTACTTCCTCCACCTCCCCCAACTCCCCTCTTCCCTCCTTTTCACTATCCCAGGTCCACGAATCCACCAACCCTGGATCGCAGCCTTCCCCAGCTGCCAGTTCAGGGTACGAGTCCTCCACGCCTCCCACCATCGTGTCACCGTCCACAGAGAACCAGAGCAGCAGCTCCATATCACCAGCAGCTTCAGCAGTCCACCACACAACCAGCCACAGCACGCTGTCGTCAAATTTCAATGAATGGTACGTGTAAATATTTTTGAAAAACGCACAAAAGACAATGGGAAATTTATGAAGACATGAGGAAAAAAAACAAATAAACTTTTTCGACCTTTCTAAATCAGAAAGATGGACTAAGAAAAAAAGCAGGGGAGGTGAAGTTAAAGACTGTCATCATGCATGGACAGAAACACGGTCAGCTCCTCCTTTTACTGAGAGACTGTACAGAAGCAGATCTCAAAAGAAAAAGCATGCTATCTCCGAGTAGAGGCCTGATTTTTTTCCCTTTTCGTTTTGCTTTTTTGTAAATATGGATTTCACCAAACTGGAACCTACAGCAAGAAAGAAAAAAAAAGGAAATGTAATATTTTATTTTGTAAATATCACAGTTTTAAGCGGGGGAATTTGTGAAAAATGTAATGGTCCCTTAGATATATGAGGATGGCCTCTAAGGTTACTGTGGGGGACAAGAATGTTTAGTTGTGTACCAAAATGTGAATTATTCAGTATTACTACAGTCTACACGTCGACCTAACCGACTCTTAGTATTAATGTCTTTTTGTAGCCTATCCAGTGCAGCATATTTTTATTTTTTTTATTTTTTTCTTAATTTTCGTCCAATTAAGGTCCAGTTTGAGTAGCACAGAGTATCATTGTTGTTATTTAATGTCATGTCGATGAATCGTGTAGTGAAAAGAAGAAAAAAAAAATCCGTGTCAATCTGTTTATGTACGTGCTAAATATATATATAAAAATCTGTCAATTGCTCTGTCTGAGAGGAAGTATTATTCCATGTAAAGTATGGATTTTTCCATATTTATCCGCATGTAAAAGGGCCGGTAACATGTTACAGTATGATCGGTATTTATGGAGAAATGCGCTCGTACAGTATGTCAAATTTTAGTTTACAATAATAATATTAATAATAATAATGAAAAAAATGTTTGGATACATTTCGTACTATATTAAAGGACTGTAAAAATACAGAACATGCATTTCATTGGAGGTTATTGGGGGTTGATTTTTAAATTACACTGAAAAAAAGTACCAAATTAGATATTCTATGTAAAGTAATTTATTTACGTGAATAATTCTAAAGCAGATAAGTTAAAGTCTTCATTATAATGACGTGTGTGTGTGCGTATGTGTGGGCGTTTGCGCGCGTGTCTGTGTGTGTGTGTGAGAGAGAGAGAGAAAGAGAGAGACCGAGGGAGACAGAGAGAGAGAGTAATGGAGAGATGGCGAGGGTGTGTGTGAGGTGTGGTGTGTGTGTGTGTGTTAGAACTTTCCTGACACTCGATAATAACTACTAAATTCACTTCCCCCCTCTTTCTCTCTTTCTGCTGCTTCTGGATCTTCTGTTTATCCAAAATTAACATCCACCGCTCTGCCCTCCAGTAATGCGCAAATTAAATCGATTAATCACGGCTGTTGTTCCTCGGTGGATAAAACCGGAGTAAGCTATTTTGCGTTACTTAATTGTTCGGGAATCTAATTTTCAAATCTAATTTATTTTCTTTTTCCTTTTTCTTCTTGCGTTTTTTTTTTTCCGGATTTCCTATCCTAGATTAAGATAAAAAAGAAAGAGAGAGAGAGAGAGAGACAGAGAGCGATAGAGACAGAAAGAGAGAAAGAGAAACAGAGAGAGTAAGAGAGAGGGAAAGAGGGAGAGCCTAGGAGTCAACGTGGGACCCCTCCTCCCCTTCTCCACTCATCCCTCCTTTTTCCACACACACTTCATTGTTCCTGGCTGCAGCTTGCTTGACCGCCCCATTAGGCAGAGATCACATCAGCAGCCGCCACTGATCATGGTTAACACTGCCAGGGCGCACGGATCCGCCGCGATCTGTCAGTCTGCAGACACATGCAGCCGAAATAAAAATGTAAACCCTAAAAAAAAAAAGAAGAGAAAAGAAAAGAACAACTCAAAACGCTGCAACACAAAGCAGCAAAGCAAGCTTCATATGAGATGATTATGCTGGAAATGTATTGAAATGTATTCATATTTTCTTTTCACGGACTATTACACGGGAAGATAAATGAAGGATGGCAATAAAATGACTTTTTTTCGACTCTATTTAACACTATCTATCTATCTGGACTCAGTGCAGATGCACCAATGAGGCACCGCGACAGGGGGAAAATTCGCACTTCGCTGGCCGAGGAAATCACTTAGCAGCTTTATAGATTAAAACAAAACCAAAAAAAAAAAAATCTATGTGGACGCGTACATTTCGTTTACAACTATGACCGACTTTCAGATAAAACGGCTTTGTTTGTCATTGAAATCCAGCTCCGTTGCCATCATTTACGAAAGGGAAGCGCTGGAGCGTTAAAGACTTCCCAAGATGTTAGGAGTTTTTATATGAATTCCTGCTCAGCCCCTGCTGCACATAGCTGCAGATTTGAGTTGATTGTTCTTCTTTAATTGTGTGCAGAACTTCACAGTCAACAACAGGCATGCAAAGGAGGTGCTAGACGCAACTGGGGCATAATGTCGGAATATAAATAATTTCAAATTTCACTTTTTTACTTAAATACTTATTTGTACTCCAATAGTTTGTTATCAATTTGGAATTAAAAATAAGCAGAAGAGAACAACTTTTAAGGCAGGAGAAACGCAATTTTTCTGACTAAAATACATGGTCTAAATAACAAGTTTCAAGTCATCTTCAGCATGAGACGATCTTTTTTTCTGGAACCACAAGCTCATGTTTCAAAAATGAGCTGAAACATTTTTGTTACATTCTAAACTGTGCGATGCCGTCAACAACCATCCAATAAGTTTCGTGCTGAATAACTAAATAATAGTGGTACCACTACAAAACGGTTTTAACCATAAAATGAAGCAACAATAATTTGCAGACTTACCTTTGAACAGAACACAATTTAAAACAATTAATGGACGTTATGGTACAGGTTTGTTGTACACCTTCCTGAATTTAATACATTAAGAATGTGTGTCTTTTTTTGTAAGAATAATAATAATAAAAAATGTTGATCAATGAAGAGTATTCCACTATACTCAAGAATAATATCCCGTCTTGGTTCAGGGTCCAGTCCTCTTATTTTTCCTGGTTGGTCAATGTTATTCCAGTGAATCACATTGTTTTTAGAAGGCGTTTCATATCTGTAAGGCAATATCAGTGGGTTTATTGCGAAAACCATAAATTATTGCCATTGTTCTAACAGTAAATTAAAAACTACAATTTTCTTGTTAAATCAGCAGAAATGTTGTACAGTGTAACTTGCTGCTCCTGTGTTCAAACATGGACAAGCAAAATTTCTACGATTTTTGGAAAGTTTTAGAGTGCATTTTTATTATTATTACATGTAGCTTCACGAATCACTCTCACCTGCACAAACAGCACTGAGCACAATTTAGTTTATTATTATTATTATTATTATTATTATTATTATTATTATTATTATTATTATTATTATTATTATTATTATTATTATTATTATTATTATTATTATTATTATTATTATCCAATATTTAGGATATTTAGGCAATTTATTTTATTCAATGTTCACACATTTTTCTTGGATATCGGATCGGGGAGTTTTATGAAGTGCACGAACCCTAGTAAAAAAAAATGCTTCGTAACTCCTATGGTCTTGCCTGCCAGTTCGACTTACAGAAAAAAAATCCGGTCTTTGAACGTCCTACTTAATTTCTATTTAATTTCAGACAGGTTTTACACTGTGAACCTATACACTGCAAGCAATCACATCCATAATAAATAAATAAATAAATAAACAAAAATAAAAAGCTCGTAAAAAATGTGTTGACGACAAGTTGCTCAAATAGTATGGCGGGGTAGGAGACGGGCAGGGGGGACACGGGGCATCCAAAACATCTACTTCAGATATATTTACACGCACGTCTGGAAATGACAACCGTTCCAGATATCTGAGAAGGCGCAAGTGCCACCGTCATGAATATTTATCAGCAGCACTTCACTTGTGGCCAGCAAACCGAGCCTGAAGAAGTGTGTGTGCTAGCAATGGTACAGGCGCAGTCTGCAGCTTATCTGCGCATCAGAAAGCTGCTGCTCACACATTTAGAGGCAGAATTGTCTGTTTGACAACAAACAACAGTCGGTGCATGGGTGCAGACTGTCGCGGCACGTTTGGAAAGAAAAGGAAACATGAGGAGATTTGTTTCTCGTGCTTTCTTAGGTTCTGATTTCAGAGGGAAGTGTTTTTTTCTCTTTGCAGACATTTATTTTAAACACATGCAATAATATTTTGCAGATAATTTCAGGCTTAAGACTATTTTTTTCTTAAAAAAAAAAAAAAACAAATTGTGGAGGTGGGGGTGTAGGGGGGGGTGTCTAACTGTAATTACTACACCCTTATTACTGAGCAGAACCAAATCAATAAATTCGACATTTGCACTTGGATTTGTTTTTTTATTTGTTTGTTTGTTTATTTCATTATTTTTATTTTTCATTGTTTTTTGCAAAAAATAATTAATTTAGGGAGTAAAAGAAACGTCGCTATCCATTTACTGTATCTGTCTGGAGATCCAGACAGAAAAGGTCAAATTCAAGTCAAGGGCACTTTAGTGCACTTTATTAGTTTGCAGGCATTTATAAAACCGTCACTTTTATACAGTTTCAGCCATAAAGCGAATCAATCGAAAAAAGATACTTACAACAAAAATCCAAATGGTGTCAGGAATTAATATTCGATAGTCGTTTATCTCTTCTATATTTCCCATTATTATTCTACAATTGACTTAAAAAAAAAAAAAAAAAACTATTCGCATATCGAAAAAGAGTTCAAGTAATTAAATTCTATTTAGCATTTTAAACCAGGATAGTCATTTCATAAGTTTCACTGCATAACTGGTATTAACCCTTAAAGGACTGTACTGAAAATTAATTTTATATAATTTCATTAGCTTTCCTGAGCATTTGTTTCCCCTTGTGTTGTCAAAACGTTCTCCACCCCATCATCTTCATGTGTGCAGATGTTAACTTCTAGGGCTGAGCAAAGGCATGAAAGATTATTTGAAGCAATAGTTGAGAAACTGGTGCCTTGTATTGTATCTAGGATTTGTTTCTTTATTCTCATTGTTATTACTCTATTATTCTTAATTATTATTATTATTTACTTATTTAGCCATGTCACAGCTTGGGACATTAATCTCCGCTTTGCTGCCGCGATACCAGGGATTTGGGGAAGAGAGGAGGTTCGTTAGAGTGAAACATAGGCTCACGGTGACCCCCTTCGCATCAGTTGTGAAGTCTGACACGCCATTAAAGTTGAGAGTGCGCGGGAGATTTGTGGAGGCACTGACACGGTGTCCTCGTGACGCGTCTCCATTTTTTTTTTATTGACTCGTTGCTAAATGAGGCCACTCCAATTAGCGTTCTGCGGCAGCGTGAGACCGCTGCGTACCTCTGAAGTCTCACGGAAAACAAACACGCATGTTCATACGTTGCTTTCTCTGGATAAACATAGAAAAAGGAAAACCGTCGGAACGGACTTCAATGTGGAGGATACATGTAATATGACTCTGCTATACCGCTCTATTCGTCAGATTCTGGCTCATTTCAGATTTTCTTTTTTCTTTCCTAGTTAATCTTATCTAAATTCCCAATAAACCTATATCATTTTTTACATGTCGTCAGCCGTTTTAAATATTGACCAAATACCAATTTTAATCCAGACGTCTACTTAATGCTTGGACATTGTTAAACAAATAACATGTAACACGTTGAACGAAGATAATGTTCAATATTTTTGTTTAGAACAATTATGATCAGGAAAAGTGGGATCATTGGCTAAAGATATCGTTGGACACATGCCACAGTTTTAGAGCAAAAAAATATATTTTCCAAACATTAAGCTCCATTTAAGAGCTAAACCAAACTCCACATATTAATTTCCACCACATGTTGGTGGTGTAGGTGGAAAGCTCATGTCCTGGCAGTATTGCTTTTAATGAATTAATCATTTGCCCATATTTTTTGATTTAACATACATATGGTGCTTTAACGTTGCTCAACGGAGAGAAAGTCCTCTCCCTTACAAAAGTCGCTTATCGACATCTGTTTGTCTGGTAAGTCTGAAAATGACACCTTATTCTGCAGTGAGGACGACCAGCCAAAGATAATCCGGAACAGCTTTGAACTGATCCTTTCTGCATCACCATGCATTGTATCATCAGAGTGAAGGTGATTTTAGGTGAAATCATAGCTGGAACTAAAACCTGCCAGGATATAACTCTATTTTACAACACCCTAAGTGTGATATGGACGAATCTTACAATTCTCATTTTGTTTTCAAACAATGACTTCAGATTATTACCTGATTCACTTTTATGTGGAGAGTCAACTATTTCTCTAACTTAAAAAAAAAGACAACATCAGGCCTCTAGATTGATATGTGAAAGTCGTAATAAAAAGCACCTTTTATGTGGCAGTATTTCTTCCCGAATTCAGTATGAACATGTCATCAAGTCAAACAATCTCTCTATCTTCTTCACATGCACAGAGTCTCAGGGTTACTGGTTTTTTTCCCCTTTCTATTCTATTTTGTCTTTTCTTTTCTTTCTTTGGGCTGCGGCCCAAAGCCTTCCAAATATTTTTCAGACAACGAGCAATAAATATAAGTTGTTTTGCCTGCCTTGTGTTTTGAGTGAAGATATTTTAAATAAAACGAGTTGCATTTTCTCACTCCCTAGTGGCTGAATCATTCCAGGAAAAAAAAAAAGTGTGCAAAGAAATAAACTGGATTCATAATTCCCCTGGTTACTCGGTTTGTGCAAACACAACGGCTGCTATTCTCTGTGGTAATGTCAACATATACTATCTTTTTTTGGTTATGTGTGACTGAATCTGATGAACAAGTATAGCAATTCAAGAAAGCTTTAATTGCCTTGTGTTTGTCATGTGCACATTTGGACACTTTCCATCCTTTTATTATGAAAGCTCTTCTGATCCAGAAACGGTTAAGAATGGAATAAAACTGTTACAGTGTTCTCCATCCAGAACTCAGCCCCTGACCCCCTTCCCCAAACCCGATAGTAAAATTTTATTACTTGCTGGAAGCGTGCAGCTAAGCTAGAAACATATTATCATTCCCCATTTGCGATGACCTTTCAGTCATTCTGACATCTTATCTGTAGGATCACAACACTGCTAAGCAACAAATCAACAGCTGCCAGCTAATGCCAATGCTTCAATCCCAAGCCATCTCTGCAGAGCGTGTGTGCACCCATTTACAATTATACAAGCAATGCAGAAAGAGGGCAATTAAAGGTAAAATTTGGCAACAGAATGCGGAAATCAAGGTATCATCAGCGTAAAGGAGCACTTGGCACAAAGCATTTTTTTGCCAGCTGCATCAGCGGGACACAGGTGGAAATGCAAGGCGGGCGACTGTGAGAGCCAGGAAAGACTTGGACCCTGAACGTGTCTGTCTGTGTGGGAGTGTTTGTAGGACTCTGCACCAATCTAACACAGCCAGGATATATTACATGATGCTGTCAGAGGAAGGAATTTGGACAACCAAGCCCAAACTGATTCCAAGAGAAGAGGAATGCAAAGAAAACTTCAAAACCAAAAGAAAGTAAACAAAACAGTGGCTGCAATGAATTCTAAGAAAATAAAACCAATGAAAAATGCTTCAGCTTATGGAAGTTGTCAGTCCTAAACTAAGTGAGATGTACTTAATACTTCTTGGCAAGCCCCCAGTGTGCAGCACATAGCCCCGACCTGTTTGCAGCAGTTGACTCCAGCTCCATTTTTACATCTCTGACTCTGACCTACTTTGATCCCACAGTTTACTCAGTGATACCATGCGAGGTTTCAGTGAGAATAGATACAAATTGGTGATGGAATAGTGTCACTTTGGTCCCAGAAGCTGCAATGACCTCCATGATCTCCTGACATGGGATATGAGAAAACACCTTTTTGACGACAAGAAACCCATCCAGGAGGTTTAAAGCGATTACATATTGTTATTAACACACAACAATGTGATATTGAAGTTAACTCGTAGATATGTAAGGGTTAAGGATTCAAAGCACATACAACTCAAGATCTAGTTTCGATAAAGATGCATATATGAATCAAACTTTACTTTCTTTTCTTTTCTTTTCTTGTTGTAGTGGGTATTATCAACAAATTCAGACTTTCATTAGTGCACCATTTTATATTTTCACAAAAAAGATTTATCTGTTCTAACCGAGTAACCAACCGCTTGACAGTTGCAACTGTGATCGTTAAATTTGTCTGCTAATATTAATTTATGAAGAAAACATTTTCTGCATTACAAGGCTTGTGTGTGTGTTTTTTCTTTCTTTTTTTTTTCTGCTTCCTTCCAGCTGCCCGTTGCTCACTCACGGCTTGATTGATAACAATTGGCCCAAATCTGCTGGGTCCAGGTGTTTGCTGTTTATTATTTTCCCTCCTTCTCCAATTAATCACTAATTGGTGTTTTCCACCTGCGATGGAAATTATTATTTCCTCACTTCTGGCAAAATCCTCACAGCAATATACTTTCTTGGAAGGATAAATATCAAAATGCTTATTGACAAGTGTTTGGGTTTGCAATAAAGAAAAAACAAAAAAGCTATGAAGCGTCTGAGTGAGATAAAGAGCAAAAAATAAACGGTTCTGATTGGTCATTGCAGTTCTAGAGGAGTCTCTCTCTTGGCCGAGGTAAGTTCAGTGTGATGGATTTTTATGTCGACATATGGAAGCACTTCACTGCCAGACTGGAATGTGTTTGAATAAGCGCTGCAATAATAAAGACCTTTACAATAAAATGTGTCACCTCCACACAGAAAACACAAAAACATTGAGCTTCTTTCATTACTCCAACTCATTTGAAGGCGTTCCCTCTTTTTTTGTGTATGTGAAGTTACTTGAATTCCTACGCGCTACAGCTCATCTTTGCAGAGGTATAATGAAAGCACTCCAGCAAAAGGGCAAATAAAATGTTAACGCTCGTGAAAGGTCAGATCCTTTCACAAGATCAAGTTTTGAAAAACAGCAAAGCTTTAAGCGTCTAACAAGGTCTGAACCTGCTAAAAAATGGGAGCGCTGCAGCCCCACCCTGAATGAAAGTTTATGTTAGAGCAATGTGCGATCCCGCATCAGAACAATAGTCAACATATTGCCTCACTAGTACTGTTGTTTATGGCTTTGCTGAGGGCTTCGCAGCAGCTGTGGCATCTCAAAAATGTATGTTACAGATTCAATTTTAAAGCTTTTCATTATTATAATGAAATACCTGGCAAAAGTATTTGTGCCCATTAAACATTTTTATATTTTGTCACATTATAACTTTAGATTTTAAGACATGTAAGATTTTTCAGTTCTGAAGTATATATGAAAACAATTCACTGTTTTCCATTTTCCATAAAACAAACAAACAAAAAAAACAAAACAAATGAAAATATAATAAGCATGAATACAGCTTCTTTTACTCTGATCACGAGTGCAAGACATGGCCTTCCCAATCAGAGATGCAGCCAAAAGTTTTTACTGTAACGTCTGGGGAGCTGCAGAGATCCACTGCTCAGGTGGTGGATTCTGTCAGAAAGGACACCTAAGAGATGCACACTGCACACATTTAACCATTACTAAGAAGAAAGCATTTGATTCAAGAAAACCTGGAGTGTCGTTTGTAAAGCAAGCCATAAAATAGACAAAGCAAGTATGTGGACAAAGAGGTTCAGGTCAGAGAAGACCATATATCATGTCTTTGCCTGCATGAAAAACATTGTGCATGAAATGATACTATTACTGTACATCACACATAATATACCATTCACAAGGTGAAACAGGTAGAGCACGACAACATGCAGTAGGCATGCATTTCTTCAGCAGGGACAGAAAAGCCGACAAAAGTTACTGGGAGGAGGTGTGTGCTAAATACATGTCTGGTTGCAAGGTTGCAAAAGACTTAAAACTTGGGCAGAGATTCACCTTCTTGTGGGACAATGACACTAAGCTTACACAGACCTAAAACAAAATGGTTCAGATCTGCACGTCCTCATATGCTAGAATGTCCCAGTGAAAAGTTACGTTTTAGATCCAATTATATATGGGTCTAGTATTTTCTTTTATTTACAAAAAAGAATGAAATACATTCTTTTCAAATAGTACAAAATGTGTAGACATAATCCAAAAAGAAAAATGATACACTCTTTCATTGCACTTTGCAATTCTACATTGTATTTCCTTATCACATAAAATACACATACCTTCAGTTTGCAAAGTAGCGATCTAAAAAAGTTCAAAGGATATAATAACATTTGTTCTGGTACTAATATCAAATCATGGTATGAGTTGATGTGAACACCTATTTACTCCCAGTGAATAAATATCAGGACTAATGTTTAGTTTTCACATTACTTGACTTTATTTAGTACATTTCTTTAGTATATGACAATCCCCTGCCCTGCATCCACACTTTGTCATTAGATACATAATGCCATACGCAGCAGTGGACTGGGTTATATGGACAAGTGATAAGATGTCTTTGAATAGAACAGAAACCCCAGTTAAACGTTGCTCCCAATCTTATGTGATGTTACTGTTCATCTGTCATTGCTTCACAGAGAACTGCTGCTCTGTCATCATCACGCACATAAATGGCTGCATGTTGCTTACCTAATGGTGAGTATATGAGGATTGTTTTGAAAGCACCCATTTTTGCAAATTATTTCAGCACTTTCATGTTTAAATCCCCCCGTAATTTGTCTGTGTATGTGGAAAATCTTTAGAAATGATCTTGTTTATCCTCAAAGTCTCAATCTGTAATTGAGTCTTACTGTTTAAACTGTCACTGCTCTGCGGGAGTTGTTTATGCTTTTAATTATGCAAGTGATGAGTTTTGTAAAAGTTGAAAATAAAGGAGTCTGATGTTTAATCCAAATGTTTTCGTGTTTTTCTTTTTTTGCTCTCTTTTGTTGAATAAATTAAACAATTTTCAAGTTTTAGTCACACTTTCCAATCAGGCAAATCTAAATATTTTCTTTCATGCTGAATCCAAAACAGAAAGAAATAACAGCCTATTAATGCAAACATACTCATAAGGCTTTGCTGACAAGACAAAGTATGAGGCACCATGAGAGTGAACCAAAAAAGGTAGTCAGTTACCCTGCCTTTTTTTCTCAACTCCTCTATTTAGTACTTCCCATAGGAAGACAGATAGGAACAGGATTATAGCCCATAGAAACATGTTTAAAATAGTGTTCGCATCAGGCCCTGAAAGCTAATTATAACCAAGGGGAGTGTGAAGGATTAGTGTTCTGATCCGGAGGCCTGTTAGACAAAAAGGTTACACGATGCAAAGAGTTTGAACAGTTTATCCTACTGGGATATTCTCTGTAGTTTCCTTTATGCTGATGTGAATCATAACTGTTATGTTATAATATTTCCATTGTCACATTATTGGTGCTTCTGTAAGGCACTCTTCAAAATGAGAAAGGCTAGAGAACATGCCATTTAAGTAAGTTTGATACCTGAGTTTGATACCAAACAAATAACAAGCATTTCATCAGAGGCGTCACTCACCAGTGGACCTGTTCTAATCCTAAATATCCACTAAGAAATCTCTTTTTGCTCCCCCAAATGTTTTTTCCCAACTTCCAAAATTAAATCATCATATTTTCTTCTCCTAAACAGCCTCTTTCTTAATCCCCTCTCTTTTGTCTGCAATTAAGTTCATTCTAGTTGATGATTGCTGCATGTGCAGATGGTTTTGGTGAAGCATCAATCTCTGTCAGCGAAGTAATAATGCAGACATTCCATACTGGGACACTTCATGAGCGGAGGAGACACATGGAAGAGGGAGAGAGAGTTCCTTAAATCAAATAAAGGCTTGTGTTCTGGCTAAAGCCTAAGAAGCAGCACCCCAGTGAGGATGCATTGGGAATGAAATTATACACAGCACCCCTGGTTACACAGTCTGCATTTTTATATATTACTGTTCTAGAGAGGCTGCAGAGGTTTCTCAAATAAATGCAGGATACAATAAAATGTTAATGCCAGGAACTCATTTATCAATCACAAATAGTTTAGTTCCTCAAATTAATGAATTGATGATTTTAATAAAGCAAGCAGAAGTAACTTAAAGAATTTCCCAAATCATCAGCAAACTTCAAGATTCATCTTATTCACAAGGCTTTCGTGCTCACATCTTTGCCCGATGATCTCGGCTCCCAAAGGCTTTATCACTCCTGATTCAAAGTCCCTTGACTTTGCGTCCCGACTTGATGTTGATATCATATGAGGAAGATTCTCACATGGAAAGTATGCAAGAGGCTGCAGGGAGACATGGGATGGAGAATGATAAGACTGGATGCCCTTCATCTTTCTCTCTGAATACAGGGCCTAAGTCAATTTTACTCACAGCTTGAGACTTTCTCCAGCCCCAAGTTTTGAGTAAATCCAATCAACTGTCCGCAGGATTGAGATGTAGTGTGCCACTGATGACAGAGTTTGTTGTAAGGCAAAGATGCAATGCAGCATTTTTAATAAGATGCTTCCCTATAGACCCACTTAATATAATTATAATATGATGTATTGGAAATATTACGCTAATATAGACCATCAAACAAGCAGGAAGTGTTTATAAGCTTCTTTACAAGCTATTGGATTGACGGCACATGCGCTGGACAAAGGGGTGGGAAAAGTAATCCACAACAGAGTAGTGCTGCTTTTGCCCTTTGGTCACATATAGTTTTTCCTGATCAATAAACAAATAGGAATATCAGACAAGTGAATACAAACTCCAGATTTCAAATGATGGTGTGATGATGAAGGTAAACAACAGTGACCCAAAGTATAAAAAAAAATATAACTGTCCAATTGTTA
This sequence comes from Gambusia affinis, assembly GCF_019740435.1. Classification (NCBI taxonomy): domain Eukaryota; kingdom Metazoa; phylum Chordata; class Actinopteri; order Cyprinodontiformes; family Poeciliidae; genus Gambusia; species Gambusia affinis. Next base: position 9,706,659 of record NC_057888.1, read on the forward strand.
TTCTTCAGTCTGATTTTCGCCGAGAGATGATTTCTGCCAAACCTGTAAACCTGTAATTTCTCTGTGATTGCCAAAGAAATCACAGAGAAAGGAAACTGTCTGACAACGCAAAGTAAACTAAAATATCTCAAAAAGCAGCACCTCATGCTTCAGTCTGAGGAAATTCAAGTACTGATAAAAACAAACACATCTTAGAAATTCAGTAGCTTTTCCCTGATCCTGATTTGTTTTATGCATCATGTGCTTTTATACTATTGTACAATATTTGTGTAAAGTTACTGCTAAGTTATATTTTTGTTTTCCTCAACTGGCTCATAGCAACTCAGTGACTTTTGTGTTAACAGATTTTCTTTTATATCCAATTTGGTCAACAGTAAGACACCACTCAAATTATTTAATTAGATTCCAAGCAGTTCGTGTCAAAGTCCTCTGGGAAGTAAATCAGTTTGATAGAACTCTCACCTGGAAAAGCATTGATATTTATGTCCACATTGTCATGTTTTGCGTGCAGCAAGCAGGGAAATGCTGTGGGTTTAGCTCAGCATTACTCGTGCACCCTGGCATAGGAGCATAGCATGAAATCCCAGAGTCTGCCAGGTGCGAGTTCCTAAATTATACTTCCCCCGAATGTGCATCGACAGTTTGACAGGAGGAACTGTACACTGCTATTGTGCTCTCCATAAACACAGAGCACACATAGATCACAGCCCATGCACCCAAATGTATCACTGTCTTTAATTTATCCTTTTTCTTTTTCTTTTGGGCACCTTTCACCCTTTCTCCTCCTCTCTCATTTCTTGGATTGGCTTGATTCCATGCTCATTAGCATGTCCCATTATCTCCTGGAATATTCAGGGGAATGTTTCCACTTGCTGCCACTCCAATTATTATAATACACAACGCGGTTCATGACATTCAAGTTTCTGGAAGTGCTTCAGATTTTTTTGTGAAGGTCCTCTGTCACACATGAGGGCTGTGGATTTTTCAAGGGCATCTGTTCAAAGCTGGCCCAGAAGACAGACAACACAGCGGAGGGGCGGGGGTGATGAAAGCGGAGGGCTGGGGGGCTTGGCGCATGTAGAAATGATCCACCTAGAATTTGTTGAATCAAATCCTTGCACCTGGATATAATTGTCTTGCTGCTGTGCTGGGAGTTGCTACCGCCAGAATGGGACCAAATTAGTGGCCCCAAAATGGTGGCCTGTCAAGGCTTGTGGCTTCACCTGGTATCATATTTTACCAAGGCAGAACTGTTGGCTTGCGTTGCACAGTAACAGTTGTTTTGATTGCTTGACCGGATAATTGTGTTGCTCAGAATTTCTTCCAAAATCAACCTGGAAAACACCAAACACCCCAATGTGTTTATTGCTCACGTTTACCTGCACTGCCTCACTAAAGTATTGACACCACATTAACTTTTCTGCATTGTGTTGACTTATTTATTTTGTTTATTTTATGTGACAGATCAAAACATGATGCACAATGATTATCAATAATTTTTTCAAAATAAATCTAGAAAATTGCAGTCTGCTTTAAGTTTTGAGTCAATAGTTTTTGGAACCACCTTTTGCTTCTGTTGCGGTTATAAAAGTTTTTTGATTACTACTTTGAACATCTTCACTCTGAAATTTTTGTCAGAGTACCTGGCTCAGTCATATTGAAATTAAAGCAACTTCAAACATCCATGCATTTGACTGACCACTATTTCAAAGTATTGAAAGCACAGATTAATACAAACTAGCTAACGATAAATAACTATGAAGCAAAAAAATTGTATATAATCACCAACACATCAAAAATATTAGCATATATGTTTATATTTTGTACGATGACCAGAAGCTATTAAACTAACATACCTACATTAAAATTAAGTGTTCCTTTAGCTGTGCTTTCATATAACAGTATGACAAAATACTCCAGGGAGTTTTGCTGCACAAAGAAATAGCCCACTTCTGACTGAAGAGTTCTGCATGGATACACAATAATCAAACTCCTTTATTCTTGCCCTAAATTTATATCACCTGTGTCTACAGTATGACAAGAATGTATATACTCACTTGTCTGAAGTTACTTTGGGTTATCTTACAATTTGTGTGTAAAGGAAAGTAATAAATCCTTTTTAGTTAAATTATTCAGTTTAGACAGTGGCAAGAATAAAGAATTGCAATCGTGGGGGGTCGGGGAAATAATTTCTCACACTGATAAATCTTGTTGAACACAATGCCATGCCTATGCATTCCCTTAAAAATATTAATAGAGCACCCCCTATTTATATTCCTGGATAAACATCCCAGGTGCTTATGAGTTTTGGTGTTATTCATTACCAGCTGTTGACAAATTGCTACTTTGTTTAACATCAAAAAAGTTTGACTTAGTAAAGTTTTCATTAGAAAGAAAAAAAATAAGCTTCAATGCGTTATGTTTGTTAGGGGATGTAATGGAATTTGAGAAAATATCACTAATTTGGGAGATCGGTTACTAAAGTACTACTTATCTATGTTATAAAAACATGCTTATATTTAAATTAACCCCTCAGGACAACATTTACAGCTTACTATCTTTCATTTTTCTTTAACATTCTGTGGCAACAATCTGGTGAAGCCAGTGTAAGCTGAGGTTTTCTTCGTACCAGGGTGTGCTTGCTGAATAGAGTTATTTGCAGTTCAACAAAAACAACCCCTAATTTTATTGTGATCCCAAAAAGATCACAATAAAATTACTTTTACTTTTAAAAAAAAAAAACAACATTTGCCTATAGCACTTTCAACCTGACTAGTCTGGATTACTTGGAAACCCAGTTTGGATGCCGCTGTATTGCTGACAATAATTTTGGATATTCTTTCAATTATTTACAAGATTTGCTTCTCTTTGATAAAGATTTTACTGAAGAACAGCTCTATTGATACTGATTAAATTTCACACTATTTTCATTTTTTGGCAGAGGTGAGTGATACTTTGGCCTACCAATTTCTTAGAATTTTATGTGTCAAAACTCTTTTTTTAAACAGACATTTTTTTTTCTTCTATTTGTCAACAATGCACTACTTTGTGTGGCTCCATCACATCGAAACCCCAATAATTTACATTCTGGTTTGGGGTAATAATCTGACAGCACATGAAAAAATTCAGGAAATAGGATATTTTTTTTCTTGTTTCGCAAAACTCACATCTTCAATCTATATCTTCCTGCCTAATTTGATTTTATTCTTTCATGTGGCTTAACATTCTAAGATACTTACTCCCCCGTGTAAACAAAACCTTCTCCAATGCATTGAAACTAAACATTCAGTTCCATCATTTGAACTCACAAAAGAGGTTTTTGAGGAAACTAGTGCTAAATTTGGTGTAATCCATCACAGGTTTATCTGCATCTGCACCTGCATGGTCAGGGACTCCCTCATGGGACGGAGCCTGTAGACGGTGTGGCACGTCCTCTAATGGGTGAATCAGCTGGCAGGTGTGCCCCAGAAGCTTCTCTGCCACCTGCACACTGGACACAGCATAAGTGGTCTGAACTGTTTTATTGCTTAGTTAGACAGAGAGATACACCTGGGCTTGGTTGAATTAAATGCTTAATGGCTTGCCTGGCTTCTGGAGGAGAGAATCTCTTGTTTACAATTTTGAATCTCAATGGACCTCGATGAATATGAAATTGCATAACGGATTGCGTTAAATTAAACCCATTTATCTTCTTGTTGACCTTTTACCTGTAGAAAAAAAAAACTCAGTAGCATCTGCAACTTATTGGTAAAAGAAGATGTGATTGGTGGAGAGTAAATGTGTAACAAAGCTTCACTTTTGCTGACTGATGAGAGTTAGAAAACTTAATTTTCTAACTAATTTTTTTTCTAAGTTGAAATTACTTACTTGGAATAAGAATGGAGCAAAAAAAAACAAAAAAAAAAACAAGACGTTTCATAATCTACTTAATTAAAATCTTTATCTGGAGCAAACTGGCTGCGAAACTCAAATGCCCTGTAGCACTGTAATGAAAGCAAATTAATGCACTGGAGGAGCCATGAACAGATGATGAAAGTTTACAATGATAAAATAAGAGATAAACGCTGCACAACAAAGAGATATTTAAGCAAAATCAACAACTTTTTGCTATTTATTTCTAAAAACCACCAGCACACCTTGGTGAGAGGAGGGCTACAACCTGAACAAGTTGCCAATATGTCCCAGGGTATATCAAATATTTGCTGGCATTTATTTGAAGATATACTTATAAACATATCCATAACTTACAAGTGTTCATTACATGATGATATATCATAAAATGGCAGAATGCTATTAGTCTGTAATCATTTCACTGGATTGAAATCTTGGTTCTAACTCATCCTGAGGGAGTTATGTCAGGTTGACATCAGTACTGAGCTGGTCAGCCAAGTTCCTCCACACCAAACTCATCCCTTCATGTCTTTGTGGGTCTTGCTCTGTGCATTGATGCAAACATACGCTGGGACTGGGCACTGTTTTGCATAAAACACATAGAACAGACAAAGTTGCCTTTAGTCTAATATCCTTGTCACACTATTGTGCAAATGCATGGGATTTTTTTTTTTTCCCCAACGTTTTGGTCTTTTTTTTTTTTCAATATTTTGTCTTTTCCAAACGGCATATAAACAACAGATACCTTCAGACTGTCTTGTTGCTCTGTTTGGTGTATCTGACTCCTGCTCTGCTCTGCCCCTGCCTGTTCAAGAGGCTCTCGCCTTTGGGATGGTCGTGCATGGGATTTTCATTGTGTAGAAAGACACCAGAAAAGACGAAAACATAAGAATTCACAAAATATGCAGAAAAACACATTTCTAAATTTTTAATATTTTTGAATCAATTTTATTAGTTTCTACTTTCTGTTTAATTCTTATTGTCCATGTTTAAATTATTTGCATTCCTGACAATACCGTGTTTTTATTTGCCTGGATGCAGTAAAAAGTTTTTTTTTTTCTTACTTTACGGGCTATGTACTAAGTACTTTCTAAGACGGGACATAAAATGAAGATGTTCAGATTACAACACACTCACAAACACACAAAGTGAGTGTGGCATCTTTCATTCTGTGAATTATCTCTGCTAAACTCCCAATGCCAACGAACAATTTCAGACCCTGTGATATGAAATTAATGCATTACTTCAGAGCACAGCTAATTATCAAACTCAAATTAAACATCTTGTATTTACAATAATTAGAGTGTAATAATTGCAGTCATATCATTTCATTACAGAAATGACATTGCTGTAATTTAGTCTTCAATTTTACCCTAATAGTTTTATCACACATCTCAGATTTAACACTTGTCAAGAAACTTGAAAAGCTTTCTAATTCATACATATCAACCATAGTGTTGTTTGATATTATGCCATATTAGTAGATTTTCCAGTTTGTTTTTATTTTATTGTAAATAACGTGTTTTATCTTTACGCAATTTTTGATCATTTCAGTTACAAAATTATGCACAAAAATATTTAATAAATTATTTCAATCTGAATTTTTTTAACTGGCTCTGTTGATTCTTTTTTAACCCAGTACAAATAGAAACACATTCTGCAACACAGTGGCAGACCCCGCTCCAGCTCCCAAGTGTCCTCTTTGAGAGGGCCAACCCCCCGTCTGTGCTGCATTACTTTTTACTTCTTGAGACTTAAACTGTGGCAGCAACACATAGTGTAACAGCTCCCTGGAGAGAACTAGTGATTGCACTCCAGTGCACGAGGTGATATTATGTTTAATGTGTCGCTTTAGTCCTTGAGGGGCTTCCAACATCTGGCACGATTTTAATTCCTCGAATGCTCCCTCTTCTAAGTCTTTCACTTCTCCAGAGAGTCACCGATGCAATCCTTAGACTGAATAGGTCATTTCTCAGTATTCTATTAAATATACAGTGGCGTACAATGCAGAGTGAAAATATTTGTCTCTTTGATGATTTCTTCAGGTTTTGCCTCACTGTTTCAGACAATTGAACAAACGTTCCAAAATAACCAAAACAACCTGAGGAAAATTAGAGTTTAATTTTCAAATGATGTTGCTATTTATTAAGGGGAAATCAGTCCAAACAAATTTGAGCCTGTATGAAAAGCAAATGCTCCCCAAACCTAGCAAATAGTTGTGCACCCTTGGTGACAACAACTGCGATCAAACGTTTGCAATAACTGACAGCGTGGAAGTCTGTTTAAGATCATGTCTCAGCATCTCAGTCAGATTTAGAACCATACTGTTTGTTTAGATATTTTTTCAGTCAAGCAGATATGGCCTCGTTGTTGTGCTTTGGATCATTATGTTGCTGCATCTGCTGAGGATAATTGAGCTAAAGGTAACCTGTCCAGATCCTGAAGCAGAGAAGTGGCCCTAAACGTACAGATTACTATCACTATGCTTTACTCTTAATATTATGTGCTTTTTCTAAAACTGTATGATGGTTTTAGAACACATCTAACAGGTCATACAGTTCTATGAAAAAAGTCAATTTATGTTTTATCAGACCACAAAAATTTTCTCAACAGTCTTGATCATCATCAATCAGCTTTTAGAGAAATGCAGGTCTAGCCTGGCTACTTCTGGGAAGGCGAGCCACAATTTTTCTATTGTAAATTCATAGATAACGGCTGCAATTGAGATTGCTGCTGTCCCAAACCTCATAACTTTTGCACCCTTTCCAGATCAACAGTTGTCATCGAATCTTTAATCACTTGTTCTTAAATTTTCTAGTCTACTTGTTGTCACAAAGAATTTAGTTTTTTCTACGGGACTGGTAGTAATCAGGTCTGCGTATGTTTAGTAGAATCAACTTAGCTCTCTATAAATTTTGGCCAGTCTAAGTTAATACCTGAGTTAACAACAAGATCTATTATTTTCTCTCACAATGGAACATTGGGTTGGAGAGCTGTGGCCCTTTAATAAAGGAAAACATAATTCAAAAGGTGCTAAATAAGAACAAAAATATAATACGTAACATTAAAGTGGGACACAAACAAAAGACATCTGTATGGGGGTAAATCTTGTTATGCTGATTTACTTTTAAGTATACTTTATACATTTCTTGTTGCAACTTTTACCTGAGGTCACAGGTGCTTAAAGTTGTTCCCTGCAGGCCCTCTAAGCTCCCATCTCTTGGCTTGCTGTCCCGCAATAGAGGCCAGCTCCCTGCAGTAAGAGCCCATGCCGGAAACCGGGTTTGATTTGTTGGTGCAAGTGTGCTGAGGGCAGACTGGGGGCCGAGCATTAATGGGTTCGAGACAATAGGCCATCACTAATCAGAGACCTCAAGGTTGCCATGAGGTTAATTGTGATGCAGGTGGCTCTAGGAGGAGGGGGCGAATAAGAAACGTCAACTCCTTTGCTGCTTCAGCGGCCATTGTGTTCTAACATTAAGCCCCGGGGCAAGGATTTGGCTTTCTCCCTCACTCTTCCCCTGTGTCCTCCGTAGCTTTTAATTTCTTATTATTCACTGATTCCTATTCAACCTCAGTGGTTTAAAAAACCCTTTTTGCCACGTGTCAAAGGAAATGTTAATATTGAGCCTGTCCTGGCTGTTGTGATGCATGGCTAACTATTGTGGAGCTCCACTGGTAATTCAGCAGCGTATTTCCCATTCACTGGAAGCACTTTTGTTGCATCGTTATTTGTTTAAATCGACAGAAACAGGAGAACCTGCTTGCTTTTGTGTTTTGTAAAAAAAAGGCCGCCTCCAAACAAGAGCCTGGTCACAAATACATAAAGTAGTAGCTTTTTGTTTTGCTTTGTTGTTTCTACTGATCAGTTTCCAGTTGGTAAATTTGTCTCTCAACTTTTTTTGCTATTTTGAGTTCATACAATAGGGTTTAGTTTTCAAGTAGAGTATAATACCAAGTGGCATACACAGTGTTTATGAATGTATTGTGTATATATAAAATAATTTCTAATTATTAGATATCTAATTATGAACACTTTTGCATGAATGTTCTCCTACTGCCTTTACAATAGAAATTCAGAAATGTTGCAGGCCAATTTCTGATTTTTAAACAAAAGACTTGTACTTACAGGGGACAATCTTAGCAGTTACAAATTATTTTTAAAAATATAATGAATGTTTAAAATATATTAGAACTTTCTGTATGGAAATTATGTTTACCATATCTTTATCTCAAAAGAAGTTTGGGCCAAAATTAATGTTTTTACAGTCACCACTGTAAAGATCCAAATGCTATGAAAGAAAAAACTCATATGTTTTTGTACCTGATATTTACTTGATTCACCTCAACGCATCTCCTATGCTGACCAAAAACATAAATCTATCACAACAACTTATGGGTGTTCCTTTATTGGAACACACTTGGAGCTTCCACAGTTATATATTTTTTGTGTTTGAATTTTTCGTGGCTGTATTTTGTGGGCCTCTGTTATTACTGGAGCATAGGGACTGTGACCAGCTGAAATTCTCAACTCCTCTAAAAACTCTTATTACTGCCCATTTTAATGATTTGAACATAAAATACATCTGAATATTCTTCAGCATGTGGTGGAAACTGTCTTGGCACTACAACAGTATCTAACAACTATGGCCTTCCTTATCTCTACTCTTGAGGGTTCGGTCAATCAGCAGTGAGGAAAATTAATGTCACTCCTGGATTGGTGCCTTTAAATAGGATCCCCATTATGCCTCTTTTTTCAAACTTACAACATGCATTTTCTTTACAATATTTTACATACACTCTAGGAAAAACATTTACGAACAGCTGAACCTTCTGCAACCAATTTGGAGTTAAGTTTAATAGGAAAATATGGGAATAGGTGAACTGGCAAACACTGAACTGCAGATTGGTAGGGGTCCATTGTAATTGGTTAAATAACTCCACAGCTAATATTATTTTTAAATTTTAGTGCGTGTGTGTTGTTACACTTAAATCATTTTTGGTCTTGCTGTTTAATAACACTACCCTCCAGCAAATAAATTTCAGCAAAGTCCATACCCCACAGGTTCTACCCATGTCTTTTCCAACATCAGTGGTGCCATTGTGTCAAGCACAATGCAGCACCTCTGCACAGTTAGTCTTTTGTTCTATTTGATTTATTATCTTACACATTATTTCATGTTTCTCCGCCTGTCATAACAATTTATGTCAGCCTACGAGCAGCACAGTGACTTGTTCAGTGCTTAGTTTTCATCGACTATCCACCTTTGTGTTTGAGTTGACAGTGGGGCAAACTGGAGGGGTGAGATGGTGGAAGATTGACTTGAAAGACAAACATCTTGGCGTCTGCCAACCTGCAAATGGCCCTTGTGTTTATTCAGCTGAGAATTGGACAGCAGCCAGGCCATCATATTCTTTGCTTCCACAGCATATGTGAGGGCAATACATTGAAGTTTGCATTTGATACATGACAAATGAGATGGTATCGCGCAGCAGGGGGGCCGGTTCGGCAAAGCTCAATGAGGTACGGGGAGCGGAGTCAGGGGTAAGAGGAGGTGGAGCGGCCGAGAGCTTTCTTTGTCAGACAATCCAGCTGGAAGAATTGTGTTTCCTGTTGTTTGCCTATAAATTTGTGGTGCAAAAAAATATAAAGTATCTTCACAAAACAACAAACAGAGACGTTCCTCTGTAAAATAAGTTAAAGTCTAATGAGTTGAATTGATAACCTGGGGCAATGCCATGGTTCAGGCAAACTAGATGGTATACATTTGCTGTGGAAAATGTTATATCCAGTCACCTGACTTTAACTTGTAAAAATCATACTTGGAACATATATGACATGTGCAGCACAGAACATCATGGAAACATAAAAAATTTTAAATTCAACAAACTGACCAGGTTATGTTCCTTTAAACTTTTCTTTAAAATATCACTGAAGATCTTTGAATATTCCAGGCTGCCATGTCCTTCTTCACAAAGAATGTGCATGATAGTCATCAGTGTTCCTCCAAACCATGCAGAATACAGGAAAACACAGTTAAAGGATGAGTTGACCAAAGATATCCAAATGCAAGCAAAAAACAAAAAACAAAACAAACCACAAGCCACAAGAGGTCACCTTATACCTTTTGTAATGTCACTAAAAGTAAAGTAGTAGATTTAAAATTAGTTTTGCAGAAAAGTATGGTCAGTGGATTGCAATGACCATACTGCAAATGGCTAAAATATCAGCAACTTATAAGCTGTTTTAATGTCCTCTTTCCAACAGTGTTATTGCTAAACAAAACTCAATGACCAAGAGGTGAAATCATTACACACATAAGCTCTGATCACCTGCATGTGTCGAAAATGCTAAGGAGGCACCTCTATTTCAAAGAGCCTTTACATCTTGCATGCAAAAATATGCATTTCAGCTTTATTTTTAATCCTTGAGTTTCAAACTTGTACCATCCAAATAGTATTAACTTAGTGATTATACAGCACACTGGCTTTAAAAATTTCACAAATCAAGCACACCTTTCATCTTTCACCCACTTCTTGTGACCAAGACCTTGGTCTGACAAAAGCAGATAAAGTGGCATTATTCCAGCTAAGGACTGATTTTTACTGCATTCATCCGGATATGTGACATTGAGAGGGACAAGCAGAACCAGCAGGGCGATTAAGGCCCTATTATCACCTGTGCCTCCAAGACATCCGTGACTTCGTCACATATCCACATGGGCAGGAAATCTGTCGTGCTGCAGACTTGCAATGACTTTGAAATCAACCTCTTATGATGAGTCGCAGTGTAAAGCACTTTGAAAAGCAAGATGGTGCTTACCTGAGTAGATCATCTGTTGTCACCGCTCGTCTTTGGGGAGGGATTGGTCGATCGCCTCCGTCAAAGTGTTTAGGAGGTGTACATATCAAGCGGAACATTCTTTCATCTTGTTTAAAAAAGGAGTGTGGCATTCATGCCTCCAGCTAAGCTCTGTGCTGACACCTCGGTCCTGATCGGTTGGCCTTAACTGGAGGTTGATCAGCAGCTCTCAACTTTAATCAGAGTGGAACCTCTTCTCAGTGTCAAAGCAGTTTTATTTATTTATTTATTTTTAAGTCTAAGCTCTTTTTACTGCAATTTCAAATCCTTCTTTGAAAGAAAAATCTAATCAAACATAACAAGTAGCCTAAAAAGCTAAAAAAAAATAATCTGTGTAATTAAAATGAGACATTTCAGTTATAAAAAATTGTTGTAGAAAACCCAAAGAAAACCTCTTTTAGCAATGACAGGGACTATGTTTAAGGTATTTAGAATTATAAGCTTCAGCATAATTTGGCTTTCTTGTCAGGTAAAACAACTATATTAAAATTATACATATAAAGCTTTTCCAAAAGTTTCATGTTGGCTTTTGTGCGTTATTATTACTTATCATAATCATTTTAGTGGTGGCTTAAGTTTGCCAAGAATGTGGTTGCAAAATTTCTCATCATTTGTTCCTAGGGACAGTCTTCTCTACAAACCAACATCATGTTCTCATCTCTCATGTGAGATCTAACACCTAATAGGGGGTGTCGACTGTTTTAAGTGAGAGTGTGAAATCCTTTTAGATTTACCAGAGAAAAAAGTGTCTACATTTCCAACTTTACACCAAGTTTCTGGCACCTTCCCTTGCCACAGATCCAGTGGCTTCAGATAACTGACTTTGTTACAGATGCTGGGGCACCAATCTTACTTTTATTAAAAGAAACTAGATTGAAAACAAATTAATAACTTGGAAGGTTGGAGGTTGCGAAAAATTCCTCAAAGTGAGAAATTTTTTTAGGAATGTAGGTGCTTTTATTTGTGGCAAAAATTTACTGGGAAGAAAAAAAGAATTAACAGGAAAAAAAAATATTCTTATCAAGGTAGTTTGTGAGTATTGTACTTAATTTTGTATTATGCATTTATTCACTGATTAAAGCACTTCATTGAGATTAATAAAACATTATATCAGAGTGAAAGAAAATATCAAGAGGTGTCACTACTACCTTTTTAGGCACCCAATATTGATCAGTCGACACGTATGGTTTGGAAGTAACAGGAGCCAGTACTCATTTTGTCCTATTCTGTGTTTTTCTGTGTATTTATTTCGAGTTTCTGTGTCTGAGTCTCCGTGTTGTCCTGTCTCCCCTTGATTATTCCCAGGTGTGTCTCGTTCCCTGATGACCTCTTGTGTATTTAATGTCACCTGCATCTCTGTGTCTTGGTCGGGTCCTCGTCTGATGTCTATTCATCTCGTGAGTGTCGTCTGTTCCATTCGTTGCCTCCAGTTGCTACCGGTGCTGAGCCCTGGCTTTCTGCTCTGCCGTGCTTGCCTGGTTGTTGGACATTTTTGTGGACCACTCTTTTACAATAAACCATCTATTTCATCATTTCTACATGGGTCTCAAGCCTCTGCCTCACCACACTACCACACCGCTTCATGACACTTTTACTCATCAATAATGTCTCTTATTGCCGTTTTTGCAAATCTGAGAAGAAAAAGGCAGTTAAACTCTCTGACTGTTTAACTTTAAAAAATGTCTGCATCACTTTGCAAGTTGTTGACACAAAAGCTGTAGTGAGTTTGCAAAACTGGCACTGTACAAGTGTTTCACTCGAAAAGTATCCTCAACTGTCTATTACCTTAGCACAACAGTTTTGCTGGTGTAAATATTCAACTCAAAAACATTTTGCATCTTCAAACACTCAAAACAGTTGTGAATTTAATAGGAGAGATGTTATCATTAGATGATACTATGGCAACAGATTATGTACTGCTGTTAATATTTTTGTTAGATAGGCTGCTGTGTCCCCGCTTCATTTTATAGATTGGAACATAAAAGTGTGTGTAATGAGAGAACTCTTCTACATTACACAAGACAAATCTAGCAAGAAAGAATGTGTCACTATCCATCCAGTACTCTAATTTTTCACCATTAGATCCATTTAATCACTTTGTTTCATGATAAAATAGCAATAAACACTAATAACAGGATGTTATATCAAGCTGTTTTATATAGACAATAATAGCATAGAGCGCCATGAGATTTTATTTCTGTTGATTTTTTTTATTTTTATCTTACTGAAATGGTTCAAATCAGCCGGCTAGTTATGCTTGGTGGCAGGTAATCTGTTTTTATTAAGGGAAAAATTCAAACCAATTCAAGCTTACATAAGAAAGTAAGTGGCCACTAAGTCTAATAACTGGTTATATCACCAAAATGTCTAATTTACATCTAGAATTTGACTAGACTATTACAAAATATTAATTTTATTTTTCTTTATTTATTAATAAAATCCATGTACATGCATGTTCTTGCTAATGATACTTGATTTATTCTCTTGCCACATAATCCAAGTATGCTTGTGCATAAGGCTTCTAAATAATAACCTGATATTCTCCTTGACAATTTTCATCAGAGCAGAATTCATGGTACTGCTACCTTGACTATGTATATTTTTTCTGACATGCTTTTTATATCAAATGGACAAGAATGCACACCTTCAAGATTAGACTTCTGTCTCATCAATCTGCATAATATTCTCTCTCATTACCTATGGCAAGAGAGGCCTGCAATGCTTTAGATCCTGCAGCTTCCAGAAGGAACTGACTATATGTGCTATATGCAGGGAGAGAGAAAAAGGCTCAATCTTCATCACCATCTCATCAATATTTTTTCTACATAAAAGACCAACTGGGATGGTTTAACATGATGATTACTTAGTTGTGCTCTAACATTTTTCATGTGTACTCACAATAAGGCTACATTCCAGGGTTAGATATAATCCCTGTGTAATACAAAAACAGATCCCATTTAATGGTATTCATGAACTGCAATGTGCCCTGGTGATCTTCCTATAGATTGCACCTATTTTTAAGCCTTTCTTATGTTCCTCTGAAGGGGCATGCTAGTGTCTCCACTTAATCTACTTAAATAACTTGATTCGGTACAACTAACTGAACAGTTGTCAGTTGTTTTTAGATATCTAATGAAACATGTTTTCTCATCATTGGTTAAAAGTATTTTTTGTTTCAAAACATCAAAGCGTCTCTTACATTTGTCGTTACATAAAGAACCTTTTCTCTTGTTTTTACCATAGCACAATATGATCCTACGAGTGTAAGTCTCAGCTCCATCTGCATTTTGAAGAAAATAAAAGGCCTTGTGTAATTAGTCGTGCACTATAAATCAAGTAGTGAATCTATTTTACCATGCTCTAATTGAAAGTGCTCTCTCTTTTTTCAGGGGTTGTACACGGACACAGAGCTCCATCGGATGGTGATAAATGTGGAATCCAGCACAAACAGTTTGAACCAGTCAGGCCGTGATTGATCAGCGCCCTCTGGGATGTCAGGTGGATCTTTCTCCTTCAAACCAGAAGATAAAAGCCTTAACGACTCTCTAGTTTTGTCTTACCTCCCTATTGCATGTTTGTGTGTGTGTCTCTTTCTTCGACTCAGTGTTTTATTATTTCGCAGTCTTTGACCTTGAAGGTTCAGTGTGTGTCTGTGCTCTGATGTCTCAGTGATTTCTCTTTTTAAGACGCAAAATGTTCCTTTTACTCACTATTGATGCCACTATACACACAGTACATAAATGCGTCATAGAAAGGTCTATTTGCATGAAAGTTTAGTTGATTCATGACTGGATTCTATAGCATTTTCTATAATCACCCGGCACATTTTTGCGGGGGCTTAGTAGTGACCGTAGTGATGCCACAGTACAGTGCTGTACCCGCACTTCAAAGCACATTTTGTTCACACGCACCCTCACAAAACCACAGGGTGACTTCACTCACTTGCAGTGGCAAAGGTGCACCAACTGGGTTGTTTTGTTCTCATCTTGTGTTTTTTCCTCTTTCTTTCTTTCAGTTTTCCCACCTCTTCATCATCCTCAATCGTTTTCTCAAAGCATTTGCTCCGGAGATTTACACTTGCAGTTGATAGAAAAAAGAAGAAGAAGAAAAAAACATCAAGCAGCAGAGTGAGCTCTGCTGGTAATTCAGGTTTGGTGTGTGGTATTTCATTGAGGTCCTCTCTGATTGTCCTGCAGTTGCGATGAATGTGACTCTTGGAAGCAAAAGGTGTATCAGTTGGGATCACTCGGCATCTGGCCCAACGCTCTTGTGTCACAGTGACCCTCCTGTAGGGGGGAGAGGGGGCAGCGAGGGCCACAGCAGGGGGTCTCCCCTGGAAAGCAACATAAATTTCAGAGAGAGAATCAATAGACTGTGAGAATTGTGAGAGCTGCATTGGTTTGGACTCTGTGACTGTGATCCAGGTGCTTTTGCTGTATGAATATCTGAGGATGCATATGCGATTTTTAACCAATAAAAAAGAGCACCTATAATCACATTTTGAGATACCCTCCAAAACAAACAAACAAAAAAACATACTAGTGAGACCTATTCTCCCATAGGATGTAAATATAGCCGTTGCTCTCCGTATAGAAGTAAGGACGCTCTGTGGGGTGTAGACTTCAAAGCAAACCAGGGAATACTCCAGAACAACTGCTGGCAGTTTCAAATCAGCATCCCGGCTGTCGGCAGCGTAACCTTCCACCTGTCTCTGGCATGAGATAACTGGAGAAGAAAATGTCCAATTTGAAACAGCATGTGTCAAGAAGCGGGGAGATTATTTGTTCAATTTGGAATCTAAATACATTCATTTATGTTTGTAGCAAATGGTCCGGAGAAATATAAGTTGTATATAGTACAAAAAAATAAAAAGGAAAATGTGCAGTCCAGACACTGGAATTTACCTGAGGAAAGGACAATAACAGCTGATCAGGCTTCAAAAGTAACATCATCTACCACTTGGTAGGACGTGAAAAAGAACATATAAGAATCGACAGGCCACAAAACACATTGACAATTTTTCCCTAATTTTTTTGAAAAGCACAACAAAACAGTAAATCCTTTCTTTTTTTACTTTGGACAAACACACGTGGGCTGCATTTGTTAGTTTTGGTTCTCAAAATCAGATAGATGAATTAATTGTGAAGCAAACAAAGAGACGGGAAGATAGCCTTAAGCCTATTGAGTAGGAACATGGGGTGAGTGTGGCATTGTGTCTTTGATGGAATTGGCCTGTGGTGCATTGTGGGTAGTGGCGTGCTCTCTGACCGCAGCAGGGTACTGGCGGCTGTGTCCACTTTTCAGGTGCTGTCACCCGCCCCTTGGTCATATTAATTAAAGGATAAAAATGAAAAGAGGAGAAGAAAAACCAAGATTAATCCCTCGGCTTTTATGTAGCTGGAACACTTCTAAAGTCTGCACTTTTTGAACAAAACTGCAAAGAAACACAATGACACACAGTCAAAGTGCAGAGTAAATGTGTGTCCAACATTGCTTCATTTAGTTAGTTAGCTTGGCATTGGAGTTGGGTCTAATGCTTTGGGTATCTTTTCACATGCTGCTCACAGTCACGGCATTGTAGCTCTGCCAAATTTGTTACATGCAGCCATTGTCATTAAAGATGAGGTGTGTAACGTTAATAAAAAAAATATTTTTACGTCTATTAAAACTGTCACTATTTTGTGACAAAATCGTATGAGACAGGTAATCTGTGAAAAAAAATTGAGCTCTGCCTCCTCCCTGCAGTCCTACTGCCATGTGCAGGAACACACCACTCCCAGTCAAAAATAACTAGTCAGAGCCAGAAGAGAAGATTTTAGCACTATCAATCATGTTTGTGTATACAATGCAGCAGTGCTAATAGCAGAGAAACAATTTAACTTTACAGGAAAACTGTTTATTTGCTGTCATTAATGCCATGCTAACTAGCCTGTACATTCATTGCAAGCCCCGTTGTGGGAACAGAGGTGTGGCTTTGCAGAGAGCATAGAGCATAGAGGGCGGTGTGTGTAGTGCATACATGATGGTGATTGAGAAGAAACTTCCCTCTGCCTCTGGTTGTTTCTGATAGGATGCTATATTTCTACAGATGGCATTAGGACTGCAGGGGGGCGGCAGAGGAGCTCTATTTTTTTCCCACGGATTATCTGTCTCATATTATACTGTCATGTTTTACATTTCTTTTATTATAAAAGTTATCTACTGCAACTTGGTACCTTCTTTGGCAGCATGATTAGGTTGATTTTAAAAACTCATTTGTGCCCAAGTTTTCACTTCCTGACAGATTTCTCCACATGCTGTTCAGTATTGTCACATAATTTTCTTTTCTTGTGATGTCATCCATTGCAGTAAGTGCACCAGTCCCTCTTGTAGCAAAACACCCACGGAACATGATGTGACCAGCCCTATACAAGATATACTAACTCAGAATGCTATTATGCCTGAAAGCACATTTGTTCAGATGGACAGTCCTCTACTCTGTGAAGCTCCCCTCGCCCACTGAAGGGTTACAGAAGACTGTCACCCCCAACCACCCTCTTGCCTCCTGACTGTCATCCAGTATTTTCTGTGTAATCAGATCTCAGGCCTTGTGCTTTATGGGAGAAAAAAGCCACTGGAGATTGGCAGCCTACAACAGGATTTATGGCTGTTGTTTCAGGTGGGAGGTGAGTTAGTTTGGAAGAATGGATGGATGAGTGTCAGAGAGATTTTACACTGCCCTCTTGTGCTCTGAAACATACTGTACTGCCTCCCCACTGTTCATTCTGACTCATTTTTGCTATGTCCCTGCAAAAATGAGAGCTGTAATGACAGGAGGAACAAAGAGCACTGCAGTTAAATTTTCTGTGAAATTACTTTCAAATTATGACTCAGAAAGCAAGGTTACGCTCTTTCTTCTTCCAAATTTCCAATATACAAAACACCATTACTCAAAAATAGTTTTTACATGTTGTCTCAGGACAAGTACAAACTTGAGAAAAATGCCATGCATTTGTATTTACCTTCACTTTTCACTCTGTAGAATCAAATTTTGTCTCCACCAGCTTCACACATGTGAAGAAGGACAAGTTCAAGCTCAGATTGTATGGAGAGCGTTTTATTTTTAAGATGCCTGACAAATTTGCAATTTAATGTAGCATTGCTGCTGCCACCTTATTTTACCATGCAAAATTGGTTTTCAATCAACCAATAAGCACACCGTCTTTTAGTTTTTAATTTGTACAAAAGAATTATACCATGCATAGTTCCTTCCGCTCAACAATGAGGTGCTACTTTATGTTTATCTGTCACATCCCAATAAAAATATATTGGAGTTTGTAGTTGAAAGTTGACGCGATGTGAAAAATTTCAGTTTACATCTGTGTAAAATGTAGAGGAAAAAATCATATATTTATCAAAAATAAAACAAGGCACTTGAATATGCTTTTATAGTAAGCCTGACTGAACACTGTAGACATTCTGAGCTGCACTCTTCCTGCTCTGTCACATGTCAAAAGGATAGAGAGGAGGGTGAGGAGGAATAATTGTTTGATCTGTCCTTTTGCCTGTCGCTGCCCTAATCACTCAAGACTGATTCAGAAAATGCAGGCTTGAATGTCAGAGGGCCTCCTGTGGAGAGGTGGAGCATTTCACTAGCTTTGGACAGCCGTGCCCCGGTAATCACCACTCTCAAACCTGGCCGGGCACTCCAGCACTCCCCTGATTGAGCACCTCAATCTAACAAGGTGCTATTGCCAGAGCCAGAGATTCTGCCAGGTTTTGACAAACCGGTGGATTGTCGTCCGATCATCATGGGACACTGCCTTTTTTTCGCATCTCAGCCATGCATGCAGCTGGCGGCTCAGAGACACAGAGAGCTACAGCGGAGGAAATTCAACATAAGCATCAAAGTCAATGTCCCTGAAAAAATATGATAATTCTAGATCATTCAAAGGATACAAAGGCTCATTTTATGTCATATTGAACTGACAAGTCATTTCTTGAAATCCACTTCATGTTGCCCATGTGATTTCAGTCTGCTATCGTGTTCCGTCTGACCTCACTTCTGTGTGTGACACCAGGGCTCTCCCTGTGGGAAAACAGCCTAACCTCAACCAGATAGGTACATTTACCTTTAACCTCTAACGTTTACCTCTGGAGACACAAATAATTAGAGTCAAAACAGTTTCCTTTTTTCATCAGTCTACAAAATATCTCATTGCTTCACAATAAAAACAATTGAATCCTCTGAAATATGAATATTATTTGTTATTGCACAAAAAACTTCTTTACTTAAAACTTAACTAAAGATAGTTAAATAATATTCCTCATAAGCCAAAATATATTTTTAGAAATATTAGCTTTGTAATTTCAATCAACTGGCTAGTTGGAAGCATTTGGATGGCACTTATCTTGTAATAGTAAATGTAATATTTTTTTAAGCTCTTTACATTGCTCAACTTAAATTCAACAAGACAATTTTTCCAGATTATACACGTTTAGGCAATGAGGTAACCAACTGGCATTGATGTCCCCCAAGAGCATTTACTATTATTATTATAACATTAATGAAAAACCTTCAAAGAGAGGCATCCAGCAGCCATTCTAGCTTCCAGAGCTCTTTACTCTGTTTCTACTCAAACCTCAGTCGCTCGATGGAGGAAGCTCAAACCTTTCTATCCATGATCTCATTGATCACAATATAATATGGCACCTGATCTCTACATTTTGCCTGGTCAGAAGAAATTCATTTTGCTTTTAAGACTTAGCCTACCAAGGTTCAGATGTCGTCCTCCTTCATCAAACCACTGTAAGCTTTATCCCTTCAAAAAAAAAACCTTCAAGGATCATATTAGTACTAAAACCCCTTTGTCACGGAAAACCTATTACCGTATTTAAACTATTGTCAGATTTGGGGAATCTTTCCTCCAAGGGTCAAAAGTTACGTCTTTCTTCTCATATTTTCCTAAAAGTCCAGATATGTTTCATAGGCAAGAGCTTCAGTCAAGAATGTGTTTTAAAGGTTATGCTCCCAATTACAACTCTGTTTTTGACCTAATAGTCATTTTGGTTATAAAGAATTGCAGTATAATCCCATTTCTGTGTGCTAAATTTATAAAGCATTTACATGGCTTACTGTCCTATCCAACAACAACAACAAAAAATAAAATGCAGAAAAAGAATAAAAAGCTACTGCAACTCCCAGTTGTGGCCCTTAATTAAAATCTGTAGCATTAATAATAACAGAGAAGCACTTCTTCAAAGTGTTAGTAACACATTTTATCAAAATCAAATGCAAATAATATGTCATACAACGAAATAGCTATGGGTAGAAAAAAGCAAGTACCACTATGCAAACAGCCATTAGACAAAAACAAACCACTGAGCACCAAAACATTGAATGCTTTACTGCACAGTGCAAAATCAGCCAAGCTGCTCTCCGTACCTCATCACCACAGCACTTCTTATGACTAATATTAGTGTCTTGGCTCAAAATATAAATGGTTAGTCATAAAGAATTCATGTATTTTTACTTCAAGAGTCCTGGAAAGTTCAATGAATATTTATGCAAGTGAACAACTCTCAGGGCAACAGCAAATGTAAAAGTTAAAATGGAGAGTAACTGATTTCACACTCCCACGAGTAGTGAGTTCCGACAGTCAAATGGATTTTTTTTTCCCCCTCAAAGCTCTGTCTGGATCCTTAGAGTGAATGCTGTTATTACTGTAGATCACAGAGGCAGAAAGTTAAGTGTGTCATTTTGTAATGCATAAAGTAAAGTGATTTTAAAATACCTAACAGTGACCACAGCACAAGGAAAATATCTTAAGAATGATAGCAATTTCCAGAGGTGCAGTCTTAAAAAATATATATATCAGCACTTTTCAGGTTGCAAATTATAAAAATGTCATTCTTTTCCTATAAATTTGTTAAAACCTTGTAAAACAGTACTGACACCTTGGAAATTATTCTTTGACAAAATTCTGCAAAAAACAATTATTCATACATTTGAAATGTTTCAAAGGTGTAAGCACCTGCTGTGGGTATTTAGGTAGGGCATTCAGAAATTATGATCAATTGCAGTTTTTATACTCCTGGATTTAATGTGTCATAAAAGTCCCTATTCAAAGAGAAATAATAGCCTTGGTCTTTGCTCGTGAGAGGTGAAATTTATTGTAGTCTTGCCTTAAGTTCTTTAACCTCTCATCTGTTCCCAGCTTAATGTAATACTGTTGATTTATCTGTGATATATTTGTAGCTGCAGGCATTTTTCTGCACCTATTCAGAAATGAATAGACTGTCTTTATGGGCGTGAACGGATGTTTCATTATTCCAGTTGACTTGACTGTGAATTGTGGCAAGCATGTGGCAGTCCCTCCATCAGAGGGAATTATGTTCAGCTTCTCATAAAGACATTTGTCATATGGGACACGAGGTATTACAGCAATGAAACACTCTTAACTGCTGTTAAAAAAATCAGCTGCACAGTTCTCTTGCAGCAGGAGCCGAGGGAAAACAGCCACTCGGTCTCCTACTTTCCTGGTGGCATTTTCAATACAAATCCTCATAACTTGATGCTGAAAAGTTGATTAATTGATCATTTATTACAACTTACAGCCTTCTTCTGGGTTATAAATTACAGTCATTAATCAATAAAGAGCAAAGCAATTCTGGGAGACAGGGGACGTGCTGGTTCCTAATAGAAAAGGAGAGATGTGACGCTCAGGCCTTTCGCACCATTGACCACCCTGACTGAGGTGTGCCTTGTGCACCTGCCTAAATTCAATTAAATTACATAATTAATGAACATCTTTTTCAGCAATAATGGACTTTTCTAGTCTGAGAGCCCATTGATTGTAGAATGAGAAACCACTCAACTTAGCCTGTGACCATGAGTTTAGTTTTCAGTATAAGTCCTGAACGCACATTCAGAACACAGACAAAAAAATATTCTGGGTAATTTCTTCCACTCAAATGCTACTTTTATGCTGTGAAGACAACAGTTGGGTCGTTTCATCCAACTATTGGTTTGATATTTGTTACCTAGATTGTTGGGAGACAAGAATTCATTCCTCACAGATTCAATTTCTAAGTTTTGCAATGGCCTAATAAATGATTGGATGTTGTTAATAAGCTGTAGTTCTGTTAATGGCAGTGGGTTGTATTATGCTCCCTTTGCTTTAGCAAACAAGATCAAGAGCTTGTTCTTGTTGCAAAATGGAATATCAGTAGGCTTTGAAAATTGCTGCAAGTCTAAAATAATATTTGCAAAACAAGCTTGAAACAAACTTTCTTTCCATTTGAGGCATTCAAAACCAAGCTTCGCTAATCTTAAACTACCATTTTGAACTTTACAAGAACCTTAATGTTGTTTTCGGGGTTTTTTTTTTTTTTTTTTACGTCAACCTTTAATACTACATCTTACGATAATGCAATCTAACTTGATTTCAAATTGGAAGCAATATTTAAACACTGAGCATAGGAAAATTATGTCTAATAAGGGGCATGTGCCCAGTCAAACAGAGAATTTAATTTCCATTACATTTTCTAGTAATTTTGATTCAATATATGTTTACATCATTTTAGCTATATTAATTTAATAATTCACTTGTTTTGCTGTTTTTACCTAAGGAGGCAAATATATTCTAAGATAAAAAATTCATTTAAAACTGTAATATGCTAAGTTTGAATTTGGTTACCAAACTCAATCTTTAAAAAAATAAAATAAAAAGCTTTATTCGATGTAATGAAGTTATTGTCTTTATTTTAAATAAAAGTCATACATTTTAACCCAATTATTATGAGGTATTTTTTTAAACCTTTTTGTTTTTAGCTGTACCTTTTGATATAAGCTGAACCCATTAACCTAACCCCATCCTCTATAATGGGTCATACCCACAACCCAGCCCTGTCATCTTAAATCAATCCAGAGGTGGGTGATCAACATAACCCAAATTGTGCTGTTTCCAACCTAGTAGTTTTAAAGCATATTTCTAACTTTTCAATGTAGAAAAATCATTTTCCATAAGAAAACTACCAATGTTGAACTCGGCAAAAGATGTTGAGCTGAAACATAAATGATTCTGAATTCCCAGGAGTCTTAAGTTGATGGCAGCGGGGATTTAATGGCTGATGGCGATGGCAATGAACGGCATCGGACAATGCAATCTGGCCCAATAAAAGAAAGAAAAAAACAACTGCTGTTAGAAGACAGCCAAAGAACTGAAAAGTCAGATGAATGACTCGAAGGTTTGCCTCGCTACCTACCTACCTTGACAAAGCACCTTCTCGGCCTAATGCTGTCCAAAGCTGTCACGTTTCCTCTGCTTCATTCAGCTTGATTAATGATAAGCTGTGGGGCACAGCTACAAGGTCTAGTCTCAATTATGAAAGAGGCAGTAAGTAGTCCATTGTGCTAATGTGCTATATTCTACTGACAATGCTGAAAAATACCAATATTTCCAACCAGCTATATCATTTATCTCTCAGTTATTGGCTTTCTCCGACTCTAAGCTTCATCCATCCAAACCCAAGCAAGCTTTATGAAAAACATCCCCATCATCTTTTATTGACTGCTGCTCTGAGGAAACTATCTTTCTCTAATTATTGTCAAGGCTCTCTCTAATAACATGCAAAATGTTGTGACAATATTTTAAATTGATGTTCTCTTTCAGCAGCATTTGCCAGTGACATCTTTGTATGGTGAATAAATTTGACAAAGAAGAAAACTTCCCCTCTCTTGTCATTAAACCCACAATGCATAGAGTTTATAGGGGAAGATAAGTGAGTTTAATATGCACTGGAGGGTAAAGAAAATATTCTATTACCGTGTGTAGTACTGAAATTACCCCATAAAGAACATAATATGGCAATTTGGGGAGCAATTTTTAATATGATTTTTACGACACATGGACCTACTTATGGTAATGAAGTTGTCATAGTAGTTGTTCAATGCTGGTAATGCAGAGACTATCTTTCAATTTGTACGAATTAGACTGAATTGTTAGGAATGAACTTCATTAATGTTGGAATGAGAAACAACATGTTATTGCATTTCTGGACCAGTGGCTCTGGGATTGCGTGTTTTATATTGTTTTGATCTAATTCTCAAGATTGAGAGAGAGAAGACCTTCTTAGGTGTTTGGGGCTGCTCTAAAATACAAACAAACAGCAGGGGATCATCATCCCATTTTGATACTCGACCAAGGCCTCATTGAGAGAAGGAATGATGAGGTTCACAATTCCTAGCAAGATAATGCCTTTTCTGTTCCAATTCTCACACATTTAGTGTCAGATCAGCATCAATATTATATAACAAGGTGCTGTTTTCTACATTTCCTTGGGTACAGTAGAAGGAATCAAATGTGGTAAATAGTTTTTCACTGACATAATGAACAAGGACCAAAGAAAGCAGATGTTTGAAATAATAATAATACAAAAACATACATCAAAAATATAAAAGATTTTGCTCCCTTTTTCTTTGTTACTACTGCATTCTTATTCCAAAATTGAGTAAATAAAGAAATACACCCCAATTCTACACACAATAAACAATATTAACAAATTGAAATACACTGTCTCTTTTTTTTCTAAAGTATTAGGGAAAAAAAATCACACACACAAAATAAATTACTCTCAAAATTGATCTCAGGTGTATCCAGTTCTACTGATCATCCCTCAGATGTTTCCACAACTTGATTGGAGTTTGCCTGTGGTATATTTAGTTGATTGGTACTGGTCTGCAATGAAACATAGATCTTTCTGTAAGTCTGACATTTAACAATGTATATCAGAGCAGAGACCAAGAAAACTGAACTAAAATGTAGATATTGTCAAGACATCAATATGGTGAAGGATACAAAACTGGATGACCTTTATCAATACACTTTACTAGTCAAAGCTCTGGTAGACTGGTTGAATGGACATGGCAGTTTGCATACCTTAGAAAATATCAGATTAAGAAAAGTGAAACTATTTGGTCAATTTAAATTGTTATATGGATGCTTTTGGTCTGATGTGTCATGTTTAGAGAAAAACAGGCACAGGTGGCTAATTTGGCTAATGTTATTCCCAGCGTGGTGTTGGCATCAAAATACCACACGGATATTTTGTCTGCAGCAGGAACTGCCTGGACAACTAAAATCCAATTGAAAGTCTGTGTAAAAATCTAAGAACAGCTATTTACCTGTACTGTCAATCCAAACTTAATAAGCTTGAGACCGTCTGCAAAGAACAATGGTTGAAAATAAGACACAAGACGGGCACCTATTTGTAGACACACACAGAAGACATTGTTGCTGCTACAAGTAATCCAACAGTATGTTTAGTAAATGTTGTGAATATCATGATTTTTTTTTAAAAAATGAATTGACAAACATTTTAAGCAAATTTTTTTGCACTTTATCTCTCTATGCAATAAAGAAATTTTGAGCCAGTAATCCAAGCCCATAACTTGACAAAAATAGAGCTGGTGACATACTGGTGAGAATAGTAGACATTTCTGCAGCCATGCTGGTCAGAACTGGACCATTAATTATGATGTATGTCTGAATGTTATAGATTTTTGAGTTACAACTTTGGCCCAAGTGGTCATTGACAACTGTGGAGAATAGCACATATAATGGCCACACAAGAAGAGCTTGTTTTGAATCCATTGGTAGGTTATGTCCTTTTAAGTCTCCAATATGTTATCACAATTTTTCCTCATCTTCTTTTTTGTCAATGTACAGGTCACCATGAAAATCTTTACCTTTTACAATAACATTTGTGCTAATAACTGTACAAATGATTAATATTGTAAATTAGTGAGTTATAATCCCAAAATGGTCTTGTGTGGTAGTTGTACTGTGGCTGAAGCCTTAGTTCAGTGTTTAATGTGAATGCAATTGATTTATTCATCAATCTTTGACTGCATTGATAGGTGTCTTGTATAGATGTCTTGTATAATTATTGTCTTGTCTGAATTTTTAAAGCAATAACATATATGCACTTTAAACCTGCAGAAAAATGAAGCTATTAGTATGGTGAAAAATGAAGTCACTGGTAACAGCTGAGTATAACTACAGTAATTCCATGACATTTTAATTAACATGTCAATGTCACTGTGGAATTACACTACCCCCTGCTACATGAGAACCTGTTGGGAAAAATCTCTCCTCATATACTGTAAAAATTCATTATCATTTTTCCACAAGTCTGCTTTCATATTAATATTCATTTTAAACATTGATTGCTTTTTCACAGCAGAATGAGTTCCTTTTTTTTGTTGTTTTGCATAATACAGTACCCAGTGGCTCATGTTCACAAACAACAATCAGGGGACAATCTTGTCTTTTAATCTAGTAAGTGAAAAAAATCAATGTCCATTGTCAATACCAGGTGGAGTAATTACCTGTTGAGTCTTCATTCATGTCAGAGTGAACTCTGAGTTTGGCTCACTGAGTACAATCCCTTAATCGTATTCTGTTCACTGATTGAGAAACCCCAAAACATTCTAATGCGACTGGACAGATGTTGGGAATCAGCTTTGATTCTTTTAATTGCTTTGTTCTTTTCCGGCACGGCTGGCGCTTCTTTCATTCAATTTAACAAAATGTAAAATGCAGAAATTCCTTTTCAAATATTCAAGACAGAAGGTGGTACAGTTTATTGTTTTCTTAGAAAAATAGCAGCAATTGAGGAGAATTGCTGTAAGGTTGACCAAGCAGCAATCAGGCACAAAAACGGCAGCCAAAGCTATTTAGCTGAGTGTGTTTATTTTTAAAGCAGTGAAGTAAAGCTGAATATTTACAGTAAGGGTACACTTAAAGACTCCACTGACTTTTAAAATGCTTCTATGACCTTTTTGCTCTTTTCACAATTATTGTGCATATTGCAAGATGAATAAATAGCGCTACAATTTGCTAGAATGTCACATCTGTAGATATCACTCAAACTGTTCAAAGGTTTAAAGAATATATATTAAATTCCCATTACATTACCAGACAATGTCAACAAAATAGAATGGAGTTATCTGTCGTTTCAGCTTAGTTGGAGATTTTTTATTTTATTCTAGTTTTCACCTATTTGCAATACTTAATCAAATTTCCAGACTGCCTTCCCCTGTGTGATGACAAAACAGCGTAACAAGGTGAACAACGGCATAGATTTTATTTAAAGTGATGCAGTAGTGTCCCAAAAAGCGGCGGCTCTACAGACAGATGAAAAAATGTTTAAGTCCAATCAAGTTTACAATGAATGAAATATCTGTGTGGCTCCTGAAGGTGATGGATGGACTTAGATTATTGCGTCAAGGGCCTACAAAAAATAGACATATGTTATGTATAGGGTTGCTGTGCCAAAGCAATGGTGGAAAATTTATTTCTAGTCAGCATGTTCTGTATTAACAATCCGTTTATGGATGTGATCAATACACAGAGAAAGAGAACTGATTAGATGAACCTCCATTCTTTCACCTCAATCAATGGCATATAACTAACAAAATATTAAATTCTAGGAAGAAATTGTTGAAGCAAGTTAGATTTCATTTTGGTGGGACACAATCGATTTCCTCCCACTTCCTCTTCTTTTTGGCCATTCAGTCATGATCTGACATTTGTGAAATAAGACTATATTCCGACTTGTCTGTAAGCCCTGTGACATCTGCTATTAAGTATTTCTTGTGTCATTTATTTGCAGGTTTGAAAAATGAATTTAGCATTGCAGGATTAGAAAGCATGGGATTAAATATTTCCATCATCATAGCATTGAGTGACACTAAGCTGTCTTTCAAGCATCCAAATGATACTCTCAAATTTAATGAGATCTTAAGCCATGCCAAAGTATAATTAAAAACATTGACACAGAGGTATAAGAATGTAAAAATGTCTTCCAGGAGTGTGCATTAACTTTCCAGCTACTAGCCTTATAGGAAGGACGTATTTGGAAAAAGCCTAATTTTATTCCAGTGTGTTACCACGAACAAAAATTAAATAAACGTGGTGTCCAGGATTTGTCACAAACTGAATGCTATTTCCGGATTTTGTCAGGCTTAATCTGTGTTAGTACATTTGCTGATAAGTTTTTAACCTGCGTTGTTCCAAAGCAGCAACACAAACACTCCCACTCCCTCTAAAAGCTGCCTTCTCCCAGCAGGTGATGATGATGACAGGGTCTGGTGGCAGGCCAAAGCCTGGCTGGTGTAATGTTTTCACCCGGGCTATTCCTGCCATCATGAGCACATGGGTGGGGACTCTGTGATCCGCTGGCTCTTACCCAACAATCCATCACCTCTACCCACAAACCACAATAGGACACATGACACTGAAATGTTTGTCTGTCAATGTTTTGTCCGCATGTCAGATTTAAATGGTTTATATCAGCAGTTGGTATAACACTTATTCATTTGTTCTGTGTCTGTAAAGTTTTGTTTGTAGTCATTTGCATTTGGCTATTTTAAATTCTGCAAATGTAAAGTGCCCGTTTGTCTTCCCTTGCAATCTCAGCACATATAAATTGTGAAGTTGGAATGATTAATTAGATCCTATTTTATTTTTGGACAGTGATCATTCAAACAGATCTTTCCATTCTCTTGATGCCATGTTTTCTCACGTGTGCCGCAAGGAAGCAACTAAACACTGAACCTGGCTCAGCATCCTCATGACTGTCTCTCTGAATATCCGTTGCTGTGCACACTGCAAAAACAGCATCTGGAGTAGCCATTTATACTGTATTTATAACTAAAATATTACAAATGCTTAAAATTGTAGCTTTGCAACAGTTTTGTTTGTGCACAACATCCTCAACTTAGTGTTGTGGCTGATTAAGCCAAGATAATGGTAGATGTAGTAGGTGGAAAATCTGACCCCCACCCTTCGGAGCCCTTGCTTGATCGCAGTCTCTCTTACACTTTCAGGCGCTGTCGCTTTGAATTGGTGAAAGGCAGCCAGGCTGAAGATTTCCTACTGACTGGAGAGGAGTCGTTGGCCAGGCTTTCCTTGTCATTGGAAGTTAAGGCAGTCACTGATCCTAATGCTTGCACTGTTGTTGCAGCATTCCAATTTTTAATCACTGCATGACTTGTCAGATTTAATGAGGGCAGTCGGGTAAGAATGATCAACACACCAGTAAGAAGAACCTTGTACTCTGATAGTTACTATCTGTTCATATACATACCAAACACAACCTGGTATCAAAATGACAGAAATTTAGCTTTGTTTTCTCTAATATGAAAACAAAGTTGACTGCCAAACAAACGGCAGTCAACTGTTTTGTAATATTCAGGCTTTATCAATGCTGTTGTCAAAAGATGTCTGGGTATGTGTGCGAGTGTTAGTGCGTGACGGTAAAAAATTCCCTTGCCGAGGTAAAGTGTGGCTGCCGTGTGTTTTGCAAGCGTCTCTGCCCTCTTTAATCCTTTGTGTGGAAGCGGGTCTAGAGGTAAGCAGTCTGAAGAAGCGTGAGTGAAACTCTTCATACAAGAGATCTTCCGTCACTCCTACTTTAGTCGGATGTCTCTGACAGGCCTGACACACTGTTCTCATTATATGACAACCTGGATATTGTTGAAGCTACACAGACATGCAAAACTAAAATGTATTGCTTAATGTCATTACTCTATTTAACACAGAAAAGCAAGACTCATGCCCAGAAAAGACATCTTAATCAGCTGTACTGGATTTTAAAGAACTGAATCTTTTTATTTTTTTTTTTTTCTGTAATGTGCAATGCAGCGTTGTGTCTTTTTGTACATATAGATTGTACAGAGAAGGTGTATTCTGAATGTGACCTTGATGTATTTTAAAGTGCTTTTTTTTCCCTAGATGGTGGTGACGAGAGTAGACCCAGTAGGGGTCCTTTTGTTGCTGCATGTTCTTGACATCGGTTGGATGTATAAGAGCTTTAAGAGAGAATCTTGGTTTGAAAAGGTTGCAACCAGAACTCTAACCTCAGAAGGGAGACTGTTAGCTTACAACATGCAAATCTTCCAGTTTGAAGCATTAAATGTTATTTAACGTGTGCTAAACAGTTTAAGAGTTACTTGGTTTAATTTTGATTTATGGACAAGAAACTTTGGGTTTATATACAAGAAATCCTTTTGTAATAAAGAGCTTGCTGATTTAATTATAAAATGCAGATGCTTCAACAGCCAAAAGAAGCATTTGTCTAATTTAAACAATTAAAAGACGCAGAGAAGCTAATATAAAATTACTGCATGTTTATCAACATAGACTTTGTCATTAACATTTACAAAGCATACTAAAAGTACAGTACTCTTCTCTTTAAAGTACTTCCCTCTTTTTCTTTGCAGTCTCCCATGAGTTAAGTGGAACATAGACATTTTGCATGAGATTTTAAAGTATTTGTTTCTTGAGACTAATGGTTAATAATTTTTTGATTAAAATGGAAATTATTAGCAAAAGCAGTAAGGGTTAGAGGTTAGGTAGAGGGGTCAGTATGTTGTTTGTTTTCCATTTGTTTTCCATCCAAACACAGTTAATTAAAAGAATGACAAAGCAGCATTTTTAAATGAATATTGCTAATATTTCACTTCCTTTGTCTGACAAGAAGAGTCCTAGTAATTCCTCACATGTCTCCTAGAGTTACAGGGGAATTTCTCTCAGAAGCTGCCCCTTCAGCTCAATTCCTCCCCACATTTCCGAAACCTTTTCATTTGTATCCCCTGGAAACCGCTCCACATTCTTTAAACTCTCCTGTTTAAAAAAAAGGAAAAAGAAGAAGAAATGGAAGAGGACGAGGAAGAAGATGAGGAGCGGGTGGGGGTTGAATCCCTTACATGTTTTGTTATGCCCTTTGATCACATGTTTATCTTTAAAACAGATGACTGACCACCTTCCTGTTGCTATCAGGACACAATTATTTGAAAGTGTTCTGAAAAAAAACGGTCTAGTGTTTCTTGAATCGATGAATCCAAAATGGGAGAAATAAAGGCTCATCTATTCTCATTAAGGCGTTAATGTATTTTTACAAAAAAGACTCCCATATCCTATAATATCATTGTCGGCAGTCAAGAGCTTTACTTGTCAGCTCAAGCCAGTTTACAGACCGCGCAAAAAATAATCTACCAATCTAATTAATGCTCAATTACAGTCATATGAATCAAAGAATTGTACAATGTACACACTAGCAGAAATCAACAGTAATTCACAGGATGCAAGTTCTTAAAGATTTTGTTTTGTGATCATGATTATAAGATGCAACATGTCCTGCAAAGTTAAATGTGAAGGATTCAAGTAAACGACACATTTGATCTTCTAGTTCACATTTATCCCGAGAAGCTGAGAATGCTTTGCTTGGAGGCTTCTGTGGATCAGAAGGCTGTCAGATGTCCTCTGAGGCTTTCAAAGTGAACTGACATGCTCTTTCATGTTCTGATGTCATGTATATTTTCAATGTTACATTAGGTTTTGTTAGTTCTTGACTCTGTTCCGGTATAATCTTTAGTTGCTTTCAACGGCCAAAGCATATAAGGTACCATGGAAAAGTATTCATAACACTGAGGTTTTTTTCACAGACCAAATACCAGAGCATGTCTGTGAACTGGTAGGGAAATGGTACATGATGTTAGCATTTCTATACAAATAGAATGCATGGTGTGCATTTGTATTCAGTCTCCTGTTACTCATGCCTTTAGTAAACAACAGTGAATTCAGAAGTCATCTAACTGGTTCCCATGATTTATTCAAATCTTAACAGAAACGCATGTGGGAAACTAAAAGCCTGCCATCCAAGGTCACTAATAATAAGCAAGCAAGAGGACCATCATTCAAACAAGTAGCTAAGACGCCCATGAAAACTTCGGAAGATTTATAGAGATGCACAGCTCAGGTGGAGGAATCTGTTGAAAGGATAACTATTAGTGGTGTGTTAATCAGATTTATTGAGCTGCCAGCATTGTATTTGGAGAGCTGAAATATTAATAGAAGGGCTTATTGAGACATACCCCAAGGCAAAGGGGTGCTCAATACAAAGTACATCACACTTTAACATTTTTTATTTGCAAAATAGTTCAAAAATTGCATGCAAAGCTCTGTGGTCTTCGCAATTATGCCATACTTTGTCTATAAAATTAATGTTTGTAATTAAATGGGACAAAATCTGAAATGATCAAGAAGTATAAGTACTAAAGTAACATAAAACAATAGAATCTGTAGCAGCAGGACCGATTAAATGGATTTGTTGCATTTTTCTGAACAACTTCCAATGCAGTTTATCTTGTTCGAATAGATTCTTCGAGCATTCATTGAAATATTACCAAGTCACTTCAGAAACAACTTATTTTTCCTTTTAACTCCTGGAGATTGACGCTGCAGTCGCTAACAACAGGTTAGCAACCTCTCATTAGTCGATGAGTTGGATGCATTTACAAGGTCATTTCAGGGGGGACGGGAGGTTATGATGATGAATGGAGGCAGACCTCTGCCCAAACACTCTTTCCCCACGTCGCCGTGTGGTTGCCGTGGTGGACGGCAGGGCAATTTAAGCGTCACCATATACACCAGGGGGGCGCCCTCTTGGGTAAGTGGCTTTGCGACAAGAAGCTGACGCCTGCCACTGCTGTCAAGGTTGTTGTCACAGGCAGGCTCCGTTAAAGCACCGAGTCGCCATGTTAAAGGATGAAAGTTGCCAAGAGAGACTGACGGCGAGGACAGGAATTACAGGGAGATAGGCGCCAAGAAATGAGCTCTTAGAATGTTGCTTACATGGGAACACGCAGGAATATTACCTAATCAGTCAAATCCTCCCAAGCTGACACCTTTTGCGAGACACCCGATGATACCCCACTGAACGCCTGTGCCCCCCACCCATGGCTCAGCCCTGAGGGAGCCCCCAAGTGAGAATCTGTGGCTTGGAGGTTCCTCTTGACAGACATTCTCAAAATTACTCTAATGGTTTTGCATACAGTGCACTTTACCCTCAATTAAAAGTGTACCAGTGAAGCAGCATATTTGCATTTCATAACAATGTCTGTGTTAAACTGAAGGTG
Organism: Gambusia affinis; assembly: GCF_019740435.1. Classification (NCBI taxonomy): domain Eukaryota; kingdom Metazoa; phylum Chordata; class Actinopteri; order Cyprinodontiformes; family Poeciliidae; genus Gambusia; species Gambusia affinis. The sequence continues at coordinate 9,739,376 of NC_057888.1, forward strand.
ATCTTAATAGGATTTTCTGCAGTCGGGAATCAGAGATTAGGAGATTTATATTGCAAAAGTGTAAATGTCTGAACAGAGGACTTTTTTTCTCTTTTAAATCTTGCTGGATTAAAAATGGCAGACTGAAAAGTTAACGGATAGGACATCAAAAAGAAGTCCCCATTACCTCTTCCTTTTTAAAGGTGTGAGTTAGCATATTGCAAGTTCATATCTGCTGGAGCTCAATGTGTGTGTGTGTGTGTGCTGGATTTAACACTAAGCTTTTTTCCTTTTTTCGAAGAGAGAGGCTTTTACGAGGGAAAAAAACACATATCAGCTAACATTTGTCGCAAATTTCGTTTTTTTTTTTTTTATAGCTCTGATGTTGTGTAAGCCCCACAGGATCCTCTTTATTTTACATTTAAATAAAAAGCATGCTAATGGTAACAAAACATACCTTATTCTAGTTAGTAATCTAGCGTTCTGCTATGCACATGCACAATTTGTACTCAAACACTAAATGCGTGCAAATCATATGTTAATGACTGACCAGAAAACATAAAAGGGAAGCACAGGGATGTGGTCTACCTACAGCTGTTAAATATATAATCCATCTGTAATCAAATTTGACACCTAATCAAGTGAAGCATTTGTAATGCAGACGTTTGGACAGACATAACTAACTCCATCAGCGTTTGCATAATCAATGTGTGATTTTAATGATGTTTCTATTAAGCATCTCTGCTTCCTCTACAAATGGTTCGACATGTCTGCTGTTTTAGTTTGTTTTTCAGAGGGGCATACAGTAGATTGTTGCTAGGAGCGATAATTATCATCAAAGAGGGGGTCAGCAAAAAGGAAATTCAAGGGAAAAAAAATGTAATTACTTATAGATTGCTTGAATTAATTTTCTAATGATATTCAATGGTTTTGCATGACAGCTGCCAAGACCCACTGGAGAGAGGCGGAGAGTAAAAGGAGTCCTTTTGATGACAGACAAAGGGGACTATCATTTACAGAGAGCAGTTTTCACCGAAGTAAGAAGGGAAAGGGTGCAAATGACACATCCACAAAACACAGTGGGCTTCTTGTATGGGCTCCTGACATCCACAAAGGCTGGGACATGTGTTCCATCTCTTCAAGTTGAAAGCAAGTGGACCGCTATCCGTTAAGTGCCAATTGTTTCTCTTGCATCTGCATCTGAGTGTAAACAGCCATGAAATAATAAACATGAGCTAAGTGTACCATTTCACTCGTGGAAAGAGAAAAACTCAGTAGATGTGTTGGGTTGTGTGTTCCAATCTGACTTTTTTCACATTATCATAATGGAGTATTTGTGGCCAAATTTAATACAATTTCAATCAAGGCTGTAACATAGCAATGTTTTGTGAATATTTTCTAGGTGGCCTGTGGGTCAAAAACCACAAAGATTTTACATTAAAACAGGAAAAAAACATTTACTTTAAAAACAGAAATGTATTTTAGTCTGTACTATTGATTGGTTTTACTAGCCACATGCAATTGGTAATGATGCTGAAGTTTTAGTTTTATTTGACTCTTGGCAGATAAAAATATGCACCAATTTTATTTAAATAAAATAAATTTAAACTACTACATTTGGACTGATTCCAGTTGTAAACCATGTTCAATGGCAACGCTGAACCTGATTGGCATTGAGCTTATTGCTTCTGACTGAGTTATTTTTCAATGTAAATACATCTCATATGTAAAAAAAAAAAAAAAAAAAAAAAAAGTTTATGCAAAACTAGCACCAAAGTGAAAACAACTTTCCAATTACCATTTCAATTCAAAATAGAAATACTTCACAAATAAAAAGGAAAAAAATGAAGAGGTGTAATGAGGTATGGTACTCTGCATGGGTTATATATGACCTGGCTGTAACCAAATCTATTTTCTTTTCATATAAATATCAAGTGATATTTTATTAGTTGGGCTATCAAAACAATTTATTTGTCTTCTGTGACAAAACTCAAATTCCTTTTCAGACAGTCATTTGTGGATGCACAGTTTTATAAGTAATCCAACAAAGCGGAGAAGACCAGTACCAAATATTTTGTGTTCAACAGCAAAGCTCCACTCCTTAGAAATGCTGACAAACCATTCTGTGACATTCTCAGACCGTTACGTTCTGTGCAAGTCTAGAGTTGACATTACATCTTGTTGTGTTTATTCTGAAGATTAAATCCTCAGCATATCCACAAATTTCTTCGGGACATGCATCACAGACTATTACAGACTCCCTCTTCCGGATGGATGTTCCTGCATGGGCCTGAACAGGCGTAGTGCCACAAAAGGTTGGCCAATTTAATTACATGCTCATGCAATTGTCCCCTCCTCTCAAGACCTAACACCTAATCATGATAGTGGATGTGCGTCTTCATATCCGCCGTGTCTCCCTTGCTCTCCTAGAGGGTCGAGGGCTTCACCGGTTAACTGCTTTGACGAGGTACCCTATATTTCCTCTTGCCTGAGAGAAAGAACCCTTCGACTTGTCTCAGTGTCAAAATTTAACCTTTCTCAACTTTGATTACACTAAGTTTGGAGTGTGCTACGGCGCTGTCTGGCCGACTCAGCTCCATGTGTGTGCTGATGGGAAGCCTGCATGGGTGCCGCGGCCCCCGCTGACTGTGACACACTGACGCTGCACAGCTCTGACGCTCATGTTGGTGCTGACGCTTGCTTTGGCCGCCATCCTGACCATGAAAACACACTCACACACACACACAAATATCCACAGAAAAGCTCTATAGTTTTGTCGTGTAAGCTATTATTAATTAGGAGGTCTCTATAAATATATTCATCAACACTTCTGTGCAGTGCTCTGACAAAACAATCATGGGCAATACATGCTTATCATGATAAAGAAAACAACATTAAGATGCATCAGTAAAACTGCAATATTATGCAAACCTTAGTAAAATATGTGACCTCTGAAAATTCTCTAATCTCTTCACACTTTGGCCTTATTTTTACACACAAAGAGTGTCTGAGTCAGACAGTTTGATCGATTCACAGGTAGTCGATTGCGCCACTCACATGTGCACCCTTATGATAATAGGCCCTTTTAGAGTCATCTAATTCTGATGATGAATTGGACTTCCAAGGAAAGCCAAAAAGGAGTTACTGTGGTAACCGCATGGCCTGTCAATCACTTGCAATCAGCCTTTTTTCTCTGTTCATTGCTTGATGCGTCGAGATTGGGACCCTCTCTGTGGGGGGCTTCAAAACACTCAGAGGAATTGAAGAACCATGTGGAAGTTCTGTGGCTGATGTTTGGAAACTTTGCAGAATGTGACCCTGGGACTGTGGCTTACTTACCACTGAGAGTTGCAGAAAATTTGACTTTGACAAAGAGGCAACTTGCCCAAATTAATACCATAAGGACATGCACTCAAACATTGACTTCTTTTTTAGAAGAAGCTGTAAATAACCTTCTAAAAAAAGTATGACTCTACATACTTCACTTGTTTTGAACCGCTCAGTGTCCGCATCAGCTACACAAACAACGTATTATAACTGCTGAGGTTTCTAAGCAAAATGCCAACTTAGAAGGAAAGAGGTATTTAAATGCTAATGCTTTAGAATTCTAAAATACAATTTTACATATAATAGTTATATTAGTAGGGTATGATTATATTTTTCATGCTTAAAGCAGCAGTTCTAATAGTATGGGTACATCTGTTTGGGGTATCAAAAGATGAGGAAAGTAGCACCTTTTCTAAAATGCTAAATTTATTTATTTGGCAGTGGGACTTATGCATGGTTCTAATGTTGGGGTTACACAATCAACAAAATAGTGCTTCCATGGTGACAGGAAAGTAAGATGAGTCAGGTCTAGGTGCTTCTGTCAAGCGTTTTCTGTTATGGTTCACAGGCATCACAGCAGTGTGGGAAACATTGATTTCCACAAAAGTGTTTCCTTGTAAAATTGTTTTCTGACACGAGGAGCTGTTGCACCTAATTGAGTAGTAAGACTCCAAGTATCAATGCTTGGATTTTATTCGACTTAGTGAAGAATAACCCGCTAAGCCGTCAACTTTTATAAAGTTACATCAGCATCAGGTTAGTGAATGAAACTGCATGTCTACCAAAAAGCTGCACTGAACTTCTTTAGAGCAAGAATTTAAAAATAGTGTCATAGTCTACTATCACAAACATGTTTAAAAATGACACATTTGTAATTACATTTAATAGTTACATAGAATTTTTTTTTTTTTTTTTTTTACATTTCAAAATTAGCAAAGGATAATAATTAAAACTTTGTATTGTTTTAGCTATTTGTTTCAGCACAGATGGTATTCAGCTTAAAGAAAAAAAAGAACTATTATTGGTCTCCTGTAAATGATAAGACAATAATACTTTCAAGTACCTTAAATAAAAGCAACATAAACTTCTAGTGATCTGCTTGCTGATCAATTAAAAAAAAAAAAAAAAAAAAAAAAAAAACTGCTTCTAGTAATTTTCTGGGTTTCATTGAGGTTACATTTTACCATAGCACACTGGCACAAGTTAAACATTTAGGAAAAGTGGGCAGGCCTATGAACTGTGGCATTACATCCTTGAAGAGAAAGGGGGGATTGGGGGGGAACCAAATAACAGAAGCACAGAGCCTCTAAAGGTCTTAATTCCCCATTAGTTCCTTATTCTCTTCAGTGACAAAGACTGGGCCCTTTCAGTCTTGTGTTTCCTTGCATACCAAAGTCATTCAACAGAGGAGACCTTTACCAAGAGCAATGCTCTATTCAAGCCATGTTAATTACAATTTTAAACCATTATTTGTTTCAACACCTGGTTAACCTATTCAGACCTGTTTAAATCCTCTTTATTATCCCAGGTGTGATGGGAAGCCACTAAGGGAGTGAAAGGTTCCTCTGTGTACCAGGAACATAATCAAGCCGGCACTACATAGATCTGAATAGCTTTTTGGGATAAGATCACATGTTACACACTCCAGTCCTCAAGTAAAATGGCTCTAGGTGGATTATGTCTGAAAAGAGGATTTTGTCAAGGATGTGTCCTCAAGTTTTCTCTTTCGGCAGCAAAGCACCATGAATGGAGCACCGCTTCTCCAGCAGCTGTATTAGAACTCAACAAGTCAATGACTGGCTTAAAAGCAATTGGCTTTGTTGTACATTTTTGTGCATGTATTTGTGCTGCACTTCGAAGCTTTGAGACAGAGAGAGACCCACGCTGCGTCACAAAGATGGATGATGTTTCCATTAGGGGACGACCTCATCTTCTGAGCTCCTTTTCTTTCTCCGACTTGCATCTTCTTTGAAGTTGTAGTTAGTGGTTACAGCGTTGTCCTCTGCCCATTATGGTGACATTAACCAGGCTTTACGTGGGAATCTGACCCCCACAGTGCCTTTATTATCATGCCCACTCATTTCTTACCTGTCTGGGGTACTTGTTGAGGATGATCCCATTTCAATAGAAAATATCAACAGAGTGGCATAATAGGACAACATGATGGAAAATTGAGTGAAACACATGAATAAAAAGATAATATTACTCCCTGTCCTGACTTCACTTGAAGCCTTTTCTAATTTGGCCCATCACCTTCACCCACAATGGCTGGAGGCTGTTTGTAAAAACCTCCTGCTGTGTGGTTCAAATATAGAGCGGCCTTCAATATAGAAAAGGATACCCTCAGAAAGTTCTGATTAACGAATTAACACCCACTAATAGCCCTTTGCTGTTCTCCTTTAAATGGATTAAGGCTCCTTTCTAACACTTTCTTCCTTTCTTTTTTGCGCAAAATTTAATTAAGATTTAGATTTGGTTTGAACATGCCAGAACAGATTCACACTGCATTTGTGATGTACTTCAATTAAGGAGTAAAGCATCTTAAGCTGCTTCACCAATAATTAGACTATCTCCTTTTTTTTTCTTAAATGGTATCTAATTATGCATTATCCCCATGTAATTCAATTTCTTTGTAAGTTACGGCATTTGCTAAGTCTATTAGGGTCATCTTAGTTTAATTTTAGGTTTCTACTGAATGTAGGTCCTGTAAATACATGCTTTTATGCTCTTCAAACAAAGGAATTGAAGCAAATGCTTAATACTGCTCACCCTCCACGTTGTCAAATCTTCACTTTAGCATTCACGAGCCACTGCTCAGCCAAATCTTCAATATAAACAAAGCATCATAGCTATTGTTTGTATACGTGATGAGTTGACAAACAATGTCTTTTTCTTGACATTCGGCCTCCTGAGGTTGTTGTCCATATATTTGTATAGTGATTTAAAAACAAGACAATGTGCTGGCCAGTGTTAATTTACTCAAAGCAGCAGGGGTTGCCGCTTTGGCCACTGACCATTACACAGTAGGACAGGGGTGTCCAGCTGACTGTCCTTTTAATCGACAGCAGCAGGCCTAAGGAATTTAACAGCATGAGATTCTGCCCTCCCTCTCTCCCCTTCCAGCAAATAACGTTTATGGAAGATTTACGACTCACCAGAATTCGCCTGAATTCAGTTCATTCAATTAGCGGCTGCGAATGTCTCGGTTAAAGGAGGTGACAAGACAATTGAAGGAGTCATCTAATTATTTTATCCCAGCACTACGTACAAACGTCTCCCATGCCGCAGTCCCTGGACATGGCTTGATGATGTGAAGTAAATGGGTTAAAAGCAGCGGGGGTGATAAAATGTGTGGCTCTCCTGGAGACATTCCCTAGCATCTAGCATCTTTAAAGTGAATCAAGGACCTGCAGGAATAAAATTTCATTAGATAGAAAATATATGCACTGCGAAGTAAATCAAATCACCTACTCTAAATGAACATTTATGATAAGACCAGGCCCTATAAAGGCAGTCTATTCACACAGCCATTCCAGTACATACAGGTCTGCAGATGCAGCACCTTGCTAAAGTATTCATAACCCCTGAACCAGAGTACAAAGACAGGTCATTGTGTTTTATTGGGATTTTATGCGATAAATTAACCGAAAGTAGAACATAATTGCGAAGTGGAAAGAAAGGGACACAATAAATATCTGAAATGTGTGGAGTGCATCTGCATTAATCCTCTTGATTCACTCTCTTCCACTACAGTTATAACTGCAAGTCTTTTAGGACATATTTTTATCAGATTTGCACATAAAGAGTCTAAACTGTTTACCCATTCTACTTTGAAAAATAGTGATTACTCAAATGTGACGGAGAGACTCGGTGAACTGCAGATTTCAAATGGTTTTATGTCTTTTACTTTGATAGGACAGTTCTAATCATTGAATGAGCTTTGGTCGAAACCATTCCATTGTAGTTTTCTCTATATATATTTAAGCTGCTTCTCCACTTAAATGACTTTAACCACTTCAACCTCAGTTCGGCCAGATTCATGTTCTTTAGCAATTACTTGTTCATATTTCTTACAAACTTCATAGGTAGTACAAGCGGTGCCAATCCATAAATTGCACGGAATTTATTGACAGCAGCCAGCATTCCTTGACTGGCCCATGAATTAAATAACTCCTAATAGCATTTTAAGCACTGCAGTAGATATCTTGTCTGCTAACAGAATGGAGGAGCGTAATTAACAATTTAATCTTGAGCAGCGGCAGGAACATCACTCAACTTTTGGAACAGAATGACCATAATGAAGCAGCCTTGTCAGGAGCATGTCTCTCCCATGCAATGAAGAAGAGAGGAAAACAGTGTAATTATGGTTTTCATCAGTCTACGCATGGTCACATGGTTGCATCACATTTGTGTCTGTACACACCTTTCACACACGACACATACTACCAGGGGAGATCCCTCCTGTTTCAGTACTGATATGTAACCTAACCATAGTGGGTCTTCAAGATGCTTTTTATTCATTGCTGTTCTCTAACAGGCTTTGAGATCAGGTGTATTTTTGCTTAAATACAGCTTGTTTCTTGTTGGTAATAATTAAATTACAAACAAGGGAATGCTTTTACTTTGGTGGCTCTAAATTGTTTGGTTGCATTGGGTCAGGAAACAGTCAAGACACCATTTTCAGACTTTTTTTCTGTAAAAAAAAAAAAAAAGAAAGAAAGAAAAATAGAAAACTATATATAATTTTCTTTCAGCTCTAAATTGTGTACTAACATAGGTCAATTACATACATTCTCAATAAAAGAACTAAAATTAAAGTAATTGTAAGGAATCCCCATTCAAGTCCATTAACGTGTGTTACATTTTCAAAAGCTTTACTTGAGTTGGGATGAAACAGTTGCATGGTGGGGTCATGAGAACAACAGCAGGAGATCTGCAGCCAGGTCTTTCTCCCCATTTGTAAATTAGCTGCGAGTAATGAATTCTGTGAAGCTGCCCTGCTACGAGGTTGCTCCCTCACTTGCTGGCCCCACCCTCGCTCCCTCCTGTTGGCATTGCCTTCCCAAATCTGTCCTGATGTTTCTAGTCTGTCAGAAGCCGCCCCAGGGGGGCGGTGTGATAGCCTGCTCGGTCTGTCCCCTTCCTGTCTCTGTGGCCCAAGCCAGCTGAACCGTGTAAGCCCCCTTCCATTGCAAACACAGTGACCCCGAATGGGATTGACACATCACAGACCGTGGATGCTAGGCCACCAGTCCGTTGACATCAGTTTCCACTGGTGCCAGTATAATGTGAACAGTGAAATTCTGGGGAGGGACGATGACAGTAAGACCAAGAATTCATCTCTGAAAGGACATGAAGGAGGTTATTATTAGTGTTCAGGGATTGAATGTAAATATCGGTTTCACTGAAAATACCTTCAGTTATTTGCACAACTGATTTCCTGTTTATAAAAAAAGCTAATTCTTCCCTATTAAAGGTCTCTTCTTTTGTTCTGAATCATTCTCACATAATCCAACTAAATGTACAATAAAAGTTCAAATAATGATTTCATTTATAAAGATAAAAAAATAAATATCAAACCCACCTGGTACTTGTGAAAAAATAATTACCCCCCTACACTTAATAATTGGTTGAGCAACAATTGCCACCAAGTAAGACTAGCATTAAGAGGGCAATTTTATTTTTGAGTTGTTCAGAGATGGACCTGATTATTACTTTGGTTGTTTCTTTTTTTTTTCTCCACAATAATGCAAATGTGTTTTAACTTAAGATCCCAAACTTATGACTCAATGTTATTCTTCGGGATTTACTTTCAAATAGCAAAATTTATGGTTCTATTACCTATGGCAACTGATCCAACTCCAATACAGCTCTGTAACTTCCTCTGATCTACTAAACTTCTATCTGTCTGAGTGGAAATAAATGCGTTGGCTATGACTACTACATGGATCCCCAAGCGCCCATTAGAGAGCCTGGGGGGTCCCTAAGTGTCACCCATGAAATCAGGATGTTAGGGTATAAAAAATGTGGGCGGGACCGCTGGTAATTCTCATTATTGTTAACTGTTCATCGTCTGTGCTGTTGACTTTGCTTTAGTCTGGCTCTGCTCCAGCCAAGAAAGAACATGGCCACTGCAGCTACACTCAGTTTTAAAGCCAGAGATCCGAGGAAAATCTTGTTAAGCTCCAGTGTGACCTTAAATTAATTACAACAAAATCTGACCATTTTTTTTTCTTTTTAATGAAAAAGCTCAAATTAAACTCTTGTGAGAGATGAATAAATTTATGGTGATTAAAGTTAAATGTTCTGATTCAAACTCCAAAGGCCAAAAGCAATTTGTCAGCAATCAGTGTAAAGAAGGAACCACAGGGCATCCACGTCGTTTCTACTGTGACCCTGCAAAATCCACTCTGCAGCTCTGACTGGCAGAGAGGAAAAAGAACATCTCAATGGCAGCTTTTGACATCCATAATGGCTTAATGTCAGTGTTTGACAGAGATATTTGGGGGAAGAAGAGTGACTCTTTGCGTGCTGATGTGGCCTAGAAGCTTTCTGCTGTCACAGCTGATGACAGCAACTTTCTCCATGCAGATTAAATTGGTGTTTAGATGAGACCAAGCCTTCTCGACACTGATGCTTATGCCTCCATCACGCGGAGCTCGCGGTGGCTTACCAAGTGTTTCAGCGGCACCACTTGCCACACAGTGCTCTCCTCTCTCCTCTTCGGCATGGTAAATGGCGCAGCATTAGCAGCTATTTACATTTGCAGAGAATGTGCGAAAGCTGCTGCCTTGTCTGTCACGCTGCACTGTCTGCCAGAGCTGCATGGATGGGGGCAGAAGATGAAGCGCTGCTGAGAAAATTAAATATCATCAGTCTTGATGTTGGCGGTAAAGTCGAACTTAAATAGTCCTTTGCCGCTACAATGGGTATCAGTGGTATCTTCGTGTTATGGTGCTGCAGGAGTTGTTACAGCTGGTCAGCAGGAATGTGCTCAAAGTTTAAAGACACACTGGATTGTTTTTACAGATGCCTTTTTTCCCCTTGAAGTTCCACTTCAAAAAAGAGGACTTTGGCTCATTTCAGAGCAGGGCTTGGGTCTAACGCATGTGAATCACTGAAAGCTAAACAGAGACATACAGATTCTCACTGTGCTGCTGGCTGATTATGGAAGCACAGATTTGTACATAAGCTGTTTGTGGAAGCCGAAGAAACTTGATAAAGGATCCTATGGAACACTATCTTCAGTGTATAGTGTGTCGCTGGCTGATCAGCATCCCTAGTTGTTGTTTCGAATGTGCTAAGGAAAATATTAAGTAGTTTGTTGCGTGTAATTTGCATTGATTAAACTTTCAATGTATGACTGTGGGGCAGAGTACGCTGATTGCCTCAAGTGTTTTATGTGGAATATTTACTTTCAAGGGCACCTTGACAATAAAATTAACAGCTTTCAAATAAAATCACTGAACCCAGCAGTTTTGACTATGATGCCTTGCAAGACGTACTGCTCCTTAAACTTTTTCCTCGATTCTGACAAGCTAAACCCACAGACTTCAATATAATTTATTGGGATTTTTTTAAAATCCACCAATGCAATATATATATATTTTTTTCAAATCTAAACTTGCAAGGTTTCCAATTTGTTTCATTAAAATCTAAAATCTATCACTGACATTGCATGTAACCCATGTTACTTTGTAAACATCTTACAGGGAAATTGCACTTTATATTCTGAAGTCAATCTTTGTTAATTTTGAACATCTCCAGTCTGAATTGGCATTTAAAAAGTTGCTGAGCACCTTCCCTTGAAGACAGGAATTTGAGACCTAGAACAAAGAGTTTTCTTTCAAGAATGTTCTTGTATAAAAGTTGTAAACTTAAAAGGAACTTTTTTTCAACTTTCTTTTCACTACTTGTTCATATGGACCAGAATTGAGTAGTCATTGAATAATTAGTGTCCATTAGCTAGATTCTGCCACCTGAGCAATGGGTCTCTGCAGCTCCTCCAGAGTTATCGTAAGCCTGTTGCCTGCTTCTCTAATTAATGCCACACTTTACAAAATACACTGAAGTTTGTTTCTCTGATTTTCTAGAAATAGACATACTTTTCACTCATGCAAACCTTTTATCATCAACATTATTACTTAGCAGATGAGTAGAGAATATACAAAGAAGAACCTCTGTATTCATTTCAAGTTGTAAACAGTAGTCTGAGCTCTGGGTTGTTATCGAGTTGTGGCCCCCGGCGCAGGATTGATCCACTTCAGCCCAGCAGCAGGGGGGCAGGAGCTCTGGAGGGGCTCAGCGGGGCTCCAAATCAATAAGGTTAATAGATGTGGGGGCCACTCAGTCAGAGGTGTGTAGCCTGGCATTTTCGGTGCCAATGAGGAAAATTCCTGATGATGAGGTGTCTCTTTTGGAACCTGCATTAATGTCAGTCTGATTACCTGGAAGTCAGGACGTCTGATGCTGTAGGGTGTTGGAAGCCTGCTCCTTTGACATTAACTGGAATTAGCTTTACAAGGAGACCCTTCAGATTGGAGACTTTAACTTGCCACCTCTTCACCCGCTGTCCATTGAGAACAAATTGCCAGTCCCCTCCCATCTTTCCTCCTGACTCTATTCTTTCACTCTGATTTCTATAATGCCAACAGTTTCATAATCACTTGATGAGTAATTTCCTCTCATTTGGGATTTGGAGAGAGAGGGAGAGCGAGGTTTCATTTAAGAAGTTCTTTTTCCCCCTCTTGCTCTCATTTTTCTGGTATTTCTCACATCACATTTTCTTAAGAGCATAATTAAACAAGGCTTTAAGAGAAGGGGGAAGGACAGCGTACTGGAAAAATTAAAGGTTGAAAAGAGTAAAACTGAAAACTGAGTGGTTAAAATCGTGTTTAGGAGACATAATGGAATGAAAGCTTTCTGAATTTATTTATCTATTTATTTATTTATTTATTTATTTATTTATTTATTTATTTATTTATTTATTTATTCATTTATTTATTTACCAGATTTAGTGTTTTGCAAAAGTATTCAGACCCCTTGAATTATGTCTGCATGTAAGATATATTACAGCAACACACCTTGATAAAATTTTCTATGATAAACCATTATAATTTTCACATGGAAGGAAAATGATTCATGGTTTCTATTATTGTTAACAAAGAAAAATCTAAAAACTACTCCATGCAATTGAATTTGGCCTTCATGAATCAATGGTTGACAGAATTATTTTTTGATGTAGCTATAATTTCAAGTAATTTGGAGTATGAAATGTTTGTCCAGATTTAACAGATTCAATTTTATAATTACCCTAATTTTAACTTCATTCATATTCCCATTAACTCCAGCCATTTTTCCATATTCTGTCCAGATTCTCTGATTTTTTCTGAGAAAAATTACCCCCAGAGCATGACCCTGCCACAACCATGATTCAAAGTGGAGATGGTTTGCTCAGTTTTGTACATAAACTAAAAAAAGTTCAGTTTTCTTCACCTTCTTATTATGCTCGTAACGTTTTCAACATATCTTGTCACAAACTGCAAATAATAATAATATATTTTAGTTATAGGCACCTTTCTTTAGACTCAAGATCACACAACAGGAGACACAATATTAAAAGATAGCGCTAAAATAAGCACCAAAGTGAATTCCAAAGCGACAGTACAGTTGTGATCAGACACCGTAAGCTATTAAATTTTGAGTTTGGATTTGAAAGGTAGCAATGAGCCTGTGTCACAGAGATCAGTTGGGAGTGAGGTCCAGAACTGGGAAGAAGAGGGACTGAATGCTCTGCTCCACATGGTAACAAGACCGGGCAGTGAGATGAATGGAAGAAGATCTGAGGATGTAGGCTGGTACAACAATGTGAAGGAGGTCAGAAAGATACGGAGCGTTGACATTGTGGACAGCTTTGAAGGTCCAAGGAAGTATTTTGTAGTTGATACAATGTGTAATAAGATGTCAATGGAGCTGCTGTAGAGCAGATGTGATGCCACTGATGGAATGGGTCCGTGTGCTGAATTTAGGATAAGTTGTAATTTATGGAGGGTTTTCTGTGGAAAACTAAAAAGAAGGAAATTACAGTAATCCCTTGACCAGACTGAGGTGACCAGACTGTGAAGTGAGAGAAGGATGGATATAATTAATATCATGAAGATTGAAGTAGGCAGACCAAAAAATATTGTTGACATGGGAGACAAAGGAGAGGGTGTTGTTGAGGATGATACCCTATAGAGAAATTGACTTAGTCAATTTCTCTATAGTATTGACTAAGAGCCTGTTAAATTTAATTTTTAAAACGTTTAGGGCGAGTCAATGTTTGATTTCAAGGAGACAGTCGGTAAGGGACAGAGGTGGGAGTATGGAATTTTGTTTTTGTTGAGAGATAAAGCTGGTTGTCATCTGCATGGTAATGCAAGTGAATATGGTGTTTGCAGAAGATGAAACAAAGGTGTGGGAGGGTGATTGAAAAATGTGAAAAGAAGTATCAATATTTAGAAGCAAACATACAGGAAATTGGTGGAGGAGCGGTGAAAGACATGCCACCAATGGCCCGAGTCTGGGAATGAGAACCAGGACGACCATGTGGAGGTCTATAGTCTCAGCACACGATGCATGTACTCGCTAACTGGGCCACTCAGTGCCTCGCAAACAGCTTTAAAGTATATTTCCTGTGCTTTGCTTTTACACTATTAAGATTTCTGCATCGGAATTTGTACTTTCTGTTAGAAGTTTTAGCAAACCTAGAAAGGCACAAAAGAAATAAGATGCTAGTTTCCCTTCTCTAATTGTATCTGGTGTATGGTTTTGCAGTGAGCCAAATGGCTAAGTGCATGTTTCTCTATTTGTGATGAAGATTTAGAGAGGTGTACATTGGCCACTATAGCACACCTGCAATTAGCGCTGCACCTGCATCAGCTGCATTAAAGTGTGAGTAGAAGTCCTGCTGACTACACTACCCTTAGCCCTCCTAAACAAAACACTGCAGTCATTTGCAATAAAAGAATCAGTTGTCTCTTCCCCCCCTGTTTCTTTCAAAAGGACCCTTTGCATAGGAAATCAGTTCTCTCTCTTCGCGGACATCATGCCGTGTGGGCTCCCATGGAAATGAGTTTTGGCATTGTTGTGCCGAGGCACTCCCCCCTCTAATAAATTGAGGAGGATTAAGAAATAAGAATGGAAGTAAAGGATAGTCATTTTATCGTGACAGCCATTTTTCGAGGGGGTTGGGGCAGTCAGAGATTTAAAGGCTAATCATCCCCGGGTTTATTTCCATAACATGCATTACAGTCTGCTTCTTTGAACTTTGCTGCCACTTAGGTTAGATTTGAAGGAGGAAAACGAGGAAGAAAAAAACATTATCAAATGTTTAGTATTTGAGGCTTGAGTGACATGTTAGAGACATCTGAGTGAGTTATTAAATCGCTGTGGCTCTTGGAGATTATTATGCATTAATCTCAGCACTTTGAAGTATGTTCTTGTGTGCGTGTCTCAAGCCTGGAATTATGAACTCTCAGATTGGCTTATAAAATAATTTAAATGCCTTAAAGCATACATAAGAAAGCAATGCAACTTAGTGACTTCTCTCAATGCTTTGTTTTTGTGGGCAGAAAAACATTAACATTAAACAAGCAGACAAAAAATTGTTTTATGTCAAAATTCAAACAAGTTTCTGTATAGCTTGTCCTACTTTTTGTTGATCATAATGTCAGTCTCCACTCAATCCCGGTTTGTCTAGTCTCTCTATGTGATTGGAAACACTTCAGAAATGGTGACCAGCAGAAGGTGAAAGGGTGCCAGATCTTTGAAGTCTGTGATCTTTATTGATCTCTTGCATATTCTAAAAAAAATCCAAAAAAATCAAAGAGAGCATCAAAGGCATAGCTAAACTCTTTAAGACTCTGCATGTGCCCTAAAAAAAAGGGCACCAAAAACAGCGTGAACAAGAAAAGCAGGTGGTGGCTGCTGGTTGGAGCAATCACACGTCCAGCTCCTGTCACACCCCAGACAGACCGTTGAAACTGCTTTTTTAATGCAGGACAACAACATGGCTCCTGGTCTGACTCGCACTAGACTCATTAGATTCAGGCAAGCAGCTTGAAGGAATCATAACTTCAAAAGAATTAGCTAACACAGCATGGCCTCCTGGTTGTAGACAATAAATCTAATCTAACAAATTAGAAAGCCACAATTTTGATTGGGCCGCTCATGAACTTTAAGCTGTCAGTAACAAGAAATGAAGGTATCAATCAAGCTATATGAGACAAATGGATATGTTGTCACAAATGTAAAATAATTTAAACAATTTCTTCAAATTCTGAGATTTGTTTTATTTTTCATCTGTACAAATTTTATCTTTGTGGATTAGATGATCAGATGCAATTTAAAGATAGTAATTGTAATAAAAATGAATCATAATATTTGTTCATGCTTTATAGCAACTCCTTAATCAAAGACACATGGCATCTCGTTTGGACTTTGCCCCAAGGCACCTGAAGGACTCTTTGACCAGGAGATACAAAATTCTCCTGTCTCTAATGAGACCAAGCTTGAACTTTGAATACCAGCTACAATGTTTGGAGGAAGCTCCATTATATCTGCAGAGATGGCATCCCATGGTAGTGGTAGCATCATGTTCTGCCGATGTTTTGCGGGAGCAGGAACTGGCAGACTAGTCAGTATAGAGGAAAAGGTGAAAGCAACAATGTACAGAGACATCCTGGATGAAAGCTTACTCTACAGCGCTCTTGACCTCTTGACCGTTCATTTTTCAGCAGGACAATGACTCAAAAATATCAAAGAAGTGTTTTCAGAACAACTCTGTGAATGCCCTGGAGTAGCCAAGCTAAACTCCAGATTTCAATCCGACTGAACATCTCTGGAGAGACCTGAAAATGGCTGCAGAAACCATCCAACCGGATGGAGATTCTAAGGAACCTGAAAGACAAATGGGAGAAACTGACTACGTCCATCCATCCATCCATTTTCTGAACACCCTTCGTCCCTATTGGGGTCGGGAGGGTTGCTGGTGCCTATCTCCAGCTGCGTCCCGGGCGAGAGGCGGGGTACACCCTGGACAGGTCGCCAGTCTGTCGCAGGAGAAACTGACTACAGATATTCAAATTGACATTCGCAAAAACTTGAAGCTTTTGTGAAGCTGTAAATGCTTACTAACGTGTATCAACAAAGACTGTGAATATCTCTTTGTTTTCTATTTTAAGTCAATTTGCAAAAATATTCAAATATTTGTTTTCCACATTGTCAAAATTTGATATTTCTGTGTATAGAATTGTGAGGAAATTTATTTGGAATAAGAATGTAACATAACGAAATGTGGAAAAAGTGAAGTGCTATAAATACTTAACATATGCGATGTGTATTTCTTCTCTAGTGCTGATGAGAATCTTTGAAGCCAAGGCTTATTTTAGCACTGTTAGCAACTAAAAGCCAGACAGAAATCATTTGTTTCCTGTCTGTCTCCATTTACTTCAGCACCAATGGATGGCTTTGAAGCAGGTACTTACTTTGCATTAGTTAAGACAGTCACAGTAGTTTCACAGCACTTACACTATTTTTATTTCTTTCATCCAAATACCTACAATGCCATACAAACAATGCTTATTTTGTTCTTTTTTTAAATTTTTTATAAAAGTGTTGTTGGCTGACCTGATAAGCAGTATTTTTCAGCTGACTCTGTAAATATCCAGAGGAAACTACCTTCTCTCAGTTTTCACTTTGGCAGGACATATCGTCACAATTTAAAGCAGGATCCTGTGCCACAAGATTTTATTATGCCTTTATATGGTGAATTCAATTGTGGTAAAAGTGGATGTTAAAGGTACTTTAAATTTGTCTCAGTCTGAGTATCCCAACAATTTCTTTTCTAATCAGGAAGAAATTTCATAGGTGAGACCTTAACCCAACCATCACTTAATTTAGTGAGGGCTGGGTAAATATAGACTGCAGTGAAATGAAGCAATTCTGTCTGCATAGCTTATTTTTTATGACACAAAATACACTTGAGGATTAGTATTAGTATTAGCAATTCTTACTGACAAACAGATAACTTGACTTTCAAAGATAAAAGAAAACTGTCATCAGAGGATAAAGTGATTTTTATCATTACTATAACACTATACAATACTGTATTATGTATCTGTTTATTTGGTCTTGGATAAAAAAGGTATATTTTATTTGAAGAAGAAAAAATGTCACACACAAACATTTAAAGACAACATAAAAAAAGAAATGGAACAAAAACAGGTTCAATGTATCATAAGTGTTATGTAGTGTGGTTAAAATGGGAGCTGACCACACATACAGTAGAATCACAGTTGCTCTTTCTGACAGTGGAGAAGTAAACAGACCCATCACCTCCTCAGTAAATGGCATCACTATTGGCAGAATTGATGACAGTAAAGTAGCTTGTTCGAGGCAACAACTGAAACATCTCTACAGGATAAATTCCTATTCAGTCAAGCCCCATCTTCTCCACCCTGATGTATTCCTATCCTTTACTTTCATTGGCTGCACATGGGAGTTTTTCCAGCCTTTATGAAACCAGCAAGCATTAGCGCTGCCACAGCGGTTCCCTGCTGGATTATGCTCATCGCGTGCGTCTGTGGCCTCTTCCCCTTTGTGACGACACAGGGTTGAGTTCACGTGGGGCTGATTTAACTCATTCACCACAGTGCACTGCCACTAGCCACATGTCTGCCAGTCCAGTGATTTTAACAGAACACTAAGTGCCTCTGAAATGAGGAGACAAAATGCCTCTTTGACTCAGGTCAGAAAAATAAAATTTTTTGGGGAGGCGTTAGATGAATAGATTTGGTCTGAACACTCTCCAGGGAGGTAATTGTAAAGATGAGGCATGAGGCTCTGTGAGATTATGATTTTTATCCCTGCGACCTTTAGGAAATAGCAGATATTTTTATATGATTGAAAAAAAAAATAGAAATACAAATGCATGTGTGCATGTGTGTGAAATCTAATAAGGATGGAAGGCATTAGGATGAAAGAATAAACTAACCAACTGGATCCATATCACAAAAATGTATTGGTCACTTTCTCTGATCATAAATTAGTTAAAATTAGCCCAGATTTCAGTTTTACTAGCTATACCTAAATCTAATTAGTAAGATGTGGGAATTAAGAAGTCACTGAAATAGAACATGTATAATAACATAGCATAAGCTAGGCAAACCTAAAATGCAATATAACATTTCTCTAACTATTTTTCCTAAAGAAAACCAAGAACTTGGTGCTACTGACACAGCCAAAAATTATGCTCTCTTTTAAAAACTAGAAAATTCCTTATTGTGAATGTTCAAACATCGATTTGAGAGCATAAGCACAAGTGAATTTAAAGACTGTAAGGATTGATTTGTTGTTTTGGAAGCATTAAGATAACTGGGCCATCGTGTTTCACGGGAAGTTTCTACTGAGTCCCTGGAAAAAAGCAAATAAGCTTATCCTGTCTTTTCTCAAGAGACTTAAGAATAATACACACAATAAACGCACTGAACCTCAAACCTGCTCTTTTAGTCACTGTGACCTTGTCATGTTTGTATTAGCTTTGTTCACTAAGTGCTAACATTGCTGCAAGTAAACAAAATAATATGTATGTACAACAAAATGTTTAAAGAAAACATCCCCTCTTGAGACATCATTTATTTGTCCCCCAGGAGACACAAATTGAATACAGTTCTCACATTTACTAGAGAAAACTGTGCTCTTTAAAATGGTTAATTTGAATCATCTTGGCTTTGGTTGTGAAATAAAACTACAATAAGGGAAGCTGCTGGGACAAATAAAACAAGTAAATTAAATTTTTGTCAGGGTTTAATTGGTTTGAAGAATTTCACAGAATGCATCACTAATTCATCTAGAGTAACAAATGAACACAGTCATGAGGGGTGCTCACTTCCTTCCTGCTCTATGATGTTTTTGATCCGTGTCATGCAATTAAAACCTACACACAGCAAGTTAGCTTTTTAGTAAAGAGAACAGATTAACCAGCCACAATGCTGACAAAAAAATAAAATAATAATGAAATCAGTTCACACAATACGATTGAAGTGAACTGTGAGTTTCAGATGTGTTTCACAGTAAAAAAGGTTGGGTTTTTTTTAGCATATTTTGTATTTCTTAATGCACTTCCTGCTCAGTGTTTAGGAGCAGGACAATTGAAGCATTTAGAAAGGGTGTGAAAAAGTCTGCTGCCTGTAGCCAAGAGAATGAATTATAGCAGACTGCAGATTGTGAATAGGCCTTTTACAGGTCACAGACTCCATTCAACCCACTGACACTGTTATTATCTGACCGTCATAAACGGGCCTAATTAATATTCTAATCATAGGCCTCTGGAACATGGGCAAAATTATCCACTGACTGCCATTTGCTTATTCATTCACTCATTAACTCTGCTGAGGAAATACTGGGATTAAAAAAAAACCTGACTGAGTAAAGACTAACTTACAGTCAAAAATGTGCAATGAAAAGTAATTTGTTTTAGTTTTATTTTCAGCTTGACAAGATCTGGGTATGATTTGGAAGCTTTGGAAACTTGATAATAATGAGTCAGCCAGAGGGGAAAAGAGCATATTTGCCTTCCCAAAGAAATACAGTGGCACCTGAAAGTTTATAATAATAAATTAGGCTTAAATCAAGGTTTTAAATAGGCTTGTTTGAGATGTGTTCAATGATGTTGTTTTAACTGCTAGAAAGCAGTTAATATTTTACCTCTTTAACTCTCTTGATGCCTCTCTTCAGTATAAATCCAGATGCTCCTAGTGGCTGAAGAGCACATATAATTTTAATAGGGCCCAAGACCTAGGAGGACTTCTGTGATCTTAAAAGAACTCAAATTTTAAGGAAATATCCAACTTCTTTCTTTGAATCTTTAAACTATGACCACTAAAACAAATGTAATGTCAGTCAACAGTTTACATTTGATAGTTTTACTAAAGGTCACTTTGGATGTTGTTGCCAAACTTTATAAATATAAGGAAGATGAGAAGTAAAAATTGGAGATGCTATGCAAAAAAGGATTTTTCTATGTGAAATATGTACAGAGAGTAAAGTAAAAAAAAAAAAAAAAAAGAGTAAAGTATTTTTAAAATCTATATAATAGCATTCCCTTGAACTTTATACACTAGTTTCATCATTTTTACATCAGATAGTTTCTGACTGGAATTGCATTATATGTTCTATTCTCAGTCATTTTCACTCAGAAAGATTAATTGTTGCACATAACTTCCTTCGTCCATTTCCTCTGTAAATAATCTCTAGTTGCAACCGTCCAGTGCAAATGTCACCAGTTATAAGGATCAAGGGTCTATAATAGAGTAACTTTGAAGCAGTAAAAGTCTGATTGGATTAGCTTCAGTCTTTCGGACCAATTTATTTGAATTTACGATAAACTAAGATGAAAGTTATCTACTTCAGGTAAGATACTGTCTGCTTTTAACTGTTGAATGATTGCACTGTGCAACCTGAAATTGTACTTTAGAATCCTAAACTATCCTATTTGTGATATTAAGAGACTTCAAACCCTCTTGCAGCTTCACAAAGTCAAAAGTCAAAAGCTTTAAAAATGTTATACCTTTTATAAACATCCAATTGTAAGAGGCATCTTCGATCAAGATATTTTCAGATTGCTAATAATAATGCATACTAATACATACTGATCTACCAAATTGAATTTCATCATTACATTGTTGTCGAATGGTATTTTAATAGTCTGTTGTTTCTGAAGTGTCTACAAAAGCCCTGCTGCAAATCATTATCCTTATTGTTCTCTGTCAACTTAGAGATGCCTCTCTCCGTGGGGTGCTTCCAGACTTATAGAGCGGTTTTGACGGAGGAAACCTGAAGTAAAAAGACTTCTCTGGAGCCTCGAGACGGAGCTCTATTGGACGTGAAAGCTAACAGACTGAAATGCTAATTTTGGCACAGTGATAAATCTGCAGTATGGAATTGTCAGAATGGCGGGCTCGCCCCGAGGCGGCACGTTATTGCTTTATTCTATTAGTCAGTTATTACCAGCAATCACAGTCAACCCCACTGCCCCCCACACACAAAGCCCCTTTTACATTACATTTATCAGCTGTTGTACAAACGTTGAAAACATATGACGGCAGCCCTCAGAGTCGTGTTTCCTCTAGGGCTAGAGGGAGGTAAGGGGTGGGAGGAAAGGGTCTGTAGAGTGGTAGAAAGGAAGAGGGAGGGAACTCCATCTGGCCAGTAATGCATACAATGCATTTGTTCACTAGGCTGGCCAGCAGTGACACCATGAGGGCCACTTACATTCTACTAAAGATTCCACTTTTTATTTGTCTTCCCCTAAATGTCTTAATACTTGATGCTGACAGTCTGCACCATCAAACTTTCACAGTGAAGTGTGGATGATGCTGTCAACTATATGTTTCTGCTAATATCTTTCTAATAATCAACTAACTATACACATCTAAATGTGCTACCGCTGCATCCAGATGTTCAGCCTCGCGCCCTCCTTCTTCAGCCTCATATGGAAGTGGCAGCCCACGGCTATTTACATCACTATCTGTGAAGTAATTACCATACTGTTTTATATAATGCCAAGGCAATCATAGGGTGATAACATGCAATTAAGCAGTGTTCCCTGATTTGTACGCAGGCAATCTTTTCTCTCACCTTCCATGAAGATAAAGTACCCATCTCAAAATGTCAGATACTTGTAGCTTAATCTGATTATTTTCAATTAATATTCATGTCTCTATCTTGGGATTGTTTCCTTTAAAGACATTGATGAATTGAGCCAATTTCAAACTGAGTTTGGACCAGAGGCACTCAATTTGGTTGAATGTCACCTGTCTCTTTGTTCTTTCTTTAAGGAAAGATTTTCGTACCCATATTATTTTGAACCTCCTGAAAACTGCAAGATACCTGCTATTGCAGGAATGCATAATGCATTGGCCTATTTTTAATTTGACTTGCTGACCAGAAACTGTTCTTTGATTTTCTATCAGTGGACCCACCATGTCTCACAGATTTGGCTGACAAGTCGCTTCACTTTGGATGATTGCATTGAAGAAGATTCAAAGTTATGTACATTAAGTATCAGCAAGGCATTTATAAATCAAGTTTGTGCAAGACATAAAAAAGCTTTTAAAGATGAAACTGTTTCCAATAACTTGTAAAGACAGCTGTGGTTAAATAAGATTAAGGAGTGAAAGAGATCAAGATATTCAAAAGACAACAGGAAGGCTAAGGGAAGGCAGAAAGGTTTGTTTTGTTTGTTTGAGTTGCTTCAAAAATCTTCTCAAGCGAACCTAAAAGCTTGCTCCAATATGACATTTTTTCAGCCCTCATAACGGACTCAAAGCTGCTAACCTCACTCAACCTTGTTTGGCATATTAAAAACTATTAATGGAGACCATCAAAAAATTAAAAAATATAGATTGTTCAATAGTGATGTCCAATAGACTGGGAAATTGCAAGTGTATTGAAACTTTTAGACACTACTGGAACTTTGGGTTACAATTGTATGTTATGCAATTTCTTGATGTTATACACTGTTTTGGTTCTTTTTGAGTGAAACGTGGAATCTGGATCACGGGGTATAAAGTGTCTGGCAGTATCCTAGAGCAGCAGAGGTAAAAAGGAATCTACACGTTCATCTTCTGTTCAAATGAACTTGTGCATACCTTGAAATGTGAGGTTAGGCAATGTAAAAATGTCATAATGATAGTTTATGATCTTATGAAAAAAGTTTATCATTTATGTGCTTAAACCAAAAAAGTGGGACCTGAACTGATGTACTGAACAAGCTGCTCCATTGGTCTGGCTGCTCTGTCACATATGAACAGCTTCTTCCCTCTAGCCTGAGGGAGCATGGTGCTCACCGTTTGAAGATTAAAACATCCACTGTCATTTCCTGCTCCAGTGGTTGCTTTACTGAGAAGAGTGAAGATATGAATTGTATTTTTCACCCCCTTCAGAGCTGATTATTGGGAGCCGGCCTTTCAGCGGCCATCGTGTTTCATGGTGGTCTCAGGAACAAGCCACCAAAGATGAACTACAGGGGAGTGTGTTGTATTTGTGTAAAATCTTGTTCAAGCCTCAAACAAAAAAGGTGAAGCATGGCTAAGTCCTTCCTGCTCCCTTGTGCATGTCTTGTGTGTTTGTGCACACATCCATGTCTATGATTTGTCCCTCACATTTTTTTACGTGTAAAGGTCTGAATGTGGTTGCCGGTGTGTTTAGACCCTCCGTTTAGTCTTCCCCTTACCCCATCGGTGCGTTGTCAGCAACACATCCAGTTGGTGGAAGGACCTATGATAGGAGTAGTTGCCGTTGTGGGAGGCTCTAATAGAGCCATCAGTCAAGTGCCTGTCCAGCCGACCATACCACAGGGCGTTAGCGTTAATGCTGAGGCACATGCCGTAAGCGCTGAGAAGCAGGGCTGTTTGTCAAAGGGCATCCAATGTGAAGGAAGTTGTTAGTTAAGTGTGCTTGCCCTGTCACACGCCTGCATGACTATGTCACTGGCACAGGTTTCTGTGGCTGCTAAGGTTTGTGTTAGTGATTCATAGTGCAAAATATAGCAAACCTTTCTCTCTCTCTCTCTCTCTCTCTCTCTCTCTATATATATATATATATATATATATATATATATATATATATATATATATATATATATATATATATATATATATATATATATACAGACAAACACTTACTTTTTGTTAGACTTGAATGAGAGATCATCACACAAATTGAAATAAAATTAGTACAAGATCCCAACCTAGCCCTATGTGTCAATGTAATTGCCCCTAAACCTCTTAACTGGTTGTGATCCACTTGACTGTAATGTCTGCTATGAAGCACTGCCATGAATTTTCTGTTATTTACATCAGTCACATGTGAGTATTTTTAAACAGGAACGGCCTCTTTAAGGTTACACCACACTATGTTATCTAGATTTAAGCCCAGACTTTGACCACTCATACTTTTGTTTGTTATAAGTATTTAGATCATTGAATTGACTTTGATTTCCCGCTGCAAAACCCAAGTGTGCCTGAGGTTAAGGTTAGGAATTCATTGACGGACATTCTCCTCTTGCATTTTCTGCAGAATTCATCCTTTTGGTAATGGAGGATGTTGTCCCAAATTCCCGAAGGTGCTCAGCAACCTCAGATTATTAATCTACTGTGACTGTGAGTGACTATTGATGTAATATTTTTGTGCACCAAAGTAAAACTTGGAGCAATGTAGCCAATTAAATTGACACATAAACCAAAGAAAAAGTACTAAAACCTCACATAATATTAATTTAAAGAATCCATGTTTGAACATTTCATAAGAATCTATACTGGTTTTGCCATGCTATCAGTATTTATTTAAACTGAGCCTGCACTGACCACTAGCAGAAGACCTTTATAGCTATTTTAGGAGGTTGGCCCAAAGTTTGCGTGTGTATGCATGTGTTAGAGCCACATCCTGTGTGACCTTCTGGAGTGTGAGAGCAGCCACAGTGTGACACACACACTTTCTCTGCATGAAGCAGCAAAACCAGCACTCCCCACTCTACATCACTGGATCAGCATATAGCTTCTGCTGCATCACACATCATGCTTTTAGGGCTGTGTAAAATAGTTCCTTACACATTTCTTATATTATTGCTTTTTTATCCCACTGAAATGATCCAGATCTAAATATTAGACGAGCATAATTGATTAAATTCATAAACTAGTTTTCAAGAGGTGATAATATTTTTTTGGAGGAAAAAAGCCATCGGAATCAAACATGGCACTATGTGAATACTGAATTATCTCCCCTCCCTCAAACATGATAATTATTGATCCCAGTTTAGGCATTGTCATGTTTAGGCATTATAGTCAGCTGCATATTGAAAAGGCACAGGCTGGTCCAATGTTGTATTTAGACTTAGATAGATTTTTTCTGTCACCACCTCTTGCTGCATTTCCAAACAAATTTTGTGGAATCTGGGAGACAGGGCAGAGGTTAAATTGGCTGCGTTTAAAAGCAATTAAGAATAATCGGTTTATATTTGCTGATATGCTTTTGTGAACAAACTGATCTCAACAAACAGTGAGGATTGCTCTTCACACTTCAAATAAACTTCCTAATTCTTTAAAATCTTCTTTTAAATGTAGAATTTAATATACTTAAATACACTTAAATTCAATATACTCAAAACTGATTTGAAAGCATCAAATCAGTTTTGATGGTATCCTCGGTGTCAATAAACATACAAAATAAAAGCTACAAAACTGTGGTCTATGTTTAACCACCATGTTTTGCTAAAATATTGACATTTTAGCTTCCCTTTGGTGTCCTAAGGGTTTCTGGAAAGTTTAGGTAATTATTAGAAAGGGGTTTATGTTATTTCCATCTTAGAACTCTCCCAAGAATACTATTTTTATGGAGTCTCTTTCTTAAGGTTAATGTGTGGACACTGACCATAGATGAGGCAAGTGAGACCTGCGGTGCTTTATGTGTTCTTTTGGTTTCATTGTGACCTCTTTGTAGTTGATGTGTTCTTTTTAAATTATTTTTGGCAAGTTCATTGTTTTCTCTATTTTTGGACAATGGCTCTCAATGTGATTTTCTGGAATCAGTTCTTGAATTCAAGACGATTCATCTTTGAAAGGTTTCTCATTCTTCACCCAAAGTCAAACAGCTGTAATATTTGTACACACCTTTTATACATAGAGGAGACCACCTAGGGAACAAATCTGCTTCAGCATACGTCTTTGCTTGTTCGATAATCTTCGTAGGTATTTTGTGAAGAATTGTATGTATGCACCCTTCATCTGATAAACAGTCCTCAAAAGTATTCATGTCGCATATGGATACAAAAGCCAGATAGTGGAAGCAGAATAGTTGAATCAAAATATCAACATTGCTCTTGTAAGGGAGCAAACTCTTTTTCAAAGCACAGTATATGCATAATACCCCACAAGTTTTTTTGTGTTTGGTTTTCTTTAGTTTTACTTCTCTAAGCAGCACACATATTAAGTTTAAAGCAAATTAGGTGTTTGTCAACTGCGGTTTCTCTTTTCCACATGATCATAATGTACATATTTATTCTCCTATCGTGTTTTCAGCCAAACAATACATTTGCACCTTTCCGAGGCAGACTGGAAAACAGACACAATTTACAGAAAATAACTCGACATACGGAGATTCTCAATGCTTCTTTGAAGACGGAATATTGCCCCGGGCTGAAATTGAAATGCTTCAGCTGTTTCCAATATGACAGCTCTGTTTTAGTGGGAGCAGAAGTCGAGATGTAAAGATAGCACATGTTGAAGCATATAGATCATGTGTTCTCGTGGGACTTGCTGCTTGTTTAGAGAATCTCTGATCAAAGACACCCCTCCTGAGAATGGCTTTATTAGATTTCACACCTTCCCCCTAGGAGTCAGGGGGGAAAATAACACAAAGCATACTTTTTTTCATCAAGAAGTAGTCATTTTTCTTCCAGATCAATCCATGTTTTGTGTTAAGTTTATTACAATTGGAACTTGGAAAGAGATTCAAGCCATGTAAATTCATCTAATTTGTTTTGACCCTCACCAAAAAAAACTCTAAGCCTTTGCCTTCGAAGCCTTTGCCTTCCTGACGATAAACTGCCTCTTCATCAGCGTAACAACGGAGGCGGAAAAGCAATGCCACCTTTTAATCGACTGGGATTAAGTTTGGATTGAGAAGACTTCTTGGTTGAATGAGATCTGGGCACGCTGCCAGATGAATAGAAAATGGCGTTCTCTTCCCCTCCACTGGTCATGGCACTCCCTTGTCATTAGAAGGCAAGCGCAACGTGAGCCATTTTAGACTTGATTTTATTAATGCTAGTATCTTTGTGTTTTTTGCTGTTGTTGTTACCTCCCAGGCCCCCTAAGCAGTGGGTTTTTAGATTCAGCTCCTCCTTGATTTTTAACTCAAGAAGTATCAGTTGTCTCTGGGAAGAGTGTTTGAGGAGGATCTTTTAAAACGGAAGACTTGAGTAGGAAGTGTTCTGTGCTTGTTTTGTCTTTGTCTTATTGTTACTGAGACAAATCCTTTAGTTTTTATAACTTTTTTAAAATTCAAAATCATTAAACATTTGAATACATTCATTGTGTAGGGAAAACAAATATCGGTACCTCTGCTGTCAATATCTTTATCATTAGTACCACTTGATAATACCACTTAAATAAAATTTTTCAAGGCTGAGTCATACAGACAGAGGGAACCTGGTCTATAACTCTTTCTACCATCTCTCTAGATCATTCACAGTCATGTGTCATCTTTCAGTCTTTCCTTTTTCCGTTTACTTCACAGGCTTTCTATTCCATTTAGGTTCAGGGACTGGAATGACATGGAGATTTGATTTAGTATCCGGTGACCAATTTCTTTGTTAATTTGCCCTTATTTTTTGGATCACTAACAAGTTGAACAACTTAATTATGATCCATTTTTATTTCTTAATTTCTTGTTTTGTGGAGGTCGGCACATTTTTATTTGAAATATCTTGGTTTTTCAGAGCTTATGATGTCATATGCCTTCTAGCAAGGTTCCTGGGGCTGTTGGAGGAAAAATATACCCACAACACAGATTCACTCCACTTGAGGAAGGGCATGAGATGCTTTTCCATGTAATCTTTTTTTTTATGCAAAACCCAACTGCAGGTTGTTGGTAAAAAGGAAGATCTTAGATTTACTTGAGAAGAACAGAATACTGTGTTCCATTTAAATTCCCATTTAGTTTAGGTAACCCTAGCATCACATGCAAATAAGTGGGTGTAATGTAGACAGCATGTAATGGTTGTTATGGAAACCCTAACATATCGCTCTTTTCTGCAGTTTTTAAGCAGTGAGGTTTGGGGTTTTGCTTAACCTTCCTTACCATCCTGCTTATTGTTCTGATGGCAAGATAAATACCAGTCCTTGTCCAGGAAAGTGACTGGGCATGGGGTGATTACCAGTGTCAAGGTACAGCAAGGTTTTAAAAGGTTGTCCCTTCAGTTGACAGATGAAGGGATGAGAGGTGCTTTGCTGCTTTAAATAGTATAAATTAGGGAAGAAACACTAATAGAGAGAAAAAAAAACTAACATCTACCAATATTTCAGAATTTAATAAAAATGATTACCGAAATCAACAATATGTCTTTTAAAGCAATAAATTCTGGTTGTGTCTACACTTGCCTTACCTCAGGGGTCCTGGGTAAGACAAGGGAACTTATAATATCTGACTTGGGGAGACATAATGCATTACTACACCACATTAGTATATCAAGGCATGTTTTTCCAAAAGGGCAGCAATGGCTTGAATTGTTGAGTACCTGAAATAAGGTTGAAATAAAAGAAGTAGAACAAAATCTTATACTTGATGAGGAAGGAAGATAGGAATTGCAGTTAGAAAATAAAAGACACAACTAAAATCTATCATTATATATGTATATATAATGTGTTTTTTTCATAACCTTTAAAATATTCAAACCAAAGTTTATACTTTTGGTATTGCGTAGAACCCTGTAGAAATAGATGTTCACTTTTCTGGTACAATTACCATTTTTTATGACAAATTAAATTAGTCTTATTGTAAGTTAGCTGTTAGCTACTCCATAGGGTTTAATAAAAAAAGCTAATAAATAAACTGATCTATATGTGGGGTACATGTATTTAGATCTGGATGAATTTGCTTTTTTGTAACATCATTCTGGCAGACTCTAAAAAAAATCTTTATTTTGTGACACAAAAAGATACAACAAGAAGTTTATCTTGTCATTCAATTAAAGGCAAAATTGTATTCTACCCATGATGAATAAATTATTGATTTTCTAGAATAAATTCAGTACAACACCAGGCTACTGCAGAAAAATGTAATTTTATTTTAAGGCTTTATACATATATTTACCAGGGATGATCAGTTGAGTGTAACTCCCCCATATAAGGGTGATCGACAGATAATCCCACAATGTCTCTTTTTCACGTTTTCAAGTAGTGCCATTGGACCAAACAGGCAGAGCAGTTTCCTGCTATCCTCAAATGAACCGTCTGGCCTGGGAGCCGCAGCTAAAGCCAGAGGTTAGAGCTCCATTTTCCTCCCTCCTCTCCACATCACCATGACAACGGATATAGAAATCACGCTGTCTCCTGGGAGGAAAGCCTGGGTTGACACCACACAGTGGCATTTTTGTGGCAACAACAGGAGAGCAGAGTTCATTTAAGATGAGCATTCAGTCTTCAGAAGAACAAAGATAAAACCGAGTGAAGAGCTACGATGTGGCTACAAACATTAAACCAAAAGAAGAATGTGACAATTACATTTATTCTTGAAACAACACAACATTACACAAGCCCACTAAAGCACTACATCTTTATAAGATATTTGGCTGGAAATTATAAAATATCTTGCATTGTTTCACACCATAAAAATCTCCATTTTATTGTCTCTGGGGTTGAACAAGACATGAGAGGCCTCTGCTGGTTGCTGAGGTCCTAACACATCGCATCACTGGCACACAAACCCCATCCTACATGCGGCACTATGACATAAGAGGCAATTCAGGGGAAGCTGCCACTGTAAAACAAGCAGCTGAATGCGAGCGCAGCTGTTTGTGACATGGTATAGTCAGCAAGCTTATTAAAATTCAATGCACGCATTGTTTGATGGATTTAATCTGCGAACTGAAAAGTCTTCTTCCTTTCTGTGTTTAAAAGCATGTGCCTAAATCCGTTCAATAAAACAGTCAAAGGCTCCATGCTGCTCACTGAACAATAAAAATCAATACCATTAAACACTTCTTTAAGAAACCTTAAGTGTTTCCCCA
Source organism: Gambusia affinis (assembly GCF_019740435.1). Taxonomy (NCBI): domain Eukaryota; kingdom Metazoa; phylum Chordata; class Actinopteri; order Cyprinodontiformes; family Poeciliidae; genus Gambusia; species Gambusia affinis. Next base: position 9,769,509 of record NC_057888.1, read on the forward strand.
GAGGCCTTGTCGGTTTCGATGTATCATATCTTTTTACAGGCTTGTCAATAATAAATTTGGAGGATCTTAAATTCTTCATTACACCTCTGAAGCAGACGTCTCAGCCTTGCATTCCTTCCCCCTCCCTCTTCATTGTTTTTGAAGATCCAGGTAACTGATAGATCAATAGGCGACACTCAGAGAGAAGCGCAAGCGCACCTTTCATGCGGCACTAACCTGTTTTTTCCTGCAGCTCCCAGCTCAGCTGAGGGCTTCCCGTCCAATCAGAGGAACCTGAAAGAAGCAGCCCAAGCCCGATCAGTCGCGTCCTAAACACATTCCAATTCCTTCACAGGCATATAAGCAATTTTTACAGTAGTTAAGCAGAGGTGGAGCTGCTTCACATAATCTCGCTCGGGCCGTTTCCACTTGTCGGCCAAGTGACAACTCAAGTTAAATCCGAGCCTGAACTCATGCACACAGTGGAGGAAGCTTTTCTCCAAGCAATAAACACGTAAAGCCAGACATACTCCTCTAATGAACTAAAACACGTCTAAAATAAAAGTGAAACTTCCTGATGAGATGTTCTTAAGTGTGAGTTGGAGGTAAAATAGCATCTAGTTAGTGTTCATGTTCGCTGAGATGTCTGAGGGTGTCAACAGGTCAGTTAGGTATAAATCAGATTTGACTGCACACCCCTTTTTGTCCTTTTTAACTAACTTAACCATTGGTCTCCATTCCTAACTTGACACTAACTCGACTCCATGGAGCAATTTAATTGTTTAACCTCAAGCCGACCATGACGAAACAGCCTTTTGAAAGTGGCCAACAGGCTTACTTCCACTACAAATAACAATGTTGTAGAGAATGAAGAGAGTAATACAAAAACACAAACACAAACAGATGTTTTGTATGAGGCTGTATAAAGAGATCTTACAAAAAAAAAAATGTTAAGAGGTTAAACATTTTGTCTCGTTCTTGAGAGCAGAAGGAGGGTCGTACCCAAGGCAGCATTTCTGGACACATTGCCACTGTTCAAAACTAAATATGTTGAAGTTTCAAGCTTAAATAACATTTCAAAGTTAACTATACAATACTATGTCTTTTCTGCAGTTTTTGCTCCTTGTGAACTGAGATTAGTTTTCTAACAGACTGATGTTTTCAATTTAATCAAGCCTGGTTAGCTGCTATGTGGCAAACCTGCACTGGGCTTCTTATTTTACCAGGACACATAGCAATTATGAAGTTGGGTGTTATTTTTGTCCAGCACTCTCTCAAAATAGTACTGTGTTACATTTGCTTTCCAAATATAACTTTAGTTAATATTAAGAATGACTTTTGCCAGTCTCTTCTTAGGCATGCTTCATCAGTCCCACATATCACCCCCATTTCACCAAATTGTGCGGGAGCTTCATCAAAGCAACAATACCTCAAGGATTGTTAATGTTTTAGATTGTGAACTACAACTACTCTCGTTGAATAAAACAACAGCGGTTGAAAAATTCTTTTCACCACACTAAGGTCATTTTTCCCTCCATTCTTTCTCCCTCCTGCTTTCCCGTCACTTTCACCATCTGACCCCTACTCCCCCCCAAAAAATGCTTTTCTCTATTAATCAGCGCTCAGAGCTCAAACTGGTCTTCAACTTCCTCCCCAATCCGTGCTAAGCCTGTCATTTCTGGCTATTATTTACTTTAATGGGCTTTGGCTGATCCCTGGTGAAGCCTTGGATCTGGGAATAATGCAACTGAGAGTAGCGGGCCCAGACGCAAGCGAGAGGCTGCCTGTAGATTAGCTATGGCAGATGGGCTTTACAGGGGCTTCCTGTGAGCAGGAGTGCTGATTGAGAGGGCATAATGAGAGAGGTGGTGTCCTCACAATGGACCCAGCCACCTCACTGCACCTCTCGCGTCCAAACAACCCCCCATTCTCCAAGTCCCCTCTGTAAACCCCACCTCCCACCTCACCCCCCACCTTCCCGCTCTCTGTCCCTCGCTCTCTTGCTCAAATCGGAGGGCAGAAACAAGCACAAAGGCAACTGTAAATAACCATGAATGTTAATCCAGCATTAATTGGTTCCCTCTCAAAATGGGTGTGCATTTTCACCGGCTGGGCTCCTCCGTGGGTCATTAAAGGCATAAACCCCTCCTCATTGTTTGCTTAACGAGTTTGTTCTATATTTCAAGAGACGTGCTGATGAAATTGACTGCAGCCACAGTGTCTTGATGACCTCACTTGATAATGTTTTGTTCGTATGACAAAGTGCAAAATCTTAGCTATGACCTGTGCATTTTTTACCATTTCCAGGTCCCCATTTTTTTTTCTTTTTTGACTTTTTAAGACATTAGCTGCGCTTTAAAATCTAATTGGAAGTATATCAGCGTGTCGTGCAGCAACATTCCGTTTTTTCATTTGTGCCTGTAGAGTTGAGTCCGGACCTTTGGGCCACACTGGGGCAAACACTTTGCAAATGAAGTGTGGAAAAGCCCCCTTTTGGCAGACCCGGGGTCAAGTTTGTGTACAAGAGTTAAAATTTTGTTGCATCCAACTCTCTCTGTCTCCCGTTCGGGAAGTTTCCACACAAGGGCCGCTATACAATCCACAGACTCCAATTATCCCTTTCCTCTGAGCGTCTTAAGCAAGTTTTTCAAAACTCCTTTCACTCCGCTCTTGTCAAGCAATGAAAGAAAAACTAACCACCATGTCAAGAGAACTCAGCTGCCTAGCAACAGGGCCACAGTTTAACTGTGATTTGCTTCGGGTTTTGAGTAATGGGAATCGACAGTGTTAAGCCAGTCACAAGTGCTGTTTGTCACCTCTGAAACGCAAACAAAACTGCATTGTTTTTTCCCCAAAAGTATTGAGCATGATTGATGTTCGGGGAGCCACAATGGTATCGTTCATTTCTCGCCCTTGTGTTTTTGCCAGGACTGATGTCATATCTTTTCACGCCGAGTTAAAGGTTCTGAAGGGGAGAAGAGGGGGGCATGAAAACGCACAGCTTTTCATCTCACAGCAGACGGCAGCGCGAGCGCATGCATTCCTATAATCGGGCGAACTTTAATGATTCTATTCAGGCCTCTGTTCCATCTCACCCAGAAATAATTTAATAAGAAACTTTGCCCTTTAGAAGTCTCTGTGTCCTGTCACAATAGTCGCAGGAGGCACAAAAGAACAGCCTGGCCCCAACAAAGGGAGTGTTGAATGTGAAAGCCTTTGATAGTTTTCATTTGTGTGTTTGGTGACTTTTATATTTGACAGACCGTATTGTCAAAATGATAGAAAAAAACTAAAACTTTAGGCATCTGGAATTTTTTTTTTCTTTTGCTTCTTGTTTAAAAACAAAAAAATATATATATTTTACATGATCAGAAATAGCCCTCAGACGGTACAAAACTTTATTCACAATAAATATAACATTATCTAATTTCTTTCATTTTAAAAGTTATATATTGTGTACTGCTGATAAAAGAAGGACATTTATCAACATAGTTTTATATAATACTCATTTATTATTATTGTATGGAAAATAGTAAACAAAACTATGGAAAAGAAAATACTCAAAGTACCAGTAGTTTTCAGGTGCCTATTCACAGAGTATAATACTGTTTTTCTTCTACTTTTATGAAACCTTTAAGTATAAAATGTGCTGGTTAACAAGTCTGATCATCAGAATGGACTGAACCTGCTGTCAGCTGCTTGACAGGCATGCAGCTCAAACCCTGCCTGTCACAGCTGACCAATAGGTGGCGCTGCTTTAGCTTCCACACATTGACTGTGCTGTTGGTGTTTGATATATCAGAAATTGATTTTCCTATAAAAAAGGGGAAAGTGTAGGTTCCTGCTTTCACGTAGCTGAGCAGATTGGCAAGGCTCAGCAAGTGGGGCCTTCTGTGTTACTCAGTGCTCCATGTAGCCCAAAAAAACTTCAGGTGGTTTTGGCACGTTCTCTGGATTTTTGCTAAAAAGCACCTTCAGTGGTAAGACATGGTGCAATGGAAGTTTTTAGAAGTTTTGAAGCCATAGCTAACTCAATAAAAATAACCAAACTTGGGAATGATAAGTAGTCCTACCAATCAAAATTCTTCAATTCATTAAAAACACCCAAATGGACTTTCATCACTGAAACACAAATAATATTACATCAACTACCAGCAACTAATATCCCATTCATTATTGTAGTGAAAAAGCATGTTGATAAAATTTGTCATCCTGTAGAAATTGGGATAGATTTAAAATTTTGCAACACCAAAACTGAGACTGTGACTGGGATTGTTAATTTTTTATATTGAAACTGCTCCATAAGATCATCATTAAATAATGAATTTAATAATTGAATGCAATTACTGTAACTGTCACAGAGAAGTAAACCTATCTGACAATCTGTAAGTCTCATATTTAGCCTATTTGTTTGTTGCAAGGCTCTGCCTACTGTAACGTTGTAGATTTCAAGCCAAATTTGAGAATTTTGTTTAATATTTGACATTGCAATTAAAAGCCCACCAAATGCTTTGATAACGTTTCAGTATCTTCAAAGACCTTACTTTTTGGTGTGAAATGAGAGCAATGAAGACTATATATGTTTATCTTAAATATATGCCTTCCTGAAAATTTACAGCATTTCTTTTTTACAAAGATTTTTGGTGATTTAGTCCCGTAACTTTTGAAGATACCAAATTTTCTGCTGTGAGGAATGACGAGGAAGCCGTGCATCGCGAACAAGAATTAGTGTAGAAATAAACGGCACCGTGCCTCTCCCTCTCCTGCATCCCTTGAGTAGCTCGGATGGATATTGAGGCCGACAGGAGAGAATAGTCAACAATAACCTCAGTGACATCAAAGGCCCAGACAGTGGTGCTGAGGAAGCACAGAGGGGCCAAAATACAAAAATAAAGAGTGCCGAAGCCCACATTTCTCCATCGAGAACTCCCCCTTCAGTCGCGCTCCTGTTGTAGGTCTTCCTGCTGCCTTGAACTCATGTTTATAGTGCCATCACCATGAATAAAGCTTTATCTATGCTGCAAATAATTTTCTGCCACCCATAGTGGAAACACCAGCCCGGGTGATAACAAAGCATCTGATCATAATGAAAAAGAAAGTAAACTCTTGCATTTTCCTAATTGTGAAAAACCCACTGTTCACTTTGACTGTATTGAATGCTTTGCAATTGTAAAGCACATTTAAGTGTATAGAAACTGATCTCATAGGAATTTGAAAATGTTTGTAGCATGACTGCAGAATGTAATTTAAACAACAGCTTTTTTATTCAGCTCTCCTCACGATACAAGTTTTCATACTTAACACTTTTGATCAACATGCAGAATTTCCTTAAAGGTCTTGTAGTAATTGAGAATCTAATTTAACATAGCATGAAAGTGGTTCCTGTCAAAGAGATGAAACATCAACTCAAAAAAATGAAATCAAACGCAGTGAGAGACATCTTTACCGCATGTTCTTCTGCTGCTCATTTATAATCATCAACACTCTGAAATAATCAAGAACTACATCACTACAACAAACAGTGTTTGCTGTTAAAAATCATAAACTGATGTCTCCCAGGTTCTGACATTGTCTGAAATGTCTTCCTGCATCCATAATAAATGGCTTTCAGCGCTCATGCCATCTGTCCTTAATGAGTCCATTTTCTCTCCAAGCCATTTCCATACTGTATTGTGCATTGCCTTACATGCATTTGCATAATTGTTCAAAGATTTTGCTCCAAAATAGATATCCATGCTGGGAGAGAGTGTGAGAGGATGATGCCGAGAGGAGAACAGAGACGAGGCAGAGCAGAGATGTTTGTGGAAAATTGTGCAGGGAAAATCCATTTCTTTTTCCTTCTATTCTAAGCCCCACGGTAACCTAATCAGGAGTTGCTTTATCTGCTAATCCACATTTAAACTTTAACCTGTAGGGGGGCTCTTTGTGTTAGTTAATGTAAGCATAAAAGCAGAGGCTGGCCTGAATGACTAATCAGATCCATCACATGTTGTAAGACTAAACAGCTTTTCTAAAGAGGAATCAAAATTAGCGTGACTTCTATCTTAGAGGAATCAGGGCAAACTTAAAATCAAACAATAGACATATAACAAAAAAAAGGAATAAATTGAGTCAACTTCTTAATCAGCTCAGCTGTCTGAGGCCAGACAGAAGCAGTATCATTCTAGGAATGACGGCAATGAAAATGGGACAAAACGCAACGTGCAGATTGGAAATGAAATGGGCTGACAGGCTTGTAACGGGAACAAATGCTGGAAATTTAATAAAAGGTAATTTGAGGGAAAATCTTCAAAGGCCCACAGGACTTGGAATGATAAATGACAGCCATGACAGATGACATATTAGGCTTTTAATATTTCAGTGTATAAAGACAATTAGAAGTTTGAGCTGAAAGGAGGAGCGTAAATGAAATCATCCAACAACAATGGTTAATTCATGGCGCCATTTCCAATGCATCAGCTGCCGGAGATGCCAGCTGAACTGGTGAAACAGGCACTATAAACCGTGCATTTGTGAAATAAAAAACAAACCAGATGTATTTATGGAATAATTTGTTTAATGTCACTCCATCAACATAAACTATGAATATTTATAAAGGTGCAGAAACAGTGCATTTTTTTACTGTGACATAAGTACTGCTGCTTGGATATTTGAAGTCAATTACCTGTCACAACGGCTCCGTTTTAAATGGTGCGATTCACACAAGACATCAGGAGAATTTGTGTCACTTTTTTTTTTTTTTCTTTTGTTGTTACTTCTTTTCAGGGCGTTAAACATCTGTTGACAGAGTTCACGTTCACTCCTCCGGCACCAGCTCTGAAATTTGTTTTCCCTCAGTTGCACGAGTCAAAACACTAAAATACGAGTTGGTGGCACAACAGTCACATATGGAGACCCAGATGTGGTGCGCAAAGTGTTTGTGCTCAAATGGCTCTTTTACTTAATCTGAATAAATCCATCAAATAATCCACCTGTTTTGGTTCAATCTGAAATTAAAATTTGTCATTTTTCATAGGAAGAGTTAACAGCTAGATTGCACCACAATTAATGTACATAGCAAGTAATGTATAATTTCTAGAATAACTTACGAATAGATCACAATATTTATGAAATTTGAGCACTACTGGGAGGAGGTGTCTGAAGGATTCTAAAGAACACTTAACTGCCAAGAGAAACAGAGCGATTCACAGTAGAAATTTAAGTAGGTATGTGTGAACTTGGGCTTTGGAATGATGAAGAGGGAAATTACATTTTAAAGATCTATAGAAACCCTGAAGAACTAATAACTGAGAAATATTAGATGAAAGACTTAAAGGAGTAAGGGACCACTCAAGACTTTTACCCAATACTACATTTGCCACAGAACTGTGGAAACAAGTGAGTTGTTTTGGAATCAGCTCAATTTGATATGCTTTGTTAATCAATGTATTTCCTTAAGAGTCAATTTTTGTTCATAAAAACCAAGTTCATGAATACAAATAATAACTACTTTTAGTAAGAGGTAGTTCCAGTCTAAGAATGAATGTTTTAGTACCCTCCAATAACCAGATTTTTTTCACCTTCTTTTAATGAAAGACAGTGGAGATTTAATACAGAATTTTACTTTCCCATTTATTTGATGTTCCTTTAAAGCAAAAATGAAAAATGCTTCTTTGGCAGCATTGTTTTTAGTGGAATAAAATGCTTTTATTCCAGACAGATTATTGTCCTTCCCTTTAAACTTCCTTTCCTCTCCCCTGCCTAAAAATAATATGTTTCCTACAGACTCAAACATAAACCTCTGTGGACTTTTTACAGGTTTGATTTGAAAGAAAGTTAAGGCATATTGAGTATGAGTCAAAGAAAAATAGCTATTTTCAGAAAATCCAATATGCATAAACACCGATTCCTGCTCCTTCAAACAGACCTTGTCAACACACGACTGTCTGGATAATCCCAACAGTCGTGCAGGTAATTGGCTCACTGTATGAGGCAGGTTAAAAAGCTGGGGACTGCACTCAAGGTGATAATCATTTTCATTTTAATAAAGTTTGCTGCTCCCATGGAATATATGTGTAAAGTCTATTTTTATGGTTCACACACACTCACTGAATGCTAAGTAAGACTGGGCCACTTCAAGATGGAGCTTCATTCTCGCTTCCTCCCAAGATCCAAGCACATGAAAGAGCTCTGAGTCCTCTGCTCCACTTGCTCTGTTATTGTCTTGTTTCTCCCAAGCTCCCCGAAGCTCTTTTGAAGGATCTAACTCCATCTAGTGGCAATGCGAGCATTATTCAGCGTGTGCACAGCTTCAAACTAAACTTGCAGCTGTTTGCAAGATATTGGAATCAAACTATTTTAAAAATGCATTGCAAATCAGATGGCATGCTTTTGCATTTTTATTATTATTATTATTATTATTTATGTCTTTCTTTTTTCTTTTAGTAACCAGGTCTACTTTGGCCAGGTTTCTGAAAGACGGCTCTGCCAGACGCTGACGGGCAATAAAACAAATTTCGAAGCTGAATACTCAGAGCCTAATAATAAAAGAAACCATCTCAGGGGATATGTAATCTTTGCACATCCTCCAAAGCTCATTATTACCATAATTCCACAATAAAGTTGTCTCTGTCATATTAATATTGCCCACTCTTTTTCTTTTATTCCTTCGAATTCTAATGAAGTTGTCCGGTCCGTTTTAATTTAGCAGATTACTGCATGTAAAGAAACAATAAAGAAGGCCGAGGCTTTGCCACTGTAATCACACAATTTACAACCAATCTCTCGACTTGTATGACAGGCCAATTTCCACACTTATTAAGCCTTCTGACACACTTCAAATAATCGTATTAGGTTTTTTGGGGGGAAATTAGCCCAATTTCTGCCAGAGATTCATGAATCAATGTAACAGACCTTTGTAAGTAACTGGTGATATCTCTATTGGCGCCCAGCAGCAAGCAGGGGCCATAGCTGTAAGTCAAATCCTTCTCCCTGCTTGGGATTCTTTATGGCACACCTTAACTTTTTTCTAAAGAACCTGAACTTGGTTTTTAATTTCTTTAAAGGATGTAGTCCTAAATTATGTGAGTGATAAAACGAGACGTGAAATGCTTTGCTGTCATGACGGTAAAAAGCAACTTGAAGGCCTATTCTCTGGCCATGATAGAAGCACGCCTCCTCATTTGTTGTCCAGTTGCTGTATTTAACACTGCTTTGCCTTAGTGCCACTGGTAAACACAGTCAAAGTGGAGAACACAAAACTTGGGGTGCCATAACTCACCACCACGAAATGAGGCCTCTTACTGGGAGTGGCGGAGAGCAGAAACGTGAGGCACTCTGCTCATCGGCCCCCTCCGGTGAGGAATGCACACACAGCCACCAGTTTCTATGAGGAGTTATGCCACATCCTGGTACTTTTATCTTTAACCCCTGACCCCTGGCACATCTGGAAACATAGTTGGGAGTCAGACATGAGGAAGTTTTCTTTTTCTCCAAACTCTGAGCCCTATTGGAAAGGGACGCTTTTCCAGCACCGCGGATATGGCTCTCTTTGTCAAAGCAGAGATATTTAATGGCTGCACCAGCTATGAACTCTTGGAAGCCAGTCGTGTAAAGGAGAGCAGGTCGCCGAGATGGTGAGAAAACACAATTGTTCTTCTTGGCCGAGTTTGTTTCGAGACTTGGAGGCAGATATAAACGTCTCAGCTGTTGCTGGATGTCTTTGAAGTCCTACGACGGTTATGTGAACAACGGGACAAAGCCAGTTAAAACATGCACATGCTGGATAGTCTGAAACCACACACAGAGAAACCTTTTTTCTTTATGAGATCAATTGTTTCCAATCAGCTCTATATTAGGTCTTTTTCTTCTGTTTTTGCTCAGTGGTAAAAGCTGGAACACGCTTTCCTTTTGAGCGTTGATGGCTTCATGTTGATTAACTTTCTTTGTGCAAAACGACACATATGGTATTGTTGTGGAATATAGTCAGCTGGTGGTGACCGAACTGGCTGAGTACATTTGACCACATGAGTCAGTATTAAACTTTGCCAAGAATACAAATATATCAAGAGCTAACTTAAAAAGAAAAAATGGAAAGTGTGAGCTAATATGCTTGTTATAATTTGTGGATTTCTACAATTATCACAATAACAATGGAAGAATTTTCAGCCATAGTGAGAGCACAATTGTAATGAACTCACATTGACACCAACATTGACATGCCTGAAAGCTGTATGTATACACTATGTATACACTGACAATGTCTTATCCTGTCCTTAGAAGTAAACAAATCTTTGTTGTGCACTTACTAAATTCCAACACCTAAATCTCTTAATACAAACATGTTGAATTACTTTGCTTCTGTACAGTGGCTCGTAAATCTATACACACTCCTGTGAAAATGACAGGTTTTTGTTGTGTAATAAAAACTGGGCCAAATTAAGTCCTTTCTAAAATATCTTCTATCCTCCTATAAACTGGTGAACATTCTGTACTGAACTGTAAAACATTCTGTTTAGGGGAAGTACATTTTTTGAGAGTCTATATTAATTTAGCTGCAAGAGTGCTCCACTTTTCCACTGCTTTGCTCAGGTGAACTGCATTTCTTTTTCCACTTTTAGGTCTGAGCTCAGCTATGCAATTTAAATATTTGATTTAGATTGAACAGATATATTAGGCTTAGATTGTAAAACATACTTTGCATTCATTAAGTTGTTTCTATCAATAATTTTGTTTATTCTGAGTTTCACTGTCAATCTGAAACAATAAGATCCCTCAGAAGACCCCTCTTCATTTTCAGGCACCACCATTTACTGGTTTTTGAAACCATTCATAACTGAACCTAAGATTTAAAAAAATAATAATAATTTAAAAAAAAAGTTCCCTCTGAAACAAAGACACTACAGAATTTAATACAGTCACCACAGTGCTTCACTGTGGTCTTCTTTAATTTTGTGTCAAATAAACTTTTCAGCTACTCCTATTCTTTAGGATGTATAGAGGATTGTTTCTTGGTATTTATTTATTTTATTTATTTATTTTTTTTTTTTGTGGAATCACACAGGTATTTTGGCCGCTACTGGTGCATAGTTGGGATTATCATTAGATTTTCTATCACTGCCAGTACTTTGTAGAGACTCCGGTAGCTGCATCAATGTTTCTTTGGCCTCTTGGCCTCCCTGACTGATTTCTTTCTCAACTTTATTCCTTTCCTTTCCTGTTTTATTTATTTATTATTATTATTATTATTATTATTATTATTATTATTATTATTATTATTATTATTATTATTATTATTATTATTATTATTATTATTATTATTTTCACCATTATCCCATATTGGTTTTTATTGTTAATGACTGCCTTCATTGTTCAAAGGCAAATAAATAATGCTGTGGAACTTCTCGGACCCACTTCCTTTTTAAAACCGTCTTTCAATTAGATCCTTGTGATCACATCATTTCTCTGAAACCTTTGGGTTTGATCTAAAGATACAATGTGGAATGTTCTGGAGAACAGTATTCTGAAGATTATATGAAAACAAAGGTTTTGCAGTGAGTCGCCATGGCCTCATTTTGTCATATCATAAAAGCATGCCATTTTGAGAAGGTGTGTAGATTTTTAAAAGCCATTGTGTATGCAGGTCCTCAATGTTTAGCATCTCTTATCAGCAGACAGAGGGTTGTGTTTTAGTGGAAACAACCTTTGAAATACTTTTGAGACGTGATGGTGGGATGATTTTATTATAGATGTCCTGGTGCTCTAGATTTTGGGCTTCAGTTTTGATGAAAGAACACACAGTTCCCATTTTATTAAGATGTTTTTACTACAGCGGCTGTTTTATTCTACATGGTGTTGTTTATTGGAGTAGGGAATTATAGCATTGGTATTTCCTCCTCTAACATTGAGTCTCATAAAAAAAATTGTTGAGGTTTTTTGGCTTTTTTATTTGGAACTGTCATTCAAAACTTTGAAAAACAGCAGTCTAAGAATTTTGCTAAACTTTACCTTTACTTGTAAAATAAATCAATGTATTTAATGAGATATAAAAAGTATATAAATGTCTCCTGGTTCCATGCACAGTTGCAGCTTGTCACTCTAAAGAGTTTAGTGACACATTGCTCACAAACAGAACCATATTTTCTTTTTTACTGACTTTTACATTGCATCTTAGCTGTGTGTAAAATGCATAATGTAGGATCCTAACAAACCCAAATAATATAAAATATATGTTAAGTGTGGCATGTTAACCAAGCTTGTTATAATCTAAAAAAAGATCTTTAGAAGGCAATGGTTGACTAAAATTCACAGAAATTTAGTTTGCTGTAAAAAGATAAAGGCATTTTTTTTTAAATATCTTTGATCCTTGCTGAGTGAAACTCCATTTCACACATCTTATATCTCAGTGGTGTCCCGGTTTACAGCATTAGTGTTCAAGGTTTCTCTGTGTGTTCTACCTTGTTAACTCTTGCTCCGCTATAGTATGAAAAGACATTTTCAGTGTGTTTCAGTATCTCAATAGTTTCCTTCTCCATCTTGGTTTCATAGAGCAAGATTTACCAAATCTAAGTGGTTGCAGGCATCCATTTCCCCTAACAGGAGTACTCGCTAATCAAAGAGAAACAAATGACACATTATCAGAGTTATTATAGAAAGCAATTATGAGGCCTTTGATTGTTCACTAGAAAAACAAATCATGTTCTGTAGCGACACATCTCTTGTTCTGCAGATAAACACAGAACAAGGCCAGAAAACACGGAGAGCGGGGACAAAAGTGTTATATCAATGAAGGAAGATGTGCTATAATCAGAGTCTAGTTCAAGTGGGCCAGACAAGAAATCTAGTAGAGTGTCTGGGTGGCAACAGATTAGAAGAGGTCACGTCATGCTAATGAGAGTCATTACCATCACATGATAGCCAAATAAACTAATTGCCAGATTATTTACGAGACAGTGTGTCCTAAATCAAAAGGTTAATTTCATCTGAGAAGAAGACCTTCGCTGAAAACTGACCTTATGGACTGTTCTTTTCTTACCCCTGTTTCTGTCTTTCTACTACTGTTTTGCACAAAAGACAAAAAGGCAACATCTATATAGAGTTGGCTGCTTGTTTATTGATAAGCTTCAGGCACAGACCCTTGCCTGTTTCTTTTGCTGTTGTTTTTTTTTTTTTTTTGCTATTTTTCCCATAAAGTACCAGACTGCATAATTACCAAACATCATCAGACAAGACGTGGTGCCACCGAGGACATTATGTTTCCTGAAGTTTCTGCGCCCTGAAGCCTTCCCGCAGCCACTAAAGAATGTTTGCTCTTCTTGAAATTAGATGGGTTTAATTGCTGTGGAACAGCAGCAAAAAAGAAAAAAAAAAAAGCCCTCCTCCCCCCTTTAATATGCACACACAAGCACTCTCATACATAAAAAGTCTAAAATCAGGCCGACTAATTATGCTAATAGCCAATTGTTCAGCCGTGGTGATGTGTTTACTGAGCGAGTTGATGTGTTTCCTTTTGCTTCGTCATAAGGCGGCCTGTCTACGGGTCCTCTGTGAGATCGCTGCACCTGAAGGCAAGAGGACTGCGGCCTCATCCATCCTGCCTAACCCATTACCCTTGGACAGGGAAGAAGATAAATATTGTTGCAGATGCCTAACTCTCCACAAATGAGATTTTTCAAGCCAGATTTATCAAGCCTTGGCGGGGTGTTTAAGGCTCCAAAACTTGGCCCTCGGCATGATAAAATGGCAGCACATGTTTCTGAATCACCCACCACCGTGTTATTGCCAAAGGGTTATGATGATACAGTCAAGTTTTCAGTTTTTTTTGTTGTTGTTGTGCTCTTCTGCATCTTAGCCAACATAGCTTTCATGATATATTTTCTGGGAACTTGCGATTTTGAAAGGTTGGTGATCAGTCAGGTTAAGGAAAGTGCAACTTTTTCTTTCTTTACATGTTGCTATAATTCAGCTTAATGCCAAATAGTTATTTCCAGAGACACACACTTTATAAAAATATATTTAAAAAATTGCTTTATTCTTACTAACATTTATAAAACTTTTCCAGTTTTAGATCTGTTCTAGTATCATAATTGTTTTGTATTAATTCCAAAATAATCAAAAATTGTTTCTTTTTAGAGATTTTTCTCAAACTTTCTTTAAATTCAAAACTTAACATTTTGAACTGAGAACAGAGCTTTTTGATGGCCACACCAAAACATTGACTTTGTTCTCCTTCAACCACTTTGACTCTATGCTCAGGGTCATTGTCCATTTGGAAAGACCCAAGCCCAATCTTTAGTTTTCTCTCTAATGTTGATAGATTTTGCTTCAATAATTTCGTACACTGGGTTTTTTTCCCCTCATTATGTCATCTTTTTTATGAACTACATCAGTCCCTGATGCAGCTAAACACCAATGCAATGTTGTTTACTGGTGTTCCTGGTCTTAATGGTGCAACGCTCACCCTCCTGTACTGTCAGGTATGCAAGTTCTTCTGCCAGATATAAAAATAGTAATTATTGACAAACTCTTTAATTTAATCAAGCCACAGCAGGTGTCTGTAAATATAAAGTCTTTTTTCCCTAGAATCTATTTTAAAGAAGTAATCTGGGATTTTATCTGGTTTGAAGGAGAGCCTTCTTGTACTCTGAGTGGCAGTCAAGTTCATGTCAGTCAAGTTGCACATTTAACACCAAAACATGTTAATATTTGACAGTATCTAAATTCTCAACAATCCATCATTTACCTGAAACGTAGGATAGCTAGATTTTACCTTGGAGTTTATTCTTGCATATGACTGTTTTGCCCAAAAATGCATTCTCAGGTATGATTCCATAAAACTCCATCAATATGAGTTAATGTATCAACACCATAGAAAGCCATGACATTATTATTTGTGTTGTGTGAAATTATTTAGCTACAGTAAATTTAAAGGTTCTGGTCAAGCTGAACTGTATAAATCACTTCTAATTTTTGCAGCTGCATGATGAAAATTGTGTCATTTTGATCTCAGCCTCTTGTGCTCAACCCCTTCTTGTGACAAAGTTCATAGAATAAATGTTTCCTTTTTTATATATATATTTTCTGGTATCACATTTCAGTTATATTTTGGTAACAATCTATAAAATATTTGAAATATATGCTTTGAAGCTATAAAATAACTCTTATCGTTACACAGCAGCATGTTCTCCTCCAGACTCCAAATCCAGCACAGTCAGTAATAGAAATCAATATTTTTAAAATGTACAGAGTGTGGTGTCTGTGTTTACATCCAAATTGACAGAAAAGGCAGTGAAAAGAAAAATAATTAGTAGTTTCAGAAAAAGCAACAAATATAAACTTGCTGTTGTGCCTCGGAGTCACAAATGCCTTCAGCAGATCACCCCATAACCAAGTGCGTTCACATGCCTCCAGAAGTCATCTAAAGACTAAATATAGTCCACCTGTGGTTGGTTTATTCTCTGTCTCTCCTGTGAAGATATCAAAGCTTTTTTTAGAGAACAACAGTGAACAAACAGCATCTGGAAGAACAAGGAATACAGCAGCCAATCAAGTTTATTTTGTATAGCACATTTTAGCAACAAGAGTATATATTATAAAAACAGAAAAATAAAAAGTCATAAAAACAACAATCATAAATACAGGTCAAATATGTTGGTCAGTGTTCTATTTATTATGGTTCAGAAGCAACTCCAAACAGGTGGGTTTTCAACCTCGGTTTGAAGAAACTCTGTGTTTCGACTGGTTTGCAGTTTTCTGGAAGTTTGTTCCAGATTTGTGGTGCATAGAACCTGAATGCTGGATGCAGCACACACATTAGAGATATACAGTTAGACACCTAAAGTGAGACTTCAATAGTTAGGTTAAATATCAGCATTATAAGCTCTGAAAGTATTAGAAAGTCTAATGCCAGGATGGGGAATCAACTATTCGTCTTGTGCCGAACAACTGAAAAGAATGGCAAGAAGAAAATAAGAAAGTTTGCAGTTTTCCACAAGCCTTGTAGGAGACACAGCAAATGAGAAGGTGTTTCGCCTCATGTAGTGCTTGGTCTTAGTGCAACATGTTATGTTGCAGAACTCTAACACTGCATATCATGCTGAACACACCATGCCCACTGTGAAACATTGTGGGTCATGCTGTGGGGATGCTTTTTCACCAGCAGGAACAGGAAAGAACAGGAATGTGGTGGAAAGATGTGGTGGAAAGACAAATCAAGGTACATACAAATCAATCCTAGAAGGAAACTTCTTAGAGGTAGCAGGTCTTGAGGGCAGAGGGTCCACTTCTAGCTGGACACTGACCCTAAACACCTGGTAATGTAATGAAACCATATTGCTATACTACAACAATCTGGTCAGAATCTAGACATGCTTGAAGAGTCATAACCTCAAAAACTATCCTGTGTATTTAGACAATAGTGCAAGGTATGAAATCATGAAGACTGAATACAAATGCACAACAAACTTTTCAGATTTTTATTTCTGCAAATTGTAAAATTATACACAATTTTCCTTCTACGTCACAGTTATTTTTCACTTTGTTTTTTGCTAATCAAGAAAAATACCTTGAAAAGAGTGGTTGTAAACTGATGCCATGTGGGGAAGAACATGTGGGATGAATGCTTTTGAAAACTCCAGATTATGAAATAAACCAAAACAAAATGTCAGTAATTACAGAAAAATTGAATGGATATTTTTGTTCTATAAACCTTCTTTCTATTTTGACATTTCAGTACATATTTTTTAGGTTAGTTTAATAAGCTAACAATGAAGTTATAGTGATGAATGAAATCAAAAGATTAAAAAGTTATAAATCATCATTATCATTAATCATACATCAAAGGGCCGATAAAATATTTTAGAATCCTTACGTAGCTCATCTTGAACGTCTTTGGAGTGCAGTAGAAAACCAAAATAGCAGAGAACTCCTATGTGCGCTGTGATAACTTAAAACATTTATACATAAGTTCAGTTTAATGAAGTTTAATTAACCACCCAATGGAGTTAATAAAATAAAAAATAAATGTCAGCTAAACTTAATTCTAGAGATTAAAGTAATTTAGTTTTTTGCTTCTTTAACTTAAGTATACTTTTAAAAAGGATTTTTAGAATCGATGCTTGATTCTACTCTGTGTCCCTTTCTTTACCACGAAGGTGCCTCTACACATATTGTTTACTCTATTTGTGGAAATTATTAGGTGAAAAAGACCTTAAAAATACATAAACTGACTACCTTTTTTTAAATGTTGAGAACTCTTTCTCACAAGTTGAATTTTAATAAGGGTTGTGGGAGTCATTAAAGCATTTGCGCAACAGCAGTAATGCTGAACTGTAACATAACTATAAAAAATCATTTGAAGGCGGAGGCCAAACTATAAATGCTGAAACTCTAACCAGTGGGAAAACACTTCTCTCTAAAGTTGAAATCTACACCTCTGTGTGTTGTGGTGGTCTCTAGTGGTTGTTTATAAAATGAACATACAATTGGGACCGAACAATTTAACTGCAATATCATTTTGAGAAAAACAACAGGCAGGAGAACAGCTTTTTATCTCAATTAAGTGCAAGCATGAAGAAACGACAAAATGATGCAAAAATCACAAAATTTGAATCTCTGGAGATGAAGCAAGATGGACGATAAAACAAAGGTGTTTTCATAAAGGTGACCCCGGATGACGAGTTTCCTCATGCATATCAACACTCTCCTCTCACGCCCGAGCCAACGGGGAGCCTGGAGCGTCTGCAAATGAACGATCTGTCAGGAGGCTGTTTATATCGCCTCTCCCACTCCTTTATTTAACACTCGCGCATTAAAAGGGAAGAGCTTTTTAATTAGCTGTGGACTCTCCTATTTTAATCAACTCACAAGCGGAGTCCTGCTGTGGCAGTCCTGACAGGCGAAGAGTGGTGATGTTCTGACTATCTGCTCAACCTCCAAAATACATGAGTGAGGAGTTCAGCTGTCCAGCAGTCTTCAATTTGTAGACCAAAGTAATATAGACTGTCAACTGCTTAGATAATTGAGACCATGTTTGTTTTTTACATTCATAGTCTTTGGTGTCATGACTACAGTGGCCAGATTCATCACACGTATCAAAAAACGTGCAAAAAAGTATTCTTAAGGTTAAATTAAGTCTGAAAAATCACTTAAATCTTCTCATAGATTAAGTTTAGTATCAAGTCGTAGTAGAAGCAGCTACATGATAAGAAAGTGTAATCTTTGTTTTTGCTGTATTCAGTCACATTAATCTGGTCTGCTCTGCATCCCCAGAACCAAACAAGGAGAAGCGGCATTTAGCATCTATGCACCACAAATCTGAAACAAACTTCCAGAAAACTGTAAAACAGCCGAAACACTGACTTCCTTTAAATCTCAACTAAAAACTCACTTGTTTAGAGTTGTATTTGAAACATAATCAGTTACAAATTTATTGACGGAATCTGACTTAATGTTCTGTTTTGATTGTTGATTCTATGTTGCATTGTGTTTTTGTGTTTGATTTGATGTAAAGCACTTTGAAATGCCTTGCTGCTGAAATGTGCTATACAAATAAAATTTGATTGATTGATTGATTGATTAACTCCCACTTACTCATAAAATGTCCACTGTACTACAATATCTCTGATTTGAACCTAAAAGTTTATTTAAAATAGATCTCTGTTGAGAATGAGACCCAGTGTCTTAGTCAGATTGCAAAGACACATATAAAAGACATTTAATAAAAGCATAAACCAATAAAAAAACACGGGGCGTAAACTTTTTATGGAGCTAGCAGTTGGATATCCACTACTGACGTTTTTAGTCTTGGGAAAATATTTGCGAGGAGATAAAAACTTTCTGCATTTTGAATAAACAAATATTTAAACTTCTTGATTTCATCTGCAGGGAATCACCTCTAATACCCTCAGGACAGTACAGGTAAATGACAACAATTGTCATAGAGTACATAAAGTCGGTGCAGTTAAATAACTTCTTAACGATGACCAACCGCTTTGACGTCGTTGAGTCTGGTTTCCACGCTCACTTCAGTACTGAGAGTTCCCTTTTCAAGGTGTTAAATACCATCCACGTGAATACCGACTGTGGAAGAGACACAGTGTTGGTTCTGTTGGATCTCAGTGCCACATTTGACACTGTTGACTATGGCTTTATTAAACGACTGAAGCGCTGAATAGGAATCTGACACCTGAAGGGTTCCAATCTTGCCTCAAGAACAGGGAATTCTTTGTGCAAATAGATAACGTTTTATCTGAGCTGATGGAACTCACATACAAGGGGAGAGAATTGTACTCCAAGGTTCAATTCTGGGGCTCCTTCTATTTAATATGTACATGCTCCATCTAGCTCAGATTGTAACAAGTAGTAAGATTAGGAACCATAACTACGCAGATGATCCACAGCTCTACATTACGATGTCTCCATCTAACCACTCAACAGATGCTTAGCACCAATCAATACATGGATGTCTCTTAACTTTCTTCAACTGAGCAGAAACAGAACAGAAGTTACTGTCATTGGACATAAAAAGGCGCAATCAAAAGATAACACATGGCTCCAGTTATTGTAGCTAGAAATTAGAGATCAGTTAGTAATGGACTCAGACGTGCAGCTTTAGAGACCCATCAAGACATTTCCAAAGTTGGACTTATATCGCCTGAAGAATATTTCTAGGATTAAAGGACTAATGTCCCAGCACGATCTGGAGAAACATAGACTTCTGCAACAAATCTGCCTATAAATATACATATATATATGACCTAGGACATTGCTGATTGTTTGTCTCACTAAAACTAGGAAAGCAGAGCACATCAGCCCAGTTCTGACGTTGAAGACGCCCAGTTCAGAAAATAAACTTTGAAATACTTTTGTTAGTTTATAAATAACTGAATGACTAAATACATTAAAGATCTGTGATCTTTGACCAAGAGGCTAAAAGGACTAAAAGAACTCGTGTCTCTTAGTTTAAATCTGCTTTGCTGAAGAAGCAGCACTCAGTTTTATGCACCACAAATCTGGAACACACTTCCGGAAAATTGCCTAGATTATTGATTAATACATTTCATGTATTATTATTGATGATTGTGATGATGGCATTTCATGAAATGTAATGTTTGTTACGCACTATTAATAACTGTGTCATGTTTTCTTCATGTAAAGCACTGAACTTCCTTGTTCCTGAAATATGCTACACAGATAAACCTGCATAAACTTTAATGAAATGTGTGTAGGATTTGAATAAAATCTATCCTGCAAAATCTACAGGATGGAAAGATGAAAAAAAAACTGAAAACACAAATGTTTTTGCTTACTATTACATTGATTTCAAGCTTTATTTGACTACATAGGAACTCTGCATGTGTCTATTGTAGTTATTCTGCAAACATTTACAGGTTTTATTAAACTTGGCACATAAACAATCAAAAAAATCCACATTCATTAACGTCAGTCGCATCTCCTGTCCTTCAGTGCAGCTCCTGACTTCTGCTGTGTCTTTCATCTGTGGAGCTGCTTTAAAGTCTGAACCAAAAAACACCAACAGACACAGATAAAGTCACAGGAGCTTCTCTTTTCAGGCATTTGATGTAGTTGCCAGGCAGTCAGTGGGACACTTTGGATTTTATTTAGCTTTTCAAGAAGCATCTTTTATTTAGATGACAAGACTGAACAGATTGCACTAACCTCACACAAAATAAAAGATGAATGAAAGATGAAAACCAAAACAACTCGGAAAAATCAAAGAAGACATTTGCCAAATAATGTAATGCAATTAAAATCGAGAGAGCTGTCGAGTCCACTCCCTTCAGCCACCAGTGACTTTTTGATCTTTTATTACACGTTGGAGAGTAGCCCACTGTTCGACTATGATGTGCAATCTGCTCGCCTCTCATATTGTCATGCAAATACATTAGCTCAGGAGATGGCTTCCTCCACAGTGCTCTCCGTGGACAACACTCATTAAACTAATTACACATTGAACCTAAACTGAGAGGAGCGTAATGGGCTATGTGATATTCACGAGAAACTTATGCCGCTGGGAACATGCCAGTGCAAATTTATGACACCACCATTCCACACCTGCTTGAAACTCACACCCAGAGAAAGCATGATGGGTCTTTTAAAACTATTTGAGTAATTGGTCATGCAGTTGTAAAAAGCAATAGAGGGGAAAACGGGATGCTATTCTGAATTTAAAAGATTTTTCCTTTGTTTGAGCCAAAACAAAATTTATTTTGAGTCACGATACCTTTATAGGATTGGGATCAAATGATGTTAAATGATACAGTGTTTTAGAGGTTTGCAGGTCAGAGCGACCTTGAACCGTTTCACATTTCAAACGTAGTTGATCTGCTGTTTTCTTCATTTCCTACTTCTATTTCCTTTTCATTTACAAATAATGCAGAAAACCTTTTCACATCTAATTTATAGAACAGAAGTGTAGAGAAAAGGATAAGCCAATTCTAAAAGACATTGCCGCACACCGTAAAACTACAAAGTTTAATACACAATGTTTTGTTCATCAGACAAATACATTTCAAAGATTACAAATTTCTATGAATTGAAACTGCCAGTGTTATACCTATAATTTTGATTGTGGTTGCATTTAATTAGTAGTATGAAAGGCCATGACAACAAAAATCAGATTTCAACAAAACATCTGAATTGAGCAACAATGCAGAATGATTGATTGATTGCTTTGTGACATTGAGTCAGTCTAGTCATTTTTGTTTGTTCAGACATTAGTGGTCTTTTTTTTGTAAATAGCTTGACAGCATGAGAGGAAAAGCAACACAGTTTAGTCAATAAAATAAACTCTGATGGACATCTATAATTTAAGCACATGAATAAAAAAACAATAAAAAGTGAGCACTTTAAAACTTGAACTGGTAAATGTCCCCAAAGACCAACCAAATGGTCAGCTGAAAATTTTATCAGAGCTTTGGAAACAAGAAGGAGAAAAACGTTACATCTACCATGATGGGATGTGCAAAATGTGCCTTTTGCATGAAGGGTTTACTCTCAAGATTAATCAATAGGAGTTTTATTTATTTGGCTTTTTCTTTTGCATATTTCACATGAAAAGCAAAAATAAGACCTTTTTCTTCAGTCTAATAATGTGAAAGATAGGCTTTAGAGCAGACATACAGGAATATAAATTCTAGTGTATTTTGCCTCAATCTACCCGACAAACTTTATGAAGCGCGAAGTTGCTCCACCATGAAGCAAACAAGCCTGTAGGTTTGAAGAGGGTGCGATTAGGGAAATGCCCTCTTCGCAAGTGAGTTACCACATGGAGTTTCTTATTACAGTTACAAGTATCATGAGAGTCATCCTTCTGATCCTATAAAAGTTTCTCTTTTTTTTTGCTGTCGGTCTTGGGATTGGTGAATCAAATGCTTTGCAATCAAAAAAAAAAAAACAGAATTAAAGATTTACCTGACCAAAAATCTCAATCTCACATCACTGCCTTCTCCTACAACGGGCCATGTCTCCTTTGGGGGAAGAGTAGATAAAACAGCTTAAATGGGAATAAACGCATTTAAGTTGTTTGTTGCAATGAAAATGTAAAATATTCAAACAGTTGTGTTTTGTACGTTTAAGTTGGTCTCATAGTCACAGTTTGAGAATTTCTTCAAATATCCCAGTTGAGGCCTATATTCTATGCTAAAACCCACCAATGAAACAAATGTTTTATGTTGTTTCACCAAATCCCCCTGAATTTGCAAGGACTCCCATTTAAGTCATATGTGATGTATCCAATGGGAGTTCATGCTGGGCATGAACTCCCATTGGATACACCACAGGGCCAAAGCAGGAACAAATAAAGCAAACTTTCCCTACAGCTTAGTGTACGCTCTTATCTGTAATATGACAGTTAACCAACAGAAACACTGTGCAAAACAGATAAAAATTAAATAGGACCAAATGTTTTGTGGATTTCTTTCCCCAAACCTTTCTCTTCTGGAAAAAGAAATTCTTGATGACTACAACTTTTTTGCAACCCTGTTTTTCACTACCTCCACCATTATCATTACCGTGGGCATGTGTGCATAATCGCAGCTAAAAAGAAGGAAAGCATTTAATTCTCTTTGCTCTCCATGCAGCCATCTAATAGGCATGAAGAATTAATACGTTGCTGCTTTTATACTTTGCTAATAAATTTGCGCTGCTATGTTTATTACATCCCACACTGAGGCAAGGGTATCACTTTTCATTGGGAAGGACTATTTGTTCAAATGTTTTATTTCAGTGCAACTCTCTGGCTTTACTTCTAAGCCTCCCCGCTTGCTTTCGTTCCTCTTTTTTTTTTCCTTTTTTTTTAACTTCCTCTACCCCCTCCTCACTGCACTAAACACATCCAGACAGGCTGTGATGGTGTGCACTGGAAGTTTTCCATGCATCATAATTGTTTTGCTAATTTACTATGCTAATTGAGTAATTAATTCGGGAACAGGAGATTAGAAGGGGGCAAAAATACAGAAATAAATAAACAAGTAAAGCGTTGAACGTTACCGGCGGGGCTACCATTTTCCTCTGACATTAGGGATGCAGACTGACTTGAACGCTCAAGCATGTTTGTTTCCTTTGCCCAAGGCTAGCTGGTGGATGTGCTTGGCAGGCAGGCATGGTGTTAGCATCCCAAACTTCTCTCTGTGGGACTTCACAACCTCTAGGAAGAAATTGCTTGCTGCATCACCTCATTTCAGCTCCAGTGGTGTGGTCAAACTTAATGGTTACCAACATGTACCCATTGAGTGATTTTTATGTTGAGAGAGAAATTCTACTAAATAGAGAACTGTGCGTGGAAGCATCAGGCACTGACATGACTTTACTCATGAGGAAATCTGATTACTATTCATAAAAATGGCCAGAAATTAGAAAGTTCTTTTAGATTAAAAAAGCTTGAAGTTGCAGTTACTGAAATCACCTGAAAAGCCATCATTCATTAAAACAAAATAAACCATTATACTTTCATGACAGCTGTTGTTGTATGGTTCCAATTTCCCTGTGTCCATGTAGCAATGTTTAAGGTTCTTGTGCAATTGAGAGTTGAAACCACAAGATGGCACCCACACAGTTCACAAATCTCAACCTACTATTAGTCCATGATGAAAAGTCTGTTTTCATGTCTCTTCATTTTGTCCTTTGTAACAACTTCTGCTTTATAAAATATGGAAATAGTCCTTTTACCCGGTATCTTATGTTGTTTAAGGGACATTTACTGATGTCTTGATGTGCATTTTATTTAGAAATGCCCACATTTTATTTTTAAATCTGATCTCCACAATAAAGGTAACCTGCAAAATGGCCAGAACTAAGGAAGCTGGCTGCTCAAAGAAAATGATGTCTGAACATCATTGAAACTGTTCTTAAAAAAGCTGTACAAGTCACTAAGTTCAGGCAGTATCAGGCAGTAAGAAACCACATGTATCCAGGACATGGAATAAACTGTGGATTTTTTTTTTTGTACTAAACCACTCCTGCTCTTATTAGTTTGAAATAAACTTGCGTGTAATGTAGTCCCAGGACCAATTTCCTTTGGTTATATGCCCCAGGACTTGCAATTTTATAAAGTGAGTCTGGAAGAAGAGTGGAGAGGCACACTATCCAAGTTGAGGTCCGGCATCAAACGACTTTGGGAGCTGTGTCCTCAGCTGGTGTTGGTCCGCTGTATTTTTTCAGTTCCAAAGTCAGCACAAACCCTTCCATCGGGGACGTTTAGAGTTCATAATGTTTGCTTCTGCTGACAAGTTTTATGGTGTTGCTGAATTTTTATTTATTTATTTATTTATTTTCCCCAGTGAAACCCAGTGCCTGGCTGCTCACACAGCCAAAAGTAAAAATATCTCATTTAAGAATACTGTATTTCTGGGCTTGGTTAGCCAGCAAACTGGGCTGGCCTAAGACCTACAGAATCTGCCATAGGCTGATTGCTCCCATGCCACGCTGTACTGATATTGTAATTAACACAAAAAGAGTTCCAGTAAAGTTCTGAATTTTTAATGTACGTACACTATATGGACATCTATTTATAAAGCTGACATTTCTTTATCAAACTTCCTGTGTTAAAGCCAAAATAATCTAAATAAACAGAAATTAACTTATCGCTCTGTGTGGAATGAATTTGTGTAATATATGAGTATTCCTATTTGAAATTACTGAAATAAATATACTTTATCAAAACATAAAAATTTATTAAATAAATTTCAATGCTTATAACATTAAAAATCATAGCATTTTAATGTTGTGATAATATCACATCTTAAGATTTTAGCTAAAATTCTTATCTTATTCATGTCAAAAACTCCTGTCCTTTCCAATGTATGCCGTCCTTTGGAGCCACAAAAGCTTGAATCTCCCTCATAAAACTAGACCGTTTACAGAGAGTGTGGAAAATTACAAGTCTTATCTATGGAAACGAACACAATGGAGCAGCAACTGTGACTGGAAGTGATCCTGTGGCCCACTGCTTCTGTGTCCAACAGTACAGAAGCTGCTGCTGCTTCCTGTGGCACAAGTGTTTGTGTTGAAGAGCTGAAGAACCCACAGTGTGTGTTGACATCAGTGTGATAGCTGAGCGCATTTAACAAATTGACGGTGACGCTTTTATTGCTCTGTAAGTCAGTCTGGCATTCAGGTTTAATGGAAGCTATCATATCACTCCTTGGTGTATATTTTACATTTAAAAAGCACATTATTTTTAATTTTTCAATGCCTAATGATAAACAGTCATCTTGCATATAACAAAAATCTGTTCAGACATTATAAGGGTTTTGCTTAAAAGGTCAAAAAGTTATTTCACATCATAAAGCATGACATAATATGTATGTGAAAGCAGCCTGTGAATTAACAAAGGTTAGGAACTGGGTCAGAATTATCTGGTTTCTTTTATCCTGAGCCTTCCTAAGCTTGTAAAACTATTACATTACAACTCCTACATCTACTAATTTATAACAACAAACATCAAATGCTTTTATTGTGATTCTATGTGATGGTTTTTTTGGGGGTTTTTTTTATCCAAAGATGCATGACAAGCGTTTGTAATCAGCCCTCCAAAGTAAATACTTTGTAGAATTACCTTTTGCTGTCACAGCTGTAAATCTCTACCAACTATGATTATTTTCATCTTTTCTAAAATACCTCAAGCTTAGTCAAAAACTCTCTATGAACAGCAATTTTCATGTCTTGCCAGATATTTTCAGTTGGATTTTAACCAGAAATAACTGTCACAGATAACGTTTGCCCTGTACATATTAATGCACAGTCTGTACATAATGTATATATTATTAAAGTAGACAAGCATTGTGGAGGAGTGTCTCAGGTATTCACAGATTTCAGCTGTTCAGAGGTAGTTGTGGTCACCACCAGTTTTGGATGTCTTATGTACATCCAACAAAAAAAAACAACAACTTATTATTATCCAGTTAGAGTTTAGCATAAGGATATATTTCTTCCTGGGAAGAAAAACAACAAACCTCAAGCTGAAGCCATTTTTGACAAGTAAACACATTGTTGAAATGTATTTAAAGCACAGAACAGGCAAGACTAACCCTCCTACAAGCCTTTTGTACAAATTGCACAACCTGCTTAAACAGAAATGCCTTAAACAAACAACCTGGACTTTGTTAACTTTAGAGCCCAAGGTCTCATGATGGGAAACATATGTGGTTAAACGTATATTTAGTTGGTGACAATAGGAAAATCTCTTCGAATGTGGCTGGAACTCAGTCTGTGAGAGCTTCCTCAAAAACAATCTGCCCTGAAGGGGTGAGCTTACAAAATGTACAACAGATGTACAGTAATGGAGATGACTCATAAAAAGAAGAACACCATGTTCCGCCAACAAATGCAAAGAACCAAATTATTCTCCTGCAAGGGAAACTGCGTCCATGTTAAGAAGTAGCACTGTGCATGTTTGGAGCTGTGGGTGCCTTGGAGCACAGTACTTTCCCAACAAATATCCAACGCAACACAGTGAAGCATAAAAGAAATTGCTAGTTGTGGGGAAAAGCAATCACAAAAACTTGGCCTCTCAAATGATGATGTTAAGCAGTTTTGAAACCAGACCTTTGTAGAAGTAAAAAAAAAAGACAGATTGGATTCAGCTGCCAAAGAAAAATCAAAAGCATGCCAAAGAAAAACATAGTTGGCTTCCAGTTCTTCTCAGAGAGAGAGACTAATGAATTGAATAAGAAGTAAATCATTATATCAAACATAGTACAACATGTAACACATGCTCATTCTGCTGAAAAGCTTGGGAGTTTAATCAATACTCTCAGACTGAATTGCCTGCACAAAGCCAATGCAAAATAAAAATTATTGGTGCAATTATCGTTGACCAAACTTTCCTCTCTAGCTTCTAATGGGTTGAAAACATCAAATGAACGTTGTTAACATTTATGAGCTCTTTTAAATGTAATTAAACGGGCAATAGAAACAAAAGGAAACAAAAGGGTAATGAGCAGGGGCTTTTGTGACGAAGGTTGTAGGCCACAGATATTCAGAAAACGTGAGACGTTGCACATGAAACCAAGATAGCAGGGGAGGGGAGAATGGTGTGTGTTCAATAATCGGAGCAGATGCACTTGGGAATTGATGTACAACAGTGTCGCATGTCCAAATCTATATGGCCCTTTTAATCCAATGAAAAATGAGAAGTGTGCAGTAACTTTGTTAGAAGTGCGTAATGCAGCCCGGGGAAATGGAACACGGGGCAGATTTGCAGGCCTCCTCCACATTCGGTGTAAGGGCTAACCTGATTTGTGGTGTGTCAGCTATGAGACCACTATCTGCTTGTATCTGCCGAAGCCCATCAGGAGTGATTAAATAAACATGATGGACAATTTTCTGAGGACCTACTAACTGTGACATCTGGTTAGCATATGCTCAGATATACATGTTCATTTGATCATATTTGACACTTTGCACTTCAAAATGCATCATATTTTGTTATTTTTTTTCAAAGAGCTGACCCTCTAAATATTATACATAGATCATGTTTACATAAAAAGTGATACAATATAAAACATAGCAGAGAATGAAAATAATGGAAATAAAAGGCCTGTTTTCCATTAAGTATGATGAAAAAGCCACATTATCCCTCTGCGGCTTGACTTTGGTAAATAACTGAGGACTCGTGTGAAGAAGCAGCATCATCAACCAGTATTACTGCCAATGAAAGACAGGCATTTTAAAATTACATGAATGATTCAGAGTTTAGACTATGTAAAAGCCAAGAAACTAGACAGGTTTAAGTCCCCTGTCCAAGATTGATGACCATATATTCCACGTTTATATGGAATATATGGTATATAAAAACAAAATGACACAATTACTTTGGTCAAAAGTGTAACATTTTGTATTGTATGAAAAAAATAAAACCGCAAGCTGGTTTCAGTAAACAAAAGTTTCCCAATCTCCTTTGCAGTTTACTCTTTTGTCTGAACTCCAACATAACATTAGGGCAAATCTAAGAATAAAAAAAAAAAGAGAGAGATTTTTTATTTTTTATTTTACATTGAACCAAAAATGCTGAAATTCTGAAAGATCAAAGTCACAGTGCTGAGAAAAGAATAAAGTGATTTATGTAACATCCTACCAAAACAATCAAACCAGAGCACCATGTAATTACAGTTCTTTCATATTGAAAATGAAGAAAATGCAAGTTTATACCAAGTGCACAAGAATGAGAGAAGTTTTTTTTTTTTTTTTTTTTTTTTCTAGAACACTTTTACAATACAATCCCCATTTTTGTACCTTAACACAGAGTGTGGAAAGGTTTAGCAAATCAAGGCTTTGTTTTTTTTAAAGCATCTGTAATTCATTGCAGAATAATCTTGTCTACTTTTTACTCACTGTTAAAGCTGAGCAGTAACTAAAGTAGTCCCGATGAAATAAAAAGCAGTGAGATACTCCTTTTTGTGTAGTTTTGCAAATACAGTTCCATGAGAAACATATATAACTTGTTATATTCATGCATCTCTGTCAAAGCTGTGGTCAGTGGTCCAGTGAATATGAATAATTGATCTAAATTTGCAATAAAGAAAATCACAGAACACTGGAGGCTACTGCTAGCCTCAAAGTCTAGTAGTACTAGACTCATACTTCTGGTCAAGAAACATTAGCTAGAAGTCAATTAAGCTACCAAAGTAAACAGTTATTTATACGTGCTTCTCTAACTCAGCATGTAGTTAATGTAGTGTAAATATTTTAAAGTTACTGGTTTACTTTTACATCAATAACGTCAGGTAAAGACTGGCCATGAAGGCCAACTTTAGAGTCTTGAGTTCAACCCAACAAAATATTTATTTGTACAGATCAAGTTGCAGAATTCAGTCACTTTGTCTGGTTGAAGATTTATAAACTTTTACCTCTTAATAAGTTGAATAAATAATATTTATAAGGGTATTTGTCCTACATTATAGATAGGCTTCATTACAGTGATAAGTATTTGGTCTTCTTCTTAAGTAAGATAAATACATGATTTAAACTCGTGCAGTTCGAGTACTGGCACTATCATTATAAATTATAGCCTTTTCACACTCTGAACACATGTTCAAAAATGTGTGTCTGAATAGGGGATATAATAAGAATACATGCAATGTCTTAGTGTGGATGTTGTCCAAAAAAAGCCGTGTCCATTTGTCCAGTCACTCCCATCTTCATGCATCTAACCACTCCACTGTGATTAATTAGAAAAATTTAGTTGAACTGGTCCATCAGCAGCCTCAGGGAGAGGATGAAAATATTTACAGAGCTCCCATGAAGGGATTTCATTAGTAGATGTCTCTTGTTGGGCTGCCTCCTCTATGTGTTCATGCCAAAGACGTCTCTTAAAGTTGGTCTTGCAACTGTGTCAACTGTTAAATGTCACTGTGAAAGTGACAAAATGAGACAATAATCAATTTCTCCTTTGTTTACAGAAAGAAAAAAATACCACCTCTTAACATTATGTGTGTCTTTGTACCATTAAATGCACTAAAGTATAGAACAGCCCCAAAAAAGACTGAATAAATAAAAGCTACAGCAGGCACATTAACCATTCTGTCCTTCCAAGGGTAAAACAATGCACACACAATCCTGGGAAATTGGTTAACATCAGTCTTTTGGCTAATGTTTGTTTCTCACTTTGCTGTGCAGTGATTGGCATAAGACTCCCTGCTGGGGTGTTATTTCCTCCAGCAATTTTTCTTTGTCTATTCATCCCAGCATTCTCAGCTTGGGCTGACTGACCTCAGAAACTTCCAACACAAGGACCCATAAGGGAACAGAGTGCCTCATGTTATCTGGGGGATATAAATACACATCTCTTGAGCAATTTACTGGTCTAAGACACCAATCAGTCTTTTTTATTGTGCTTGGACTTGTATATCTCAAAGAATTATGAATCAGAGGAAACATTCTATCGAGCTGATAGTTAATAAAGGAGGACAAATTTGAATTTTACAAGGACACCCAGGATATTTCACTTATTTAAAAAAACAAAAACCTTTTCACTTCTTTTTTCTTGGCAATACATGATGTATTTAAAATGTCCCACTTAAAGGCTTAAACTATCCAGTGAAAAAGTTGTGATTGGCAAAACAGTCCCAGTCAGTTTGCCTACATTTGGAAAATATCTTCCTTTTATAAAATGCCCAGGTAGTCATTCTATTGAAGAAACATACAAATGAATATAAATGAAAAAAATATATGTTAAACACTATGCAATTTGCCTGTATCATTGGCATTATTAACTTTGTACTTTCCACTGTGTTTGAAAGATGGCTTAAATGTCCTTTTTATTTTCTTGAGTTTGTTGAGAGGAGAGATGTTTGTAAAGTCTGATAATTAGTGGGAGGAAGAATCTGTGAGCCTGGGATGCGTCAGTCTATCACATAAGGAACACTCCAGTTCAGCAAACCCTTCATGCATGGAGCCAGGAGACACGGTCCAACAGTGATGTTATTTTACAACAGCTACACATTTTTAAAACATGATAAACTGATTATTCTTTCCAATTTGAAGAAAAACGCTAGTAACCGATGTGTAAAATTCAAGAAGACTCCCAGACACTTTTTAAATATACCCTGGGCTGTATTTTATAGAAAACATGGGATTTTCAGCACGTTTTCATCAATTTATTTGTGGATTACAACAATCCGAATGTCTTACTTTTTGGCAGAAGAGATAATGCATCTCTATAAAGACATAAATGACAGCAGGCTAAAGTATAGAGAGAGTGTTACAGCTGAAATTGTTCAGTAGTACGTCCAACTTTCAGCTTAAAGAATTTAAACAGAAGAAAGGTTACAGAGGTAATTTCTCATCGCCCTTTTCCTCATCAACACTCAGGCTCCAGAAATAACAAGTTGCTTCACCAAGGACAGGTGTTTAGTTTTGATGACAGAAACCTGGCTCCATTCATGTGTACCAGAGTTTACTATAAAGACAACCAGCGATAGGACTCTGCTTTGCTAGGATGATGGACTCCAGTTGGAGCTAATAGTGGGGGGTTGGCAGTAGTAGAGACATTAACACGAACTGGGTCAAGGACACTGACTCTGGGCAGTCTTTGCTCCCATGACCTGAAGTACATTGTTGTGAAATACAGACCCATCTATTTAGTAAAGTCTGTAGTAATGATAGCTGCTGTTTACATTCCACCTACTGCTGAAGCTAGTGTGGCTCTTCATTACATTAGCCCCTAGCTAATCAGGATTCCTAATAGCAGAGAATTTCAAATATGTGGATTTAAAAGCAGCTCTCCCAAAACTTCAATGGCTCATAAAGTGTGCAACTAAAAGCTACTTTGCTCCCACACTCAGTTAAGTCTGATCATATGTCACTGCTGATGATTCCTGCATACACTCCACTACATAAACATGCTTGAATTGCCACAAGAACAATCACATTGTGGCCTGATGATGAACTGTATGATTGATTTGAAAGAAGCAACTGGGGTATCCAACTGGTCTAAATAACTACTGTCTGGTGGCTCTTTCTAGTGCTGATGAAGTATTTTGAGTTCAGAGTCATTTCATTGATCCCTCCCTCCGTCAATGTACAGAGCAAACAGATCTAGCAAAGATGGCATTGTGGTTGCTCTCCACGCTGTTCTGTCCCACCTAAAGCACCTAAGGAGCTATGCACACCTCCTCTTCATTATCTTTAGTTATGCTTTTAAAACCACCCTCCACCAGTATCACAGACTGAGCTGGAAGCTGTTAGCCCAGTCTTTCCCATTCCACTTGTCTCTGGCTTCTGGACTTTCTAATAAAGCTCACGCAAAGGGTGATAATGGTCACCCACTAGCACAAACACTAGCTCTCCATAGGACGCTTCTCAAAGAAGAATGAATCCATAGGAACAAAGTCAAGTAACGGAAAGTGTGGTGCATACACAACTTTCTTCTGAACCCAACAAAGACCAAGCAGTTTATTGTGGACTTCAGAAAAAAGGAATAGCCCACTATACATTGAAGGACACTGTGTGGAGAGATGTAAAAGACACAATAAACAAAATATGGACACAGATAATTAAAAAAACTATATGTAAAATATTACTTCTGAGATTTGAAAGCACCTTTGGATAAGAAAGTGTCCAGTGGCTTTTCTAAATGGGTCAACTTTGAACATTTCATTGTCTTTTGAACTGTGAAGCAAAGAATAAATAGGACAAAATAACAGAAAACTTCAATGTGCGTAACTATTCACCCCTATAAATTCAGTATTTTGCAGAGCCACTTCTTTCAGAAATTACATTTGCAAGTCGCTTTGTATAAGTCTTTATGAGTTTGCCACATCTTGCCACTGGAATATTCCAGTCTTTGCTTGGGAACTCTGCAGCTACTTCAGGGTTGCCTTTGGTCTCAGTGCTGCTTCTTTGATTAATGTGACCTTCCCCAGTCAGAGAGTTTCTCTTGGCCGGTGTGTAGTGGTACAAAGTTCTTTCCATTTGATGGTAATGCATTTGATGGTACTCTAGTGGTTCATAAAAAATTTGATTATTATTTTTTTTTATAACCCAACCCTGATTTATAATTTTGAGCAACTTCGTCCTCAACTTGTTTGGTGTTTGGTTAGTGGTGGGGTGTTGCTGCCTCTGGGGCCTTTCAGAAAATGTGTAAATACTCTCATATTAAATTTCTTTGACACCAACCTTGTTAGTTTAGGAATATTTCCCAAATCCTAAAAAAAGAAAAAAAAAGTCCTTTAAATTGGCTGACCTTAAATAGAACATAGCCAGAAACTAAAATTCCTTAAATTTGATTGACAGCAAAATATCAAATTAACTTTACCAGATACTCTTAAAGTTCAGTTGAAGAGTAACCACTCAGGTTTAGGGAACTCAGAATACTTGAAGATATGGTACAGATATATAAAATGCATAGAAAAACATTTAATTTGTTTTATGAAATGTCCAAAGAAGTGTGAAAATGAAGTTATCCCAAAATAGTGTGTTAGGGTACTCCACATAGATCACTAGAATGTGATATGATTTGCTTTTAAACAAGGTCAAATTTGAAACATTTTAAAACATTTCTGGAAATCCCTACCAATATGAAGCATGTCAATCAAGATGATGTGTTCAATGATCTTAAAGACTGTTGTTTTCATCAGTAGCCTTAGGAGCAGTTAACACTTTTTTTTTTTTAAATGACATGAACAGCTAATTTTCTGTTTTAATTAATTCGACAAACACACCAAAATACTCTCAAGAACAATCCGTGTTATTGATACCACTTTTATAATTAACAAGCTTTATAGAATCAGAAGCTGCTGTTCAAAATTAGAACACAAACCCATACTGGAAACCAATATGCTATAAACTACTCCTCTTCAGGGACACTGCAGCATAGTTGGCTGCGTTATAAGACCCTGGTGCCATCTATAAACTGGCACTCCTCTAAAACACAGACTTGATAAGCTCCCACGGAAAGGCCACAGCTGCAAAACAAATAAATAAATAATTGGAACAGGGTAGTGGTAAATGGAAACAGAAAACATAAGCCAGACTCACCAGAGACTCAAAGAAATCATGCAATTTGGCATGACCTGTGAACATATTATTGGTCTCTAGATGTACTGTTAAATATGTATCACGAACAAAGTTGAGGGAATTGCAGTTTACTAGAAGACTGGTCTTGACCTGTTGCTTATTTAGGTCAAGTGAACTCAGCATCACAGAGTACACAGCCAACTTTCAGGAACCTGGTGACGAAGAAGGATGACTTAAAAATGCTGGTAAAGGCCCTTTTTAGTCTAGTTTTCAGACTGTAACTTAATATTTCTATTTGACGTCTACAGAAGAGCTATGTCAGAGCAATACAGAATGTTCTAGTTAAAGGTCATGTCTCTTAGAGCACACAGGGGATTAAGATCTACACAGGGATTACTGGCAAAGAGAACTCAACAGGGTTATGTCCTTATTATTATTAGGTTCTAATAATAATAATCTTTTTTTTTTTTTCAATTCCAGCTTGAGGTGCGTCAGTTCTCATACACATTATGTCATTAGATTTGGTGCTTGGCATGATTTTATTTATTCTCTTTTTTTCATGATGCCTTAATGTGCTTTCTAAGCTGGATGAACTGAAGAATCTGTCATTAGACTCATGATTCATTGACATTTGAAGACTCGCAGTAAACTAAGAAAACATTTTCTACACTATTATAACACCAAAGGCAACTTAACTGCTCAAAGTGGGGATTAAATAAATGTGCTCCTTATATGAGTACCAAGAGTACTCTACTGCAGTACCCAGTTAAAGAGCCCAGTTAAATGGTGGATTTTTCCTCATGTAATTGTTGTTTTCTCCAACCTTGCCTGTGTCTATAATACAGCCACAGAAAATTGTTGAAACATTGAGTTCTACACTTCAGTTCAGAGTGAAGGATACAAAGGTGGAATGCTGCTGTTGTAACTCACGTTCCATACTGCTCAATATATTTTTATGCATCCTCTGATTAAGTTTTACAACTTTAATTATAATTGTTGCTTCTATTACACCAAAGTCAATGGTTTGCAATATTGCCTTAGAAGTATTTTCAAATATACGGGTCATTTTACAGGTACTTAATATTATTTCATTTGAAACATCTTAAATGTAGCTTGGTTATGGTTGTTATCATGCTTAAACCTCTGCCTAAATATTTTACACTCAATTCTTTGAAAAAATTTGCATTTTTGAAAACGTAATTTGGAAAAATGTAGTTATTTTATTGCCCCAATTCAGTAAGTGCGTTGTATATAAATAAATTCCACTCAGACTGATTTATTTAATATGACACTACAGCCTATAACATTTTTTATTTATTTATGATTGTCCTCTATTTAACTTTTGTTCAGTTATAACCAGCTTTCATGTGCCTATGCTGTCAGCAGTATGTTGCCACCATCATGTTTCACCATGGCGATTATGTATTAATTAATGGTGATGTGCAGTGATTGTAAGTGTCCGCTGTGGTCAGACAAAACTTGGGCTGTTAATGCAATAAAATGTAAAATTTATCAACTGTCTCTAAAAGCAACAAGTGAAAGAAACATTGTTTAGTGTGTTTTGTCAACACAAACTGGAACAGCAAGACAACGTGTTACAAGAGTCATGTCAAAACAGAGAGAGAGGAAATACAAGTAGCACAAGAAAACACACATCTGCAGGGTGAGGAAATACAAACTACACATATAAAGGTACTATGTTAGAAGCCATAACCTTTATTCTGTCTGGCAGTAATGCTAAATCATACCACCATGCAGATGGTTCATCAGCAGTAAGTGATAATGCAATATGTGTTGGGGTGAAGTTGCATCAGAACATTACAGCAGGTTTCCCAATCTTGTCAATGCCAGGATGGACCAGAGAGGAGAATTGTACAGGCGATACTGCAAGGACAAAACACCTGACCTGTCCAGAAAAACAGTAAGGAGAGATTGTAGCATCCTGAACGTCATCAGTGAGTGAGTCAGAGTAAGAAAATAAAACATTGATGTAGGCCATGTAAGACAGATGTGGTATGAATTCTTGGTTATTATCTGAGTAACTTTATTTTATAAATAAAGGGCTGCTTTACGAAACAAAAAACTTTATCTTATTAAACACAATTTTACAAAATATTGACTGTTGTGTCAATCTGAAACAGGTTGTGTCAGATATTTTTCTTTTTTGGGGAGTCGGAAGACTTTAAATTTACATTAAAGGTTGTAATTGACATTAGACATTTAATGACATGATTTTCTTTTACCT
Source organism: Gambusia affinis (assembly GCF_019740435.1). Taxonomy (NCBI): domain Eukaryota; kingdom Metazoa; phylum Chordata; class Actinopteri; order Cyprinodontiformes; family Poeciliidae; genus Gambusia; species Gambusia affinis. The sequence goes on from NC_057888.1 coordinate 9,805,687, forward strand.
CAGATTATGAAGAAAACAAAGCATTGATGGAAATGTACCTAGGAAGAAAGGCAGTAAAACTAAGCCATTGTTCGTGGACCTCTAGGGTGAGATCATAAAATAATGGAAAAAAGGTTAAATGTGCAGGGGGGAGAACAGCATAGCTGTCATTGGTTCAGGAATTTGCACATATCATGGCCCATCCCTATTGACAATGAAGATGACTGTCTGGAAGGTTAACAAAAATGATCACTATAAATAAGATTTTAAGAATGAGGGGGACTTGCTGAAGGACAATCTCTTTACCAATCAGGTTTTTGTAGCTGAATGTCATGAAAACCATTCTTCACTAGAAATGACACGATTGTCCACTGGGAGTGTGGTGAAAGGCTCTACAATGGCACCTGAGCAAAGTGTAAGAAACATTTATGAACTTATGAGCAAAATGGTCAAAACCTTGTGTCCAACACCCATTTCCTTTGAATTAGAAGGAAACCAGGCAGTGGCATTGCTTTATTAATACAATTCTTATTGTCTAACATAGAGAAGGTCGATGGAGCAATCCCCATGACACATTCTCATATGCTTTATTGTTCGAGTGTCCTTTAGTGAGACCCTGAACTGCACTTTGCCTCTGATGCATTCAGTGGTGAGTGGGTGTGTGCATCATAAAAGTAGCAAAAAAACAAAACAAACCAAAAAAAAAACAGTGAAAGCTCTTACTGTACTTGATGTAACATTAATCTTCCATTTGGGACATGAATAAATCTGAATCTGAATCTACCATATAGAGCAGTACATTCGTAAGAGAACAGATATGTTTTCCCAGAACTTTCAGTACACAAGTACATACATTTTGTTTTGTTAGGGTTTCGGATTAAACCCAGATTTTTCTCTGTGACAAAACACAAACTTTTAGAGCCTTGAATCCCCTAGAGCTTTCAGCAATCAGCTCCATTTGGAATAAGTAACTGAGGCAACAGTTGTTTGTTTTGCATTTATTTTAAGATGTTAAAATTAAAAGCCAGGCCATATCTGAGAAAAGTTTGTTTATTTGTGGTAAAACAAGATAATCCGATGCTGAGCCAATTCCCTTGAACACACTCAAAGACTAATTTTATTTGTTTCAAGAGGGATAAGGAGACAACACAACATCTCTACTATGGCTCTTACTGGATGTTGGAGGTTATATGATTCAGAGGGGGCCCAGGGCTATTGACTCAGCTGAGCCCAAACTCCCCAACATTTCACAAAGTTACAGGACGGCCCAAAGGGGTCTGAATGGGAAGAGTGTACATGGGGCTGTGAAAGCTCAGAGATTAATTTCAAAAGAGAAATTCAGAGGCTTGGCCTATTTCATCTGATGTTTATTATTAATACTGGATTTTACTTTTTACTTCTTAATTTCATAAGGATGTTTTGCTCTTTTGAGAAATGGGCCAGGGGAGAGGTAGATCACTAATAGTCACATGTTTACATAAGGGAAGTCTGGCGGCATCCTGGAGTTGGTTCCAGTACATCAGTGTGTGTGTTAAAAACATTTTCTTTGCACAGAAATATTCAGACACAGTTACAATGATGAACACCCATTCACAGCTTTACAACGATCATTAGTGAAACCTAATGTATAGCCAGATTTTATTACAAATTGGGTCCAATTTAACATTTAAATAGCAAAATGTAAGTTGAAAACAATTGTGATACTTTAAAACACACATTGACATACTTATTTGTCTGGGTTGATTCTTTTACTTCCAGATATGTCTAAATGTATTACAATATGTCTTTAATAAACATAAATTAGTCTTCAGAGAAATAATTTTATCTTGAAGGTGAATCTACCGCTTCCTTTGAGATAGTCTAATAATACTCCTGTAGCAGAACAGACAGGTATCTTAAGAGAATTAGTTACATCAGTATGATAACTCACTGCCTTTATTGAATTTAAAAGTCTATAATACTTGCTTAGCAGAATAGATAGTTACCTTATGGGAGTAGAAAACAGCAATATGACATCTCACTGGCTTTATTTAATTTAAACATCACTAACTGAAAAACGTCACTAGGCTGGAAGGAGATACGAAAATGGTTTTATCCATTAAAGATCTTATAAGGAACCCAAAACATTCATGGGAGAGGTTATGCTGATTGAGAAGTAGCAAGCCTCCCTCAGTATCCCCCCTCAGCAGTTTCCCATCCCTCCCTTAAAGAATGGGTGGATGTAAAAAAAATAAAAAGTAACCTTGGGGAACTCAGAACTAAACAACAACTAATTCAGCATCTGTTACAGGCCTTCCTCCAGTGTCTTAGACACTTCCTGTTTGTGGAAAAGATTAGTTGTCTGTACATCTCTGTTCATTTTCTCCAAACTAAAGGAGTTCGGCTACATAGTTTTACATGCCAAGAATCAACCTTTGGGTCATTGATTTCCATGGTGTTAAGATGTAGCTGTAACATGGTTAAAGCTAAATAAAAAATGATAAAAACGTGTTTATTCCTGGATCCAAGTTGAACTAATGAAAAGGGCTACTCAGCTGATGTGATGGAGGACATTATGTTTTTAAGGTTTTGACCGTGTTACTGTCATCTTCCCACACAATCGCTGGTTGAATCATAGATTTGACATATGTTGGTCATGGCAGTAACAAGGCAGGTCCATTCAGAGTGAGAGGTGCAGTAAATATTTTCTGAACCTTGACTACGGAAGAAGGATGGTGAGAGGGCTGTCCTTGACAGCTTCACGTAACACTGGGAAAATAAAAGACCACTTAACGTCACATTTAACATGTTTGGGTCATCTGATGAAGATTTATACTCCCTCTATGTATGTTATTGGCTATTTGATAGACCAGAACATAGTACAGCATGAACAGATTATAAAAAATATATGGTTTTTAGCTTCTTCTTTTTTTGTTTTTATTTAATTCTGAAATTAAATACATTTCAGAATATAGGGGTATTATTCTGATACCCCTATATAAAAACTAGCACCAAAACTGACAAGCTAGAAAAGCGTGAATCAGGGAAGCCATCAAAATGCCCATGGTTTCTCTAGAGGAGTTGCAGAGAGCCAGAGCTCCTGTGGAAGAGTTCGTTGACAGATTGGTTGTGCACACAAAATTTCTGGTCTTAATGGAAGAGTGGCAAGAACAAATTCATAAAAGCTCTCATTTGCCATTTGCTACAAACACTGCAACAAGCATTTGGAAGATGGAGACCTGGTCCAATGAGACCAATCTAGTTTCCATTCAGCACATTAAAGTTCAAGATTGTTGCAGCTTTATAGGCGAAGAAACAACCTAATACTACAGGAAAAGTGTTTCTGTCTGCTGTCATTGGTGGTAACATACTAGCTATCCTATACATTCACGACCTGCTCTGCTGTGGTGGAGGAGCTGTAGAGCAGCAGCGAGGTAGGCGGACATATTTTCTTCTTTATTTTACTTTACAACTTTTTTTTTTGTTTTGTTTTTTTCTGTGAATTCTCAAACTAATCATCTGTTCTGCTCTAAGGGATACTTTAAATCCCTCTTGGAACAGCCAAAGATCTTACAATACCTTAAAAAGTAGTAAAAGTGTAACTGAGCTGTCATGGGAGGAAATATTTGATCATTTCCACCTGTTCATTGTGTCAGTCCTGCCAAGATAAAATGTGTTCATCTCCCACAGGAATGATGAGGAAGACATGCATAGTAACTAGAAACTGAAACAACTTTCTATTAAAAACTTATGACGATAATTTAGACTGCATGTCATTCACCTCTGGTATATGTTGCCTGTTGTGCGCTCAGAGTAATGTTACAATACACAAAAGAGAGTTTGGAATATTTTGAACTAATGAATGCCATATGTGCAAAGAAAAAAAAAAACTTGTGTTCTGTATTTATTCAATATGATGAAAGCCAAGATGGCTTGTTAATGCTAATTAAAAATGCAATCTGTTCACACAACGTGAATTTCATAGAAGCCATGCGGTATAAACCTGTCGATGTTATGTACAATAATGGCACATAAAGCTTATAAATTATTCTAAAATAAGCATATCTCTAATTGCGTTGAATTTTAAAAAAAATCTTTTTGGAATTTGCTTGCTTTTATTAAATGGGGAGAGAATACCCTATATTATTATTATTTCTTACTTTATTTTTATTTTTTTTTAGCAAATCATCAGTACCATAACTTATGGTGCCCCTTAGAATGTTTAACACTTTACTTTTTAAACCTGATCAGTGTGCAAAAATGTTTAATTAATAAAAATAAATAATTCTTGAAGAGCTGATTCAAATGTAAAGTAATTATTTTTTTAAAATGGCATTTCCATTTATGTCTTTACAGATTTTTAAAAGGTGTGGTAATAAATATGGGAGAAATTTGTTTTCCATAAAGAAATTTATCTGCTCCTTACTCAATCTCGATAAGCACTTTATGGTCTGAACTCAATCTTCACATATTACACAGTATTGTGTTTCTCTAGTAGGTGGTTCTGCTTTGGGTTTGGCATTTCACCGACTGTGTTGCTGTGCTGTACAAGGTCTGTCCTTCCCCGCAGTGCTCCCTGTGCTACCAGTAATTACAACAATTCATTCTACAACAGCTTAAGCGCTAACCAAGCTAATCTTGTTTAAATGATTTGATTAGCAAGAACATCAAGCACTACCACACCTCAGGGCAATGAGTGTAAAAGATGAAGCCTCGTCCAATTTCTGGCCTTACTCACTTAGATATGATGCAACATGCAATCAATAAATCAAATAAATAAGCCAGTACATTACCTCTGTTGCACAATGTTGCAAAACATTGTTTTGGATAGACCACTGAAAGGGAATTCTCTTTTGGTTTGCTGTACAGTCCACAAATTCAGACAAACACAATTTTTCCTTCCTATAATAGTACCATCCCCGAAGAGACAATATTTCCCACATCATATTCTCACAAATATCCATTTTTAAATCATCAACATCTGTTTCTGCTTGTACATAGTCCAAGAGTGTAAATCACTGTTGTAGTGCTGGGTGTTGCAACAACATCCTGTCCCCACAAAAAAATAAATAAATAAAAAAACATTTAAAAAAATGTTTGTTTTGTAGAATATACAGCTAGAGATTCAGGGCCTGATGCATAACTCTCCGTCTTCGCTTCCTGAGAGGTCTCATGGGGTCAGATGCAGGCCGTTGATTGCTCCTGCGGCAGCAAAGGGCGAGAATTTTCTGCCACAGACTCTTTCTGCTCTCATAGAATACACCTAACCTAATGGATAGTTCTTATCATTCACAGTAATTGAAGATATAATGGAGCTGGACTGTAATCCCTCTAGAGGTGTAAATGGCTCCGTTGCTGTGCAAAGCGAGATAAACTCTGACAATCTGCCCTCTTTGAAATACAACAGGTATAAAACTGAAGAGATATATACCTGCATGTCATTGTATTTCCAAGAGTCTTTCCAGACTTTTGTGTTTGTTCCCTTTTGACCTCCTGGGTATTTTCGCCTGTCGAGGTTTGCTCTAACTTGGACACTTACAAATGTTAAGGTCACACCAGAGTGAGAAAGTCACCAATTGGGCTAGCTGGAGCTCCTCAGTTGTTTGTGTTTCCTTTATTTTACATTCATGACTTTGTTCATCTGCAACTCTTTGTTTACTAAAACTATGTGCACTTATTACACAACAGCCAAGGCCTTGCTACACCTCAGCATACTTTAAGTAGGGAGGCAACTTCTCAATTTCTGTCAGGATCCTGGAAGAGAAAATAATGAAAGACAAATACCTTTAGTACCGGTCTGTGCCCGAAGTTGCGTGTGGACCCTAAAAATAGACATTCCTTTATAACGTAGCTGGATTAAATGTTCTCAAAGTGGTCAGGCTTCAGATTCCTTTCCTTAGTGCTAAAGAGCTTGCTTTAAATTTTTTGTTTTATCAAAGACTTCAGTCACAACAGAGTTGGAAGGGAGACGTTGGAGAAGTGCTTGTCCATTTATAACTTCATTATTTTATACATTCGCAGTTTTGGTTGTTTGGTTCTTGGTACAAATTGGGGCCGTCTGCCACAGGACATTTGGTACCAACATGCATCAATTTATATCCACACAGCGGACATTTTTTTACTCACTTAGGACCAGTAGTAGCCAGTTTACATACTGGAGATTTTGCAACAGTGGTGAAGTTTGGGGGGTAGAACAGAATCCCATAGAGTGTGTAAAAGTAAATAAATAAATAAAAGAAAGAAAGAAGCAAAATAAGAACAGCTGAATCTCATGCTGTTAAACAGGAAATGTTTGGAGAAACCCAACAATGACTGTAAATCCCAGCTCCTCCCTGCCAGCCCCAACTTACCCCCTTTCTGAGATCCCCACCCCCAGAGCCTTTGACAATACTGCTTGATTCAAACTGAGAGACAGCATTTAGCAGCTATTAATAACACATGATGACAGGGTCCACCATCAGAGCCTGGTTGCTCCTTTCAGGATGAGTCGAGGGCGACGGACAGGGTGCTGATACGATGAGATCACTTTATGGCCATAGCTCGAGAAATGACAAGAAGTTCAAGAACATTCTATGCATGGCAGCAATTTTCAAGTAAATCCAGTTTATACAAAAGAAAGCAATTTAAAAACACAGTTCTAGAAAAGGCAAGAACATCAAGAATACCCTTTGCATGGCCGCGATATTCAAATTAAATCAGTTTGTACAAAACAAAGAGTGATTGAAAACATACATGATATAGTCAAAACAGAAGAGCAAGAACTTTAGTGAAGCTGTTTGTGTAAGAGTGTGACTATGGACTGTTGAGTAAATATAGCTGGGCCAGGACAAAACTTAACTGGCTCCAATAAACTCCATTTATCATTGTAGTGTGTGTGTGTGTGTGTGTGTGTGCGTGTACATGCAAAGACGTGCACATGTGTGTGTGTGTGTGTCTTGCATGTGAGGAAAAAAGAGAGAGAGAGAGAGAATTTGGAAGCGTGGGGAGGGGGTCTGTCTGTGTGTCAGGCAGGAGTCCTGCTCATCTCGCTCCATGAGTTAAGTTAAATCACAGACAGCCGCTGGCACTCTGCAGCGGCCTCTCTTTGTCCCTCTGTTCATCCAGCTCTGAAGGCGTCACACAGCCTCCTGGTTCCACAGCTGAAGGTAAGCGCTCACATGCTAACAAAAGTTTTTATGTCAGAAATGTCTGGGTTTCTGTTACTTTTAGTAATTAAATAGTATTTTTCAGGCAGTCAGTTAGTAGCTCCCTGTCCTGGGGCAGAACGCTGGCAATATTTATGTAATGACAACTCCACATGTTATTTGCAACCACTGCTTTGACTGGTGAGGCCCATTGTTGCCGTTTGTTTAGGTTATCCATGTGAAAGACCTGCAAAGTTTCTGCTTTAGCTTTTGAAATGGCGTGAAGGAAATTCTGCAATATATTTCGCAACCTATGCAAAGTAGCGTGGTCATAGACCCATCGGATTTGAACTGCTTCCTGACAAACAGAAGTTGCATTCCTGCTGAAATGCCCAATTTTTGAAGAATGTTATCTAAAGGTAAGCGAAAATTGTTTGGGGAATAAAATCATGTGGGCGCATGTGAACGAAGGAGACCATTAATAAAGCATAAACTTGTTTCGGAAAGACTTTATTCTTGTCTAGAATGTGAGATATATATAAATAGGTCTAACTTTTCCAGATGATTCGTAACCCTTTGATGTTTTCATATTTGTAAGCAAGGCAGTGTCAAAGCTCTGCAGCAAAGTAATCCTCTAATGGATTAAAAATAAGTAGGTGAGAAAATGACTTCTTATCTGTTGTGTTGTAAATAGACATACGAGTACTGTACAGGACATGAATAGAACTCCATGGGCAGAACCTTGCTCTGTTTAATTGTGCAGGTCACATCCACAAACAACTGTGGATCTGACATTTGAAGTATACAGATTCCATTAGCTCCTCTGCAGCAAACCATAAGACATGACCCATTGTTTAGCTAATGCTAAACAATACGCCCAATGGGGCCACAAGATCTCAATACAAATCAGGTCTAGCTGCAACTGTCTAACTTATCTCTATGTTTATTTTAAACTGCACAACACGTTAATTACATTAGAGCAAAATTAATCTGTGCAATATCGCAATCACAAAAAAGGACTTGGTGGCAACATTTGGTTCGTTATCTTATCAAGAATAAAAAGAAACATGGTTTCTAATGATATAAACTGGCTACTTCAGAAGACTTCCATTGTTCTTTATGCCTACAGCTGATATAGAGGTAGGGAGAACAGTGTAGAGAAAGAAAAAAGGTAATGAAGAAACTATGGATTATTCACAATAGAATATGCATTAATCAACAATGTTGCAATTTTTTTTTTTTTTAACCTTGCAGTTATTCATACCTCTGGCAAATATAGATTAAAAGTCATTTCCATTCAGTTTGTTTTCACTGGGAATGAAACTGCTGTATCTGAAATAGTAGAAAATTTATTTTATCTTCATTGGCAGCACAGTAAATGTAGATCGACAGACAGATCATGTTCATCTCAACCCACCTTTAATTATCTTTTTCTATTTCTCTTGAAGAAAAATGTATCACCACATCACAATGCTGCCGCCACTCTTTGTGGAATATGAATGAATACATACAGTATAGAGCAAAAGTTTGGACACAACTGTGTGTCCAAACTTTTGGTCTGTACTGTACACAATTTTTTTTAAATGGTTTCAGAACACACATTTACTATGGATAGCTCTTTTAGCTCATACACAAAGACAGACAGCACCTGGAATTTAGAAGAAATCACTGCTTCAAGTTTTCTTCAGCATACATAATCTTTTTCTAAAACTATTGCTACTGACGGTTGGGCATACATATGCAACATTTCCTAAATATTTAAACTTTTGTTGTACAATTTTATTTGTACAACTTTAACAGTCAGTTTTTGTACATAATCTGTTATATATTTTCCCTCCTTCCAGTCAGATTGTTTTTGCTTGTTTTCTAAAATAGATCTTTAGTGGTTTTCAAGTTTTTGTTGAAATTTGATCAGGGTACATGGATAAAATGTTCACGGTGGCGACTAGGCTGTCACTTATTTACTTCATTTTTCTCCACATAAAGATCCAAAATACTTCATGTGCAAAATACAAACAGAATGAGAAGCTTTGAACTTCATTTGAAATGCCAGCTTAATAATTTTGAGGAAAATTGTGAGCGGGTATGGTTAGATATAACCAATATCAATCCTCTAGGAGAAACTGATAAGTTATACTGTCAGTTTAACTTACAGTATACCTACAGTTTTAATGCAGGTGTGAGTTAGTTGTGACAAATGGAGGTGAACGTGTGCTCTTAACTTAAAATGTGCAGGATGTGGAGAGTTGAAAGCACCTATTGTTGAATGAACTTCCTGTTGACCAAACGAGGCTGAAATGTCAGGACGATCAGGAGATGGCTAATGAACCATGCATTTGGAAGCATGGTGAACCTTGCTTCCTAAGGGCTTTTATAAATCATTAACTCCATCAGCCAGAGACTGTAGTTGCTTCTCGCTATGGCTGACCAGATGGTGGTGCTCATGTCAGAGCAGATTGGTGCTACAGCTGTGGGCAGCTTCGAATAACTCAGTTGATGGTAACCTCATTTCTGTTAAGCCCGGGTTACTTTCTCCAGCAGGATTCCCATGAGTTCATGCAGGAAGAGACACATTTGAATGCCCCTAAAATAGGATTAAATGTGGAATGTTGCAACTACAGTGTCACTCAGAACTCAGTCAGTATGCTTTGGGTTGGAAAAGTCCACAAACTTCCTCAAAACTTTGATTTTATCTTTCATTGTAAGCAGCTTTGAGTTTGTAGACAGGCAAACACAAAGATACAAAGACCTTTGTCTTGTCTTAGAGGATGCAGCTTGCTCATGGAGCTTGTGAAGTAGATGTTTACCTTCCTGAGTGTGGTCACCCAGGGTTTATGGCTGCCGTTTAGCAATGTACCATCTCACTCAGAGCTGAAGCTCACTGGCCAGAGCGGTGCTCATTAACCTGCTGCCTATGACTGTTGGAACCACCTCACAATTTTTCCAGTATTCTCATACGTATGCGTAAATTTCAGCTTTGCTTAAATAGCACTGCTCTAGCAATCACCATCTCCCTCATGGAAAAATACCAGTGGTCAACTAATCACATACTGGTATATAACCTGTACAGTCCATGTGTTGTCAAATTGTTTCCACTTGTGGTCATCTGAAATGCTTTGACCACCAAGAGATTCACTGTTACTCTAGAGCCTGAAATCTTTTTACCTTACGTCTTGTTATAACCCCAAATTCTATGCGACACACTAAAATTAGCCATACTTGTGACTATTATTGGACATTTACTAAATCATGAACATTTACTAAATCATTTCGTTATAACCACGGTTGTAAATTTAGGGTCATTGTTCTGCTGAAAGGGGAACCCTTACTCTAATCTAGGCGTAGGCAGCATCTAACAGGTTTTCTTTCAATATAGCTTTACGTAGAGCTCTTTTCATCTTCCTCTCAACGGTGCAGTTTTTCTGTACCTGCTGAAGAAAAGTATCCTCACAATCATGATGTTGTCACAACCATGTTTGAGTTGTGAGAAAATCTTTTTGCATGTTTACTGTGTCCCCTGCACGACTTGTGCTTGAGCTATGGATCTCTGCAGATCCTCCAGAGATACCATGAGGCTTCAGAGTTACCATGATGGTCCCGTTGTCTGGCTTGTCTGATTAGGAGGACAGCCATGTCTTTCTAGTTTTACAGTCTTTCTGTTTCCAGTTGATGGATTGAACAGTGGTCTGAGAGATGTTCAAGGTTCTGGATATTACTTTGTGACCTACCCCAACTTTAAACTTCTCCACAATCGTATCCTTGACCTGTCTGCTGTGTTTCTTGATCTTCACCGACATTCTCTCACAGACCTGTGAGGCCTCCCTAAAACAGCTGGATTTATATTGACACTAAATTGCACATAACAGGACTCCATCTACCAGTTAGATAACTTTTGATGGCTTCATCCAGTTTTGAGGTAACGGACCAAAAAGACTGAAGAAAAATGAATGGCATCAATTTGTATAAAATGCTTAAATTCAATTATTTTGAATGCTTTTGCAAGGCATTGTAATCTCAACCTCTAAATAATATTTTGATTCACAGACAGAAACACAGAAAAGAATATGTCTAGGAAATCCTAGCAATGACATCTCTGGTCTCTCTTTGCTCTGTAACCATTACAAAGGAAGGTCTGTGCAGGAAACTCTGAGAGCTTAGTGTTGCCCTTGGCACCCGTGCACCTTCCACAATAAAGACGCAGTACCCACATCTGCAACCGCTACCACTGTTGCTTTAGCACTCGGAGAATTCATCCGCTAAAACCTGGCGGAAAATGAAGAGATCCTTGAATCTAAGATAAAAGCGTTCCACTTCACGGCTCAGACAGCTTTAATTTCACTCTGACGGCAGCACAAACCCAGTTTCTCAAAGAAGAACATTTTATTTTAATTTTAAAAAACTCTAGCCTGTTATTTTTGCCTAAATTTTTCAATGCAACACTTTTTTGCTATCTGGTGAGACAAAAAAAATAACATTTGAGTGCAATTGTATTGCTAGAGTGCCATCTTGTGGCAAGACGCACAGTTTCACCAAACTGGTACTTTAAGGACTTAATTTCTTCCTTTTGTCATTATCTCACCAAACAGTCAACTTAATTTTCCTAAATCAGCCCATTTAATTTTTATAGCATCTTCAAGCTATTTACCTGTTCTTGAGCTCAAAGCTCAGCACATGTCTCTCTATGCGTCTGCCTGGTTTAATGAATCCACAAACATCTTGTTTGCTCATAATTAGTAACAGAAACTGTTTTTATGGCCTAAATGTTACATACACACACCTTATGCTAATATTATTGCATCCGTTCCACTAATGACACTGTTAAGCTATTCTATTAAATATAAAGACTATCAGCAAATGGGAGGATTTTTACAACCATCTCTCATTCTGCTCATACAAATGAAGTAAAAAATAAAAAATTAAAAAAATAGCCCTGGGGCAAATTTTCTGTGGCATGCAGGTTTGATTTTCTCACAGAGTGAAGTTTCCACAGAGCCGAATCCCTGCTGTCCTGTTTGTTTAGGTGTGTGCTGATTAGAAGTTCTCACGCTGGGTGCGATGTATCTCCGCACGCCAAGGGTTTCAAACATGACAGGTCTTTTTGCGGCGACCGGAGCCTCGGAGCTCTTTAACTCTCTCCTCGCTACTCCCTCTCGCACCTCTGCCTTTAATGCCATTGACATCAGAGCTCGGCGCTTTGCCATGAAAGCCTTCAATTAGCACAGGTCATAATGTCGGGTGTAAACGTTCATCTGGGCGCTGTCAGTCCACAAGTCAGATACACACCCCCAGTGCCCCCACCCCTTTCGCCCTTCATTAGCTGAGGGAGAAATTAGAGGAGGGAACGGAAAACAGATCGTCTGAATAATGATCTTTCAAAGGACATTTTTGGAATATTGAAAAACATGTGACATCTGTTTCTCATGGCTTCTTCATTTACAGAAATAACATAAAGCTTCAGGATGGCTTTAATGTTCAGGTCTTTAATGAGCTAGTGCAGGGCGGGCACTTTCATGGGTGCTCGTGTGGATTAGCGTTTATGGACCATGCCAGCAGTAATGACGGCTCCTCTCCCAGACTGTCTGTGACATTTCTGTTGTATTTTCTTTTATAGGACGTGCAGAGGCCCTCGCCCAAGGCCTGTTTCAATCGCCACAGACGTACCCCCCACTGACACGTTTCCCTGCTCTAAAGGATCTGGCACTGCAAAAAAAAGGGGTGGGGAAATGCCAAACCAAACGAGAGACGAGCCAGCAGGGATAAACTTGACATGTGGCATGTCTGGAAGCCACGAGTTCATCTTCACCCTGGTGCCCATCGTCTATGCCTTCAACTTTGTCATCGGCATCATCGGAAACAGCATGGTGGTAGCAGTCATCTACTGCTACATGAAGCTCAAAACTGTGGCCAATATTTTTGTCCTCAACCTCGCCGTGTCTGATCTCACCTTTGTCATCACCCTGCCCATGTGGGCAACTTTTGCAGCCATGGGTTACCACTGGCCTTTTGGAGGGTTTCTGTGCAAGACTGCCGCTGGACTGGTTATGTTCAACCTCTACACAAGCATCTTTTTCCTCACGGCCCTCAGCATTGACCGTTACCTGGCCATTGTGCACCCGGTGCGGTCCCGGCGGTTTCGCACCGTGGTGTACGCACACATCACTTGTGTGATGATCTGGCTGTTTGCCTTTGTGCTTAGCATTCCCATAGCCTTGACCAGGGATGTCCACTACATTGAAAACTCTAAAACCATAGTTTGTGGCATTCTACACCCAAACAACAAAGACGTCAAAAGGCTCAACAATCTCCTCCTGTGCATCAGCCTCATGAAAAGCCTGCTGGGTTTTCTGATACCTTTTGTCATCATCATCACTTGTTACTGTCTTATTGGGCGGGCCCTGCTAAGGGTGAAGCATATCCAGAAAAGCTCCTACTCCCGGGATGACGAGGTGCTGCACATGCTCGCGGCAGCTGTCCTGGCCTTCTTCCTGTGCTGGGCACCCCACCAAGTATTTCACTTCATGCAGATGCTCACTCAGCTTATCTTGGCTAACAATTGCACCATCCTAGAAATCATTGACACTGCCATGCCATTCACCATTTGCATTGCCTACTTCAACAGCTGCGTCAACCCCATCGTGTACAGTTTTGTAGGGCGCAACTTTCGCAAGAACTTACTGAGACTGCTGCGATGTTCTCCAGGCAGAGGTGCAAGGCCTCATCCGAGCATCAGCTCTAAGATGAGTGCTCTCTCTTTTCGTGCCTCTGAAGCACTGAGCCTCACAGTCAAGAACAGCGTTTCCTGCGATGTCAAATGACAATGGCCAAAGACAGAAACTGTGAACAGATGAGTTGTCCTCCTTGGTCTGTGGTGAAAACTGAGACGTCCAAAGCTTTAAAACCTCAGCTGTAAAATATGAGCAGTGAAACATTTAAAAGAAAAAGACCAAAAAACAATCAAAACCTTACTATGTTGCAAATTAGGCATTCCATACTGTCCTACTCATGTTTTGTAAACCATACACCTTAATACATTTTAGTAGCGTGACACAAAGGAGTCCTTTATTGTGAAATGGAAGGAAAATTATACTTACATTTCTCTGATGAATAAAAATCTAAAATGAATGGCATGAATTTTATATTCAACTTCCCTGATTAAGTTTTCAGTAGAACTAGCTTTTGAAAACACTGCATGATGCTGCCACCACAGTGTTTAAGTATGATGGGGCATGATGTGTCCAGTGTGTCCATTTCCACAAGTAGCCTTTTCCATTTTGGCCTTTTGCCCAAAATGTTTAATCTTGGTCTCATTTTATTAGAGTGGTATTTTCCACGTGATCTGCCTCCAACAGGGCATGGGGCACACTACTAATTGGATTTCTTTCTGCTTGGATTTCTTACATACCATCGTTCCCTGGTCTTCATGATTCTGTTTATTGACTAATGTTGTCTAGCCAGCCTAGAATTATGTCGATGTGAAATTAAATGGAGTCCACTGGTGGACTCCAATTAATCATTAGATGGCTTTTGAAAGGAGTTGTCCGAGCTGGATTTTATTTGGGGCTTCAGAGTAAAGAAAGCTGGAAACATTTTTATGCCATATTGTCTAGGTTTTTATTTATTTGTTTTTATGTTAAATTTCACAATTATGCCTTAGTTTGGTTTGTCACATAAAATAATAAAATATAAATAAGTTACATTGAAGTTTGTGCCTGTACTGTAATAAAATGTCAAAAGAAAATTTAAGGGATTACTTTTTTGCAAGGTACTGTAATCATCCACCAACATTACATTCCCAAATATAAATTTCTATTCATATTTGATTGGAATTGGTACCACCTCTGAATAACTCCTGAAACTACTGTAACTACATAAGATAGCATTGCTCTGCTAGAAAGGTTTGTGACTAATTAAAGCTCACTTATCCCATTATTTATAAAAGATGTGCATGTTCTGCAGGATTTTGTCAGCGCTGTGTCCTAATGAAACAGCGTAGTTATGTATTGCAGAAACTTCAGTGTGCATTCTGTGTGCTCAGCAGGATTTCCAAATGCTTTCATCAGTGATCAAGTGTTCGGATCCAACCCTGCATGCTCTGCCTCAAAATGTTCTGCATGTCGTCATGTAAATTTAAATATGTAATATATACGGCTGAGATAATGTGATATTGCTTTGTGATGCTGACAATTTATGTAAAAATGTATATGTGTATGCTAAAGTTCCATGTTGGGTGATATTTGTCTTTGTGGTAAATATATATGATTTTGTTTTTTTTTACTTTGCAAGTGTAAATTTTGTGACTAAATATGAGACCAGAAATAAAATGAAAACAAATCAGTGTTTGTTGTTATTGCTTTTGTTTTTTTCCTCATAATTCATGTTATTCGATTTGACTAATCTTTGTAGAAAATCTAAAAATAATGTTTTTGGGAGTAAGTGAGGAGTCTCCAAAAAGACTTATTAATTATGACGGTCTCATAAAGGCAGCTAATTATTTTCTTTGCAGAAAAAATTAACAGGTATTGATGAATAGCAAGAATAATAATTAAATTTAATAAATACATATACTTTTAAAGGCCAGACATGTTTATCTTCAGTGATTGTGATATTTTATTAATTTTGATTAAACTTTCCATTACTACAAAACTACTCTATTAAACTACACTATGTTTGAGATTTGCTTTAGTTTTTTTCTGGGCCATAATAATTTCTAATTAAACAATGTTGGCATAATTATTCGACACCAAAACTTAAAAGATTTTTTTTTTTTAAAGATTTTTCAGGAAGAAGGGTTTTGGACTGAAGCTGAGGCTGGATGAATATCTCATTCATTAGGGATCTGACTAAAACCATAGAAGTAGATTTCTACCATATCTCAGATTTAGATATTTACTAATATTGAAAAGCCAAAATTTGATCCTTTTTATTTAGCAATAAGCACAGATTATACTGAGGCATAATAAAGATTCTTATGAATTATTCTTTCTTTATAAATTTCAACAGAGTCTGTTGAAAACATTAAAGATCTGGTGATGATTGATAAAAAAAAATTAATTATTGAACTTTGGTGCCCTCTGCAGGTCAACCTTTGGATCCCAAACAGTGAGAGTTTGACGTTCATCACCATCTAGGTGTACCTGCAATGTATGTTGTGTAAACAATGTTTGGGCTGAGCATCAGTAAGTAGTCAATGCAAAATTCAAACTTAAAACATTATATTCAAATTGAACATTTCTGTAGCTGAAGGAGTTGTAAAGCTTAAAACCATTCACTCTTCAGTATTTTTTTATCAGAGATGTTCAGTGTGATTTAAACTCCAAGCTGACGCCGACTCTTCTACCAGAGCTTACAACTAAACAAAGCAGAAGAGAAGTAAGAGAGAAGATCAGTGTCAATTGGTTGAGTCTATATTAATGTACACAAGAAATTAAGTTTTATAATCCAACGTGGATTTTTATCCACACTAACAAGTCTGTCAATAAAGTCTTCATCTCCTATCACTTCCACACTCCGCTGCTGCTCTTCCAGCAACCTATGAGGTTACTCCAGAGTGCAGTGGGCAACAGAGATTTACCAATGAAATAAACATGTACGAGTCGGAATGTAACTTTATGTACATTTAAAAAAACACTTATAAAATCATAATATAAGGAATTGTTCTTTCACTAGAGTTATTAATACTTTTTGTGCATCCAGACATGATTTAGAGGGTGAGTTTTCAACTATTTATGTCTAACCTCAAATGTAAGAAAATAAACCCCAGCCTTCAAAATGTCAACATTTTTTAAACATAATCATCACAATTACAAATCCATGAATGAAAAACTAAGTATATCTTTGATGCTTCCACAGAATTTAACTGGAAAAATACGGATCAAAATTAACTGGTCATTAGAAAATATTACCATTCCCAATCTTACTGAAAATGGCTGTTCCCAAAAAAAAAGCATCCAAAGGCCAGATTATGCCTTTTGGTGTTTTTGAAATATAAAATTCCAATGCAGACTCTATCCTCAGTTATCTTTCAAAGTTTACATTTGCAGCAGGACAATTGGAAAAAGAAAAAACAAACAAACAAGAATGACATTTTTGGATGGACTGCAAAAAATAAGCACCTTCTTTCCTAAAACAATATTAGTTTTCAAAAGTGTGAATGAACATCTAAAGAAATATCAGAACATTGTTCTTAAAACAAACGAAGTTACAGTACATTGAATGAAGAAAAACTAACAAATTTAAAATGTTAGTATTATGGTGATGATTTGCTAGACCTGGACATTAGTCATTAAGCAGTATTGAAGAGTTAAATCGTAAGTTGTCTGCATAACCATTATAACTGTGTAAATCTGGGTCCTGCCATCTGTCAATTCATAGTTTTATGGAAAAACAATTATTGATAAAGTCATACAGAGAAAGACCATTTCAGGTTATCTATATCAAATCATTTCCATGCTTCAGGCAAAGATCAGATCATTAATATTTATGATTTGCAAAACCCTGGAATTAAAAAGGTGCCATTCTTCCAATTCATTTTACCAAGATAGGAGTGTTATAAACAGCAAAATTCACATAACATCAGTGAGTCAAACTTTCAAGAGCGAGATAATGCTAGCAGGTTGTGAGTGCATGACAACTTCTGGTAATGTCGTCTAATGTGTTTCTGAAAGCTTAACCAGGAACTCACCCCATCACTGTGTGACTCTTATCTACAGGCCACATTTAGCTGCAGCAAACCATTTACTCCCCGCTCACATACCTCATTCTCATGGCTCTTTCACCTCTCACCGGGGCGTCTGAGGGGTGCACAGTTAGAGCTCACGCCCCTGCTCTTGGAGCTCTCACACTGACTGAACCTCATTGCACGGCTCTGCCCCCTCTGTTGCTCGCTTGTGATTTAGGCTCTGCACCGATACTTTACCAAACAAAAGAGCTCCAGGGATCCTACATAACTCATGTGGTCCCTAGGAAATATAATTTCCTGCTCATGCCTTTCTCTGGAGGGGCTGGAGGTTAATTTCCTTCTAGCAACTCACGGAAGTCTGCCGTTTCCTTTTTTTTCTGTTTTGGTTTAGTTGTTTTGATTTCATAATTTTGCTGAAAGCATGAGGTCGTGATACAGTGGAGCCCCCTTGTGTAGATTCAGGGTTTATAGGTATTGGGGGAATAGGCTTTGGTTAAAGATAGGGATAGAAACGGTAGTAACAGTTAGGGTTAAAGCACCGTTTTGCCTTGTGAAGCATCTGCCTCAGTCTGGAAAATTAGCCAATGATCTGCAGGGAGTTTACATACACTGCCACAAATCACCGTGGCATTAATGTGATCTATGTTTATCTATTTTAACAAAATT
Source organism: Gambusia affinis (assembly GCF_019740435.1). Taxonomy (NCBI): domain Eukaryota; kingdom Metazoa; phylum Chordata; class Actinopteri; order Cyprinodontiformes; family Poeciliidae; genus Gambusia; species Gambusia affinis. The sequence continues at coordinate 9,824,113 of NC_057888.1, forward strand.
AAATAGTCTAATTTTTAGCCAGTCTTCATATTTCTGTCAGCTGTGCTGTAACATATCCATAATTACATGCATTTGTTTGTTACAACTCAATTTATAAGATATTGGTACTTTTATCTTACCTCTAAGAGCCATCCGTCAAAGCTCCATCAAAGTGTGTGACATACAAGTAAATTTGAACCGTTATGCTGTTGCATTTGTTTTTGCCCACAAGATGGCAACAAATAATTTTAACCAAGCAATCTTATTCCTGGTTTCATTTACTTCGAAAAAATTCACATCACCCTGAAGGTAACACTGGGGGACAGATGGGGTGCATGTTACAAATGTTAACTTGAGTGACATTTAAGAATTATGTCATAGGAGTAAATCCTATGACATAATTGCTAGTTGGAACAATTGTGAATTATCAATTATCTTTGAATTAACAAAATGAGTGCACAAGTTGTAATATCTGTATTGCAGATTCAATTGTTACTCCTGGTATTAGCAGAAGGTCTGAGGAACCGTCTTGGCAGCAGGGGAAGAAAGCAGAAAGCCTCATGTGATCTGGCTGTCTCAGTGGTGTAAATTCCTCTTTGCTTCCTCAGTCAGACCTTCTTCTGCTCTAAGCTAAAGCAGCAGCGACTTTGATTTCTCCACTTATGACAGGTATGTAAATTCTTCACATTGACATTTAATCATTGATTTTATCAATTCAGTTTTTTAATGTATTTACAAGGTCTCACCAAAATAAGCCCAAACCAACCCAGATATTATGGAGAGACAACCATCAACACACAGAAGGACAATCTCCAAATGTTCTAACATCCATGCCCGTGAATTGCAAGATTAACTAGAGCTCCTGGAGTAAACCTACACAGACAAATGGTAGCGTTAAGGACTACCTCAAAAGCACATGTCTCGTTTGGTGTGTATATTGGTGTAATTTACAACAGGGACCAAGTTCAGTGATCTATTGCTGCATGTTCTGTCAGTATCTGAGCAAAAAAGTGGAGATCATTTGCATTTTTAGTATAATTTTATTCATGATGTATGATTGACTAAAATCACATGCTGCCGTGTATTATGTGGTGCTGACAAGTCTTCTTCTAAAAAGTTTTTTTTTTTTTTTCTAAATTTGCTGTTAACATATTCTAAAATAAAGAGGTCACAGAAATTCTTCATATTTAAATATAATCACATTTTCTTTTAATTTCTCAGAAGTGGATTTTCCAATTAAATTTTGCATTTCCTGGAAACAGACATCATTGATGACATGGTGCTTACAATACTGAAGCAACTATAAATAGCATAAAATTAAGATAATGTTGCTATTTGGAGTAGAATATGTCAAGTGACCTTGGTTGAAGTTTCCATAAAGATTTATTAATCATTGACTAGGGGTATTGGCAAAAATAAGTCAACAGGTGCACACGGTATGAGAACTTTCAGGGAGGATGTATGATAGGGACGCATCTTGGATTTGGATTGGTGGATAGGTGAAGGGCTGATGGCTATAAGTGCTTTCTGCAGGCAGGGTCAGCTTCATTGCCAACATGAAGCTCCTGTTGTTTTTCGGATTTGTGACTGTTGCCTTGGCTGAAGTCACTCGCTTTGAGGGGTAAAGTTTTCATTTTATCAAAGAAAAGCAAGCGCTTTGGTGCGAGTTTTAGATGAATGTCAGAAGTCGTCGTGTTAATTATGCCTTTGCACTTTAGTCGCTGCTGTGAGGTAAAGCATTATGGAGTTAAATTTACAGTGTGTTAACAAGGAAGTCATGCGAATCAGGACTACATCGGCAATCTGTTTGCATTCGCACATTAACGTTCACCAGGGTTTTGAAACAAATTTCTCTTAATATTTCTTTTCCTCAATCACAGAGATGTTACTGTAATATTCAGTCTTAACCAATAGTTCTCCATTACTCTCCCGATACTTTTTACGTTTTTTTTTTATTATTTTTTTTACTGATTTTGCCCTACACGCAGTTGTTTCTATTTGAAGAGTGTTTGGGTTTGTGTTTGTCAGTGGTATATTTTTGATATAGAAATATGGCCCAGAGTAGTAAGTCGAGGTAAGTTAAATGTCTATTTCAATGTATTTCAGGTCTACAGTGCAATCTGATAGATTGATTTTACAATTTGATAGACTGCACTGTAGCTTAAAGTCTAAAATACTTGGTTTAATTAAAACTCAACAGGATGATTCTACAATATACCGATGCCATAATAATACAAGTTGCTAACCCAATTTACTTATTAGGAACAACATTTCAGTAAGTAAATTACATTAATACATGTAGTTAACTCATAAGGTTTCATACTAAAAACATCAGTTTTTGTAGAATTGGCTTCGTTGGGGTAGTGAGTGTGTGTTTAGTGCTTTTTTAGAAGAAAGGAATAGTAAAATACTTCGTTGGTATTTGTTTTGCAATTTCATATGGAGCATAACATTATTCAACCATCAATAATAATTAGAACAAATACTGTAAAAAGACCCTGATTGTACTTTGTGCACGTAATTAATTGAAACTTGTCGCAAACACACAATGTGCTTCAATTTCTTTGGCTTGGTCTACTGAAAATAGTAAAGATTGCTCTGCTTTACTTTAGCATCTTATTAGATGAGTACACAAAAGAAACCAACATCTGTCCATAATGTTTTCTTTACTGAAATCACTTTCTTCTTTCTTTCTTAGAGACAAAGTCTTCCGACTGAAGCCGAGCCTGGATGTACATGTGACCCTCATTAAGGATCTGGCTAAGAGCACTGAGGTCTACCACCATAGCTACTCAATCTACACAGCTGTTCTATTGCAAGGCTTCAGATTTGTTGATGCTGACGAGTGAAAAAAGTGATACATGACCAATAATTTTAAAAACTGTGTAGATATACTTCAAAAGTACTTTTTTTATTTAATTAAAATAAAAATGTACATTGACATTATTGTTTTACTCAATATTAAAAGCTTTTTTACGAGCCTGTGGTTGAATATTTCAATTGACAAATGTTGGACTCTACTGCCACCTGCAGCTCGACTTCTGGAGCCCTGAAAGTGAGGATCTGGTGACTATCGACATCGATGTGGACATCCATGTGCCTGCCAGGTACCTCGACATAGTGTACACCACGTTGGAGCAGGGTGGGATTGCACATGAGTAAGTCACTGATAACGTTTTTACATAAGTACATCTACATCTCTGTAGATGTAGTTTGAAAACAGATTTTTTTTATTACTCTACTCACACCGTTTTATTATCGCTGCTCAGGATTCTCATCGATGATTTTCAGTCTGCTGTTGACGGCCAGGCTGACAGCGGTGCCTCTCCCAGAGCTCACAGCTATACCAAGTACAACACCTGGAGTGAAGTACGAGAGGAAAACAACATTCATCATGAAAATAATACCATCCTCCGGTTTTACTTCAGACTTCATTTATGTATTTGTTTTGTTTGTTTCAGATCGAGGCATGGACCAACAATATTGCCTCCTCCAACCCCTCCCTGGTGAGCAAGCAGGTCATTGGAAAGACTTATGAGGGTCGTTCAATGATTCTCCTCAAGGTATGTCAGCTTCATCCAGAAATAGCGAATGATCAAAACAGTTTATTAATTTTACTTTATTGTTCAATGTCTTAATCTACTCCAACAACCACAGGTTGGCAAGTCATCCACCTCACCTAAACCCGCCATCTTCATGGACTGTGGTATCCATGCTAGAGAGTGGATTTCTCCTGCTTTCTGTCAGTGGTTTGTCAATGAGGTAAGTAAGAAACTGACATATAGGTTACAAATGTTATTTTCTGTATGAACGTTGTCTGATTAAAATGTTTCTTTTTTTTTTCCTCCTCAAAAATTCCTCAGGCTGTCACTACCTATGGCAGTGATTCTGCCATGACCAGCCTGCTCAACAGCATGGATGTCTATGTTCTGCCCGTCTTTAACATTGATGGCTATGTGTACACTCACACGAGCGTAAGTTAAGGGATATTAAAACCTTAAGTTTCAGTCAAACATAAATTAAACCTCATGTCAGTTTTCAGATGTGCTTCTATCTTCCTGGGAATAACAGAACAGGATGTGGAGAAAGACTCGTTCCAGGAACTCTGGCTCATCTTGCATCGGAACTGATCCTAACAGGAACTTTGATGCTGGCTGGTGCAGTAAGTGCAAAAATGGAGTTGAATCTTAATGGAAAATCTAGTAATTTTATTTCACATCTAAAAGAAATAAATTTGTAAAGAAAATATTAAATTTTTGCAACAAATGCTGTAATGTCTAGAGTTTTTTCTGACAGACACCAACTTCTATAAATTTGCATGCTACAAAAGTGGTCACATCTCTGCTTTTTATGTTATTTCTCATCCAATTGCACACAAGGTGAGCTAATGACTGCTTTTAAAAGAGAACAAATCTAAACCTTGTGCAATAAACTAAATCAAACAAACTATAGGTTGATGACAAAAAGAGTAAAGAAAAAATAAAACCATGACAGAAAGAATCAGAAATTAGATACTTACATACTAATATAAAAAATTTATTTTACTAGCAGTCAATTAGACTAAATATTTCTTTCTGTAGGTCTGTTGTGACCAAAAGTATTATAATCCTACCTAACCTAAAACTAGAACAGTATAGTCTAATCTTGTGGTAGCAAGTGAGAAAAACAGGTACTTTTTTAGTGTTTGAAAATGTTACATTTTAAACAAATTCTTTTGATGTCATAACTGAAGGATTTCCTCTATTTTTCTCAGCCATTGGCGCTTCCAGCAACCCGTGCAGTGACACCTTCTGCGGCAGCACTCCTGAGTCAGAGATCGAAGCAAAGAATGTTGCCAACTTTATCCGCAACAACAAGTCCACCATCAAGGCCTACCTCACCGTGCACTCATACTCCCAGCTGCTGCTCTTCCCTTACTCCTACACCTATAACTTGGCTGCAGACCACAGTGAGCTGGTGAGTCTGTGGAGAGGAGACTAAACGTTATACTCTTAATCATGGGGTGATGTGTGCAGTGTATATTATTTGGAAGAGTCTGATTGTTATAAATAAAACAAGCCATGAAACATATATGAAAAACATTTTCAGGAGACGTGGACATAGTAAAACCTGAGTGGATAAAACTTCTTGTAATGTCTCCTAAAGTGTTTCGGAAAGCTTAAGTGTGAACTCAACCCAGCGCCATCACAGTGTGACTCTTATCTACAGGCCACATTTAGCTGCTGAAAACCCATTTACTCCCCACTCACACGCCTCATTCTCATGGTTCTTTCACCTCTCACCGGGGCATCCAGGGGCTGCACAGTTAGAGCTCACACCACTGCTCTCCAGCTCTGCCCCCTCTGTTGCTCACTTGTGATTTAGGCTTTCTGTTGACACTTTACCAAACAAAAGAGCTCCAGGGATTCACCATAACTCATGTGTTCCCTTGAAATATAATTTCCTGCTCATATATTTCTCTGAGGGGGTTTCATTTCCGTCTAACAAGTCACTTAAGCTTTTTGCAGTTTTTCAGAGAAACATTCCAAAAAATGTTTTGTTTAAACAAGTGCAGAAAATGTATAGATGCAACAAGGGGGTAAAACTGTATATTTTATAGTGGAATAAGACAAAATTTCCCAATTATAAGAGGTAACTTATGGTGGTAAATGTCAGCAAAATGAAGGAAAATCCTGTGTTTCAAATGCATTCACATGCTGTCAGATGCCAATAAACTATATGAGCAGATATATCACACTATAAACAGACGCAGTCATAAAAACTGATTAAGACATTTGCATTAAAAATATCAAGTTCTTTTCATTCAAATGTTTACATTTTTATGACGATACACACGCACATTTTGAAAGGTGTTCTGGCCGAGTTTTACAATAATCTTCATAATCTACCACTATGAAAATTTATATTAAGGATCCATAAGTTCAAACACGATTAGAAAAACCTACAGGGTTTCTCCAATTTTTAGCAAATGTAGATGTTAATTTTTGCCTTTTTTGACCAGATCTTTTAAAAACCACCCTTTGCCTTTTCTTCCTCTCTATAGTTGAAGGTAGCTGAGGGAGCCAGGGCTGCTCTGACTAGTCTCTATGGTACCCGTTACACCAGCGGACCAGGAGCTGCCACTATCTGTGAGTATACACACCCGACATTTATATATTGGTCTTTTAAGGGAAATTGATTATTTAATGAATGACTGATAGTTTATACCTCAGACAGTCTGCATGATGATTAGGTCAATAAGCCTGAATGTCATCTAAGAGGAGGGACCTTCCAGAGGCAACAAATGACTACCTTTCACTTTACATCAGCATATGTTGAGCTGTGTAACTTTCCCACTCTTTATTTACCCTCAGACCCCGCTGCAGGAGGGTCTGACGACTGGGCCTATGACCTGGGAATAAAATATTCCTACACCTTTGAGCTGCGCGACACTGGCTATTATGGCTTCCTGCTGCCCGAGTCTCAGATCAAGCCCACATGTGAGGAGACCATGCTGGCCGTCAAGTACATTGCCGCCCACGTGCAGAAGAACCTCTATTAAAAAGTGTGGTAGCCAGGACCCCCGCCCCCTGTAGCTCCACTACAGCAGCCCTTACAACCTCTAACCAATCTTCTGCCCTGTTTCCATGGATACGGTCATCTCCCGCCATGTTTTCTCACTGCATTTGACAGAATGTCGAGATGAGTGCAAACAATAAAATCAATGATCCATCCCAACATGCTGAATTGATTTTTTTTAGATATTTATCCTAAGCCCTTTTCGATCTTGAAAGATATAAACAACAGAACAACACAATAAATTGTAGAGTGTGTAATATTGGCACATCAGAAAAACTATCTTGCTTTTTGTAGATTCAAACTGTCTTATACAGATGGCCTTGTTCCAATAGACAATGTTTATCTGTTCTTGAGGATTTCAATCCAGCAGCACAGTAGGTGACAAACACAGAGCTGTCTGTGGCAGTGTCTCTGCTCTGCCAAGCATCTGCCTGAACATAACCAATGGTAATTTTATCACCCCTATTGCAAAATCAATTTGGAGCATACTTATTTATATAAAAGAAACACAACTGAAACACCAACTCATAACGCAACACATCCGCTGTTCAAGAAGAAAACCGACAACAAACCTGAATTTTCTGAAATTGATCAGCCAGCATTATAGGGCAATAGAGAAGAGCTTCATCCTATTAAGTATAACAGCTGCAGGAGCTAAAGAAGTCACACAACAGGCCAAAATAATACAATGCATACAAAGTTTCATTGGTATACTTTACAGCTAAATAGAGATATATGTAAGGAGTCTTAACAGAATACATAACCTCATTTTGGTTCTTCAAAAGCATTTTGAAAATAAAGTTGTGACTCTTCCAGATCTTCTCAACTTCAAAAAATAAGCAATTAACATTTATTCCACCATAACCTGAGGTTAGTTTGAGAAAATGGTGTATATGGTTGAAAGCAAAGTTTGACTAAAATGCTCCTTTAGCCTTCTAACTACTATAGTTATTAGGATACAATATATACACTCACTGGTCAATGATTTAGGCATTCTTTGCTAGCACTTGGTTCAATCATTCTTAATTTAGGTTGCAGATACATTTTCATGTAGATTCCACAGTCTCTGACAATAGTGCATTCAGGGTCATGTTAATTTACTCCTACGAATAATTCATTTAGGTCCAGTAATTCTTTATTCAGCCTCTAAATGAATCAAGCATCCAACTGAAAAGATTATTTTTGCTCAGTTACTGAGATGTGATGCTCAGAGTTTTCCCACAATGTTTTTAACTTCATGGACAATCCATTCAAAAAAGGCCTGAGAACTGTCCCTATAAAGGAGAAAAGCCTCTGTTCCATTTTTTTATCACTGTTGCAGCTCTGTAACAGATGTCTGCAGATTAGATTTCCCTCTCTCCACATTGACTTATTGACTATCTGCCATGTTTTGCTGCAAACACTGAAGGGCCTACATTCTTTCAAGAAATAAAGTCTGTTCTGTCCTCTCTGCAACATTGCTCTTCAGTCTCTTTTTCACTCTGACACCTGATAATTGTAGAGTCATCATAGTATTTCTGCAGATGAAAGGATTCTGACTTTTAATGGAACATAATGTCGCATCAATCATGGACCGTTTGTCAGCTAAACCAAACTGTAAAAGTTTCTCTACAATAATCGATATAAAAAAAAGAGGTCTGTTGAAACCATTAAAAATTCGCCTCAACTGAAAATGCTTTACGTACGTCGGTATATATATATATATTTTGACCACAAGATGGCGACAAAGATCTTCTAATGGGAACCTGGATCAAATGTAGTAAATTTAGTAAAGATAACACAATTGTTTACTTCAGTGATGCTTAGGGATTACCTTAAGGGAAAAAAAATCATGCTTCTACGTATGAAATTTCTAAACATTTTAAATATTTGAAAAATAATAATTTTAAAAGTGAAAATGTGTGTGCAGTGCAGAGCCCTCAAAAGTATCTGGTGCTTTTAAGTTGCGAATCTATAAAAATGGACCGGTTGACACCACTGAACTGTAGAAGCTGTGAAGGATCATATCGGCAGCAGGTGGGTGTGCGGACACAGCACCACGTGACTTGGCTGTCTCCATGGTATAAATTCACCTCTGTCTGTTTAGTCAGCCCTTCTCTTTCCACACAGAGCAGTGGTCTTTGCGTCTGAGCTACCCCAGCTGTAGCTTCGACTACCCCTCTCAGCCATGGCAGGTATGTAACATTTTAACACTTCTAACGGTGTTGACGAACCAGCCGCTGCAGTTGTTAAAGTGACAGTCACGTTACGCGCAGGCATGTTTGCTAGAAAGTTTGTGTCGCAAACCAGTGATTTGTTTAATTTTTAGTTGGTTACTTGTATGACTGTATCCGGGTGTAAAATAAAGTGACTTGGAAGTTGATGTAGGGAGTGAATTGTGTTTAAATCGTACACCTTTCACGAGAGGCATTTAATTAGCCACAGCTGGTCCTAATGAGTGGGAGAAATAAACTAGTTCGCTGAGCTCAGAGTTTAACTTAACAAACTCTTAAAATCGCATTTGTTTTTCTTTTTAACCGCTGAATTCAATTTTGTACATTTTAATACTTTAATATCCACATGTGCTGTAAATATCAAGGACTTGTCTGCAGTCAGACAATCAACCTGGAATATTAAACCTTTTTCTTTTTTTCCTAGCTGTATTAGGGCTACATCACTGCCTCTGTCAATTAAAAAGGGAGTGTGATGTGAAAGGCGTGGTGCCGAGACATGGCATGCACAATTAATGGGAACCATTGTTCTCAAACTGGCCCAGATTTAGACACTACATGCCTGTGCACTACTTGGTGCTAAACATTAAGTTGCATAGCACCATGGGACTAACATACAGTTCTTATGGGATTGCAGTTGGATGATGCACATGCGCTGCAAAACCATCCCAGATCCAGTGATTAAATCATTCCAGTTTTTATAAATTCCCTCAACAAGCACGTCCTTGTTTGAGAACATGGCTTGGCAGGTAGGGGTTTTTTCCCCTTGTAATGTGATGCAGCAAAGCAGTGTTTGTGCCACACTGGTTATATAAACCTTTTTTTTTTTTTTTTTACTTTTGAACTAGGTGTTTTTGTCCAAAGGGAAAGAAAGGGGAATGTTTTTTTTTTCTTCTTCTTCTTTAAGCTCTAACATCTGATTATTTGCAAAAACAATTTTAAATGTGACAACCAGTTTACTTCTAACTGTACAGAAGTCAAACTTGTACGGTCATATTGATGTCTTAAATTGATTTTAGTCTTAAATGTAATGCAACCTGGTATAATATACCAGTTTATCTAAAATTGTTGCTAATGCAATCTAAACTTGGGGACAATAAGTCCCTCCCCTCTAAAAGTATAGGAAATGATGGGGAGAACTTGATGGAATTTCTTTGTCAATCTTGCACAAGTTTTTAAAATCTTCAAATGTATATCCCATCACTGACTGCAGTTTTCGTTTTGTATGTTTTAAGGTAAATTACTTGTGTGTTTTTTCAAACCCCACAGATCAGGCTTTTGTGACACTGGCTACCAACGACAGCTATGCTCGAGGTGCCATGGTTCTGGGAAAGTCTCTTCGCAGCCACAACACATCCAAGAAATTGGTTGTACTTGTTGGCCCACAGGTGTCTAACCCTTGCCAGTAAGGAAAATTCAGTCCAGTGTCTGTTTGTATTCCTGTCAGCTCTTGGGTTCCGCTTGCATGAGTGATACATTACTCAGTTCTAACTCAATAGGTCTGTGCTGAAGAACATCTTTGACGAGGTGAAGGTTGTGGATGTGTTGGACAGCGGTGACACAGCTCACTTGGCTATGATGAAGAGGCCTGACCTGGGTGTCACGTTCACAAAGCTCCACTGCTGGACCCTCACGCACTACTCCAAATGTGTTTTCATGGATGCGGACACTCTGGTGAGCTTTAATGTTGGATTATCCCCAGAAGCTTTAAGAAGCTGTTGAGACTTGTGTAAACATGTTTGCCTTATACTTGTTCTGCATCTTAGGTGCTCTCAAACATAGATGAGCTCTTTGAAAGAGAGGAATTGTCAGCTGCTCCAGATCCTGGCTGGCCTGACTGCTTCAACTCTGGTGTGTTTGTTTTCCGGCCCTCTGTAGAGACTCATGGCAAACTGCTTCAGTATTGCACAGAACATGGCAGCTTTGATGGTAAGCTAAAATGGAGCATTACTGATTTTGCTACTTTTGTGCATTTTATCAAGTAGTCCTAGATTAACAGATTTTACTTCAGTAAAGGCATTTCAAGCATGGCACATGCATGTCCAGAGACTTGCTGTCTGGACAAGTGACCATCTGTAACTGTAATTGACCCAGTTGGGTTGTTTTAAAAGTTCTAGAGCGACGATAGTTTCTGAAATCATGTCTCAGGCATTCCATGATCTCATTAGTGTAAATCCTAAATAGAGGGAGATGGAAACATGACTTTGCCCCTAATTTGCCTGCTTTTCAGCCCAGTCATCTTCAACACTTGGCGTTAACTTGATTTGGGAAGTAAATTCTGAGGTGCATGTTTATCTTTAGCTCTAAGTACGGTCTTTATCTTGCCTAGTTTCTGAACACAAGGCCTCCTGTCAGACTTTCTAACGCTGAGCTATTTTCGGGTATTCACTTGAGGTGGAGTGGAGGTTGCGTCTAAGAGGCCCTGTCTTGCCCAGAGGCACTTGGCATTTGGACTGTTAAAAGGATGGTGCAACTAAACTTTGGATGTTCGCTCCAGATCTCAAATATTGGTCATAGTTGGGTAGCCAAAAACAAATGTTTGTTGTGAGATGTCAGAAAATCTTTTGACAGGGTTCACACTGGCATTGATTACACTCAATCAGCATGATTTATTCAGACAGCACAGCCTGGTTGCAAGTCAAGACTAGCCATTTGAGCATGGCACTCCAAGTATGCACAATAAAACTTGTAGCATTAAATGCCTATGTTGCCTGATCTACTGCATTTCTAAGTCTGGACACTGTAGAGATTAAATAGAGTTTTAGCAACAGATGTTCTCTAAATTTGCGCTTTCATTCTGCATAGGAAGTGATATGCATATTAGACGGTTGTACTTAAATGGCAAAACTAAGATTTTGGACTACTTGGACTTGTGCCCTCAAGAACTGACTTGGACTCCAGGTTTGAGACCTGAGTATAAGGTAACCATTATTCATGTGTGGGCAAATGGGTAAAATTTAAAACTGCATTACTTTAACATCTCTGGCATATTGTCAAGGCAACTTTATTCTATTTGACCAAAGCAAACCTTGTCTCAATTAAAGTCTAACAGGACCCCCAGTAATGCTAAGCTCATACTAAATGATAAATGGACTGAACATTTCTGCATTAAGCAATCTGAACACTTCAGCACAAAAAAAATCTTGTTCATTAAAAGCACTTTACACAAGACTCTTTCACCCATTCACACACACATTTGTCCACACATGCATAGATCAGTAGACAACTTGGGGTTAAGGGCCTTGCCCAGGGGCACATTGATGCAAAACAGAAGGAAGCTAAAATCAAACTTACAACCTTCCAATTACAAGATTACTACACACAGAGCCAGTTAAGCCTGTCGCAATAAACAATAAATCAATTAATCGCACAATAAATTAAAACTAGCGACCTCATTTTAATTATCGGCTTTATCGTTTCAACGTCCTAAAATTGTCGTAAGGGGAAAACCGGGGCAAAAAAAATAAAAATCATGTAGTGTGAACTATTGCATCAGGTAGTCGGATGTGCCCATCATCTCTATTTAAATCTAATGATTACTGAAGGGCAATAATCTGCACTCTTTTGGTTGAATGCAGTATTTATTTCCACTTTGGCTTTATGTTGTTTAGTTTTTATTTATTATTGTGACAGGCCAGTTGCCTAAACTAAAGGATGACCATGCAAAATGAATGGTCTTCTTGTTTATTAAATATTGAAGTAAATGGTTTATGCAAGAAGGAATGCTGGTCATTCTACAACTTGCCATGTTAAAAGGTAATCCACTATTTGGTGCAGCTTTCTGGATTTTGCTGTGCTCTGGGTAAAGCAAGGCATTAATTTAATGTAAAACTTGTCTGGGAAGTGGTATCATACCACAATCAAAATGTGTCCCATTTAAGTCTTAAATGGTTAATTTTCTGTTTCTCAGTATATAATTATACGTATAGCAAGTATAATTTGGCATTATCCTTACTATTCAATCTAAATGGCTCCCACATTTCCTCCATATTGAGGGCTTCTATTAAGCTTGCATGATGCATTGTATCTGCAACAATGCTGAATCTTAACATGTGGCAGTGCTGCCAATGAACACAAAACTGAGAAACTTGGTGTGAAGGATTAATGTGTAGACAGCAAGTGACTTGCATCTTGTGCCTGTGTGAACGTTGTATCCTGCACAAACTTAAAGAACCTTTTATACTTGGCTTCAAAACCACTGAATAAACATGTAATTGTTGACTGGAAGTGCTGACCCTTGTTAGTGGGCAGAAATGACTGGCTGCTTTTTTTCTCTCTCTTCTTTGTGATGCTGTGAAAGATTCCAACAGGGGCTGTCTTTTTTTGAGAAACCAATTAGATGGTCTTGTGTAGACCAGTGCTTTCAGCAACCGGAATGAGTCGGTGCTTGAAAGTTTTCTGGCAAGTAGTTGGCACATAATAAAAGGACTCCCCTTTTTCTACACTAATCCCATTAATTAAAATAAAGTCTGTCATTTTATTGAGTGTATTTCAGTTTTTAAACTCATCCCAGTGTCTATCAATGGTGTGGTCTTATTTATACTCATGGAAGTTCCGATCACATGTGCTATGGCATGTGGTGAGGCTTCTTTAACATTCTACTTCTAGTACATAATATGTGCAGCATTTCTGAACATCAGAACATGTGGGGGGAAATTGCTGAGTATATGAGCAGTTGAACCCAGAGGCTATATCTGAATCTGTGGCTTTCATGCCAACTGCTCCCAAGACAAACAGGCAAAGTTGGAGGCACATTCTTTCTGTGCTCTGCTCATCCCTTCAAAATGAAGATTCTGTTCTATATTGAGTTCTGAGATGATGGGTTCAGGCAAAATTGCTTTGTTAACGTTATATTGGAGCTTGTGGATTCATAGTTTATTGGTAAGGACTCTACAGGGGTTCTAACAACTTTTAGTTAAGTAACTTGCTACTGAAGGTTAAGTCTGCTTCAGTGGTCAAACTCATGAAATGTTTGTTCACTCCAGCATCTTCATTTGAAAGGGAGAAAATGCCTGTGCAAATATTTGTCTAAACAGATTATTTAAAGTCGACTGGCCTTGAATGGGGCTTGGCATTGTTGTAGCTCTAATCTAGTGCACCTAATTTTAGTTTATGGACAAAGTTTGCCTTTTAAAAAGGGGAAACAAATCACACATCTCCTATGACATGTTCTAGTTTGCATAGCAACATGCTGGTGTCTGTAACCCTACTAGGAGTTGGGAACTCTTCAAATTTGACCGCATAAGAGCTCAAATCTTCCATACTCCACCTAATTGGGACGAAGGCAAACTACCTGTAGCATGCAGCAAATCAAATGGCTTTTATTCAAATATCCACAGCTGTCAGTCAAGTAGTTCAGACATGTGGGAAAATTTCTGTAATTATATGCATTGAGTGCTGATGAATGGAAGTGGGAAGGCACATTCTCCAAGGTATGCTTTGCTTCACTGGTCACCTTCTGCTTATAGCACTTTTAAATGTTCACAATTTTGAAAGTTCTTGCCTGGGCCCATTTTAATAGAAAATCTAAGTTTGACTAAAGGGGAAAATGTTAAAACTATACCAGCATGTGAGTAATAAGATGGATTTAAACTAAAGCTGCTTACTAGAGTCAAAATATTGACATGTAATGGTCTCCAAAGTAACTATCCTATTTCTGTGACTAACTTGAATGTACTAAGGGTCCCATACTTCCATTCAGTTAATGGGTTGTAATGCACTTATTCAGTTTTGGCAAAGACTAACTTTCACTTGGCTCAATATTTTGACAACAAAACTCGGGTTGAGTTCCATTATGCTTTTTAGATGGCAACTCTGGGAATGAGGTTCATTTATGTAGACCAGTGGTCCCCAACCACCGGGCCGCGGTACCGGTCCATGGACCAATTGGTACCGGGCCACGCAAGAAATAATTAAATATGTCCGTTCTATGTATCGAGTCTGGAGGAGCTTTTATTTTGAAAATCCTAAATCTGATGATGTCTGTTACGTCTTGCGCGCCAACATGCAGCAGAAGGAGTAAGACACAACAGCATCGGTCTCGGTCCTCACAACGCGCGTCCTCACAACGCACCCCCCGCCCCGTCCGCAGAAAATTTGAGGGCTTGACCAGTCCGCTGTACTAAAAAGGTTGGGGACCACTGATGTAGACTGTTCTCAAAGCAAGAGGTTATTGTACATCATGGAATTTTTCCCCCAAAAAATGTTTGGTGTTGGGCAACCCATTAAGTCTTTATCTTGTCACTACAGGAGGAGACCAAGGTGTTTTGAATGGTTTCTTCAGTGACTGGGCAACAGCTGACATCTCAAAGCATCTCCCCTTCATTTACAACCTCAGCAGCATAGCCATCTACACTTACCTCCCAGCATTTAAGCAGTAAGTGCCAATCTACAGAACTCGTGGTAATGATGAGGGGAAAAAAAAAATAAAAAATTCAACTGTAAATGTAATTTTAATAAACTAGTGCTTTAATTTGCCACTTTCTGTGTATAAAAACACAATTGTTACAACACATCAGTCTGTCAATATAACTTCGAACTTGTAAAGACCAAAGATGTAAGTAGACTCCTGATCACATGAACATGTTGCAAAATTATGACACGACCTCAGGTTACTGGGCAGTGACATTACAGTCTCAGCTGAAGCGTCACCCAGCAGGCTTCAGCCTGGGTTGGATATCCATCCCGAGGTCGCAGCAGCTGACACCCTCTCTTAAAATAGTGCAGATTATTAAAGGCCTTTTTATGTTTGCCTCCTGGATCGCTCATTGTGCACCATCTTAAACTCTCCCACTCTTTCCAGCTGCATCTGTACGTCAACGCCAGTCTGGATTTAGAAGCAAACCTCTTCCAGAGGACTTCAGTTTGGCACTTCCTTGTCCATAAATTTGTCTGTGTTTGGTAGTTGTCAACAATAGAGCTTAATGGGTTGGCAAAAGGAATGAAAACAAAGTTTTTGTGTTGGCCAGCCTCAAACTTTTTTTGAATCCATTTTTAGCTGTGGACTTCATTCATACTGTTCCTCAACACTGTTATGTGTAGGAGACAACATTGTCTTTCATCCCAAGATAGTTCAAACTTATAGGAGCCAGGAATGTTGCTTCATACAGTTTGTCACATCTTGCTTTGCCTTCTACAGGTATGGGGGAAATGCCAAGGTGGTCCACTTTCTTGGAAAGACCAAACCATGGAGTTATACTTTTGACCGCAAAACCAGACAGATTTCAGGAGGTGTGCAGGAGCCTGCAATGCATCCCAGCTTCCTCCTGAATTGGTGGACTCTTTATGCCAGCACAGTGGTTCCAATGCTGCAGGAACATTATGGCGACAAGCCGTTTCACTCTGGATGTGTGGAGGTGATGAAGATCAAACTTTAATTTATATGTACTTCTACACAAACTTAATTGTAGCTGATTGGGATCAGAAGTGCAGATGTTTAAGCTGATACTTTGTATTCACATTACATATAGGCTGATGTTGACTGGGTTTTTATTCCATTAAAGAAAGTTTTCCTCAGCTTCCAAGGGCTTGAAGACATTTCAACGAAATTTCTGAAAGTCCTAGTGGCGTTTGGCTGTTTAAATGACGTAATGCATGTTCCGTCTGCCTCACCGGTTTCATCCTGCTGGCCATCTGGCAGAAGGACATTTTAGCCATATTTTTTACAATAGGGACCAATTTAAGTTTGGGAATTTCTGATCAAAAACTATAAAAGCCTGGTGAAACTGGAGTGTTCTTTAAATGCTTTTAAATTTTACAGTTTCAAGTAGGACATTAGTGTTACAGTGAGAATCTTGTACCAGCTAATGTCTTGGAGCACTACCTTTCCTGAGTTGGCTCAAAGAGTTTGTAATAAACTTTATTACAGTTCACAACTTGGCAGACTCTTTTGTGCTTTGAGCTCTTGAATACAAGAGACTGGCATTGTTGGTAGAACTGCCTGGAAATGCTTTTGGCTACTTTTGCACTGCAAGTACACGCTTTAACTCTGCCTCTTTTCTGTCTTTCCATCCATCTTAAAGTGCAAGCACAGTGACTTGGTCACTTGTGAGACTGTACAGGTATGGAGAGGATTTGGTTTAAATGTTGGCACCTGCCTGATTGCTGATACCTATTCACTTGTTCTAAACTGAAAGGCTTGGTTTGTCTGCCTGTTCTCATTAATACAGATTCACATGGTGTGGTTATCATAATAGGTGTCAACCATTTTTTTATATTTTTTTTTGTCAAATTAAAGTTACTGATTTGGATCTCTTATCCTAGGGGGAAGGTGGTTCCTCACATGCACAGGCTTTCCAACCCATACCAACTTCAGAAGAACGTAAGGAGCAGTGGGAACAAGGCCAAGCAGACTACATGGGAATGGACTCATTTGATAACATAAAGAGGAAGCTTGACACTTTTCTCAAATGAATAGTG
Source organism: Gambusia affinis (assembly GCF_019740435.1). NCBI lineage: Eukaryota > Metazoa > Chordata > Actinopteri > Cyprinodontiformes > Poeciliidae > Gambusia > Gambusia affinis. Next base: position 9,841,278 of record NC_057888.1, read on the forward strand.
AAATGAAAAAAAAGTATCTGCAGTCTGAACAAATTGTCACTGTCTCTAAAACTCTGTAAATGGGTTTCAGTCAAACTTTTTTTCCTTCACCAGCACTGTCACCAATGTCCAAAGAAGATTAATCTCTAAGGAAAGTCACTAACTGGTTTAAAAATCAATTTGCCCTGTTACACTGTGAAAACACATGACAAGTTTACAATGGCATGTACTCAAGGTAGTCTCTTAGAATTCTTGTCAGTGCTGTTTTGTTTTTTTTAATGCAGATGTTAAATATCACTTTTTTAACTTTCAAGTCAACATTATTTCTGTGCTAGAGTTGGCTTTTTTTCTAGGATGTTTACAATGCTTAAAGGCAACTTCAGACTTGGTCACCTTGCTAGCTACATTCTTTTGTCTGATTGGATTGAGCTCTAACAAGTTCTACTTGACGACCAGCATCATTGCTGCATGCAACTGTATTTCCTCAAACAATAAAAGCAATGGTCTGTTTCTATGCGCTTTCTTTCCTTCCAAGCTGTTTTGTATCTTGGCTCGAGAATTTTAAAAGGAGGCTAATGAGGTCTGCTTCATAATCTAGCAAAAACCCAGCATATGTCACAAAATATGTGGCATACTCTAGAAAGTTTGTTTTGGGGAGATTAAAATTGACTGGCTGGTGACTGTCATCTGCAGCATGAGCGTATTTAGGAACATGAGCTACAGCTGTTAAACCACTTCTGATGGCAAGATGAGATGATCCAAGAAGAAAAGAATGGTCACTGGTCCAAATCCACTTAAGCTTACTGGAGTCCAAATTCATCACTGTCTACCAAGAAATGTTGGAGCACTCATTCCTTTCCTCATCCCTCCATGAGATAAATGTCCACCACAAAAGTGAAAAATGGATTCTTTGACAACTTCACATTGAAGTTTGAGGAACTACTGGGTTCATATGAAACGTTTGAGTAAAATTCTGAAAATTATTTGAATATAATAAGCCTCCACTGTTTTCATAATTTTAATTCAGCCACAGTGGAGGGTTTTCAAGCAAGCTTAAGGTAGTGCTACAGGCTCTGGGCACTGACGTCACATCTGCATGAGCAAAATGCGGCGTTCTTGTTTCTGCTTTGAGTTACCATGACAGCTAGAAAATATAAAGTCCTATTTCAGACGTAAATAAAGCAATACTAATGAACATTGTCTTCCTAATAAAATGGGTTTTCAAGTTTTCAGGGATTTCCAAACGATCCTGAATTAAGAAGACGGTGGCTTGTAAATTTTCGTCACTACCACTTAAAGCTAACGCCGCACAGCAAAGTTTGCAGCCTCCACTCCGGATCAGCTTCTTCAGCCTGGGGTAAGACAGATGGTAATTAAAAGAGCAGTGCCCAGTAGGCTGACAAAGTTCCTGTGTTATTTCCATGGAATCACTTCTGTATTCAGCCTGAATTAGCGAGTGTATGGGAACGAGTGAGCAGACCAGAGCCAGACAGCCGAGCAACTGATCCGCCTGTAAACACTGCTGTAAACACCATCCTATTTGACCTCTTCACAACAAGCAAGCAAAAGTAATACGAAACACGGAGACTTAATTGTGTGTAGCTGATTGGGATCAGAGGTGCAGATGTTTAAGCTGATACAACATCTGCCCTATTTCCCCTTTAATATATACGTTTCTAAAAGCAACAACTTTGAACCTGAACAGTAAGCTGAACTCAAACTTTGACACCCGCGCTGTCCTACTGTTAAACTATGGGGCTTGTTGTGCTTCCTCATCTCCCCCATTTCTTGGTCTCTGGCACTAACGACAATGAACACACATAATATACTTGAAAATAAGTACAAAATGAGGTAAAAACATTGTCCTTTAGAATGGATTAAAATGTTTACATACTTAAATAGCACATTTTTACAAAAATAAATAAATAAATAAAAAATGTCCGAGAATATTCTAACATTTTTAATGTTAGTCATACTCACCTTGGCGTACATCTTAAAACCGTTCTCCATCTTACGTGTTGGGGCTTCGAATTGATGTGCATCATTAATTGTTACCTTGGCCAATCCCTGCAAGCACCTAGTGTAAAATGCCATTTTCTTTAAATCGAAAACGACCGAGCCGCTTTTCCCCAAACGCGGAAGCGGATGTGCACAGAACCCATTGGATTGAAGGTTTGAGTTCCAAACCATCACACTAAACAAGGGGTGGGCATGGGCACTCCTGGCGGGCCGGTGTCCTGCAACTCTTACATGACTCCCTGGTCCAACACACCTGAATCCAATAGCTGAATCGCCTCCCAAGTGCAGTCAGGTTCTCCAGAGTCCTGCTAATGACCTCATTATTTGACTCAGGTGTGTTGAAGTAGAGATACATCTAAAAGTTGCAGGACCCCGTCCCTAGAGGACCAAGAGTGCCCACCCCTGCACTAGCACCATGTTTGACTGCTGATGTGATCTTTTTCTAAAATATTTGGTTCAGGATTCAGACCTTATAAAAAGTCTCACTTATGAGTATTTTCCCAACTGACTTGGGAACTGTGTGTGTATGTATATTCAGAGGTTTCTCCAAGTGACGTTGTTCCTGTTCGGCCAAGTCAGCTATATTTTTACCGGAATTTTTAAAGGCAAGAAGGTTTCCCATGAGTTACTTCCGCTTTTACTGTGTCCCGTTAGTCGGCGTCACAGTGACGTAAATATTTTCAGTAAAAAAAAATAAAATAAACGAAACCTTTAACCTTAACACTGTCTGTGGTTTTAACATTGTGGAACATTTGTAGTTGTTACAGGAGATGCTTAAAAACATTTATTCTTTTTACCTTTATTCGACGTAGGAAAGGGGGCGTGCCGTGTCGTATGTTGCTGTGACACCACGCTGGTGGATGATGTAGGCAGCTTTTCCAGGAAAATAAACACAGTTGCTCCAAGATGGCTCCTCAGTCCGCTTTCCGAGTGGCGCTCCTGGTGTCCTTCTCTGTTCTCCTCACCGTGGTGCTGGGCTTCGGGCTCCCCGCTCTCCTCAACGCCATCATGAGGTTGCTGGGACTGCCGGAAACGAGCGTGACCGAGTGCATCGTCGTGATCTATGCGGCTTTTGTGCTGTATGTCGCGACCCCTCGATTCCCCAGGGGATCGGTTGAGGTAAGGGGACAGAGCAGAAACGTGGTGCCTTGTACCCGTCTTATGATCCTCCTACACATTTAACCAGACTGTCTGAGGAATTTGTCAATATGCGCAGCAAATTTCTGAGAGGAAACTTCAGGATTGTAGATTATCAGAAAATTTCCTTGAGTGCAAGGTGAACGGTGCATGAGGATTAACCTTGCAAAGTCGGCTGCAGCTCTGTACCTGATAATCTTATTTACAGTGAAGTATTTAGTTTGTTGCCTGTATTATGTGGAGTCATGACTGCTTTCTGTTTTATAGGTTCAAGGAAAAGCCGTGCTTATTACAGGTTGTGATACTGGGTTCGGTCTTTCACTTGCGAAACATCTGCACACGCTCGGTTACACAGTCTTTGCTGGGTGTCTACTAAAGGTAATAATCGAATCCTTTTCAGAACAATTGCAGTAAAATCATTTTTGGTGCTTTTCAAAAAGGAAACTAAAGTGTGGCCAGTCAAGACTTTGCGGAAGCACTTATTATTGCCACTGAAGCTTTGGGGAATATCAGTTTTGTACATAGTGACTAAAATTCTTTGCAAAGCAAATAAAGCTCTATCAGAAAGCAAAGTCTGGTTCTGAATTTTCATGAATTCCAGATTTGTGGTGTGCACGATTAGGTTTTCCTTGTTAGATTTTCAATACGGTTGCATACAAATACAATTTGATTGGTTGATACAGTTATGAAAACATGCAATTGTAATCATTTTATTTATATACTTCTATTCTTTTGTCACAAGTTTTCATTTTCCATCCTCACGATTTCTCCTGCACTTCTGTTGAGCTTCAGCATTTTGACCAGTGAAATCTGTGTCCGGGGTTGGGCCCCAAATGGAGGATTTATTAAATGTTGCTTATGAGCCTGACTATATTCTTTACATAATGAGGACAAAGATGGAGAGGGTGCCAAGGAGCTTGAGGAATTTCATTCAGATCGCATGAAGGTGGTGCAGCTTGACGTCTGCAGTGATGACCAGGTGAAAAAGGCAGTTGAATACATCAACGGCAATCTGGAAGACTCACAAAGAGGTAATGTTAACAGTTTATTACCCGTAAAAGAAAATAAAAGAAATGTGGGCTGATTTATTCTGATTCTGTAAATCCGTCAGGTCTGTGGGCTGTGGTGAACAACGCTGGGGTGTCGACCTTCGGAGAGGTGGAGTTCACCTCCATGGACACCTACAGGCAGGTGTCGGAGGTCAACCTATGGGGCACCATTAGGGTCACCAAAGCTGTACTGCCATTAATCCGCAGGGCGAAAGGTAAATCCATGGAAGGCTTTTCTCTGTTTGTTACTTATTAACGCCCACCTTCGTGTAAGCATGACATATCAAAAAAATGATGCGTCCAAAGTTCAAAAATCTGTAAGAGAGACATTGTGTGTACAGTGAACACACAATCAAAGCCGTTTTTATAGAGTTCGGGGAGCAAATGTAAAATATATGATGCATTTTTTTTAACCAAATCTATTTTTATCAGATATACACTAGTTTTTAACACAAGACACTATAAAGTACAACATAAGCTTAGCAGCTAAAAAGAAATTCATTCAGTAGAACTTAAAAACAAAAACACTACATTGTAGTAAATATAATACATTTGATTTCAAAATGAATGAAAATTTTAAGAATGCACAAAAAAATGCATTTTAATTGTTTTTGAAAAAAAAAGCACAAGATGTTTATTCAAATTCTTTTCTTACTGTATTGGCAGCTGATGATGCAAAAGTCTTAAGTTCTGGCATCTGTTTTTAGGCTGATCTGATTAATTGGGTTTTTGACTTGGAAAAAACAATTCAGAGCACCTAATATTAATATCAAAGATAACCCGAGGAAACACCAAAAAGCAAAAATAAATCTTGTTTTCATTTGTTAAGGGATAATAGCTGCCCACACCAAAACAGCCTCATGTAAAAAAGTAATCACTCCCCTTTGATCGTATTTGTACGAGTTGAAAAAAGTTACCATTTTTGATCTTCCGACTGTTCAGCAAACTCACACCTAACCCCCACTAAATATACATGTGGTTTGTTTTATCCGCTTGCAGGCCGCGTTGTGAACATCGCCAGCATGTACGGCAGAATGGGCAATCGGCTGCGATCTCCTTACTGCGTGTCCAAATACGGCGTGGAGGCCTTCTCCGACTGTCTGCGCTACGAGATGAAGACCTGGGGAGTGAAAGTGTCCGTCATCGAGCCGGGGAACTACATCGTGGCCACCGGCATCCTCACCCGAGACATCGTGGCCACCACAGCCAACAAGCTGTGGAACGAGGCCCCTGCCGAGGTGAAGGAGGACTACGGGAAAAGCCACTTTGAACAGTACATGGCACTGATGCGCTCTTACTGCAACAGCGGCGAGAAGGACATGACTCCAGTTCTGGATGACATCACAGACGCCATTGGGTCAAAGCGTCCGTACACGCGGTACAACCCCATGGAGCCGCACTGGTGGATCAGGATGCAGGTGATGACCCACCTGCCTGGCGCGCTATCTGACTTGCTCTACTTCTAAAACTGAAGTTTTCGCTTCCTCTCTATCTCCTATTTCACAATAGATCAGTCAGAGTTCACCCAACGTAGGGTTTCTGATTCCTCAGCACTTGAAATCATTCACTGAATAAGCCTTAATACTTTTTAATGTTTTAAACTGTAAGTAAATAGCTGCAGTTTACTTTTTAATATTTCTGCCTTAGACTATATATTCAGATCTATTCTCTGAGTCTCCATTCTTTTTTTTTTTTTTCTCATCAGTTGCAGCATTCTTACAGCTACCAACAATGCACTTTTATTGCTTTCTGTGACATTATCTAAAACAACTTTGAGCTTGTTCCTTTTTATTGTTTATTTACCGTGATACTTTGCAATGTTTTCCCTCATGCAAATTGTTAGGGAGGTTGAGGGGGGCGAGGGGAGCTATGGCATGAAGACAAAACGAGCTTGAAAGGGCTCCTGCTGTTCTGTTGTCGGAACAGACCGGGGCCGGACTTTGAGGGCCGCTGTGATGTTTGCCCCAGAGTTATGTAACAGCCACACAAACTCACTTCGTCCCACATGCACCATGAAAACCAGCATATTACTTCACACTGAAGGGATTAATGAGAGCACTTGGAAGAAGAGGAAATGTTGTCGGACTACCCCAACATCTGTCTTTGTAAGTGAAATGTTATGTAATATATTGAATTATGCAAATGAACAGAGTGATTTATTTTAAAATACTGCAGTCAGTGTCATTTTTCAAAACTTGACAAAATAAACCAAAAGTCATGAATGAGTTCTGAATCATTGTAGATGTAGTTTTACCAATGACCGCCAGGTGGCACACACGCATCATAGATCTAACTGCTGGAATTATAGACACTTCTCCATGAATTAGAACATAATTCAGGATTCATTACACGCAGAGATATAAACAGTTTTTTATGAAGTTGTATGACTATTCCTTAGAGCTATTAAAACACTAAAACTAAAGTATTACATGTGGTCAACTACAAAAACAACATTTACCTCAAATGCTATGAATAATTTGGAAATCTCACTAAGTTGCTGAAGATAGATAAATATGTATCTAAGCATTTTAAAGGAAAGTTGAGTGTAAGAAAAAACTCCAGAAGTTTTCGACAGGCAACAGGAATAACCACAGTATTGACAGGAATGTTAAGCAAATCCCATCCGAAGGACTGCTTCTCCATGGTCCAAACCTTTCCCTGTAGGCTGACATGTTTGTGTTAAAAAATTAGTTATTGGTCTAAATCTGACAAGCAGAAATTTGGATTTAAATTGCCTGCGAGAGAGTATCAGGAATAAATAACTGAAATGTGTGGTGAATCTGCATTGAGCTGAATAACAGAAAAGGGATAACAAATTTTATGATCTAATATATTCAAAGCACCTGTGCTACATAAAAATATAACGAGCATTAAAAGTCAAACAGAAAACCTTTTTTTTTGTGCTTTTTATTACATCTTTAACACTCTAAACCTTCTAAATTATTACACCTGAAGACAGTCTCCCCTCCATAAAAACAGTATTAAGAGCATAACATTACATTTTTTTTTCACAGCACTGCCTTTTTTTAATCATTCCACAGCATGAATCTGTTTCTTCACTCTCGCTTACAGAAATAATAAAAAAAAATAAAAAATAAAAAAAAAGCTTTGTGAGACAAATATCACCACAGAAATGTAAGCAGCACGAAAGCACCAAAATCAAACACGGGCCACTTGTATTTAATATTATCAAGACATCTGTGAGAAAATTTAACAATATCTCAGGTGAATTTAGCGAGTTCAGAGCACACGATAGTTTATTCCCCATCAGGATGAATAGTTTGACGAGCAGTCTTGATAATATCTGTCACAACTGACTTTTAATGTCTTTTTAAAGCAGATTTTTTTTTGTACAGTTACAAGGCTCTGCTCATGCAGCCTCCTCTTTATTGTAAAGTGAAAAAAGATCCCAGTAACAATATCTAAGCAGGGAGATACGGTAGTTCTCTTTTAATATCAAGCTAAATATTTAAATATTGAGTTCGTTCATATTTATGTGGCTAATCTGCAAACAAACAAACAAAACAAAAAAAGTGAAATCTTACACTAGTTGTAGATAAAGATGTAAAAATGACATCTTAAACTTGACGTTTCGAAACACAAGTTACTTGAGGTGCTCATACAGATTTAGGTCATGATTACATCACACCTGGAGTTGTGTTTATCACTCAACATCCGCACGCGTTTATCATTTACATGTAGGCATTCACTGTTCATCTAATACTTGATGAAGTCAGCTATGGTAAGGTCACTTGAAATGGAACACACCAACTAAAAAGGGCGTATTATGCATGACCAAGAAAAGAGAGGGGAGTAAGTCCATGACATTTGGTGAGCGCTAAAGGAGGAAATGCTCTTTCCTATGAGGATGTGTCCGGCCATCCCGACGCATCTGCTAATCGCTCCGCTGATGCACATGCAAAGCTTTAAGCAGATAGCAGTGATAAGAGAAGAAGGAAGTACGGGAGAGAAAAGGGGGAACAAAAAAAATAAAAAAATAAATCGGGGAGCTAAAGCTTTGGTTGCCGTAAAGCTGTGAAGGCACGTTAAATTCTCCCAAATCCTTTAAAGTGGGGCAGAATGTGTTGGCGGATTCACTTTAATGCTTTGTGGCATCACAGATGCTGCAGAAACTGGGGGCCAGGGAAGAAGTACTGACAACAAGCAGGCGAATGAATCCAACAAATGAATCCAGCAGATAGGTGCAGATTGGGTATTTTCAAAACCCTGGAATTGAGGGGGGGTAATTCTTAAACTTCAAAACAAGTGTGATTACTGAAATTCACATATCTGCAAAAGGGAACGCTAATTAATTGCTAAGTTTCATTATAATTCAACAGTTATCTCCAAAAGCTTAGTAATCTTGTTTTATGTGTGCTCCATATTAAGACACCTGTTCAAGAAACTGTAAAATTAGCACTTTCAACACAAAAATCTGAATGAATGGTTAACTATTCATAAAACATTTTCAGCTTTAAAAACTTTTATCTGAAACAAAATGGGGTGGTAGACAAAATCAGGCTTTTCTTCAAGTTGATGAAATCTAACCAGTGGCCGGGACTCAAACAGATGAACTTGTGAACGCACTGCACCCAAGTACCTCCAGTTCACACTGACAACAGTCCTCAATGTGGAAGGAACTACTGAGCGAAGAAGACAAAGTAAGCCATTTTCAGTAACAGAGATCTGAGAAGTTGTTTTAAAGTAAACAATTGTATTTGATGACATGTGAGTGGCTTATTTGGGCTGCGAGAGAAAGCAAGACTTTCAGCAGACAACAGGAAGGTTAAACAGTGTAGCAAATTTGCTGTTTTGTTATTCTAAGCTTTTTAAATCAGTTTTGAAAATGCTGGATGATGAAATGTTTAACTTTTATATGAGTTAAGGTACAGAGTTACATTCTCCAGAAAATACACACGAAAACCAGTATTTTATCAAAGCTAGCTCTGCTAAAAGCCAACATAAAATGCTGGACTTCAAAGTGTACTTTAATCCTTTTGTGTTTGTTTTAAAAACTAAGACTCTCACACACAGTGTGACATCACCACTACTCATCAAATAATGACGTAATTGTTGTTTAAATCTTCCTGTAACAAGGTTCTCAAAGAAAACAACTGGAAAAATAAGATATTGATAGGTACAAGGGTGATCATTCAGATTGGTCCATCTCTACTTCAGCCAGTCACCTCAGATGCTTTCATCAAAAACCGTACGCCCAATGCAGCATCAGCTGTTTAGCAGATGATCGACTGGGCGTGGTTGTTACAGTGGAACATGCTCTCCAATTCCTTAGTCCATTTTTCCTTCCCTCATCCTCTTTTCTTTTTGTGCCCGGGTCCAACCAGCTGCAGCTGGAGAACTCATCATTGCAAGCTTTGTGATGATGATGATGATGACAATCATCATCATCCCCCTGCTGGAGCTGCTCCCTGCCAGCACTCCTTCTGCTACAGCTTTGATTGCTGCCCTTCCACATTCAGACTCTACCTAGTCCCCTTTCATTGAAAAAAAAAAAAAAAAAAAAAAACGCTCACTCCAAACCTTCGCTGCACACAGAAACTTGGATCTTTTCTGCCTCCGCAAGGAATAGGTAGTTTTTTCGTATATCATCCATGCTTTGCAAGTATGCACACTTGATCTCCCGGTGACCCTCTATTCCCTTTAGTAATCACTAATTTAGGAGCGGTGAGATCACCCTGTTGGCTGCCTGAGCCAGTCCTCCACTTCCCCTCTCTGTTCCAGAGAACTAGATTTATACATTTTCTTTTCCTGATGACAAAAAACAAAAAAAAACAAAAAAAAGAAAAGGACTCCATGACTCCAACAGTGAGCTTTAGACACAAAGATACTCCCAAAACCTAGAGGTGCACTGACCAATCGACCGGAGATCAGAATAGACCAATTTGGTCAGCTTTCATCTGTGAAAAATATGATTTCTCCTCCTCCTATCATTAAGCACACTTAAGCTTTAAACTTTCTACATAAACCCATCAAAAAGCAGCATGTCATTAAAAAAAAAAAAAAAAAAGACAGATAAGTGAAGTTTGCAGAGACGAACCAATCAACCAGCTGGAGATCAAAATCTGCCAGTTTAGTTTTTTTTTTTTTTGCTTAATCAGCAGATCCAGGATAAAAAGAAAACTAATAGTTCCCACCATTTTAATTCTACAAATTGCAGTAAAATGCATTTTTATGCCATTTTCCAATTTAGAAAAGGGGGAATTAGATAACAGCTGGGGGCATGGACTTTGGTCCATTAATGTGGATAATCTTGTAATTCCTTCATAAGCTGTGGGATTCCAAACCTGCAACACATTTGTTCTCATGTTTTATAATCCTTTTGGGGGAGAACTGAGAGAGCAATCAGTCAAAACCAGAAATGACAGATCAGTTCTCAGAACCCCAAAAGTTTGTTTTAGGCAGAAAAAGTTGATTTCTACCAGCTGTGAATGCATTCTTAATGGAAAATAAAAGGGAGTTTGGTTTGACACTATTCTACTTATTTGCATCATGAGATTCGCCGTGTAATTTGCCTGCTCTTTGTAATATTCACATGATGTGGATACAGCAAAATGTGGCACAAGCAGTTGTATTGTACAAAACAACAACAAAAAAAAGCCTACTTTGCACAAGAAATGGAGGGAAACAACAAAAAAAAAAAAAAAAGCAGATGCATTGTAACATTTCAATCTGAACAACACGGATCCTAACAAATCTAAATAAATATAGTTTGGTCACTTGATTTTTATCAACGATTAGCCGAGGTTGTGGATTAATGTGTCCACAACCACAAAGAAAGAAACAAAAAAAAAAGCTTTAAGACAAACATTAAAGTGAGTCAACGTGTAAGACCTGTAGGCATGGCTCTGAGTAAGTTGTCATCTAAAAATATCTCAGTCATGTGTAGTTAAAAAAATAAAATAAAATAAAAATCACATCTTTAAAGGAAATTGTAAAAAAAAAAAAAAAAAAAAAAAGATTATATATTATCAACATAAAGAAATCTAAATGAAACCCTAATAGATACCAAGGGTGAAATACATGCCGTTGCCTATGACCTAACGTGGATAATTTAAAATGCGACCAAGAGGCCTGTAGTCAACTCTCTGGATCCGTAAGTCTTTTCTTCAGCCCTCTCTCAATGTCTCTCCCATGCTTTTTCCATATCTCTTCTTGGAATGCTCACAAAGTGGCCATTTAAGTCCTGATGATGTGTTAAGTCTTCAGGCTTGGAGCAGAAATGTTAGTGTGTGTTCTGGTGTAAGAATCTGTTTTATATATGGAAGCCATTAATCTCTGTGCATGTGCGTGTGTGTCTGCGTGTGTGTGTGTGTGTCTGTGAGGATCGGATCAGGATGCGGCCAGGGCTTTGATCAGGTACAGTTTGTCTCCCTGCTCACTGGTGAAGATGGGAGCCTTTTTGTAGTGTTCGACAAGCTCTTCCATAGAGTTGAATTTGCGCTGTCCGATGCAGTAAAGGCTCTCCTTCAGCTGCACTTTGAAATGCTTGTTCTTGCTCTGCGCCTTTAGGGAGATGGAGAAGTCATTTGGCTGAAAAAGTAGAAGAAAAACTTGGATTAGTGACCACAGACAACAGGACGATTAGAAGGAAAAGGAGGAAAGGAAAAGTCCAGAATTTTTAAGAGCAGTTCTGTTAAAAGTTTAGCAGCAGAGAATACATTTTCAGATTGGCTGGTTCCGGAGACTGAAGCTAATGGCTGCATTGACGGGGCCCAAAAACAAAGCGGACTTAAACCGTAAAGTACCTCTAATCTTAAAAATGTCAGATGGTTTATGTTAATGCGTAGCAGTGAGTAGATTTAAGCCATTGCTACGCACTCATTGGACGATTATTAATACTGATGATTATTTACACAAAAGACGGAGAAACAAGATTGTGCAACCCCAGTAATATTCCTGTGTGAAACGCAAACTGAGAACTGAGCATTAGAAAACATTCATAATCAAATTTAACAAACACAGATGCGAAGATGGTTTGAAAAATAAAAAAAATATGTATACATAACTAGAATATTGTTAACTTGAACTGCTGTAACAGGTTTGCTTTCAAGTATTTTTCTACTGGTTAATGCTAGTTAGAATCTGTGCAAATAACACATGAAATACTGTTCTTACAAATCATAATAATCACAGTCTTAAAATGCTGAAAATCTGCTTCAGTCTTGGCCCTGCAGAGAGTCTTCTGGGTACAGCTTATTTGCATTTACACTAGACAAAGATGGCAAGAACTTTACAGCAGAAAAAAAGAAGCGTAGAACCGAAAACTTTTAGGGCAACAACACCTTCAAGACAGCTAAAACAGTCACATGTATTTTTCTGGGGCCCTTAAACAGTTCTGGGAAAAAAGATGTTAACAGAAACTATAAATAGGACCCAAGTCAGCTAACTGACTGGGTAAATAACATAAATTTATTTTTGTATTCATTGTCTTGCTGAAAAATCCACCCTCATTTCTTGTTCAGATTCATATCAAGAATGCCTCTGGCACTGTTCTCCTTTCTTCCTTCCATCATTGAGATGAAGTCTGCCTGTACTGAATTATTAAAGACGGCCCAACATCATGTTTTCAACCATTTGATCGCAGTAAACTCCCAGTACTGAACTGACTTGTCATAGTCTTAAGCCAACTTCAAAGACATTGAAAAACTTTTTACTTCAATAGTGGCGTCTTGTGCAGTAGACATTTCTGAAAGAAATTGTGGTTCTCATGAAAATTCAGGTCTTTTTTTGAAGCTCTCTGTAAGTGATCTGGAAATCAAATTATTCCTTTCACTCTGCTGGCAACCTTATTTGTGAGATTTTTAACATTGTCTTGGGAGAGGGCTGGGCTTTTATTCTTCTAACATGTCTCTTGTGTGTTTTGTTGGTAATGAGAAATCTTGCGTCATCCCCTTATGTAACACACATCTGAATTTACTGACTAATTGGAGTTGATTTCTTTGTAGGCGTGAATTACTTGGATTAGTACTGATGTAAACATGACATTCTAACCTAATTACTCCCTTCAAGAGTTCGAGAAATGTTGGTGTTCAATAATTAATCCTCTCTGCTGTATCTACTAGAGGTAAGATAGTAGCTGCTTAGAAACTTTTAACAGAACATGATTTAAAAAATTCTAAACAACTCCTTAAATGAACAGATCTTAATAACTGACCGATGACTCGCTATCTCGGATGAGGAAGTCTCCCTCTGTGCCTCTTTGATTTAGCGCCACCTCTGCCTGGTGGCGCGTCACTTTTCCGTAGTACCACTCCTTCCCGGCAAAGCGTCCACTGCCTGAGGGTGAAATGTAGTCACAGTCAGGCGTTGGAGGCCCGGCTGGCCCCGCTGTGGATTTATGGGAGCTGGAGTCAAGAACAGTAACATAGTTCTTAGGCACCAGGCCCAACTGTCCGTCTGCTTTGCGGCACTTCCACCACTCTGGGTCGTTCTCGGGTTTCTCTATGACCTCCATCACCTCGCCCCGCTCAAAGTTCAGTTCCTCGTCGTTGCCAGTGCTGAAGGGGTAGAGCGCCTGAACCGTGTGCAACACTCTGTTTCCGTTCGTGCTGCTTCTTACCACGTCAACCAGCTTCTCAGTCAGTGATCCGGCAGCCGGATCTCCCAGGCCACCCATGCCTCCTCCCCCCGCCGTCCCATCCACGTCCTCCGTCACGTAGTTGGACGGGAACCAGCCAGACCGTCCGTTGTAGCTGCCGCGCCACCAGCCGTCGCTGCACTTCTCCATCACCACCACCCGCGTGCCCTTCACCAAAGAAAGCTCGTCCTCGCGCTCCGCAGAATAACTGAACTTGACGAAAGCGGGCACGTTGAGGTCGTACAGCCTTTCGCCGTTATCTGTGCTCAGATCCGTGTCGGCGTTGGAAGCGGTGTCTCTCATCCCTCCCTTCCTGCTCTTTACCTTCCCAATTCCTAGGAGCCAAAGAAAAAAAAAAAAAAAAGATGATTAGCAGTGAGATCTACACATGCAGATAAATTTGTTGTTGCCCCTTTTAATGGTGGTAAATACTTACTCACCTATACTATTTCAAGAAATAAACTAAATTTATATTTTACAGTTCAGCCTGAATTTACAGATATAGCAGTTTCTTTATTCAAGTCAACAATCTCAGAAATTAAACACATTAGGGGTCTTGGGATCCTCGTCAGAAATCAAACCAAATACAACTAGTAACAGTAAACTACAGTAATTATTTTAATGTCAGAACAGATACAAAACAGGGGAAAAATATATATATTGGCTTTTGGTACTGTTCTGCCCTGCTTAACATTAATTAACGTCTAACAGTTATATGCAATGACCTTGTGTCATAGGAAAAGGCTTGTACACAGCAGGGGTATTCCCACTTGTGGCAACAGTAATTTTGTAACCCACCCCCGATTGAAAAACCTGAAATCATATTAAAAATCTGAATGCGGTAGAATAATCCGAGTGAGATTACTCTACTGCATTAAAAAGAAAGGAAAACATTAAGGCTATTGGCATTGTTTTAGCAGAGGTCTCAATAAATTTGCCCATACCCGTGTGCCAAAATAATTTTTTTTCCCCCTAACTTTCTACTGGTGTGGGACAAGTCACAACAAGAAATGAAAAGTAAAACAAAAAGAAAATAAAGCAATAATTAGCATTAGAGGCTTTCTAAATATCCTTTCCTTTTCACATCAAAGCCCAAACCCCCCACGCTCTAAATCTAAATACATTCTTGAGGATTAGGTGTAGGTGCTGAATGATGAAACAACAAAAATCTATGCTGGCATGGTGGAATAAAAACTGAATGGGATGAAAACTTGCTTTGACAAGGGCCTACAAATCCTTTAGAAACTGTTTTCTTTGTGTACTGTCACCTAATACTAAAATCAGACACCTCACCCCCACTCCAGTCGGCCTGAACTTACTGGAACAAAACAGTTCAGCCAGCTACAGCCTCATTGCTGCTAATCACATTGCAATAATCACCTTGGCCTGCACTGCATCCTGATTTCAAACTCTTCTACTTCCCTCCAACTCTATAGTGTTACTGTAGTTTCATTGTTAAAGAGCAACTCCAGCTCAGCCCAACCAGACACTGATATCACAGACGGTGACAGATTTAGGCTCATTTCTGATTACGTTTGCAAGGCTATTGCTTGCATAATCAAAAGACAGCTGGGTGAAATTACACAGTGGAGCAGGGTGGAGTCTCCGGGACTGTGCTGGGAGGACGGCGTGCGTCGTCTGTTATCCCAGCCGCTGGGGAAACGCGAGTGTCCTTTACCGCAGATGGATTGTTACTGAAAGGTGCCTCTGACTCAAGGAGAGCAGACAAATTTCACAGTAGGGCTCAGAGTCCAACGTCAAATTGCTTCCAGGTAGAGCCTGTTATTAGTCCCACCACTGTGCATAAGTACAGAGTGCAGACAAGGTGTTAAGAGCTGATGTCTGGAGGCAGAGGTTACGTGCTGCACACTTGCCAGTTAGGCATCTTTGTACCAACTCAAACAAGACAAAAAGATATCGGAGGACAGATCGGAAGATTCCGTCACAAAAAGGAACATATCAGATAAATTCCTGACATGCACAATTTAAAAAGAGAAACTGCAGTTGGAACCTTTATGATTAGAAGTGACCTAATTTAGCCCAAATGAAGGTTAGAGGCCATCAACTACTGACAGAGACATCTTTAACCTCCAAATGAGAGCAGAGAGATAACAAAGTTTATATTTTATCTAAGGAAAGGCTTATCACTGGCCTTGTCACTGGTGTCCATTTACTGCTTTTGTCTCCTATGGTCCATGAATGCTTTGCATTAAAAAAGCAGAGCCACGGGATTTGCATAGATGCTCAATCTGCAGCCAGGTAAGAAATGGGAAGTTTGGATTTGCCTGCACAGCTAACAGATACAGGGGCTGCTACTGAGAGCAATGCTTCTCCTAAAGCCTCATCTATCATGGTGTTCTGGAGTTACGCAGAAGAATTCACTTGTTGGCTGTGTGGGAGAGCTTCCTTTACAGTTTAGCAGAGACGATATCTTTTCACATCAAACACACGAAATGGAAACACTCTCCCAGAGAAGGGCACAGCTGCACTGAGCTCAGGTGGCGCTAAGTGATACCGGCTAGTGCTTCCTTGATATTTAGACAGGTTTGTGTGTTCAATTGAGTTTTGGACATTTGTGTACGAATCGCTGGAAATCTGCAACAGTAATGTCACAGAAGTAATGCAGGAAGGAATCTTGCAGAGCCTTCCAAAACCACAGATGGAAGGGAATTTGTTTGGAACTGGATTTTGTTTAGATCATGGGTGTCAAACTCCAGTCCTCAAGGGCCGGTGTCCTACAACTTTTAGATGTGCCTCTGCTGCACCACACCTGAATAATTAGGTCATTAGCAAGGTTCTGGAGAACTGATCTACACAAGGAGGAGGTAATTAAGCTTTTTCATTCCAGTGTTTTGTACCTGTGGCACATCTAAAACCTGGAGGACAGCGGCACTCAAGGACTGGAGTTTGACACCTGTGGTTTAGAAGAATAGGAATAAAAGCAGGCTGAAACAACTGCACACCACAAGTTTTTTGATTATTTGTGAAACATTCCAAGAACTACATATTATTTTTCTTGCACTTCACAATTATCCATACTTTTTGTAGGTCCATCACAGAAAATCCTGGTAAAATCCAACTAAAGCACAGCACAAATCAGGGTCAGATTTCTGGATTTCTTTTGAGTTCTGATCTCCAAGAAAGCTAAACTTATTTTTACTTACGATTGTAAAATAGAAAAGTGTTACTGATTCCCAATCAAACAGAAAATGAAGGACCTGCATGATTTTTACCTTGTTACCATTATCAGATTTTTAGTAAACAAAAGCACTTCATAGTCAATACTTGATACTGTGAAGGTAGATGTGCTTATAAACTCTCAATAGAGGAGGTTCTTTATATTTTACATGTTGAGGTGCTTGTCACCATAATCCACATAATGGCAGGAATTGGGCAGACAGAAAAAGGGAAAAGTTGGACATATGCAGCAAAACTCCAGATAGTTGGGAGTGGAACCCCAGGTGGCTGAGTTAAGGACTAATAGCCATCATGGGACCACTCTACAGTGAAACCCTACAGAACCCAATTATGGTTTTGATGGAGTTAAAGAAAGAAGGTGGGTTTCAGTATGTGACCTACTAGTCAAGAGAAGCATTGCTACAACTACAAACATTAATAATGTAGTGATGAGATTAAATTACACTTCGGTAGACTGTATTTTCTGTGATAAGTTGTCTTCAAAATGTGCTTAGTAACACTGAATCTTATTTAAGTGTTTTAGAATTAAACAGGGATGAATACAAACGCATGCCGTATGTTTCAGATTATATGTGAAAAAAATTTTTTTAATAATCCTCAAATTCAAATTTACATATTAGCATTTATTTGTCTATTACATCTCATCCTAATAAATACAGTGAAGATGGTGGTAGGAATTACCTGTACCGAGAAATACTGAGGATTTAAAAAGTTATGCTTTCATTTTTCCTTCTATACTGTTTCCAGTTAAAGATAAATACAAGTGTAGGGGATCCAAACGTTTCCTCTAGGTATATGAAAGTACAGTTAACAGTCCTGCCGATGCACGCTGCCGGTCAGCTGGATGAAAGGAGGCTATCACACTTAACTTTTGCTAGAAGGACAAATTCCACTATTTGTAAAGAAAAAATCTTCAATCCATCACTCAGGGAGTTAACATTTTTTAAACTGCACTTGCTAAGCACCTACCTGCAGATGGCATGGTACAATTCAATAAATACTTGAAAATTTCAACCAAATTTAGGCATTCATTGTATATTTTTTCTTAAGTCGATGTATCAAAATCACAATATTAACTTAATGTTATTTACAATATTATTAGAACTGTAATACAACTCTGTTATTTCTGCTTTAAATTTTATTGTGATTACTGTGATAAAGAGCCAGCTCATACAAAGTCACAGCAAATAGAAAAGTTCAAAGGTCATGACAGTGTACACTATAGCTGGAGATGCCAAATTAAATTTCCCAATTTCCAGCACAAGGGAAAAACTTACTGTAATAAAATGTTGCAAATATTTAAATTTCTTTTCTACGTGGCGACATGTAACAGTTCTTTCTCTGTATGTCACACAAAACATACAAATATTGTATGTCACTGGGTTATTAAAAATATGCATGTGTGATGACTGGAAAGTGTCATTTGAAAGAAGAAGAAGACACCGCTGAGAGATCTAAAAATAGCCCTCTCCCCATTTTGCCTCATCTTCTACACCTGACAGTAATCCTAAACAAAGACAACCACTTGAACTTTGTCAGCACATACGGTGTGGGACGTTGAGCTTCCCCTGAAAGCCACAAACCTTGTTGCGGCTCTGCTGCAAGCTGGAAAACCTTACGAGAGAAATTAAAAACACCATGCACTGGAAACTTCTCTCATACGACATCACATGCCTCTTATTTTTTTTTTTTTTGCGCGCTTCCTGAGAGAGGGATGTGGGGGAAGGAAATTACACAGAATCAGATGGCTGTAAATCACTGCAAACAATGACAACGAGCACAACACGCATATGTTGGGTTCCTCCAAAATAAAATTTAAAAAAGAAAGAAAAACTAAAAAACAAGAGTTTGTTTACAGATGAAACGCAACAACACAAAGAGAAGAAAGTGCCGGAAAGTCTGTCCAGCTACCGGTGACATACAGGAATGAGATTTTTTTTTATGTCCAAACTCTGGCCTGCCTACGCTAGTTGGCTGTCCATTGTCTGCCAGGGCCCTTTCGACCTCCCGGCTTCCCTCCATTCCAGGGCTCTTCCTCTGTGGACGACAACACCCCGCGTCAGCCTGTCTGACAGGCCTTTAACATCCCTTTGCTTTGACACGGACGCTTTTTCCAACCAGTCAGGTCAGAGCAAACCGGCCTGCTACTTCTTCTGTGGCAAGTTGCTGTCGCATCCTACTTCGCAATTCCAGTCGAGTTGCTTAAAATTACTGTGTAGCAATGTCTGTCGTCTGACTGCAGACGCTCAGGAGGAGCTTTGCAAGTTCATGACAACAATATGTCTTCGGACATGTAGTGGAAAACAGCAGTCCTCAGCCATATGGTTTTCTCAGAGACGTAAGCATTAAGTGTAATGACAGCATGTTGAGCCAGAAGCTGTGTGAGTCAATCAAAAGGAGAGGAACAGCGCACACGAGTGAGTCGGCGTATTCGCGGTCGGGGCTGCCTTTTAGAAGCCATGGCTTCAATCAGGTCTGCCAACATGGCAGACAGATACACAGGAAACGTGCAGAGCTCTTTCAAGTTTCAACTTCAAATGCAGGCAGCCATCGATCTCTGTGATGGGGCAGAGTTCAAGGAGAGGTGCTGCCAAGCAAAGCTGCTGTCAGAAGGTACAGTGTGTTTGAGGTTGCGATCTGTAAGGTTGCATCAAATCAAGCAGTTAGAAAACTACTTTCCGTACTCCACCTGATGGTAATCCATGCTCACCTTCATCAGTATAACAGCGCTGGAATCATGAGCGCAAATTAAAGGATGGAGACATAATTTTTAACTCTGTTTTCATCCCATTATCTTTCAGTTAATCAGAAAGACATGAATAAAGTAGGGCTGATCAATTTCAGCAAAACATCCATTTGCATCTATTATAATGAATCTCGCGACAGACATCAAGATGTCTTTACTAAGAGTGTACCTAAGCAACTCAATCACTCAAACCTTTACCCAAAGTGTATGGATTGACTTTGGAGAGAAAGTTAATTCAACTTGCCAAATAACATTATTGTATTATAGTCAATATACATGCATGGATTCACTAATAAATGTTTAGGATTTTGTGGATTCCTTTATAATACACGGCTACCAGCATAAATTTGGTGGTATGTTAATAAACAAATATTTGTGTAAGTGAGAGAACCCAATAGAATTTTTAGACTTAAAAGGAGATACTTGAACAACCTAATGTGAAACTCATTTATTACACAGACACAGTTTTAATATTGGGATTACATTAGAAAAAGTTAATGAATCTCCACACCTTTCAATAATATAATATATTTATTTTGCACAACCAAGTTCCTGTGTTTTATTCTTATGAGCTTTATGTAGCAAGCTGGACTTAGAAAGGATATTTTGAGTTCTTAAAAGTTAAAGAAAGGATCCAAATCTTTACACACACAAGCTGCTATTTAAACAATGCTAGCAACGCTACCCAAACCAGATGAAAGTACTGGTAGTAGATTTTAAGACACTTTAAGGGGTTAGTTTAATTCAGTCGAGTTATTATTTGTAACAGTTCCACTACCTGTAGTAGAAAGATTTAAACTTTTTGGATATCAAATAACCATGTAATGTTGGTCAGATGTAAACCACCTGTTTTAATTCCCATTAGTAATTTGAAAATGACTCAAAATGAAAGCTATTGTCAGCGGGTATTAACAGCCTCTTAGTGTTTTGTTTAGTTGAAAGTCCGTGTTTCTAAGATATGCATATCTCTGACTAGCTTGTCCATCTCCTGCAATGGTGTACTAAATTTCCCAACCAGCTCTTAATTTAACTTTCTGTGAAGCTACCAATAGATTCACAGGAAATCTAAACTAACCTTTGAAAATATCTTCATCATCCTTCAGTGTATAGCAAAAATAAAATCCTGTTGAATTGAGACTGCTTTCTTTCTCTCAGAGTAATGTTTACAGCTTGAAGGCTAGAAAAAGGTTTAACATTCAAAACTGATCTGCTTTTCTCCAATTTGTATTGGAGAAATACAATACAAAGAAACACATTTTAAATAAATCCAGCTGTGGTGTCATTTAAGCAAAAAAGATATTAACATTTAAATGCAGTAAGAAGTACTCAGGATCTGAACTAATACTCAAATGAGTTGTTATGTTTAAATTCCTGCAATGACTGTAACCGATTTCATAACACAGGAAACAAGCAAAACAACAGCTTAAGATTCAATGAAACAAATTTACATTTTGGACGATTGTCCTAATAAAAACACGTATTTCAGATGTGATACATGACTATTACATTATAACCAATCAGGAAGTCGGCAATCTCTAGTATGCTTACTGTTCTGGCTTTGTGAAGACCACTACTCACTTCTTCTGATGTAAAGAGAAAACAGGAAAAGCAATGTGTGGTGATACAGCTTTACAGCAGAAAAACATCTTGGGAATGAATGACTTGGATTATTCACACTACTTTTGGCCTAGCTATGATAAGAAGTTTTTTCCTTTCTTTGGTCTCTTAAGTCAGGAAACAGGAGTGAGCAATGTGGAGAAAATAAGCGGGAATTGAAGAGCGAGCCATCCAACAGACAATCCCAAACGACATGATTCAGTTTCCCTCTGACTTCTCACTTCCTCTTTGGCTTCGCACTGAGCTAAGAGAGAAATGTGGCTCAAATTAGAGTTTCCGCTTGCTGGGGAGGCTGAGAAACAGGAAAAAGGAGGGAGGGGAGCCAGAAAGAAACAGAAGGGAGAGAGAAAGAAAAAGCAGCAGCTTACAGAGTTTACACAAGCAAAATGTCTGTTAGCTCATCTCTATCTTCTTCACCTCCCGCTAGAGAACAAGCAGAGCAGTCAATGAGATTCCCGCAGACAGAGCCAGGCTATATCAAGGTGAGATTATGGCCTTGTTTAAAAAAAAAAAAAAAAAGAAAAAAGTGTGTCAGTGTGGCTGTAAACCATTGACATTCCTCTGATAACCATGAGAGGTGCATAAGATGGGAACCCAAGTCTCATCAATCATCAAGGACCCCCTTCCTCCTCTTTGCACAATGACTACAGTGTTCTACATGAGAACCCTTCAACTGTAGCTCATGATCGGCGGCAGGGGGACCCTCCCAGAACCAGGGAGCTCGCCCTGAGGGAAACATAAAAGCAAACAGCCATCTGCGATGTCGTGAGATACTCCTGAACCGGCTGGCGAGAATGACAGTGTAATCCACTAAGATGTAGCCCACCTCAATGAGGTAAACGCTGGAAGAAAACAATGAAGCAAGATTCCAGCCTGTGTGTGAGTTTTGTGCCTGCGTGAATTCAAAGAAAGAAGGATTGCCGGGGCAATTACAGGCTTGGGCTCAGCAGCAGGCTTTTCAAAAGCATATCCACCCAGTGTCTGCAGCCGCTCACACACACTGGGACGGCCTCTCTTTGTCAGACCAAATGGGTTCACACTAAAACCTGTTGCTGCCCGCTCTGATCCCGACACTTTCATTCAGTTAGCTTGAAACATACATTCAGACAAAGCAAAAATCTGATATATTAAGTTTAAAAAACAGCAAAAAAAGAGCCGACATCTTTTTTCTTGAGTTGTTCAAAG
This sequence comes from Gambusia affinis, assembly GCF_019740435.1. Lineage (NCBI taxonomy): Eukaryota > Metazoa > Chordata > Actinopteri > Cyprinodontiformes > Poeciliidae > Gambusia > Gambusia affinis. The sequence continues at coordinate 9,863,806 of NC_057888.1, forward strand.
AAACCAAACTGCTCAGAGGAGCTGAAAGGGATAAAATAAATGAAAATCAGATAACTGGAAACAAAACAAGTCAAAACAACTTTATGGAGCAACTAAGGGCTAGAAAAGTTTTAAACTCACGAAAGAAATGTTTGAATAGGTTAGCCATGTCCATTTTGGGCTCGCTCTCTGTCTCGTTCGCAGTCCCTGTTCACTTCCCACTGCAGCTGTGGAGTTATTCCATGTGAACACCCTGAGAGCTGGGCGGACTACAGAGAAGGGCAGCCCACTTGCAGGCCATGTGATCAGGGGTTAGCCAATGAGGGCACAGGTTAGAGAGGCCTCCAGTTCAGCTCTGGAAGGCAGACTGCAAGAGGCCTCAAGGAGTAGGAGAGAATGGGGAGTAGGACGGGGTGGGGGTGAAGCTTAGACACAGAGCACAAGAGCTCCATGCTACACAAAAAGTGAGAAGGCGATTTTCTAAACATATATACAGCAGATTTAAATGAAAAGGATTTTGAAAAATAAAATAAAATAAAAAAAAAGAGGAATCTCTGGGGAAGCTGCAGAGTGACTCAGTGAAGTCTCACATGACAACAGCTGTTTGAGAAACACTCATAAGTTTACAACAAACCCAGGGAACAGAAGCCGTTAATCACAGAAACACTCCCAAACAGTAAGAGAGCCGTCTCCAGACACATCGTGCCCTCTTAAGCGATGACACAACTTCACGCCCAGCAACAAAAAGATCCACTTTTCCTCCCACACAACATATTAGAGTGTGGGCCCGGAGTTGCTCCTCTTACTCGCCAATGTGTGACCCAACCGCCCACAGCACAGATTAGGAAAGAGGAATAGTTAATCAGAGATTACACTAGTATTTTTACATTTTCTTTTTGCATTACAAAAACTGTAGACCAACAAAGCAGTTTATTATTTAAAGTGGAGAATAAAGATACAACCACAAATCTGAAAATGTGGAGTGCATTTCAGACATCTTTTTAAAGTTTGATACCCCTATTCTGAAAAGGTGCAGCAGCAACCTTTTCATGTTAGCCACAGGATAACATGACTGTCATTGTTTCCAAATGTTTTGTGCTTGCTTTTACACGGGCATTGCATCTATATAAAGTTTCATTCTGGAGCCAGTTGTCAAATCTTTGCGATTTTGTCAACATCAACAAAAAACAACAACAAAACATTTTTGTTTTACTGTTCTTGCATTGTCGTTTAAACGGGGCCTTAGTCATGCTCTCTAAAAGTCTGGGGTTAGTAGAATGACAGCAAGATGAAATTAATGAGAAATTCTGGTGTTGCTGTTGACAGTTTACCAGGGTTTGAGATATTTTGCAAAGAAGAAGGAGCAAAACTTCCAGTCTCTAGATGTGCAAAGCAGGTAGAGAAATACCACAACACACAGGCAGCGGTAACTGTGGTGGAAAATGGCTCCTCAAAACAATGGCCCAGAGATGAACATACATTCAAACTTATGAACTAATGGGACAATAATGTGTTGCTCCATTAGATACAATCTCAATGAAATACACTGAAATTTATAATTGTACGGGGTGAGAAAACGTTTTAGAAAACAAAACAAAAGCCTCTTCTAGGATTATGTTGGTGTTTTAACAAGATTGCTGCAACTTAGCGTTTTATTTCGAGTGTACGGTAAGTTAGACATGACTTGTGTTTGTGTCAGCCAGGCAGCTGTTCTTAAAATGTAAAGATCAAATATGGTGACAGCTGGGATGTTGTCAAGAGGCCATGAGCTTTTGTTTATGGCAACATAACCTCCTACACACACACACACACACACACACGCACACACACACACACGCAAACACCACAGAGGGAAAAAATCATGTAATACAAATCTAGATACCTCTGAGTAACACATGCAGGACAGACTTGACCTACAGTTCATAAAACAGTCGTAGAAAATCTTTGCTCAGGTCATTGAGTTGAATTATTTAAAAACATTTGAATTCCTCTTTCACCCACACTTTTCAAAAATATTATCACACTCTACCCACAACTGCTGTGCAAGCACTCAGACACAAACACAATAGAAAACGGGAAGTTGCAGTCCAACAGATAAGTGTTTTGCAAACACTGGTGAATGTGTGATAATTGTGAAATTATGACACATGACGAGAAGCACTCAAAACAGCAGTTTCTTTTTTTTTCCATTTTTAATATTTTCATCATTTGTTCATGTAAAAAACTAATATGAAACCACAGTATGACCGTTTCCATCGACTGGCAATAGCTTCTTCGGCACACATCCTCTTCATGTCACATCAACGAGTAACGGACTTAAAGACAACTTTGTTGTCAGCTTACAAGTTAAAAATAATTAGTCTTTTTTTAATAGTCAATTAAAAAAACACAGATAAAGCTTTGCTGCAGAATTGGTAGTGTGTAAAGAATTACCAACCAAATTACATTCCACAATAATACATGAGAAATAATGATATTTGGCAGATCCAATGCCAGAACTGGCACTGATTCAAAATAGATGGCAGAGAAGAAGAACTCAGTTAAGACAAACTAGAATTTTCTCATTCATGCTTAGCTTCAGCTTATAAATATTCTCTTCTTTTAAATCCAACCGCACACTTGTGAGTTTAGTTTTTTAACCTTGTAAAATAAAATGGCTGAGAATTTACGTTTTGTGTCAATAAATGTGCAGGTTAATATAAAATCCATGCTATACTAATGTTGTGCTTGTAAATCAGAATGTACCGTAGTTGTAAATAAATTATCACCTTGTAACCAAATAGACAATTTCATTTCTGTGGATTCATAAACAAAGATTTGTGTTGGTAAAGAATAGCGACATCTACACATGCACAAATCAGAAATTCCCTGTCATTTTATTTTTTTTTACAAGGTTACAAAACTCAACTCACAATTATGCAGTACAAAATATTTACGACTGAAATTTATGTCCATCCTGGTCTGACATGGTTTGCAGCAGCTGGCAATAGCTACTAATTGGACTCTTTTGCTAAAGGAAACAAACCAGTCAGAATAGAAAGTCCAGGAAGTATTCTGAGGAAAAAGCTGTGCAAGAAAATCAAAACTAATTTATACTTGTTACAAAGCCGGAAAGATAAAAAAATGTTTATAACTCCTTTACCTGAGTAAATGCTTCAAAGTTGCACTTAAAATCTTTAATGTCAGGCAAGCTGATCAAAAGTGGAAGTCCAATTCTAGGTGTGTGTGTGTGAATAAAATGTCTGCACTCTGAACAAACACTCACTGTGGTGAATAACATACAACGGGTTTTATGTCACAGTTGTGGTCAAAACCAATACTGTATGAAAGTTGGCCTAGATAATGCTTTTGAAGCAACGCTGTTTCAGTTAATAATTAAAAGGAAATCTACACTTGAGAGAGGAACCCCATTAAGATGCTGAAGATATGTATATATTTACAAAAGTATTATCTATGCAGCTTAACTTGAATATTATGAGCTAGTCAAAAAAATAAATAAGCTTATAGGCAATTCAAATCAGCATCCTTTCTCAGGATTACTGAGAACCAACCTACTGTAGAAATAAACAGAAGTGAAACCAAAGGAACAAAAAGTAAATTCTCTTACCGAGTGTGTCTTTGAGATTCTTGACAATCGAAGCTTTTCTAGCGCTGTTTTTCCTCTCCACATAGTTGGACGGAACGAAGCCAGTTTTGTTGGTGGCGTTCCGGACCCGCCACCAGGACTTGGAGTCGTCCAGCAGCCAGAGGCGCTCGTTCTTCTTGATGTCCAGCTCCTGGTCCTGCTGGGCCATGTAGTCGAACTTGGCGATGACAATCACCTCTTCAGTCATCTTGACCTAGGGAGACTGATGCCTCACAAAACTGTTTAGAAAAAAAAACATGGTCATCATAATTTCATTTAAATTTTGAGTGTTTAGATTCACATCAAAGATAGAGCCCAGATAGGTATAGTCCTGGTGGGAAAACCGAAAAACAGTTATTCCCATCCCAACAACACTGTTTAATCGAAGAATGAGCAGGACTACAGATGCTCTATTAGAAATGACAAACCTCAAACAGAATAGCAAAGTTTCTCATTTATTTCACCAAAACATTTTCTGCTGAGTAGAATCCACAAATATATTACAGTCACAATAGACATGAATGCATTACGTCTATTTAACTGCCTACCATAATATTTATTTACATCCAAACAGCTCTTTGCGGTATTGATCTTGCATACACTGACTTTGCAATATCAGAGATCAATGATACATTATGCTTCCTTATTGTGAACTAAATGAACTCCTTGTACATGTTTTTGGTGTCAGTTGCAGATCCAGCTGACTGTCCAGCAGGACTGCAGAATAACTAAGAAATATATTAATGTTCAAAAATCCCTGTTTGAAATATCAAAACTCCAAAACACTGCTTGGATTAATATTAGCTATCCAAGAACTTTACATTCATGTTCTCTATGCAAGCAACATTTTTGTGACAGTTGTTGTTTAATGCAGCACAGAAATGTTTTAGAAAGTAAAGTGGTGGTGAAGTTATTAAGATTATTCATGTTTGCAATGAACTGAAAGCATAATGTCATTAACTGATATTGTATTATTACTTTTGGCAAGACATGTTATTACTACAACATTCTTCCATCTTATCGCCATGTCATGTAACTCTGCCGTGAAGTTGCATTTTGGGTGGCCACTTTAAAAAGAAAAACAAATCTGTATGTTATGAGATTGGCTGCCAAAACTGTATTTTATATAGTGGACATAATGTTGCTGATCAGACAGATCTGGATTTTCCCAACAGTCTGTTTGTACCCTTAATGATCTGAATGCTGAAACACAGACTGCTGCACTACAGATAACTTTCTTAATCAAGTCAACCCTCTGTTCGAGCTAAGGAGACAAACTTAATAGAAAACTACAGACAGGGCAATATCTCTATTGCTCTAAACTTTAAGAAAAATTAAGGACACAGCAGGATCCTGATCATAACAAGTAAATAAGTTGTTGACAATCATAATCATCATCATCATGACACAATACTGGTGAGATCTAGTGTTCAATTCTTCTGCATGGCTCTGACTTCAGAGAATTGACCCAGAACTAGTTCCTATGTGGTTTTCATATATACATTACAGACTGTTGCAGTCAAGAAAAAAATGGAAGGAAAGGAAACTAGGTAAAAAAGAAGAAAAAAGGGAGTTAGAGCAACAGAAGATAGGAAAGAATGGGAGGAAAGGGGGTCATATGAAAGAAGATAAAAGGACCAATAAAGGAAGAAATGGGGCATGAAGAATGAAGAAAGGGAGAAAAAGGACACAAGAAACTAAAGAGGTAGGAAGCAAGGAAGGAACTAAGACAGGGAGAGAGGAAGGGATGACAAAATGGAGAAAAGATGGATAAAAAGAAAAAAACATTTAGACAAGAATGATAGGAAAAAAAAGAGTCTGAAAAAGCCTTTTTGGTTTCACACTTCAGCACACCGAGAGAATACTGAAATCAAAATCCAGACTTTTCCAAACTGTTTAGGAACAGTGGTTAAACTTCTCTGATCTGTATCCGAGACTTTAAATCTTGATCAAAATATTCATAGCTGATAAGTGTTACGACAAATGAAAAGGGGTACGTTTGGAGACTGAAGCTGGACACCCATACCTGTTCTGCATCAAAGCTGAGAACAAGCCGTTCTGATACTTCTGCTGACCTAGAACAAGAACAGAAACGATACAAGGAAGTTACAAATTAACTCCTCAAACTCTTTTGTTTGAAATACATAATTATGTGCTACACTTATACAAGCAGGCTTCAGATGACATAATAACACCCCTTGCAGAAAACCTATGCCAAGAAGGTGTGAACCAAGGTTATCCAAATATACCACAACAACCGGGCAGAAATTCCAGCACCCATTTCCACAGTTTAGTCTTGTCGAGCAGAATTTCCCTCCACCAATTGTATTATTGAAATAACAAACAAATTGCTTTGCTACTCAGTCTTTAAAGCCAAGAGCTGTCAGAGAGTCTTCAGAATTACACAAGGGACGGTTTCCTTTGACGAGCTGACAAAAAATTGCCTTTCTTTGCCTGCCGTCAACTTACGCCAACAGGATGGTAAAGATTACTGTAATGGTGCAACTGGAATCTCTTTCTGAGCCGTGATGATGAAGAGAATCGTTTTAAATTTAGATCTGGCCTAGATAGGTTCACATATGCAAACCGCAATGCCAGCGCGAGCTAAATTATTAAATACACAGGGCTCTATTATCCACAGTGCTTCTTAGCTTCCCTCAACACATCTAAAATTATGATTGTGGAGGACTGAGAACCACTGTGAAAGTTTGTTCACGTTGAACAATGTGCACATTCTCAACAACCAGTCTTATGACCTGGACAGCCACAAGCAGAGATAAGCTACGCTTAGTTTAACATTGCAGATCCTTGGGTCAGCTATGGTGGGGAGCAAGGCCTGACTGAAGTGGCTGCTCTGATGTCATGGGAGTGGATGAAGTTTCACCTCTCCCCCACCCCAACTGACTACAGGGAACAGACACTGACTTTATTGAATGAGAGAGGCTCTTAAACTTATTTGAAGCAGCAGTGCTGTCTAGGTTTCAGCCACAGCTGGCCTTGAGTTGGGCGTATAACCTGATCTTTGGGCAAACAAGAGTAGAGGGAGCGAAGCAGACTTTCAGCATGGTTAACCAAGACATGAATAAGATGTCGATCGGATTTAAATCACCTTGTACTGACAGAAAATAAATAATAAACAATCAGGGGGAGGTGGGTTACTTAATGTACCAAAGAGCAATTGGGTGTACACTGTGGTTAAATCTTAAGGCATGTTATTGCCTGCTTCTTTTCCATTAATTACATTAGTGAACACTGCGAGAAATGCAAGGGAGCGGCACACAAAAACAAAGAGCTGATTTACTCTCCTCGAGTGCCTCATTCACTCAGACAAAAGGCAACAATCTCTCCACTCCCTGGGCTGGACGAAGTAGCTGTGCATGCGCTCCGTCTGCCTTCACAATAACCCTCCGTTACTTTAATATCTCCACATCATGCTTTTTTTTATTAAACCATGTAATGCTAGAACCATCAGTACTGCATTTCTTGCCAATCTCACATTTCAGGTTGAATCTTGCATCTATTCTCTTAACATTCATCTAAAAGGCGGAGTGTAAAAGTCCATGTTAATTCTTCAGTGACTTTTAGAGTAGATCAGAAACGGTGGGTGACAGATGCTCTGAAATAATCACACAGCTGCAGACTGAGCAGAGACCAGTCGCCACGCAGAAGCACTAAACACCAGGTCAGACAGGTCAAACTGCTCATATGGTGGAACTACGGATATTCATTTACACTGATCCCAACCAGCAGCATATGTATCATCTCATTCAGAGTGTGGTAGCTCTGAATTGGTGCTTAATGCCCTTTGTTCTCTAGATTTAACTAAAGACTTTTTCTGTGAGACGCGCCATAAAATTGGTTAGTGATCAGAGCTGGCCAGTTTTCAGCAGAAAAAATGTATTCATTCTCATTGCTGAATGAATGAAACCTAGGCACTACCATCATATGTAAATGACAAAACTCATCGGTGTGGAAGTTTTTATGTATTTCTATCAGTAAGATGTTTTAACAAAGTAAAGGAAAGGATAAAAGGTTTAAAGAAGTACTTTAAAGGAATCCATTTTCCCCAACACGTCACAACACGTCAAGACATGTCTGCCGTGCATTTAGGCTGCTACTTTAAAAGACAGCAAGATGTTAGCAGATAGCAGAGACTGAATGTGTGACATCAAAATTGCTCTGTTTTAACCTTTGAGTTTTAACTTTGGTCCGTCAACTTGGGATAACTCCTGGTATGAAGGTATGCCAAGTTATCATTCCATAACCAGTAAGAGTTTCACTCGGATGACTCTGATAAGATGTCAGAGAAACTGTTAGAGTGACAGGATTTTTCTCTAGCTCTATAGGGTATTAGAAAAATACCGCAGTCTTTCTCCCAGCTGTTGCTGCACATTGCTGGCCAACTGGCTGATAGAAGTTGCCAATACTTTTTCCACCTGACTTACAAAACTAGACAAATCAAGTCTTCATAAATAGAATCATTCATGGTATGGAAACTAAAGGAACTTCGCCCACAACTCAAATTATTTTAGCATTGTTTCAAGCAACATTTGTTAGGCTGAGTGGCCAGTTTGCTAAGCAGATGACTACAGGCTGATAGTGTGGCAGAAAAACTGACTGGCTTTCAAGGTAAAATCAGCTTGTAATACTCCCAGATTTTCTTTATTAACAGAGCTGTTACCTTGAAGAAAGGCTTTCTGTGCAGAGTTTTGTCTCTGTGCATGCCTGGGTTATCCAGGTTGCTCCCACTAGCCAAAAACATGCCAGTAAAATGACCTCTCTATATTGCTCTGAACTATCCAGCAAGTGAAGGAGTTAGTTTACTCTTTAGTAAATTTTGTTAGCCATCATTATTAATTCTGTCCTTCAAAACGATTTGATCATATAATATATTATATTATATTATATTATTATATTATTATATTATTAATATATTATAATACTTTTATAATATATTAATAATTTCTTTCCATTAGAGGATAATTTAGTTCCAACTTTGTGACATGCAAAAAATGCTGTAATGATTCTATTACAAAAGATCTACTGTGTGTCTTCTTCAGACGTTTCTTCTGTACCGCTGTAACATGGACAGCTACTGGAGATCCTTCCTGCTCACAGTCAATAGCACCTACATCTCTTTGAAAACACTCAGATAGTATCAGTTACAACATTAAAATTTGCTGTAGGATTAATAAACAACTGTGGAATTGAAGTATTTGATGATGTGTTGAAGTAAGAAGGACTACAGAGGGGAAAAAAAAACTGGGTCAAAAAATAAAATTTCAGACGTTTCTTGCATTTGCATTCAAATTAAATTAGGAGCCGAAATGTAAGCAACAACTTCAGCAAGCCATTTGTCTTCTTGGTGCTAACCACTAAAACTGAACAACAGTTCTCTGAGGTAAAATGCACCCAAGGGTGATCTCAGGTCATCTGATAGAAGAAAATTAAAGTTCATAGCAGATCTGTTTTAATTTAAATCATTATGCAGGGCATTAAATTGGGCATGGGATGAACTGTCAATATGTTGCTTAAGACCTTATTTTCATGAACTATTCTAGAAACAAAAACAAATGTAACAAAATATTTTAGTTTTATTCCCCTTTACACATGTAGGCCAGAATAGAATGTATGGGTGACCACTTTCTATAAGAGGTTAAATGTCCAGTAAGTGAATGACATAGAACATAATTACAGAACAATTGAGCCTGTCTCTACAATGCAAATGGACACAGTTTTGTAAACTATGAGGAAACAAGCCATGTCTTATCTGGGGAATAAGCCTAACCAAGGATTAATGACAATTCAACAAGTGATCCTCTCATGTTCACACTTCAAGCACCAATAACATGCCTCACAATCATATAATACTAATAAATACTAATTAAAGTATTATAATACTTTGTATTTCTTATTATTATTATATAAATACTAATATAATACTAATGGGCGACTGTGGCTGTATGGTAAAGTAGTTGTCTTGAAATCGGAAGGTTGTAGGTTCGATTCCAGCTACCTCCTGCCACATGTCGATGTGCCTCTGGGCACTTAACCCCAAATTGTCTACCGATCTGCATATCGGTGTATGAAGGTGTGTGTGTGTGTGTGAGTGCGAATGGGTGAATGTGACTCTAGTGTAAAGCGCTTTGAGTGGTCAAAATGACTGGAAAAGCGCTATATAAGTTCAGTCCATTTACCATTTAATAAACAAAGTATTTATTAGTACAAAATAAATACTGGTCCCTGTGTTTTAGCCACAGGGACCAGACTGTAGATACAATTTTGTGAAGATGTTACCATAGAAAAGTCTTTACAATGAAATCTATAAAGTATATTTGACTTTAAAAAACACAAATACTTTTTTGTCAGTGGTGAAAAAGCAGATGCAGGGCGCAACCTTGTGAATTCTCTTCTTATGGTGAAACACCAGTGACATAAATTCACCACATCCTGTATGCTACAGCTGCTGCGAAAACCTCTGCCGTGTGTCTCGGCAGACGGAGGAGAAAGGAACCACCGAAACAGATCCAGTCAAAGAGCACACCTAGTGGTCAGTTTCAGCCACAATCCTGTTGGTACAAATAGAAGCGATGTCAAACTGGCTTTAGACAGTTTTAGGAAAAGTCAATTTACATCAGATACTTAAAGTTTAGTAGCCAGGTAGAGGAGAATGAATATGTGTCCTAGTTTTCCTCACACTGGGAGCAAACCGTTTGCTCAGGAGGATTGCTGCGGCACAGAGACAGCAACGGCATGAGCTCACAGAAGCAGACAGGGTAACCTAATCCCTGTGACAGCCCGCTAAAATCACAGAGCTCTGCTGCCTCCAGGAATGTGCTGTATGTGTTCGCTGCTAACTCAGCCCCCTCTGGCGCTGCAGCTCTTCCTCCAGCATGCACCAAAAGTTGCATTTTAGCCACAGGGACCGGCCTGTTTCACAAAGCGACAGGCAGAGGACAGCAATGGACGGATAAACACAAGCTTGGGTTCGCTTTTTCTTTTTTTTTTCCACCCTGATGTCCATCAGTGAAAGCTCATGAGACTGAAGCTCATCCCGGCTGTCCTGGATTCTCTCAAAACAAAACAGCAGCACCGCAGCAAAGGGTCATGGGAGACTTGGCAGGCCAGCTGTGAGACAGGAAGTGTGGACACAAGAGTGACCGGATGATGGGAAAGTGATGCTATCTGACAGAGCGTGGACTTGACCCCTGGGCTGAGAGTAGTAAAGATAGCCTATCTTTGAATCAATGTGCGTAATATAACTTGTTAAAGAGATGAAAGTGTTAACTTAAACACCAGTGGTACTGACTGGTACTGAGAGAAGGAATTCCTCATTAGAAAACTGTCCTGATTTGGGATCACACTGAAATTTAATAAGAGGGAACTGATAGCTTTACTGCCGTGATTGTTTGAAAGAAGTCGGTTATTCACCCCTGGGGATCCCCCTTAGCAGTTGGGAATATCCTAAAATAGATTGTGGCTCGTGTCCTTTGAGAATAGACAGATCTACTCTCACAGCAACAACCAACAGCAAAAGTTTTTAATTTTCTGTCGGAACCACTTCACATCAAAGGGCCCATTCTTTTCTCCAAACAGAACTGTGTACAATGTCATAGATAAATAAGCCACTGTTTGGAGACTGTTGCCTGGCAATTCCCCCCCAAAAAAACTGCTCAGGCTGGAAGCTCTGGAGTTCTAACACAATAATTAAGACAGAAACTGGGTTTTTGGAATTAAGAAAACCACATTTTGAAAACTGCAGCCTGCTGAGCAACATCTAATTAGAGAAAACTTACTGCTAACATCTAGAATGTCTGCTTAAAGCCTTCAATTTTACCAACTTAGAAAGCAATTCAGATTGTAGAAACTATTGATTAGTTGCATTAGAGACACCTCAGATGAGCTCTGATTTACTACGAAAATTAATAATTTTGTAGAAGTTACACTGACAAATTGTCTAAATGTTCAATCAATGTTGTATCTTGCAAGCTGAATGCATCATTACTAGTGATGCCCAAATCGAGAATGCAGAAAATCTTGATTCCTGACTAAAATGAACTCCCGATTTCTGTAGTTATATTTTATGTCACAGAGTTATATATTTAACGCAGCTAATTTAATAATAATAATAATAATAATAATAATAATAATAATAATAATAATAATAATAATAGAGAACACAATCTATATTTACATGAATAGCCTCCAAGTCTAGGGAGGTCACATCATTTACTTGGTCTAACAAATCAGATTTTTATCAAAATGTTTTTAATCCTTTACGGTTAAAGAGAAACTTCATTGGGTGGCTCACAGTCAATCTGTGTCCTGTGAGCGATTGGTTTCCAACCCTGTGTTGGAGAAACATCTTAGGATTGGTCAACAAAAATATAAGTGAGGACAAAATTTAAGCACGTGTATGGTATTGATTTCATTCATTATGTAATTTTGAGAAAAGTGCACAAAAAAGATATCCCTATCATTTACGTCCACGGTTTTTTAAAAATACTCAAAAAATATTTAAATACTCCAAGACGTTCAAACTCTGAATTAGATCTACCAGGGCAGACATAATTCAAGGACTTCCTTTTAACCAAGTTGCTGTATTTGAAATAGCTAATAGAATGTAAATAACAAATACATCTCTTAAGGTCCAGAGATTGTAGCTGGAAGGAAGTTGAAAGATCAATTTCAAATGTTTCATGTAATATGCATTCTTGTTCAGAAGATGCTCACAGTCAACCTCTAAACATATTTTTGATGTTAGCCCTTCGTTATTAGAAAATACATGTTGCTTAATATCAGGAATAACCGATCGTGAGACACTGGAGAAAGATTAGGCCACACAACCACTTCATAGTGCTTTCACTTCCCCATTTCACTTTATGCTTCATTCCGGCTTCAAATTCCCCAGTCTTGTTGTTACGGTCTGGCCAACAGAGACACCGTCACAGGTGAAGTAACATTTCTTTTTAAATGGAAAACTGACAAAAGAGATGATCAGGTGATGCAATGATGGTTTATCTGATGGTTACCCAGGAAGGTTTTAAGTGATTTACTCTTTCTGTATAAGGAACTGCAATTCCCTTAGTGAAACTAACAATTACAAAAATGCATGAGTTTTAACTTGAATCTAAACAAACTCATGAATGCTATTGAAACTTGATATTAATTCCTGAAGTGATTGCTCTGCCATACTTTAGTTGCTATACTTTTTTAAAGATCGTTTTACATGTAAATTGGTTGATGGTTTCATTGATGTTTAAGCTATGACAATTGCAGTTTATGAGCTTGATTATGAGGCATTATATTTTAACTTCAGATTTAACTATAAATAGATGCAACAAATCACTACCTAGAATTCTAATCATCCAGTTTTCATGTGAAAACAAAAGATGAGTTCTATTTAATTCTTTACAAGTCAACACCAATTTTCCAACACGTGGGAGCTAAATCCTGATCAAAGCGCTCAACATACAAATGCACACTTCTGATCAGAGCCATCAGATTAAACAGAGAGCAAAAGCAGGATAAAGCTGATGTGATATCCAAAGTACATAAGTAGAGCTATAAATAAAGCCTTTCCGCCCCCAAAGACAAATGAAGCACTCTAAATGACCTCTTATAAAGGTTGAGTGGATCACATTGTAAGAAAATATTCACTATTTTAGGAGTAGAAATCAGCTGAGTGAGAAAAAAGTGACAATATCATTCAAAGGGTCTCTTTGGGTGCACACACGGAACAAAAACATACTTAGATGAACCAAATCGGTGATCTATATCAGCACTACACAGCCAGATCAAAGCCAGCTTATCATTTACTCATACTGTTTCTAAGCAGCCTTTTACTTTTCAAGATAAACTATAGTAGGACAGCAGAACAGTTTCCAAGCAGCCTAAATATGAGCCAGATTTTCACATAGTCACAAAGAAAACATAGAAAAAATAGAAACTTTGAGATGGCTCCAACAATTCTGTTGCCAAAATGGATCACTGGAAGAGGTCATATGTACGGAAAACTGATCTAAAAAACAGATTTTCCCTGAAGATGCTCTCAAAAGTTGGAACAATCTATTCTTTAACTTTATGGTTACTAAACTAGCTTCAATGCCTTTCAGACTAGAATATTAACACTATAGACCTCTGCCAAAGAAATCTCAGTTCTGCACAAATCAGCATCAACCAGATCTTTGATAGGAGATGGGGAAGAAAGAAAACATTTTCCTCAGAAAGACTTTGAACATTTGTGCATGACTTGGACGGCCTACACAGACTTCAAACAGCAGAGAATATTGTTCTTACAAATGGGCTCCTTCACACTATTCAAGAAAAATTGAATTCCTGTTTTTAAACTAGTTTATATGCATCAAGAAATACTTAACATTTTAAATGATCCATCCAGAACCAAAAATTATTTATTATGGGAGAGATGATTTATGTAATTTATGTCAGCAGTTTTGCTCAGCAGTCTTGCAGTATGGCATTTTCACTTCCCATATAAAGAAAAACAAAAGATTAGAAACTAGAACTAAGCACTTATTAAAAATTTGTTTCATAATGTCAGACATTTAGAAGTGATTTTGAACCCGGTGTTGCATAAGCAAATACAAATAAGCCTCAGGCACTATTCTAAAAACATATATCATTTTTCACATACTTAGAAATGGATTTATATTAAGATTGCTAAATAACAGAACAAGCATCAATGATCTGTCTATATTAATTTTGTAGCTAGCTGCTAAACCTAAACAACCAGATAGCGAAGAGGTGAACTTTCCCAAACGTTACCATTAATTAAAAAAAAGAATGTATTAAGTTTCTGACGTCAACTCTGGCTTTTCTTAGAGAAAGATATTGCTAAATAATCAACAACTACTGCAGTTAGCATAACTAACATCAGCATATCTGTGTATTTTTCAAATAATTAATCCATACAAAATTACCATCACTTCCAAGAAACACAAAGAAGGAGGCTAAAAGTTCAAAGGACAATGAAAACTGTAATCGTGCTCGCCTTCCTGTTGGTGCTTAGGATACTTTGACTGTTCAAGTAATCTCAGTGACGCTGCTCAGGGACCTGCCCCATTTCTTTATTTCTTTATTTATTTTGGGGAGGGGGTTTGGATTTAAAATGGTATTAGTATAAGTGTACCAAACTTCTCCAGGGTATCTTTTCACAGTGGGACAGTTCTAGTAGTAATTCGCCTCTTAGCATGTTCTTTGTGGTTCCCATAAATTGTGTGTGAATAAAACTTTTACAAATTTGTTTTCCTCCCTCATGGGTTCATGAGCGTTTTGTTTTATAGTAGCCTGCAGTGTCTAGGTCTCTCCAAAGTGGTTATTGCTTGACACACAGGGAGCCAAAAGTGTCTGACTTTTACTGTGAAAATCGACGTAAAGATAAGAGCTTCAGATTCAGTCAAATAGACAAACTTAATTAGATTTAGCTCTATAAAGGGGATTTAATTTTGATTGCTGAATTTTGCAATGCTGTTAATGTTTTCAGCATCCCAGAAACCAGAAGGCCTTATAAATGGCACAGTGTCAACTTAGTTAAGTTTTCTCCCCAGTTATTTGCACTAAATCAATCCAGCATTTCCCTCTTCAAATGTTTGCATGAAACACTTAAATCCCCACCTTGTTTTTTCTCCTTGTAAACTCTAAAATATCTCCATAGATGGCCATGCTGAGTAAGTAGACGGTCCACTGGCATGTACAGAGTTTAAGTAATCTGTGCAATCCCAAAAACATAGACACATCACATATGTCTGACTCTCCCTCTCAACATACAAACAACTCATCAAAACTGTCTCTGGATTGATGGTCTCAACCCAAGAGCCGACCCAAGAATGATGGCAACGTTGGTATCATTATTGGATCAAATCAGTCCAAAAAAATAAACTGCATTTAGGTTGGACAGTTATTATGCACCTTAGTGTATTCTTGTTTTACTGGGATTACCTTCATGTACAACTGAATTTGGCACAAAAGCAAACTAGAGAAATTTAAAATTATAAAGTGGATTCCCTTTTCAATAGCAAGGAATTTATAAAGAAAACCAAGCAATCAAAATAACGACTTGAGGGCCTGAATGATTCTACACACAAGACACTGTGTGTACAACAGTGAACTGTGTAGCTGTGCTGCAAACTACACAGCACTCACGTGTTAGTGACACTATGGAGTCGCCTAAAAATGTCTTTTAATCTGAAAGTAAACTTGGATTTCTAATAAGATTATCACAACAGAATGATTTCTTGTTTTTGTCATGGATACAGAAGTAGAGTTAATATAACATTGTGGTTACGTAAGTGCACACATCCTCATTTTCATTCTGCCAAACCCACTGAAAGAAAACCCCTAACCCTAATGAACTAAGACAGAAACAAAAAGCTGAAACTGCATACTTCTTTTACCCTAAAGAGGAAGTCTCATCACTGACTCCATGTGTAAAATGATTGCAAATTTCTTACCACAAACAGTCTACACACAATGACATTTTGCAGTAGTGGGGAGACGAAACGTGAACAGTGCTTTATAACTTGCCTCAGTATGCACTTAAAGATACGCAAAAGTACTTCTCAGTGGCATCAGAGAATCAAATGCAGAAAGGCTGAGTGAAGTGTTGAATCGCTCACCCCATTTTCTAGATTTTTGACGTTGTTCGGTGTTTCTCAACTAGTTAAGTAGCAGTCACTTATGTGATAAAACACCATCGGCACA
Organism: Gambusia affinis; assembly: GCF_019740435.1. Taxonomy (NCBI): domain Eukaryota; kingdom Metazoa; phylum Chordata; class Actinopteri; order Cyprinodontiformes; family Poeciliidae; genus Gambusia; species Gambusia affinis. The sequence continues at coordinate 9,880,130 of NC_057888.1, forward strand.
CATAACACACTTCAGCAGCCTATCAACTGATTCCAGATGTATTTGCATGTAGAACATCGATACAGCTGACAGCTAACCCTCTAGAACTAATAAATTTAAGGAAGAAAATCAAGAGCTACTCACTGGGCTCTTCTGGCAAGTCCCTTCACCATGATGTTATATCTGATACTAGTGGTGAGAAATTAGGTACGTTAGAAACAACCCAGATAAGTCTAAGGAGTCTGCAGCTCACAAACACACCTCATTTACAGCAATACTGTTTCGAAACAAATAGCATTGGCTTCCTCTTCTGGAGAAAAGACAAAAGAGTTAAGAACTTATGTGCATGGCAAACCCCAAAATTTGGTTTGACACTATCCGCTCAATTGTTTTATTAGCAACCCTACAATACCTAGTTTAGTCCAAAGCAAAAGGTAAAGAATTTTTTTTATTTTTTCATTGGGTAGTTCAACAGTCATCTTTTCATGTTCCCTCTTGTGACTTGTTTCCTTCACATACTTGGTTCTCTTTCAGTCTTGTGACCTTACATGATGCCTCTGATTTGCTCAACACAATAAGATCCTCATCTTGCCCTACTGACATAACACTATGCTTTGTAAAAAAGGAAAAAAAAAACATTTGAGTCCATTGTCTCTTTAATAAACCAATTTCATCAGAGAAATTTAACCTTTTTTAAAGCACGTTAGTTGAACTATAGCTTGAGCAGAGACGCAATATACATGCTGTGGTTGGTTTTACAAAGTGTATATAAAGTACAGAAATATATCTAATATACATATTACATTGGTAGTTAAAGGTCCTAACAGCAGAATTAAAAATTGGATATCGGCCCACATTTTCATATTGGTGCATCCCTAATCTCTCTGCTGATGATTTTCAGTCTACTGTTCATTCAAAAACTCTGGGTGCCATAAACCTCCTTAATTTGGTGTTTATCTTACATCAGGTCTCAAGGCTGAGACACTAATTAGTGCAAAGGGCTGATAAAACATCACATTAAATAAATTAGAATATGAATTCCAACAAAGCTTCTTTCTCACATTAGAAGTATAACCTTTAAGCAGAGATTAAATGTACTTTTTATTAAGCCCCAGTTTTTGTACTAATTTTTTTTTTTTAATCGGTCCGGCGTAATATTCTTAGATGTGTTTTCATCAGCGGTAAGTGGAAAATCCTCATAATTAACAGATAATCGCTTGAAAACAGTCTGTGTGTACTTAATCTATGTAGTGTTTGAAATAGTTATTAATGTTTTGACTGTTTCTCGCTTAAACAACTGCTAGCAAATTTTTTGTCTGCAGGCAATTCAGAATACTGCTTTTAACCAACTACCTGAGAAATCACTTTACTCCTGATTAGGCATCAAACACGCCACTGATTATCTGTTTATGTTAGAGACCATTTTAAAATGTCGATTTCTACTATTGATGGTCAAGTCCCATTTTACATCTCTGACATTTTCTACCTCCCATTTCTGCCCATGTCCACACACCAGAAACTGTTAGTTGTTCACCTCAGGGAGGACCAGAAGAGTTGGAGCTTATCATAGCAAACTGTGGAACAAGCTGCCTCTGTCTATACTACCCATCTTTTCATTCTACACACTTCGTTAAAAAGAAAGCTTTAAAATAGACATCTTTATGGTGATGTGCTTTACTATGTTTGTATGTATTTGTATGCATCTTTAATTGTTTATTTTTGAAAACACTAATTTTATATCTATAAAAGAATACATTTTAGTTGACTTGGAGAAACAAGGTTTGCATTTAACCCTTCAAAAAGTCAACATGCATGGGCAGTCATTAGAAAAGATGAAAAAAGAAGATCACAAAAGAAAAAGAGGAAATGGAAGACAACTTTTGCAACAACTTAGACAGTGGAGACAACATGATGAACACAATCCCCATTTCACCACGTGGAATCGATTCCTCAGCCAGAATTTAAAAAGAGAAATTTTTGAGCCACATCACATTTCTGACTTTTATTCAAACGCACAGTTAGCACTTTTCGTCTCAAGACTTGGCCGCTTCAGGCCACTGAGATCATCATCATCCATGTATGTTGTTGTTATTTTCAGTCATGAAAGGCAACAATTAAAAAAACGAGTGATTCAACAGGACATCTAATTACACAGTGCCATTGCCAGTACAAATGTCTGCAGCTGCTTAACTGTGAAACCTCAATTGTGCACAAAAACTGACAGCTGACAGGTGCAAGTTTTCCAAACAAGTTGCCCCATGGCTATTTTTGGAATTCAAATACAAAAATAAAACAAGTGCCTTCAGGCATAAAAGGTAATAAAAAAAAATAAAGGGAACTAGTTCAAATCCGTCACATGTACGCCCTCAATGGCAGCTGAGGACAACAAAAGCAAACAAATCACAGTTTGGCCCTAATCCACTATTGCCGTCAAACATATAGCTTTTATAAAGAAACAGTTTTGCATAAATTGTGTTGCTTTGGATGGCAGTCAGCACAATGGTAGTTCTACTGTAGTAACAACTGGGTTTAGTCACTTGTCATAACTCATAAAAGAAATTTATCAGAATCTGCTCCTGTCTTCAGAATTTTCTGCTGTTTGTATTTATGTCTGTGAATTTGCAAGTCATTGACTGGAGGACTCAAGTTTCTGCTGCTGACTGAACAGTGTACTTATGGTAAGATAGTTAATGTATAATGGCATTTAATGCATAAATTGTGGAACTGTAGCACTGAAAAGTGTTACTAAACACTCTAGGCTTTTGTAATTGTTGCATTACAAAGAAATCTTGTATTGCAGTGAAACATGTTCTGCCCTTCCATCTCAAATGTAAACATAAATACATTCAGGAACTTTGACTTTGATCAGAAAGCCCAAGACCAACCAAAAACATTACATGTTGATCTAATAAGAAAAAGATTAATATGTCTACTTCTAAGTACAGTGGAGGATCTGTAATAGGGGTTTGTTATTCTTCCAAAAACCCTGCAAACCTCGTGAGTGTAGACAGTGGAGACTTTCAGAATACCAAGAGGTTTTAGATAATCTGTTGGACAATCCCAAATACCTAAACAGGGAATGTCACTAGATCGATACGGTCTAATTTTCATAGGAATTGCCCTGAAACAAATAAACCTTCTTTCATGGCTATCACACTCCCTAGACCTAACCTATGGAGAGTTTGTGGAGCAAGCTGAAGAGGGCATAAGGGATAACCCAAAACTATGTATGATTTAGAAAGAGAAGGTAGCACAAAATGGTGTTTTCTATTTGTCCACAGAAGTTGTTCTTCCGAGTTCTTAAATTAGAAATATAAACAACGCTCCCTCTTGAAGTGAAATTCTGACTCAGTTAGAGTCCAGTATGGCTCATTCACTTTTAAAATATTAAGTTTATAGAATGTATATCTTAATGAAAAATTTTTTAAAAACCAATGAATTATTTATTACTTCAGTTTGGGAGTGTGTTCATATTTTAATTGAAAATAAAAACACAATCTTGTATTTTCCATAGTCACAAATACAACATATATTAGTAAATTCAACTGGTTTTCCAGATTGAATTTCATGCTCTACTTGGATGGCACCACATTACTAGATCAGACCTCTGAGACAAACCAAAAGAAGTTTTAACAAATGTAATTTTGTTCAAATGTGTCTTTTTCTACATTTACATGCAATTTTCAATGTAGAATACTTAATTATGCTGTATAATAATTGTAAAAAATAAAGGTAACTAATTCACAGATTTTGCCTATCACGAGTTCTTCTCGGAACACAACCCCCGTAAAAAACAGAGGTTCACAGTATTGGGGGTCCCCCAGTGGTTGGGATCCTGTGTGCAATAAACATAATGCAGTGCAAATGGCTGAGCCTTATCTTAAGCTATGTGTAGATTATTCTACCATACATTTTTACAATTCATAGCATACCACCTGTGAGAAGGGAGATACCGTCCCATAACAACAAAAACACACATTCTCTCACTAACCACAGAGAGAATGTGTAACTTGGCCCTTCTGACATGTTGATAAGGCTTGTGTTGCTGTGCAATTTATTTAAAAGGTCATAAAAACACAAGTGGCAAAATATTGCCAGAAACACACACTCATTTCATCCATTGTGTAGCTGAGGAATGACATTTAGTCCGTCTTAGATTAATAAATGCAGGAACAATGTTGCATGACAAACACAGAGCTTCTAAAATACAAACTAGCTGCATTAGGCCTCTTGTTGATGGTTTCAACTAAACCATCAGCTGCAGGGTTTAGTTGAAAATGTGGCTGTATAGTTACCTGCTTTCAATTTCAGACATGTTTAAAGTAAAAACAGTTCCTCAGTGATGATGCCTGCAACCCCAATATATCTGCATTAGATAATTTCATCATAGCACCTCCACTAGAGGTTTTGTTGGGGCTACATTTCAGATCAGCCCAAACATGAAATTTGGGGAAATCACCTTGGCTTATAGGAAAACTATGATACACACTATTTACTGGCTTCTTGAGGCCATGATGATTATTCAACTCTAACTGTAAAATGTGACAAAAACATGTTGGAAGGAGTTAAAAGGTGATGTGCTTTTTATTAATACCATTTCACCGTATAATAGCAGTCACACAAAAAAGCAATTAAAGAAAAATGTAAGAACAAGATGATTTTGTTTCCACAATGAAAAAAACTTGTTTTATCCCTGCTTAAATAATAAGCAGGGACAGAAAGTATGTATATAAAGTATATTTTTACTTTAATAAAAATTGACTTTATATCATTTTTTTTTATATAGTTTGCTCTCATCATAGATTAAAGCCAAATATCAAAATAAACTAGGGATGAATGATATATATTGGTATCGGCATGTGGTATTCTTTTGGTCATGTGATAGTAATGTGCCAAGGTATAATGGGATGAAGCAGATTAGCAATGTCAGAATTGTGGGTTTTAAATGGTGCTAAAAGTGTTGGAAAATGTACTTAATCTAAATAATATTGCTTATCGACCATAGCAGCGGTATTAATATAGGGCAAAATTTCCATAATGGTGCATCCCTAGAATAAACATTTCTAAGATCAGTATTAGTGTATGCTTATTAATAATGCCAAGTGTGCAGAGAACTACTCTATTCTGCGTTTTATAAGGTAACATTGGGAGTAAGATTGTACAATATTTCACACCTTGCATTATCAGTGTGTGAGATATTCCAATAGCAAAAGACTGTTTGAGCACAATAATTGTCAGGTAGTATGTTATAAACTTTCATTTTACTCGTTAATTTAATATTTAGAGTTTCAGGGTAGAAGATACAGTGGATACAAATTACATACCGTCATAATATATTCCAATATTACAGCCATTGTGACATTTTCGAATACTGCCTGCTCAAGTAGCCAGCCTTCAGTAAGCTACATTATTAAAATGTTGTTCATGGCTGGAGTTTCTTCAGTTTTCTCCCCCGATTATCTTTTGGTTTTTTGTTTTTTTTTTTGACTTTTTGTCTGAATAAAGTAGTATTTAAAATAATTGAATATATGACTTTTTGTGTGATTTTTCATATCAAATTTCACAGTCTATATTTTTCATGTAAACTTGCAATCCACTCACTGAAAATTTTATCCCAAGAATCTGAATCATATACATTAAAGTGTTCATTTTCATATTTCATACACTTTAATGTATATGATCCAGATATAGATATCTACAAACTAAATTGTCCCAAAGGAAATAGGAAGACACATTTAATACACATCTACTGTATGTGCATTAAATTTACATGTACCTATTTAGAGTTACACAATCAGATCACTGTCATTATTACAGTATTAATGTGTGCATTATCTCAAGTCACACAAAACTGTTTAGGTGCAATATTTAGAAGACAATTGTAGCTCAAGTACATCTCTGTCTTTCTATGACAATAATACAGTTAGCTAGATGAATGGACTTTACATACACATTTTAGCAGTCGCATTGTGTATGGGAAATTGTTGGATAGTTGTGGTAATAAAAAGAAAATGTGGGCGAATCACAGTGTACTTCATTACTCCAACACACAATTTCCATTTGTCATTAAGATAGCTTTTTATTACAGTTTGTAAAAGCATCAAATCTCAACATCTCAAAAGATAATTCAAGAAAATGATCTTTTATTGAATTAAAGAAAAGATCATTTGTGTAATCTATGTAACCAATGTAAGGAGTCTCATGCTTTGGGCTGTGATATTAGATTAGTTCCCCAAATATCCCCCTGTACTTCACCACTCAAGTGTAAATATGGTTGGAAAAAATAACATAGTATAAAATATGAAGTGATTTATGGCTCAGAAGATGCTTAGTCCTTGCATGTGTTTTATGATTCCATTTGTCATGTATAATTATCATGGAAACTTGCTTTTTTCAAATCTCCAAAACATCAATCTGATTAAGCTGAAACCGCCTTTTATGAAAAATATTTTGAAAATCTTTCAAACCTGCTTACTTTATAATAACGGTGCAAACAAAATGCCACTGTGCTTACTAATAGAGCATCTTCTTCATTTTCAATCTCAGTCAATGAACATAACTATGCTGAAGCAAGACAGATTTAATGTATAACCAGGATTTGTTGCACTCAAATGTTTGCCTTTTATGTCAAGTTAAGCTTTTCAGTGTGGAGCCACCCAACTTGGTTAATCTATCTGTGAAAATTCAGCAAACACTAACATCTCGTTTTAGAGTCGAAATTAATGTTAACCCCTTTGCAGACTGTATATTGGACAAAGCTGGCTATGCGACAAAGCAGAAAGATGGGCTTTCTCTGTTTTTGCCTCGGTTACCTTTTAGCTGTTAGCCTATGTGGGGTTTACCGTTAAACAGAGGGGGAGCTGGAGAGGAGTGCGGCTGCAGCAGAAGGCAGCCTGGCACATTCCCTGTTCAGTCATGCCACGTCTTACCTGACTGCTGATGGCCACCTCTTCTTATCTCCTTTTAAATATGTTGTATTGATGGAGGCGTCTCGAAAAAGATGCTCGCGGTGGATGTCCACAGTCCTCGGAAGCCAGCGGCCAAATATTTTCTTTCCCAATCTGAGAAGCTAGCCTAGCTGACTAGACGCAGCGCCCCGTTGGAAAAGCATTTCTGCATCAGACCGTGTCAGAGCTCAGCAGCAGCTAGGCTAGCTAACTAGCTGAAACAGCTACACAGCAGTAGGGAACCCACTCACCTCCCTACTGCTCCTCTGTGATTGGCTGCGGGAGGATAGACTGGGGTTTGAATGGACGAGCTCGCTGCCAATCAATGCCACTGCAGCTGTTAATGTTCTACATTCCCACAGAATGTCCTCCTGAATTGTGCCTTCCAAGGGTAAAACAACCATACCAACGTAAGATTATCCTCTCTCAACTTCATAAGCACTGAAAATGATTTTTTATGTATTATCTGGCTATTTCATTTTTTTTTCTATTTTATTTACTGCTTAAATAAAATAAGCACTCAATGTTTAAAAAACATTGAATAACGACAATGACAGTATTTTACGAAAGGCTAAAGAGGGTTTATCACCAAATGAACACAGAAATTATTCACCAGAGCCAAACCAAAATTATTCAGTGGTCATGTAAGTTCTCAAAGCTAAATCCTATATGAAACATTTGGAGTGAACTGAAGAGAAGATGGAATAAGAAAAGACAAAGACTCTTGACAAGAGACACAACACAAAGTTTTCAGCTAGGCATGTACGATTTTCTTGCAAGATTTGTTAAGCAACTTGGAAATTGTTGGCCTCTTTCATAAAGGCAAACATGTAAGATTCTTATGTGTTGCAGATCTAAATCATTTACAGAATCTTTTTTTTTTAGTTGTGGCCAGCCAGTACTTCCAACGTCACAATATTTACCACGACTTTGCAGAACATTTGGCCACAACTGTTCTAGTTGGATTGTGAGAAGAACTGTGAGTTTTTGCTTTTACAGATCTTTACCAAGAGTGCAATGCAGAGTGATGTATTTCAAGGTATCCACATTTCATAAAAATGCTCAGTCATCTGTATTGCTCACTTACAAATTCCCATGACAATACAAATATGTATACAGAAATAATATCATCAAATTCCGTTCAGCCATAATGCATCTTATAAATGTGTCTGTGGTAAAGAGGGTTGCAGAGTAACTTGGAAGGTTGTGCAGCTCGCTGCAGGATGCAATCTGTTTCCTGCTCTAACAGATGGGCCTCCTCTACATGTCTTCTTCGTTCTGCACGCAAAAGCCAAACTCAAAACTACTCAACGTGAATTGTCAAGCAGGACTCTCTGTTTTGTTGGGCTTAATAAGCTGTGGGTCATGATAGAATTTGTTGCAAAAAGCAAGTAAATAAATTCTGATTGTTCCAGTTTTAATTATAAACAGACAGGATTTCCACATATCTTTTTTTTTTTTATTTACAATGACAGTGATTCTTTGCAGATGTGTCCAACATTAAACTGAGTCTCACTTATAACAGCCACCCTTGTAATACAGAGTGCATACATCACAACATGACTGCTTCTGCTGAATGATTAAAAAGAGGAAGAGTGATGTGTAATTTGTACAATTGTTGTCATCAAAATGCTTTCTCTTCCTGGCATAAAGGAAATGGAAGCAACATGAACAAGCTTCATCCTTCAGTATGAGAACAATTTAGGTAGGGGCACTTTCAAAAGCTGAGATAATATTTGTTGGGTACACAAAATTTTAAGCCATTATTGAGGATTTCAGGAATTTTATTATAGTGTTGTGTAGAATTGGATGATCAAAAGTGATAAATAAAAATGCTAAGAATATTAAATTGAGTTATAAAACATATCAGGCACGTAAGACTGTCAAGCCAAGTAAATAAAAGGCTAGCCTTGGTGGCACCACTGATTTCAGCTTTCTTCTTTCACGCCTGGCTGTCAGAAACATTAAGTAGGTCATGAATGCCACCTGCTGGGCTGTTGGTGAAGCACGTCAGTTTTGAATCAGCAATGTGTCCTCATTCATGGCAAGTATTTTTGTCATCACCATTGTGTCTCTATTTCGTTCCTCGGCAGTTCCTTTTGACCCTCAAGGCGGCATCTTGGAGACTGTTTATCTTTGCTTGGTTTCCTGAAAAGACTAAAAAAATAAAAAGGAGAAGACGTACCCGGTGAGCTGCTGACTTAACTGATACAGAAAAAAGAAACAGCAGATGGACCGGCATTGTTTAAGGGGGACTTTAATTCAATTCACTGCACTTGCCTCTGGGCATTAGTTTGACATACATCTGAGAGTAAACAGAAGCCACAGTCAGAGAGAAAATCACGTTTGTCAAATATAAACTAGCTAATGGGGTTGGAGATGTGGTTTGAACAGAATAAATTGATCAAGTCATTTATTCTAGTTCGGATTTTTCACTCATAATTTTGGATTTACCTTATTGAATCTAATGCAATTCTAAAAAAATATTTATGTAAACCAAATTTACATTGTTTCTCTGTTGTTTTGAAACGTGTTGAATTTGGATTGTATGAAAGTGTACAAAAAAATTGTGTATTCACATTTTGAAGTAAGACAATTACTTTTTGCTGATTTTTCGGCCCCTGTATCCCATAATTTTAAATTCACTTTTTATTTTCACAAGCACACTTAAGCTGTCACTGTAGTTTAAGAAATCTGTATTAAATGTGTAGTTAGAGTTTAGATAGAGCTAAGGAAGTCCATATGCCAAAACAAAACAGTGAAATAGTTCTTTAGTAACCTGGTGAATTGAAAACTATCTTCAGCTTTGTGTTACTTTGGGATTGTAGAGTAAGGGTATTTTGCACTTTTGCTCTGAATGTTATGTAAATATAAAAAAAATCTGTAGAGAATTTAAGTGTTGGAGCAATGGAAATGGAAAAGTTTGTAAGAACCATCTATTCTTTTGTTAGTTTGGCTATTAAAGGAAAACATTATAGATATGGGACTCTCACAATAACGCTTAGCTAAATTACCACAGTTTTAAATAATCACTGTGTTTAAAAATTAAAAACAGAAAATATAAGACATGTTTTTAGCAGATACTGCTCTTGGTTGTTAATTTTATTTTCAAAACAAATTTAGCTCAATCATGATAGTCATGATTGAGAATATTTTAAAAAAGCTAAATATGTCTTTATGGGGAATGAGGGACAGACAGACAGCTGACCAGCAGTGCACGGCAACACTTTGGGTTTGGGGTTCAGTGGTGCACTTTTCTATGCTCTGTTCAGCTCACTTTGACACTTTCTTTGGCATCTCAATTAGAAAAGCTGATTGTGAATTGTAGTTGTTTTGAAACCAACTATTTAGACAATAGTACTTTTACACCTGTAAATGGCCTATGCATAAATCATTGTGTTTTAGTCTCTAACAACAAATCAGGTCTTTCAGTTAAACATTTTCTTTTTTTATTCCTTGTTACAATATGAATGGTTCCAGTGCTACACAGTTTACACAGTTTTGGCAGTGTGACGACAGAAGATTATATCAACACCTTGTGGCATCATAATTCACTTGTGCCTCGTTTTGCTGACATTTTAGTCTCTGGCACAATTTGACATTAAAGCATCACTATACAAAAGGGAAATTGTCACAATATTACAATTGTCTTTTATTTCACAGGTAAATATTAACACTTTAGTTACACAAACTGGCACTCTGTTCACAACACAATACAAACTCATCAGATGAAGATTCAGACATTCTTTTGATTGCACAACCAAGCAACATTGTAAACGGATAGACTGACAGATTCATTTGATAGGCGAGTCTAGGATTTCTTGGTAATCCTGCCGAATGGCCCTGCTCACTCTGTACAGCTTGACCCCGGTCAAAGTGAACACGCTGACCATGATAACAAGGCCTCCGATCACATCGTACACTGAGGGGATCATCCTCAGCACGATCAGCTGTAAAAACATGGAAACCACGATCTCTAGGTGCTGCACGGTGCTAACTAAGGCTGGATGAAACTTGTTTAGAGCATAGTAGACTCCAAGGAATGCTACCGTGGAGCAGATACAGATCCCAATTAAATAGCCCCAGGTCTCCCCATCCAGGGGAATAATAGGCTCCTGCATTATGAACATAGTGGAGGCGCCCCAGACAGTGCCTGTCCAGCCGAAGGTAAAGAGTGCTGTCCACATGCTGACGCGCTCTTTGATGGCTCTGTAGACAATCATGGAAAGGGCGGCGGTCAAGCCTGCCATAACTGTCATTGTATAGCCAAATGCCTCCTTCCAAAACCCCAGCCTGGACTTCTCCTCATCTGCTACATTCGGCACCATGACTAGACACAGGCCGAACACACTTCCCACCACCGTGACCACATCAGTGTAGCTCAGCCTCTCATCCAGCAGCAGGAAAGCCAGTATGGCACTGAAGACAGTGGTGGATGCACGCCACATGATGGTACCGTTGCTGGGGGGTACAATGGCAAAGGATGTGTAGGCGCAGGTGATAGAAATTACATTGCACACACCATAGAAGAAGAGACGGAGCCGGTAACCCTTGGGGCCAAAGGGTGCCTCATGGTAGTAGAGGACCACCAGGATTGACAACACTTGGATCACAGAACGGATGAAGAGCAGCTCGAGAGAGGGAACCTTAGAACGATCTGCTGCCAATCGGGTAATTAGCGCCACACATCCGTGAGCTGCTGCTGCCCCAAACAAGGCCATCCAGGTCACTCTAGAAGCCAACACATTAGCCTCGCCAAAGCTGGCCAACTGACCCTCGACCCCCTTGTCTCTTTGCACACTTGGCTGCTTAGGCTGAGTCTCCATGGTTCCAAAGAAAGTCCTGCTGCCTTTGGCATCAGACACCAGTCTCTTTTCAACGTTTGCCTCTGCAAAAGAACCGAAATCCTCAAAAGAGGGTGCATCGTCGTACCCTTCGTCACCAGGCTGGGGGAAGTGGGTGGCATATTTTACTGTGACCGTGTTTGGGTGAATTTTGACCCGCTTCTTTGATCCAAACTGCAGGGAGGCTGAAGCTGCATCCATGACGTATGAGGTATTTAACAGTGTTATCTGGAAAACAGTGAAGTAAAAATGATTGTTTAAATTACATTTAGGCTCTTGCATAAATATTTATAGCCCTGGAACTTTTTCACGTTTTCTCAAATTATAACCATTAACTTCAGCATTACATTGAGGTTTTACTCAGTACACCAACAAAAAGTGATGCATAAAGGAGGAGAGCAAGGAAAATGATACATAGTTTTGAATTACTTTTTACAGTAAAAATACGAAAAGTGTGGAATGTATTTGTATTTACATATTCTTTCAAAGTCAACACTTTGTGGAGCCATCTTTCACTCTAATTACAGCAGGAGGTCTTTGGGGGTATATATCTATTTAGATTTGCAGAAAGTTGTGTCCATTCTTCTTTGAATATTGAGTCAGATTGGGTAGAGCTTATGCACACATCCATTTTTAACTCTTATCACAGATTCTGATCTGTGATTAGATCCAGACTTTCACTGGACTGGTCTAATCCATGAACATGCTTTGATATAAACCATCCCATTATGACTGGGTTTAAGTTGGAGGTTGCTGACCTCCTGAAAGGTGAACCTTCACCCCTGTCCTGAATGTTTTCTAGTCTTCATTCTAGGATGGCCCTGTATTTACCTCCATTCATCTTCTTATCAACTCTGACACCCGTAAGTAACAAAAACATTCTTTTAGCAAAAATGGTGCCATTACCATATTTTGTTGTAGGAATGGTGCTTTCAGAGGAATGAGCAATGTTAGTTTTCAACAAAACATAGTATTTCATTTAGGTCAGTACAACCAGATCACATTTTTCCACATTCGCTGTGTCCCCTACATAACTTGTGGCAAACTACAAATAAGGCTTTTCCTTTTGCCACTCTTCAGGACAAATTCAGCATTTAATAGTTACCCTGTCAACAGATTTCCTCACCTGAGCAATGGATTTCTGCTACTCCTCCACAGTTATAATTTAGGCCTCTAGGCCATTATTTAGGTTTGCGATTCTGCTATACTCTTTACATTTTTTTATATGATGAGTTGAACTGTGTTTTCAAGAGATGTTTATACCTTTTATCTTTCCCTCACTTTTCTCTCTGACCTGTCTGTTGTAATCTTTGGTCTTGATCCTTTTGGCTCAGAACTGTTCTTTAACCAACTTTCCCATTTTTGATTTTGTTTTCATTGACAGCCATGTATTCATTGTCACATCCGTGCACTACTTTGTGTTGGTCTATCACATTAAGACTCAATAAGATAGACATTTGTGCCAAACATCAAACACTCTGAGGCTGATGCAGTCTGATGGGAATGAGATTACATAACAAGGAATCCACAGAGGGGACTGATGCATAAATGTGGGCCATGTATGGGATGAATGGAGAGGCACACCATAATTAAGCTACATCTGAATACGCTGTGTAGAATGGATACAGGAACAGTCATCTGGAAAATTAATTTGATTCTTTACTCATCAAATTTTGCTTCCTGGAGTCAGATGAGTCAGTGATTTATATTTTAAATTATATTTATTATACATATATTCATATTTTTTTTCCCCCCTGCCCATATTTTGCAGTCAGCCCAGCACTAATTTTAGAATCACATTAAAAAAACAGCATGAGTCCAAACCACAAGGGGGCAGAAAGATACTTCTGACTGTTATATGATTGGTCCTCTTTCATTAAGATTAAAATTAAAATACAAATTGATGAAAAACGGAAGCTGGAGAAATGTCAAGATAAAAAGACGTCTAAATTAAGGCATCTAGGAAACGCTGCAATTAGTTTTTTTTTTTTTTTTTTTTTTTTAATTGGCCGTGAATTTAAAGAAGCCAAAATCGTTTCTCCTCACAAATTGCGGGATAAAAATAAGAGCAATTCTTCTAATTAACGAGCACCATATTAATAATGATATAATTTTAAGGGATCGCTAATCCATATCTTTTCCGACAGTCGTTTGCATCAAAACCCTTTTTTTTTTCTTTTTTTTTTTTTTTTAGTAAGAAAATGCTATTTTTAAAAACATCTTACCTGGTGTTCTGTAATAAATTCCTAATGATGTTGGATGAAGCAGAGGTCTGTGTCATAAAAGCAGATTTGGTCGGAATTCCTCATCCTTGCACTTGTCCATCTGCAGCTCCCATTTCCCCATGTTCCCTCCCCCTGAAGCGGAGCTTCTCTTCAAGACGTCTGCAATTTGTTTTTTTCTTCTTCCTCTCCAAACTGTTTAACCAACTCTGCCTTTGCTTCTGCCGCGGATGAATCTGAAGCTGCTGTTGCTGGTGAGGCGGGTGATGATGATGATGATGATGACGGAGGGGGGAGGAAGCAACGGTCGTTGTCACAGCCAGCGGTTTCTTCTTTTCAGTCTAAATCCCACCCCTCCTCCCCCCAGCTACATTTGCTCTCATTCGTCTTTCTCCAATAGTGGCGAAATAGGAAGAGGACGTACGTTGGCCGACCATCATCATTATCAGCATTATAATGAGAATATAGCCCGAAAAAATTGCACATTTGCTTTCTTTAAGATGTTTGTTTCAAAAAAACGTAAAGGGTGTTGTTACATTTCTGATATGAGTGCAGATCTACGACCTCTTTAAAATCATTTGTTGTAGATGAACATGGGAATTCCATTCATGAAGTTATAATCAGATTATTAATCCTCCTTAGGACCCTAACTTGCTGTTCTGTTTTTGTGTGCAACACTCATTTATTTATCTTTGCTCCAGTCACTTAAGCAAAAAGTGAAAAAAGTTGATAATAAATACTTACTGTTGGAAATTCTTGTACGTTTTTCTAATCTGTCATGTGACAACCGTAAACTTTAACGTATTTACTTGAGATTTTATATAATGAACTTTCACAAAGTAGTTACTTGTGAGGTGGAATTAAAATAAAACATAATTTTAACTTTTTTTCTTTCTTTTTTTTTTTTTTTTTTACAAAGGAAGACATGAAAAGTGTGGCATGCATTTTCTGCCCTATTTAATCAAATACCCCTAAATAAATCACAGTTGCTTTCATGCACCCCTATCTGAAATAAAATTAACATTTGTGTAAAACCTAACACAACCATTCTGCCTTGGACTAAACAGATACGTTGGGAGGAAAAAAAAGGTAAATGCTTGCAGCAATGAAAACAGCAGGATCACAATAAAATAACGTGATAATGTTGTCTCTTCATGCAGCAGGTTTATGGAACTTAAATTAGGTTGTGAAGTTTACCCCCCAGGCAATGCACCGAGATTCCCAGCTGGTAATATAAGACAGTAACACCACTGGCTCTGAAATATGACACCGATTTTAATTATCATGGAGGACCACAGAAGGTGATTTGCAACGCTGGAGCAATTAACTCTGCGTCAACATCTCCATAAAGCTCCATGCAATCACAATAAATCTGTCGTTAGGGAATGAGCGTGTATTGTAATTGCTTATTAATGACGAAAATTGTGGTTGGAAAACACGTGTAATTGTTTTCTGCACATGACAGGTAGCACAATTACATACTGAGAAACAAAAACAGTTGAGTGAACCCTTAAAATAATATTTCAGGGTTACATAATTCATTTTCTTTTCTTTTTTTTCTTTTTTTTGTCTTGTAAAAATGATAGTACACATCTCTGCCAGACCTTCAAGTTAATAATCCATGTATTATGATTTGGAATGAAAATAGAATTTTATATCCCTCAATTCTTCAATGAAAACGGCACCTTTTATGTGGGAGGCACTTGCCTTCAAAGAGTAACTGAGAAACCTCCATTCCTATGCTGGATAGTTGGTGTGAGTTTGTACTGATATGCTGTAGGGTGTGCATATTGGCCAGACAGTTCCATTTTTATCTCATCTGTCCTAAGAACCTTATTCTATAAATCTTGGTTCATCCCGGCAAACACTGACAACCCCGTGTTTCCCTGTCATTTAATATTCTCCTCTTTCAGAGGGTGTAATTTCTTATTGGCATGACAGCAAATCCTGCTGTTCACATGTTTTCATTCCCACTGTAGATTCCTCTGAACTGAATTAGTGGATCCTCATCCTAATGAAAGGAATACAAATTCAGATATGTCTTACAAATAGCCATCCATCTGGATATTAATATGTATAAAGCCATAACAGCACAAGCAATTACCCCTCCTAGGGCTGTTTGAGCACTTAGTGTTTGAGAAATAATGAAAAAAAAAAGCACGAAAATGTCCACTGTAAACTCTGCATGGCCTTACAGCTCATTGAACTAAGATGAAAACTGGGAGGCAATCATGCCTTGTCTTCTCATTTTATCATCCAGGATGTGGGATTAGTTGAGCTGCCCCGGACTACTGAGGAGGTGCTCAGGCGTCTAAAATACTGGAGGTATTTTACAATCTCACAAAACACCCAAATGATTCTGTTGATTCTAGAAAATCTCTTGTGATGTAAGAGTAAGGCTAGATTGATTTATTTGAAGTACATGTTTAGGTTTACGTCTTCTATGTTTGATGGTTCAATCAGACATTGCATAAGGAGAGATAACTTTAAGCTGAGGTGTTAGTTAAGTTGTGCATTAGATACTAGAAAGCACATTTTCTGATGTTTGATCTATTACACTGTGTGAAGTACAGGAATTTTAATAACCTTAGATCTTGCATAGGCTGGTTAGGAATGAAATGACAAAACAGGACTACCTTTTGAGAAGGAAGCCCAAAATAATCCTATAGACCTGCACTAGACTGTAGTAAAACTCATGAAAACATAGTGATTTATGCTGATGGTGGTGGTGTGCTTGTGTGTTCTTTGTTCTGATGTTCTTACTGATGATTGCTTCCAACAGGATAATGCACCATTCGGTTCACACCGTGTCATCTCAAGAAAATTCACAAAAGAAGAAATGAATAAATAAATAAATTCAACTGAATCATATAGACAAATTCCAAGTACAAACATTCCAAATTGATCTTTGTTATCAAACAATCTAGTCAAGTTCAGTTTATATTTCAGATTGGTTAAGAAAGTTTTATACCTGAAGAAACCCAGTCGACTTTATTGAGTCATTATCTTTCAGTATTCGCTTTTCCTGGACAAGCATATAGTTGGAGTGGACTGTGGGCTGCATTGTGTTGTTGACTTTTCAGCAATACTCTTACTGAACATCCATGTAGCAACAACAGGACGAATAACTCCCCTTTATGATGAAGAAACATCCAGCAGAACCTGGTTCAATATCCGTCTGCCACAGCTGACTGGAGCTTTGAGAAGACACAGCAAAGACACGACAAAGACAATGAAAGATTGATCTGGAGGCTTTATCTTGATGAGAAACACAGATAAACAGGCATGCTCTGGGACAGTTTTCAAGTATAGGATAAAAGGGAACACATACACTTAGTCACAATAAAAGCTCAGCCAATAGCTTTGTCTAGAAGAGAGATAGTTTTAAACACTATAACATATGCAGGGCCAAAGAAAACATAAATAGAATGATAACATTTAATAGTTGGCAACTAAAAGTTCTCTAATGGTGCCCTCCAGAAAGGCGTCTCAAAATCCCAGACCACATATAGCTTCTAGAAAAAACTGAGAGAAAACACAAAGTTGCAGCTGAAAAACAGCAACAAATGTAATAATGTAATGCACCAGGATTACAATGTTTCAATGTTGTACTAGCATTGCCTTCCACAGGTCTCTGCCCAGCAGAGCACCTTCGGCATGTAGAGCAACATAAAATCCCCTTCATTACAGGCAGTCAACAAATTTGCAGGAACTGTGGCCATATGGACTAAAATGTTTCCAAAAAACCTGTTGAATTTACATTAAAAAGGATTAAGGCAATTCTCAGAGCAACCAGCCAAGTGAAAAGTACCTGCTGCAGATTTACGAATGGACGGATGTTTTTCAATGTTGTATTACTCTGTCTATTTCAGTTGAACCATTTTGCTCTTTTTCTGTGTTGCACACGACTCTCATGAGGTTTGCATGATAAATAAATAAGCAAATACCACTTGGCTTTTTCAGTAACACAAATGCTCTTTTCCTGAAAAAGTTGCCTCTATTTCTGCCTTGGCTATGAGCTTTTGGAATGATTAGCACAAACAACACTTCACAGACTGAAAGAGATAAATATAGCAGTGTGGCTGCTTTTTATGATCCCTGTGATTTAACATCGAAACAAACAGAGAGAACTTCTCCAAGGCTGAAATTTGAGGCACCCTGAAGCTTATTTCTTGCTTTCAAATGCTCATGCTAAAAGGACCAGCTTCGCTCACAGTAAACACAGACGGTAATTCCTTACCTGCAGCAGCAACCGCTGCAGAAGCAGTTTCACTCAATATATTCCAATGAGATGCTCTCAGCTACAAATGGAATTGTAGATTACTCCTGCAGGCTATTTGGGAAAATGTGAGAGCCCCCGAGCGCATTTGTATTGATTACTGCACATGTGGGTTTTTATTTGCTCGTCAGTATGCTCCCTCCTAAATGTTACAGATGTAATACTTATTTATCACCAATTGTAAGCCTCAGACATTCGTCATCGATCAGGTAGTTATACAGAATTTCTGTTGTAATAGCGCAGGATGAGAAACTCCAATCCCTTCTTGTACTCTGATAGGCTGAGTTGGAAAATTCATGAGGTGAGAGAAGACTTGTCACTGACATGAAGCGAACAAAGAATACTTTTTTCAGCTTTTGAAAACAATGAAACTGAGTTGCTTGTGGGTGGTAAATGAATGCACGTGGTTCCTGTTTTGTTAAAGCATGCGGGCGAGGAAACCTGCCAACTAGGTTTGATTTTTAACAAGATAACAACCGTTGTCCATCGTGTAACACAAAAGATTTGCTAAAACGCATGCTCTAAAGTTAAAATATTACGGCTTTAGTTTAGTACATAATGTTGCTTTCCAGTAAAATGGGTCACTGTTTCCTCTGTCTGAATGTGCACCATGTTAAGGTTCCGCCAGCTGTCTATGTCAAAGCCAAACTTTCTTCTGCATGAAGGTACTGACAGATATTGCTCCTAAAATAGCTCATCCCTAGGAGCTAGCTTTTGGCACTTTTGTTTTTCGTGTACGTACCGGGCCCCCAAATCATACACTGCCTCATACCTACTTATATGAATACCAAATAGGCCAGGGCAGAGATGTGTTCTAAATGGAGCATTTTAAATTATGAATGAGCTAGGGAAGTTTGAGTCTCTCTAGATATGATGCTCTCTTTCACTCTGTCTAAGAATAAGAAAAGAAAACGATGTCTTCTGTCTGTCTAAGATGTGGAATGCTGAACGATGTTAAAGCTTGGGATTTTATTAACTTCGAACCTTATTAGAGGTGTCAGAAGTTTTGTTAAGATTTCAATGCAGCATTACAAGCTGTGTTAGAACAAATGCAATGTGCACCCTGCTAGCCCAGGGTATAGGACTCCCTTCTGTCTATCAGGGAGTTGAGTCCATGTCATAATCCTTCATGACATGGACTCAACAAAGTGTCAGAAACATTCCTACACTGTAACAAATTGCTGTATAAAAACGGCCAAAACTGAACAGTATGATACTGTTTCTATTGAAAACGGTACTGCACCGTGAAAAACAATGCATTCTGGGCAATTATTACTGTTTTTAATAAAATACTGTAATATACTGTGAGTAGCATTGCATTTTGGGAATGATGTTAGATTCAACGGCAAGGAGACTCTCTTTAAACAGAACGCTACTGTATTTCACAAGAAGACACGTTGTTGTGACATGTGGAAGCAACCTCTAGAATTTTCTTTACAAGGACTATCCATTTGAATCCGGCATTTTATGAGCCAATCCGGTAAGTTGGAGCATAATTTATTTGTTAGATGATGTTGTCATACAGTTGTCATTTTTAAGCAGACTGTACTGCTTAAAGTTACTAAGCTAACTTAGTTAACTTAGTAGCTAACTAAGTTAGCTTAGTTAATCTGTCATGCTGTAATAAGAAAGCTAGCATAACATTATTTGATATATCTTGTAGATAAGAAGGTAATTAATTAAAGTAATCCGTTTTCATTGTTACTTAGTTATTTGCCTGTAGAAACTTCTTTTTTTTATTTATTTATTTATTTATTTATTTTTTTTAGTTCATACGTTCTTAGGTTGTCAGTAGAAATGTTAAGAAAGATGACCTAACTGGAGAATGAATAAAGATGGCCATAACTTTGCAAAGAAAAACAAAACTCATTGTGGTTTAAGATTTTCACCACAATACGATACAATAACATGCAGATGACACAAGGTTTTGATTTATTTGTATTGCATGAAACACAATATCTTTAAATGAATGTTGTTTTAGAAATAATGATAAAGGTAATTTGTAGAAGTCGCAATACTTGTTATAATTTTTTTAATTTTATTTTTCAGGTGGAAAAGACCATGTGACTGCTGGGCACTGGATGATCAGTCTTGAGAGCCATATTGTATGTGAGGGCATTCAACCAACCTTTGTGACCGGGCTTGCTGCACTGTTTTCAATGTACTACATCTACAATATCAAGAAGAGGCTGCATGTACACTTGAATTCATCCAGAGGTAAGGTTTGTGTCCGCCTGTCTGTCCCCCCCTTTTCCCATCTAACACACCTTAAACCCTGACTCCTTAAGCATCATATGCTAATCTGAAATTACTGCATTTTCAGGCGCTTTCTTGATATCAACCCTGAAAGAGGGACCAAGGCCAGCTGTGGCAAGATCGTCTCCAAGAGGACAGGAAATACTGTTCAAAAGAAGTTGGTCACTGTCAACCCCCGTGTTTCAACTCTGCTAAAAAACCTCATGGACTTCGAGTGGAATTTCATATAGGTTAGTGAGAACTTTCTAACCAGGCTATAAATATGGTTGCCCCTCCGCGCAAAAACAAACAAACAAACAAAAAACTATACAGGCATGAAGGCAACTTATCCCTGAACAAGAGTGTTCTTGAGAGATTTTTTTTGGTTTAAAGGTCAGCATAATCTTAGACATCTCTTTTAATTTATAGCATAAATTTTGTTAAGGCTCCCACTTTCTGTTCTTCAGATATAATTTGTAATTTTGACTGTACAGGCACAATATTTAACTTATCTTGGCAGTGTGTTGTCAAATATTGTTTCATTGTTTTATCATTTGAAGTTGGAGCTCTGATTTTGCCCTAAAGGAAATTCAAGTCTAAATGTTTCATTTAAATTTTTATCAAACTAAAATTTGCAATTTTTTTCTATGCTTTAGATTGAAAGTTAAATGTTTCATTTGTTTTATGTTATTTCTTTCATACTTATTTTATTTCAGACTAATCAAAAGGCCACAATTCATGCTTTATTCAAAAACTCTTTAAATCAGTTATTAAGAAATTTATTTTACAAAATAGATGGGGATTTTCTTACTGTTTTTCCAGAATACGACTTACTTTGGACAGTTTACCCTCAACATACTTGTAGAAAAGGTTTAGGTTTAAGGCACACATACGTTGTCATTTCAAAACCTTCTTCTTTATTATGTGGCCCACTAAAGACTGTGTATGAGTCAATGTTTGAGTTGGTGCTTTTTTTCCCAAATAAATGTTGGTTGACATGATGGAACTTACATTTTCTAAGTGTTTTTTTTAATGTTTCTATTTTGTATTGGAAATTTACAGTAGTAAGCTGTATGTGAATTCAACAGTAATGATACCATAGAAAAACTGTAATATACTGGCAACACAGCTGCCAGTAATCTACTGTAAATCTGATTAAAACAGCAATGTGCTGTAATCAAAAGATTTCTTTTGTGACAGTAATATACTGTAAAGTTGATTACAGTAAGGGTACTGTATTTTTACAGTATAATGCTGGCAACCCTGCTGCCAGCATTATACTGTAAAAATACAGGGCAATTTGTTACAGTGTAGTCCATGTTGACATGATGGCTTTACAAAGTTGCAGGTTTGTCAGTTGCACATCCATGGTGAGAATCTCTAGTTCCCTCACTCTTAATGGCACTCTGGTGGATTGAGGTCGCTAACTATGAATGTTGTTGGAGTTCACTGTCATGATCAAGGAACTACTTTACCAAACCGTTATCAAATCACTGTTAAAAGAAAGAGCAATTTGGGTAAGCTGCAATTGCAAAATTACAGCTTTGGCCAGTGCAAAGCAGGTAGATACACCCTCGCAACTTGGATCAATGTACACACTCTAACACGATAGCAGATGATAAAAGTATAATTTGTCTGTCAACTGAGCTATGTCTCATCTCTTTTATTTACTTTGAGAGACAGGAGCTGAAAAGTTGAACCTTTTCTCTGAGGACTGAAATGACAGCTGCTCCATTAGCTGCTGTGTGTGGGCTCGACAAACCGGAAGCTGTGAAAATATCATAAGAGAACACTTAAGTGGATGAGACATTTTCGAATTTCATCACGGATGGACATTCGTCTGTCCAGTCAAGCATATGAGTGAGTAATCATTGCAGCATCTGAGCCCAACAGAGAGGCTATTCATGTACTATACAGGGGGACAACAGACACAAGAATAAAGCTGCAGTGCAGTGGACCTAATAAACAGCTTGTGTAGGAGTAAAATTTAGGCATCAAAGATAATAATGGATGGAGCTCCTTTAAATCTGATTAAGCCTTTGTATAATAGCAACTGTAATGAAGTTTCCTCTGAGTCTTGGCAGTCTTTTAATGGAAAGTAATCAGTAACTCAAAATTAGATGAGACAAGGCTGTGAGGAAGAGGTCGGAGTTGTTCACTCTTTCTGCACATGATGGAGGGCAAAATAAAAAAGAAGTAAAAGTGGTCACTTTGAGAACTTAGTCTAATATATATCTAAAGATGGCATTTATGGAGCATGAATGTCAAAGACCCCCATTAGGGGAACTTAATCTGTACTCATTACCAATCTCATCCTCTACTTAACCTTACATTAACAGTGAGGAGATGTTAACCTTACATTAGAGTGAGACCAGGACATGTCCAGTTCTGGTCCTGACTGACCTGTTCCTGTTCCTGTTCCTGGTCCCTTTCTGACTTCTGCCACCGACTTGATGCAGAAGCAGCAGTTGTACGTAATGCTTCTGACACCACACTGGCTGTGAGAAGAACACCACAGGCTGTCAATGCTGGAGCGACTCGGAGCACTGATCACAGTGTTTTGTTAGGACCCTGCAAATGTTGAGGTGTGACAGTGCAAATTAGAAATACAAACCTGGGATAGGCAAGATAAAAAAGCTAGAAAAATAAACTTGATGCCACCTAATCTGACATTTTAAACAACAGAGGATGAATCTTTAATTTTAAAAACAGTATTGCGTGTTATGTCTCTTGGATAGGATAAATTTTGCTGCCTTTCGCTACATTAATCTAACAAACTTTGATTCAGTTTCTGCTTGAAGAAAAAAAGAATGTGAATGATATGCAGGCACATTTTACAGGAACATTTCACACTGCATGTTGCATCTTGCTCTGTACTTCCTCATAATTAGGAACAGATTTAATATCGAATGTCTGAACACTTTATTAAAAAGGAGAGACATAGTAAAACATGGCTTTTAATATGGCTATATCATGGAGGACTTGGAGTCAGTTCCCCCTTTTGCTAATATTTTGCAAATAAAATGTTCAAAGAAATTTGCCAAAAATTGCATAAATTAAAATGATAATTCCTAAGAAAATCATTCCTGGAGAATGAAATAGGAAATAGTGATTGTGCTAATTATTAATCCCAGAATTATGTTTTTACACAAATACTGGGAATGTACATTCTGTCTGAGGTTTGATATTTGATATTTGCATTAAAACAGGCTGTTGGTATAGAGAATGGGAAAATTAGAATTTTGCAATCCCCATACATGGATCTTCTATCTAACTGAAAGTCCACTGGGGTGCAACAGTTAAGGCCTTGAATGCAATCAGACTCAAACAAAGACAGATTGAAATCAAATTGACTTCAGCTCCTGAGAATGTGTCCTTCAAAGTCAGTCGTGCTTAAAAATAGAAGCTGTTCAGAATTGAGTTATTGATCATCTTCATCATTTACGCCACATTCATTCTGGCCTGACAGCAACATGAGGGCATAATAGATGCCTTGTGATGACTCCTTTCCCCAAACTGTTGTATTGGTGCTGAGAGATGAGACAGTAATAATAGTATAAACCAAAGATAGATTCTTAAAGCAGCATGATACATTATTTGATAGGGAATTAATCACCGTCTGCTGCAAAGCGGTGCTGTCTGGGGAGCAAAGAAGGTCGGATGTGAAGGTGATTTATTACGGTGGATAACGGCTTGACTGGAAACTTCATGTTAAATGTACTGAATAAAAATTTTTTTCCATTTATCATTGTATGCACACCTGCTGTTATTACATATTAGCTTTATAAAAACAAAGAAAGAATAAAACATTTTTGGATTGGAGGTAAAGCTTCCAATACGCAGAGCGACTGTGACTCTGTAGGTAGAGTAGTTGTCCTGTGATCAGAAGGCTGTAGGTTTGATTCCTGCTGCTACATGTCAATGTGCCTCTGGGCAAGGCAGTTAACCCCAAACTGCCAACCGATCTGCATATTGATTTATAAATGTGTGTGCGAATGTGACTGTAGTTAAAGTGCTTTGAATGCCAAAATTATTGGAAAAGCACTATATAAGTTCAACGCATTTACTTGTGAGCAAAAATTTATAGCGTGATCAAAGTAAAACATCTAACAAAAGTATTTACCCACCTAAACTTTGTTACAATAAATACACAAACTTTAATGCACTTCATTGTGGATTTATGTAATAGATAAACAGTAAATAGTAGTAAAAACATGTAAAGAGAAACTCTGAGGTTTCCCCAGGAACCTTGGTAACAGGACAGGCTACTATTTAACAGGGGGACAAATAGGTTTGTCAGAGTTCATGGGAAGGTGGATGGAGGTAAATGCAGCAGAATCCTGAAACAAAACCTGATGAAGTCTGCAAAAGAGTTGAGTTGGGTGGAGGTTCATCTTCTAGCAACACAACAACACTAAAACATAAAGTGAGAGCCACAAAAAATATGTCATTCAGTTTGCTCCATATTCATGTGTGGCAAGACTTAATTACTGTTTAAGGATATTCTTAATTCTTTCTGACTGAGTTTGAAACATTTTGCAAAGAACATAAGCAAAACAAAATTAGAGTAAAGGTGTGTAATTTGTATCGGGGCGGTTCATCTGCTGCTGTTCTGGAGTAAACTTCAAAGGCAACCAATTACCCTTTGAAGTCACCTAATAAGAACATTTATACTGCAATTTAATCTCAGTATAAGTCCAGAATCTAGGCCAAGTCGCCAAAGGTTTGTTATGAGAGTATTAGTGAACAAGTAGCAACATGAAGACAAAAGAATACACAGATCACCTCCTGGTCTCCTGCTAAAACCCCAGCTTCCTGAGTATTTTTAATTATACAATAAATCTTAGCTTCTATTTTATGATTGTTAGTGTGTTCATATGTGTTAGTCACAGAACAAACCTTCCTGGTGACAGGAGATCAATGCAGACAAATTAATAGGTTTAGTTAATTAATCGAGAGCCACTGCTGTTTCAGTCTCTTCTGTCGGGGAGAGAAAACAAGTCATAGCTGTAATATTCTGTTTCTTCCTCTCTACTGGCTACAGATGTTTTCTGTCCAGCTGATCCCAATTATACCATCTCCAGATGATCCCTCAGTGTTTTAGTTCAGGGCCTTTTGGGTCTGAGTTTAGTTGAAAGGAGCATTTCACTTATATTTTTTTCAAACAGCACTTGTTGCCTGGTAGCACAGGTTATTGATTTAAAAGCCCTGGCTGAGCCTGTTAGCTTTACCTTCACAAATACAGTTGCCATGACATAAAAGCCACCGCTGAGCTGATATGTATGCGCTGAAAAGGTGAAGGATCCAGACAATGTGAGCTAAATACAGTCACTTTAGAAAGCAAATGGCCCTGTCACAGGGGATAAACTCGTAAAATCAACTCTGTGAAGCTGTGGTTAGCAGCAGGCTAAACCACAACTTCTGCAGATGCTACTGCTGAGTCAAATTGCTGAGGCTCTGAGCATAGATGCAATTCAATCAGCAGGTTTAATTATGAATTCAAGAAGGTAAATATAGTTTATTTTTAAAAATTGTAAAAGAAAAAAAACCCAAAAAACTCCACAGTAGCAAGACTTTTTATAAATCTGCCACAGGAATGTTTCGGTTTGCTCTTCTCAGGCATTTCTGACAGCACCTTTTAATGAGGCTAAAAATATAAGTGTCTCAATACCACCTTCTCCATGTGTTCAAATTCCTTCCTAACTGAACATTTCTCAAAAAAACTTTAAAGCTTAATTTTAAAATAGATGTTTAACAGACAAGACTTGTTCATTTTATGCCATGTTACTTCTGTTGTATAACCATCGGGCACTAGGGTGTAGTTTATCATCATTTTGATGCCTCTGCATCGGGGGCCAGACATAATTCCTCATCGACCTCGCCGAATACAGTTACGGCTCCTCTTATTGACCGCCTTGCGTCTCCCAGTGGGCATTAGGCTTTTGCGGGCTCGTTACCAGATGGAGCGAGTCAGCAGTGATGTACAAAGTAACCCTGTGCGCTGTCTTTGAGTGAACAGATGGAGCAGGAGGAGATGGGTGATCTCATATGGAGCAAGGAAGCAGAAATTACAGAGGGAGGCTTGTTGACTCTGTGCAACTAGGAAACTTAGCGACAAAAACTGGAAAAAAAAACCCCCAAAAATACAAACTGGTTTTTTAGAGGCGGAAAAACAAAGTTACAATAAAATGATATCAGTCAAAGGATCTTCTTGTGGTATAAAACCTTCCTCAGAGTTCAGATCCAGATTCAACTGATAATACATGTCAAAACTTTAAAAGTTGATTTGAGGAAATCCTCTTCTTTCAAACTGAAAGAACTTGAGATAAAGACTCTGGATATGCAAGCAGGTGAGGACATTCCCCAAGAGTTGCAACTTTACTTGCATTAATTGAAGCATATAAAGCTGCTATATTTAATGTATCATGGGACCTGCAGTTCCTTCTTTATGTGTCTTCCTGGGGTTATTGGGACCATTACCCAAGTTATAAAACACTAAGTTATAAAAAACTTATGTTCATAATTGTGTAGTTTGATACATTTAGCCGACTCCAACATCTCTCTGCCCAACTTTAGCCATATGGCCGGATAAAGATTTAAAAAGGAGGAGCAAAAGCAAATGAGGTGGATCAGCAGTTCCTGCTAACAATTCGTGGTGTCATTTGGATATGTTGCTGTGGAATATCATCTGTGTTGGACAGAAATGTAGTAATTCATTGCAGACATAACGTCTGTCTTCTAGCAATAGTCATCAGTCAGAAGCATCTTTGGATTTGTTGCAAGACTGACTGCTACCTGAGGTAGTTTCTGCCCACAGCATCAATATCCACAATTACTATGAAGAATTATGAGTTACAATAATGTTTAATTTCTCTTTGGAATAAAATATTTTTGAATTGGATTGAATTGATATTGTTCCAATGAAAGCCTCAGAAACTGAAATGAAATGCTTGGCAACTATTTCTGCCTACAACATTTGAACCTAAAAATATTCTGAAGATGAAAAAAATAAATAAATTGGAATTGACAGAATTTCCTGGACTGTATATAAAGAAATTTAAGAAAAACAAGCGACAACTGACAAAATTTTCCGCAATGAACCAGCATAAGCCTCAGTTGGTCAGAAGAGTCACTGACTGAACGATTGTATCAGTATTTGTCATCTGTGGGGAGATTAGATGAATTTATTTGCCACTTCCCTTCAAAATCATTATGGAGAACTCTTGCACAGCAGGAGATATTTCTCCTGCAACTCCTGCAGCATTTTCAGGAGCTGCTGGAAGAACTCCCTGCCTTAATTTCTGCAGCTCCTCCTCTTGGTTTCAAGCAGCGTCCTTAGCACATGTTAAAACGAGACAGATCCACACCCCACCAACTGCTCTGCTCTGCAACTCTCTTCCTCTTGTTCGCACATTCGCTCTTCTCCACGAGGGCCTGCCCCGGAGGATGCCATTTTATGTGAGCGGAGAAGCTGTCTCTCTGCAGACAGCACAACATTCTGAAGTGTGGAATATGCTATTTCTAGGATTTATTTATTTATTTATTTTTTTTTGCAAAAATACAAAATTAAAGCCCGGGCCGGAACAATCCCTGCTACAAGTAATTGGGTCATGCTGCTTGATTGTGCTTTCACCCAGAACTCAACATGTCCCTCTAAGAATGTCAGCTTTCTTATTATAATGTAAACCTTTGCTCTTTTTTCTGCTCAAAGACAAACAATGACAGAGAACGGGATGAGGTAGAGTTGCATTTGTGCCAAAGTGTGCTGGTGCGTTCAAGAGAGCATTTGGGACACATGTGGGAGAGACTGAGAGGAGGGGCTTGAGAGGAGAACAGATAGTCACGACAAAATAAGGCATGAGTCATGTGATGACGCAGCTAGATTTGTCAGGTAACACCCATGTGTAGTTATCACTGACCCCAGAGGCTGCAGGCAAGCAGCAGACGTGTCGCTGGAATTCAGCACCAAATTGAATGTATAATTTCATTGTCTATTGAATGTCGGCTAAAACTGCAGAAATTGCTGCAAATCCAAGGGAATAATGGAAAATATTTGAATGCTTAGTGTTTGAAAGCCCTTATTAAGGCTTCAGTGCGGCAGAGCATTGGTGCTGGTGATGACAAACTGCTTCTGCTTTATGGTCCAGTGTTTTCTGGCTCAAATGTCATTGATTTAGTTTTATAGCCTGAAGCTTTACTGTTTTTTTCTGCAGCCTCTCTGCTCACATCAGCCGTCATTGCAGGTTTATGAAGTATTTTCTGTGAGACTGGCAGTAAACATCATAAAACCAGATGTTAGAAACACAGATTTTACAACCTCAGGAACAAATAAACACAACATTTAGTCATTTTTAGTATCTAGAGTAAAGGTGAGCAGGTTTGCTGGTTGCTATATGTAATATTTAGGACTATTTACAGCACAGTAAAATGCTGCAGTGAACCTTTACATGTTAGGACTTAACACCCAGTGTTAAAATTAGATGTTGATCCATCAATCACTCTTTTAATATAATTTATGACATTTAAAACATTTAACTTTTTCACATTACAGCTTTAAGCTTAGATGTGCCTAACTAGGTTTTTAGACACAATAAGTAGGTGGGAGAAAAATGAGAATTTGTTTTTAAATTGCTTTAGGAATAAAAATTAGTCGCCCAGTTATGCATATTTTAAAACCACTTTCTGCTACAATGGCAACTCCAACCTCCCCTGTGTAATATCTCCATCAACTCTGCACTTGTAGAAATTATTCTTGTCTCCTGTTCTGTGAAAAGAGCTCAGTTAGTCAGATTTGATTGAGCGCATTTCTAATCATCAATTTTCAAGCCAGCCAACAGATTCTCACTTTGAAACATTTTTATGAGACACACCAGCTCATAAAAATGCTTCCATCTTAACCTCTCAACCACACATTTAGGTGTTTTTGGTTCTTCTTTTAGAAGCTGAATTAACCATCTATCTTCACATCATGATCTTACTGGGCTCCCTGCGCCTACTGAAGAAAAGCATTTTCACAGCATGATGCTGCCACTACCATATTTCACTAAGGTGATGGTGTGTTCAAGGTACCCGCAGTGGTAAAAGCAGCTGAATTTCTGCTGAATGAATTGACATCTGAATAATCTGAAAGGTTGTTTAATGTGTATGAGAAGGGCTGACTACGTATGTACATGACAATTTTTATAGCTTCATACAAAAACCATATTTCATGTTCTCCATTTTTCAAGCATGTATTATTTTGTGTTACGTTCAAATAAAAATCTAATGAAATACATAAAAGTGTGAGAAGTTCAAGAAGTTCTTTTGCGAGGTGCCGCATGTGAATTTAAGAGTACACTGGCTTCAGTACATCTCCTTTTTAATCCCTGACTCAGATCTTTGTGGGATTTAGCACAGAAAAATAAATGCATAAAACCGTAAAAAAGATAATGCTGTTGGCTCATACGCTTTCCTGCAGAGGATCGAAGCTTAACGCTTAAGCAGCTTATCTACAGGTTCCTCAGGTTGCATTCTGGATTCTCTTTTCAAAATCAAACATTTTTTTAAAATTTTGTTCTTTTGTGGAACAACACTTATGTGGTTTTATGACTGCAAAGACACAAGATTTGCCATTTCAGTGTGTTTTCAGTTTTCTGCTGAATATTACCATTGTGCAGGAAAGGTTATCATTGTACAAGAAAGAGAGGAGTTATAAAAAGTAAATAACTGTTTGCGTTTAGATTTTTATTAGCTATGGATTCCCTCTTCCTGCTGCTCATGTTTGCATACGTGGTCTGTCGACATCACAGTCATCATGTTATTAAATCAACAGGCAAGATAAAAGCCTCCTCTGCTTGTGCTGAGGAGCAGATGACGATAACAGCTCCCGGCCTCAGAGCGACTTTATCACAGAAGACAATGCTGTCGGGGAGTAATTAACAAGAGGTAGCTCTTTTTTTGTAAATTGCGACTTCAAGACAATAGGATGTGTACCTCTGTTTGAGTCCAATGAGGAAACATAAAGGATCTTATATTTATAACTTTATATTTTCCTCTTCTGCACAGTAGATGACTTGAACTCATACGAATATCACAGGTACAAGACAGCTGTTGTGTTACGATGACTAAAAAAAAAAAAGAAAATCTTGTTTCTTATTGCTTTTTTATAGAATTAATGGGGAAAGAAAGACAGTGTGTGGATCAAAACCGAATGAGGAGTCAAATGTAACTCCTACATTCTTTTACATTGGAATTGGTAGCTGGGCAAAAAGAGGCAACAGTTTGATTGAGTTTAGAAGTCAGATGACTATCAGCTATGGCAAATTCTTCGAGTTATTTGTGTTTATAACCAAAAGAGCCAGTCACTGACCCGAGGCAAACACCAGGTGGACATCTTCTCCAGCTGCAGTTTACAAGACAGATACAAACAGATGTCGTCTACATAGATGTAATAAGCAATATCACATCAGATTATTGTATCCAGAAATCTGAATCAATAGTGTAGCTTGTTCATGCAGTTAAGTTAGTGATTCCTAAAATGCTTTAAAGACTAAAACTAGTGAATGTTGGGACTAAACTAGACATGGCAGTTGCTTTACACCAAATGGCATGTACTACTAAAAATATTGTTGTCTGTCTTTTAAAAATAACAATAATTATTATTATTACACAATGTGAATGATCCTACCTTTATATTTCAGCCACTTAATCTTGAACACTACCAAATTTTACATCCCATATGGACATAATTTCTGAGCTGGAAACATGATATTTGCTCTCACATCATTATCTGTAATTGCATGCTGCTTTAAATGTCACGACGTGACTCAATGCAACAATCAGCAGCTGGCAGCTGGTTAACTTCTGAGCACAATGTTAAATTCCCACCCACCCAACAAGCTAAATTATACTGCAGGTGGAGCACAAGATCAAATAGAATCATATGCTTTAAAAGTGAACACCTTACAGGTGCTGCTCTGCTCCTCTGACAGTGTTTGGAAATGTTGTGGTCCTTAAACCGGTGGCCCATGAAAGGAAAATAAGGGGGATGATGTGCAGAAAAACATTCGGTTAACTTTTCATAAATTTTTAGACACAAAGCAGAACCCTGTAATTACGTCCTGTGTGGCAATTTTCAGTTGCCATAGGGACACAGACAATGAAATTAATTATAGCTTAGTGTCTCACCATTTTTTTCAAGAAGGTAAAGGTGGAATACTGGGGAAAGCTGCTCTTCTAATATTTCAACACATGTCCCCATCTCCCGCCTGAATACTTGAAAGCTAATTTAGATGACAGGGAAAGATTAACATAAAGCAGAGGAATTAGTTAACCTCTTTACTGCTGCTGCTACCAAAGCTCTCCATATGGAACATGAAGGGAACATTAGGTCTCCAAGAGGGATGCAGCTTAAATCAGTGAAGCGCTCCTTTCAGTGTCTTCCTCACGTCTGTGTGACTCGTGTATCTGCAAACAGAGATGAAGAGCTGCAAAAACTCGCAGCTGTGCAGTCAGACGACACTGGATGATCACAGTGGAAAGTTGCCATCAGCGCCTTAAAAAAAAAAAAAAAAAGAGTGAGAAAAAAACGCACACCTACCCACGCAGAAATTCAAACACACACACACACATTGAGATGTAGGCAGATGCTCAGTGTTCCTCTTCAAATCATGTTTTTTGTTATTGACAGTGGGTCATCTGCTGATGATTCAGTACCAGACAAGAGATAGTCCGGCTCTCTCTGATTCACCTGATCCCCGTCTATCACTGTAAGTGGAGACACGAGTCTAGGCAGGAAGACAAACCCACCTGTCAGATCCTGTTTGCGGGTCGGTAGGTAAACAGAGTTGTCACTTTGTGTGTTTGTTTTGTCCTGACACCAATATGTGAGCTTGGCTGGTTTTGTTAGGAAAAATATAAACTATTCACACCTATTCATAAAGCAACTTAGCAGTAGCTAACTGTGTGACAGCTCTTCAGACTTAGACTAGCATGGACTTTAATTGACTAATCAGTTTAAATTTAATTTTAAGCAAATAACAGTCCTTATATGTTAAATAGCACTAAAATATAGAATTTTTCTTATCACATTCCACACCAAATGTATTTAAACATTTATGTGTCAGAGTTGCTTATAAGTCCTTTTGACTTTCAGTTAAAAGAATAGACTGGAAAATAATTTGAGAGTCTTCACTGTTCATAGGACATGAAAAGTATTTATCTCACTCTCGGACTTTCAAGCATGAACTTTAGTCAAAGTGCAAATAGCAAAAGTAGCACTTATCCATTTCCACCATTTTGTCACATTGCACGGGCAGCAGGATGACTCACGCCTGCCAGATCAACAGAGAGGTTTACTGCAGTGCCTGGGACCTTTTTGCATTACAGTCACACTCCAATGGATTCAGGGGGGATTTCAAGTGATAGATCAACACAGAGAAGCATGCAGTCTTGACATGGAAAGAATCTGATACTTGGTCTTTGAAATGTTTAGCAGATATTTGAAAACTGTGCCTTGCATAGATATCTACCCCACTTTGCTTTGATACCCTTAAATAGAATCCAGCTGCCAAATGCCTTTCAAAGCTTTGCTCAGTAAATAGTGTCCACATGTGTGTAATTTAATGATTTGTGAAGGCTTCAAAGGTTTATTAGAGAACATTAGCAAACAAACGGCCACATGGACACATTTTACAAGGCGCTGCTCAATACAAGAAATCATGAAAATGGAAAGAGTATAGCAAAAGAGGACAACAACTTTTCTGTCCACCTAAACTAACAGACCGGTAATGGAAAAGACAGAAACCATGCAGGGGACACAACAAGGATGATGATGCAAAATCCTAAATGTGGAGGAAAATGAACATCGAACAACCAACACTATAGAGCAGTGACAAGTGGTAGTGGCAGCATCATGATGTAAGGAATCAGCAGATGATTTTAATAGTGAGTTGCTATTTTAAATGGCTGGTCTGAAAAGTCCTCCAACATTGGTTTGATCAACATTGCAAATGTGTTTCTTTTAAGTATCAGAGGAACAAAATAAAACAAACAAAAAAGCAACAATGCACACCACTCTCCAAATCGATATGATTAATAATCGCAGAAAAAGTATGCGCTAAGGAGGATGTCAGTGTTGCTTTGGTCTAACAGTTTTCCACAGAGCTGCACTTATTTTGGCCAGGATTTTTTAGAGTCTCTTTTATGTGTAATCTGGTTGTTTGCATTTAAATTCCCACCCTGCATCAACCTGATTACACTCTCCATGCACACTGAGCCACGTCAACAACTCTGTAAATCTAATCTGTAAATCAAAACAATTTTCAACAGAGCGGGCAGACGGGTATTTTCTTCTCCCATCTGCACACCTCTGATAACGCCATAGCATAATTCTGCATTTTATTTATCTGAATGCACCCCGACTTCCTCTTAATTGCCCTTTCATCCTGGCATTAAACATGCTTCCAAAAACCCGATGTTCTTCACCCCTCACCATACTGCGACGGCCATAACCTGCAGGGACAGAACACACTTACACACATACACACGCTCACTCTACTCATATGACGTTGATCAGTGATTTACCGACACGGTAAGAAAGCTGTGTGGTGCCCACGCTGTCAGAATCAAGCTGTCGTCTGGTTTTGAACACAGGGCAGAACCAGAGCTGCAACTGGAAGCCAAATACTGGAGCTGTTTCTGTAAGCAGGCGATCAATCACACAGATGCAGAAGGATTTTTATGTCAGCACAAAACAAATGGCAGGTTGTTTCCAGAGCAGAGGTTGGTACGGGAGTAAATGTTTCAGATGTAGGCTGTGCAACCACATCATCCATAGGTTTTTACACAAAATTGAAGTTGATTTATTTGACTTGAAGGCAGAACTTTGTCAACATCTTGCAGCCCTCCCTGGAATATGAAGCTTGTAAAATCTATCTTTTCTCTTTATATTTGATCAGCTTGCTAATGTTTTAAAACCCCCTTAAAATCAGCAGATTTTCACTTACACAAAACGTCTCAGTCCGACTTTAAATTTGGCCTTTGAAGTCAATAAAAGATTAGATATTTATTTTTGAGACATTTTTCATGGCATTGTCAATGTGCTGAGGATAATCACGTTACCAAACCATTCCATTGTTTTTAACTTCATCCGTCAAAGCGACTGCCTTACTTTGCCCCCACATACTCTACGCTGTGACGCAGAGTTCATAAATAAATCACATAGCCAAACCTTTGACGTAACAGGACAAGCCTCATCTCCTGTTCTGGCTGTTCACTAAGCACACAGCTTCAGTGGTGGCTGTATTTGTTCAAGTGGCTTTGGGAGGTGATTGGGCACCAACTGACTCTGAACGGCATCTGCATAAAAGCGAGAAAAAAAAAAAAAGTGTTCATTGTAAAAAACAAAAAATAAAAATAAATAAATAAATAAAACTGCTGTATTTTATTTTCCAGAGAGAACAGTTTGTATTATGTAAGCTGTCTGTCAGAGAAAGCTATGCTGTATCTCACTCATGCATGTTCCTTTTTGTATGTTTTGACTCAAGAAAACCATAACCAAGCATGCCTTTCCTTTAAGGGTTGTGGTTAACCGTCAAACAAAGATAACTCTCAGAGACAGCGCCCCTTACAGGGTCCAAACCCAGAGTGGGCAGTGGTGGGCATGTCACACCAACTATGTCACAAACAGCAGGAAGGGTGCCGAGTCGCGTTTCTCCATCTACTCGCGTTCACCGTGGGAGGATGAGCCAGACCTTTATGTGTCTGCCTCATTTGCTGCTTCTTCTATCCAAAACATAACATTTTTTCCTCAACAGTCAAGACTACTTCAGTGGAAAAAAACAAAACAAGTTCGGACTTTACTAGACTGGAACAGCATGAGATTTAGTTGTACTCAAGTTAGTTTTCCTGATTTTGTTTTCGTAATCATCTAAATTCTGCTGTGACGTTGACGCGTTGTCTTAAGGAGCCGTCTTTGGGGCAAACTAAAGAAACAAAACCTCCAGATGATTTAAAAATTTAGCAATTTCCGACTGCCATGATTTGGACTGATCTGAACCGTAGCAAACCCAGAGAGCAACAGCGAGATATGACACATATGATGAAGATTGTTTTTTTCTGCAGGTTGACAGGCAACCACAGCAGCAGATGGGCCTGGACTTGACATCAGCAGGGACATCCAGACAGCAGAACACTGTCTGCTGTCTCCTCACCCCAGCTGAATGGCAATCAGTAAAGCAGGGCGCTCTACTGAACTTTCCCACTGACAGCGACTATCTGATCTATCTCTTGCTGTCTTCTCTGGAGGAAAATACTGTCAATTAGACAAGATTACTGGTCTGTTGTACAATTTACATGGCTGTGAAGAGAGAAATGTCAGAATTTTGCTATTTTATTCCAAATAAGTGCCGTGTGATTTCACATTGTTGCTGTTAATGATTTTTGCGATTGTTTGAGGGTGTTATTGAGGTTTCATTTAATCTTAGTTACACTAACTACTAGTTACACTACTGGACATAAGTTACACTATCTATCCAAGCAAAATAGATGCACTCAAACTATAGTCCATTGTAAAAAAGACTTGTCTCTTTCAGGGTCTCTATGTCGTTCTGTTCTTGTCACACTTACCTGTTACACATCATAAAAATCGGAATAGGTAAATGCAAAAAAGATATTCTCAATTCATTAATTAATGAATCAAAATTAATCAATTAAATCATTTAGTCAACCTAGCTCTATGTGAAACGTTGATGTCATTGACAGCAACAACTGCTTTTAGAGATTTGTCCAAACTTTGATTAGGCCAATTCAAACTCTGCTGCAATGCATCAGAGCAAGATGCCATTATTGCTTCCAAAGTTGAGAAACTGTTTTTGGATTCTTGGATCCGGTTTTTTGGGGGATTTTGCCAACATAACTGAATTGTGTTCAGAACTTTTCTACGTTGGAGTTACTGAGCATGTTGTTTTGATATTGATGATTAATTGTCAGCTTAACAAAGGTTCCACCAGCACTGAGCCTGTGTGTTGGGTAAATTGTATTATTGGTATTATCAAATTATTTGTTGTTCATGTAGTCTTATAGTTATATCTTTATAATGCTTTACTTATATGCTTTTACTTCATTTTAATTTTAGTATAAAGAATGTTTCTGTGTATTGAATAACTTTGATTCCTTCCTGAGGCCTTCCTGAGATAAAGCAGTGACAACCGCTTCCAGCAGAGTTTGCGGCCCGGCCGGAAACTCTGCTCTCCTTGACCTGTTAGATAGCAACAAAGCTGTCACCGTGAAGACATACAACTTGTTCTGCTCGACGCCGTGCCTGGAACAGAAGAATCTAGTGTGTAGATAACATGTGTCTAGATAGTGATTGTCATTAGCGCTGCAACTATGTGATGATTTGTTTTCCCCGCCCTTTGAGAGTTGCAGCGTCCAATGTGATAGGGATCCTAAATGCAATAAAAGAGAGGAGCAGGCATATGTGATTTCAGAGCAGTAGGAGATTGTAACTGAAAGCACATCTCTGTCTGTTCTCCTCGCGAGTACAAAGAATCCATCTCTCTTGTCTTTCTTGTGTTTAATTAATTTTTGTCTTTGATAGGTGTTTGAACCTGACATTAACTTGGTCCTTCGAGAGCCGGAGGTCAATATAGGGGAGACCGGGTATGGTTGTAACATAGGGAGAGTTGTAACAGCACCATTTACACCAATCAGGGATAAGATAGGAGTCACATGATCATTTCAGTGTTTGCCCGCTTCCTCCCCAATCCCATATTGTGATTGTCAAGGCTGGAAACAGGCACATGAAGATACTAAGGAGAAAAAACTGATTTTGAGGTAAGAAAGTAAATTTTTTGACCATGACTATATTTTGTTTGGTACTTATACTGTTGCAGATAAAACCATATGACTTACATTAGATGAAAGTGTAGTTTCTCAGGCAAAATGTGATGCATTTTCCCATGCTAATTTCAAACCACTTTGCTACTACAGCTAGCTAAACATGGCTGACAGGGTTGGGGTGGGTTGTAACACATCTTTAAAAAGTGTTACAACCATCCCCTTACATACAACCTTTTGATTTTAACAATTTTACAGAATGCCTAGGCAGTGGATACGAAAGACTGATAGAGGTGTGCCTGCAGATGTTTTAAAAAAGGCATCTAATGAGGTCACAAAGGAGAGCAAGTCAGTCAGATCAGTTGCGAAGGCGCATGGGATCTGCCATGTAACACTGAGCAGATACTGCAAATCACTGCAGAAGCTGAGAGAACAGGGGTCCAGTGATCTTCCCAATGTAGGTTATTGGAGCAGCAACAAAGTCTTCTCTGAGGTGCAGGAGGAAGCGTTGGCTGACTATTTGACTCAGGCAGCAGACCTGTATTATGGACTGACCCCACGTGAGGTAAGCATATGACTGGTTAGTCACTGGAGACAAGAGAAGAATTGAATACCAGCGTAGGTGCTAGACAAATTTAAAAACTTTTTGTGTCTATGTACTCTAATTTTCTATTCCTCTTTCTTTTAGGTCAGAAAGTTTGCATATCAACTGGCAGTAACATATAACATCAAACACCCACAGACATGGGATGAGAAGCAGATGGCAGGGCCTGACTGGTTCACATTATTTATGAAGCGGAATCCTAGCCTGTCAATAAGGAGTCCTGAGGCAACCAGCCTTACACGGGCCACAAGTTTTAACCGCCCAAATGTGGAAGGTTTTTTCAACAGCCTTGGACAGGTCATTGAGAGATACAACTTCGACGGGAGCGATATATGGAATGTAGATGAAACTGGTGTAACAACAGTCCAGTCACCAGACCGTGTTGTTGCTCGTGGTGTCAAGCAGGTGGGTGCGATGACATCAGGTGAGAGAGGTGTGCTCGTGTCAGTAGCATGCGCTGTGCAAGCGCTGGGAAATGCAATTCCTCCCTTCTTTGTATTCCCCCGTAAACGTTACAAGGAACTCTTCATTCAGAGTGGGCCAACAGGGAGTGCAGGAAGTGGTAACGCCTCAGGATGGATGCAAGAGGAAGACTTCCTCTTATTCCTTGCTCATTTTGCAAAACACACAAAGGTGAGCCCAGAGAAGAAGGTTTTACTTTTGCTGGACAATCACTGTTCACATATATCTGTTAAAGTTATTGATTTCTGCAAAGAAAAGGGAATAGTGCTACTTACCTTCCCCCCCCACTGTAGCCATAAACTTCAGCCACTGGATCGCAGTGTCTACGGCCCATTTAAGAAAATGGTGAACACCGCAAGTGATGCCTGGATGAAGATGAATCCTGCCAAGACGATGACGATATATGATATTCCAAGTATTGTGAAGACTGCTCTGCCTGCAGCTGCAACACCGAAAAACATTCAAGCTGGTTTCCAATCCACAGGTATTTGGCCCTTCAATCCTGACATTTTTGAGGAGTGTGACTATGCACCCTCACAAGTCACTGACCGTCCCGACCCAGGTACATCACTGACATCTGGAGCTTTCCAGCTGCAGTCTCCACCTACACACCTGGGGATTGCCTCCTCTCCTCCAACTCACCTGGAGACTACTACTTCTGGCTCCTCTCCAGTTAATGATGTGACCATGTCCTGTGCTCCAGATGAGCCAAGCACCTCGGTGGTGTCTCCTGGTCAGGCATTCAATCCTTTGGCTATGCGGCCATTTCCAAAAGCAGGGCCAAGAAAAACAACTGGCAGGATCAGGAAGAAAAAGAAATCTGAAATTCTCACTGACACACCAGTGAAACAAGCACTGGTGGAAGAAGAACAGAGAAGAGGAAGCAAAAATGTAAGGAAGAGTTTCTTTGCAAAGAATAAAGGCAAGCAAAAGAGGAAGGAGAGAAAGCCTGCCAAGAAAATGTTAAAAGCAAATGCTGAGGATTCTGAGACCTCAGACAATGAATATTTTTGTGTTGTCTGTATGGAGCCATTTGGCAACTCAAAGCCACAGGAAGTGTGGTTAAAATGTGCCCTATGCAGTCTCTGGGCCCACCAAGCGTGCACTCCTGGGCTACCATCATTCATTTGTCATCACTGTGACTCTGATTAAGGATACACACACATAGACACAAACACACACATTGACATTGTTTTTTGTTAGATCTACATGTTTGTTCAGTGTTCATTAAGCATACATTATACATGTTAAGGAAGTTTGTTCTAGTAGAATAATTTACACACATGCACACACACAAACAGAGTATATTTGAGTTATGGTCAGTCACAGAGAGAGAGACATTGTTCTTGTATTGTTCTTTTAATTCAGTAAACCTCTTTTTGAAGCATATCACATGGTGTGGCCTCTGTTTTTGCTTCTTTTGTCTAATTGTTACAACTTACCCCAGCAGGTGTTACAACCTACCTCGGTAGTGGGGTAGGTTGTAACAAAGGAACACCATGTATTTGACATGAACTCATGAGGTCTGTGATATTCTTGCAGAGGTTTGAATTGGTGCCATTTGTAGTAGACAAATGTGGGTATTTTGTATAAAAGTTTGAAAACTCTAGCTCAAAAATTCTGTGAGTTACAGGTGCTGGAGCAAAAAGTGTTTCAACCATACCCGGTCTCCCCTACCGGAAGGATTCCAGCAGGTATGGTGGACCCCAGTAAAGACCGTGCGCACGGCAGGTTTCCTAGTGGAAACTTATGAGAACCTGTTCAAGGGCTGGCGCTCGGCCTGCCTGCTGGGATCTGAAGGTTGAAGACTCCGAGGGAAAGACGGAGGGTGAGTGGATTCTTGGTTAAAAAGTGTGGCGAATGACTGGGGGTCATTGCGCGAATAGAAAAAGTGTGGCGAATGACTGGGGGTCATTGCGCGAATAAGAAAACCCTGTGAATTCTAGACCCTAATAGGTAAAAGATAGTGCACAAAATCCGTGAAGGACGAACGAAGTCCTTGCGCAAAATTTCGTGGAAATAGGTGGACGGAGCCTGGTGCGGTCCTGTTGTAAACAAAAAAAAATTTTTTAAATAACGTTAAATTGAGTTCTTACTAAATTGTAATTGGAAAGGATGGCGGAGTCCTGCGAGAAATAAACGCTTAAGTTCCGTGGAAAAAGGACGGCGGAGTCCTGCGAGAAACAGGCGCTTAAATTCCGTGGAAAGTGTGACTGTGAGTGTGATTGGAGGTATAAATACCACTTGGTGTTTTACCTCATATAAAACAGTAGGATTGTAACCAGCAAACCTGTCTTGGATGCAGAGGCGAAGAACCTCCCACTCGAAAGAGTAGAAGTGGAGGTTACCACTACAGGTATTTTTAATTGCTGGCCTACTGAAAAGATCTCCAGTTTTTAGGATTCCCTAGGAGTCGACAAACTGGACCAAATTTTATTTAAAAAAAAATAAAAAAAACAAAGTCAAACCCAAAGAAAATGCGCAAAGAAGGGTATGATGATGTCAAATTTTGGTTAGAATTAGCATTAAAAAGAGAAGAAGAGATCCAATTAAATCTTCAGGATTTATTATCTATGGACAGTGTAAGACCAGAAAATAACTCTTTTCATAAATGGTAGACCTGTAGATTTTCTTTGCGACACTGGTGCATGCAGAACAACATGTAGAAAAAACATTCCTGGGGACACGTAACTCTTTGGTACAAGAATATGCCTGGGTCTGATAAGAACTAAGACAGACTCAACAAGGTCACTCCAGCTAAGATCACAGTGACTTATCTATACTTGGGGACAAAACACACCGCTGTTGCAGCTGTCGCTCTCCCTGATTAATTAAAATCTTTAGACAGAACGTGGACCTCCCCGCACGTGTCTCTGTTTAAACAAAAAGGTGAACAGTGGAAGCAATTAGGTAATCTTGTTGAGGAAGGAGAAGCAGCTACCGATTGGGTGGCTACTTCCTCAAACATAGAAACTAGTGCTTCCACTGAGTTAACTAGAAAAGCATTGTTCTGGACAGCATGGGTGCAGAACGGGCAACATTTGCACCCCAAACCGCACACAGCACAGGGAAAGATAAAGTGTCTCTAGGGAATGCCTTCGCTGACAAGATGGAAAAAATAAATAAATAAATAAATAAATAAAAAAGAAAGGCAGAGGAGGGACAAATAAACGTCTTACATATGGAAAAAATCAAACTTATGAAAAAAAAATCCTAAAAGATGAAATCTATAAGTGACCTGCAAACAAACCTATCCTACCAAAAAACTTGTATAAGTGGGCTGCAATATTGAGCCATGGCGTTTCGCATGTCTCAACAGGGGGGATGGTAAGACAGATACATCAAAGTTACACTACTTATGGATTTACTTATTCAAAAAATTTTTTTTGTAGAGCCTGTTTAATTTGCACTAAACACAACCCTAATTAATAAAAATTAAAAAAGGGTACATTTAATACATTGCAAAAAGGTCATTTCATTTCAAAAGTAGCTAAAAGAAAAAAAAAAAAAAAGAAGAAGAAGACAAGCTTGGGACGCTCACTGACCTGCAGGGCAAAGCCCAGGTAAACAGGGGACTAAACTAAATAGAGGTTTAGCCGTCTGAAACTGGTGAAGATTGTCCACAACCCTGTAGTGTCTTTAGGAGCTGAACAAGTTTGCAAATTTAGCAAAATGACAAATAAATGTATTGTTTTGTTTTTATTGTTTTTGGTTTTTTTGCTGTGTTTTCATGTGGAGAAACTTTATGCAAGGAAGAACTCTTGTAGCACTACTCATGGAATGAGAGTAGGGATTCAAGTGTGTATTCCACCTCGTTCTACTACTATTGTTTCAGTCTCCTGGGTATAATAATAACTGGTTGTTAATGGTAGACCAAGCTGCAAAATGACTAAAAAATAAATAAAAAAATTGTGTAGTCTGTATGGAACCAAGGCCTCTACTTTGTGTGACTCCAGCCACCATCACAATGTTTATTAGAGGTAATGACTAAAACTAATCCTAATAGCACCTGTGTGACTTATGATTCTATATTTCCCCTTACTGCAGCAGATGACAAGAAACCTTTATTTTCTAAAGAAAATAGCTCCAGCTAACTTCACATGTGTAAATATAACAGGGACGGGAAAAGATTGGGAAATCTGTCTGAAACTATGTGTACTGCTGTACTCACTGTAAACAATGATTTTAACCCTGTTTCTCATGCAGATGTTTGGTGGTGTTGTGGTGATGACAGACTTTTTGATAGATTACCTCGAAAGGTAACAGGGTTCTGTGCATTAGTTTCTCTGTTATTACCTGTATCTGTCTATCCTATATCTGCTAAAGACCTAATTAACACTTTGTCTAGTGTTTTACCTCAACAGTGGCATCACATACAGAAACGTGAAGTGACATGGAAAAATACAGATGCTGAACCTACATACATCGATGCCATCGGTGTCCCTCATGGAGTACCTGATGAATATCGACTAGTCGACCAGGTTGCGGCTGGCTTTGAATCTACAATTTGTTGGTGGTGCACGGTAAACAAGAACGTGGACAGAATTAATTACATCCATTACAACGTACAAAGGCTGGGCAACAGGACACAGGATGGTTTCGAGGCAGTCCATGAACAGCTGGCTGCTACCTCACTGATGTCTTTTCAGAACCGCATCGCTCTTGACATGCTGTTGGCCGAGAAAGGAGGGGTATGCACAGTTTTCGGTGAAAAGCTGCTGCACCCTTTTTGCCAAACAACACAGCGGCTGATGGGAGCTTGACGAAAGCCATTGCAGGGCTCTGTACCCTGAATGGCAAAATGAAGGAACTCTCTGGAGTGGATACTTCCATGTGGGACGCATGGATGGATGCTTTTGGGAAGTACCGAAACCTTGTGTCCTCTGCCTTGGTATCAGTTGCAGTCTTTGCTGCAATTTTAACCTTGTGTGGATGTTGTTTTATTCCTTGCCTGCGTTCTCTGTTTAACTGTCTCATTACCACAGCGATTTCGCCCATGGAGGACCCCGGATGGCACAGATGTATCCTTTATTAGCCAAAGATTCTGAAAAGAATACTCTGATGAGGGTTCTCCTGACAGGTATCCAGATCCTGGCCTTTGGACTGAATGTGACCCTTGAGTGTGAGAATATTTGCGTAAAAAAAAAAAATAAATAAACTCCCAGTTGAAAATTGTTTGAAGTGGAACAAATATGTGATAAACAGGGGGGAAATGTTGGGTAAATTGTATTATTGGTATTATCAAATTATTTGTTGTTCATGTAGTCTTATAGTTATATCTTTATAATGCTTTACTTATATGCTTTTACTTCATTTTAATTTTAGTATAAAGAATGTTTCTGTGTATTGAATAACTTTGATTCCTTCCTGAGGCCTTCCTGAGATAAAGCAGTGACAACCGCTTCCAGCAGAGTTTGCGGCCCGGCCGGAAACTCTGCTCTCCTTGACCTGTTAGATAGCAACAAAGCTGTCACCGTGAAGACATACAACTTGTTCTGCTCGACGCCGTGCCTGGAACAGAAGAATCTAGTGTGTAGATAACATGTGTCTAGATAGTGATTGTCATTAGCGCTGCAACTATGTGATGATTTGTTTTCCCCGCCCTTTGAGAGTTGCAGCGTCCAATGTGATAGGGATCCTAAATGCAATAAAAGAGAGGAGCAGGCATATGTGATTTCAGAGCAGTAGGAGATTGTAACTGAAAGCACATCTCTGTC
The DNA here is from genome assembly GCF_019740435.1 of Gambusia affinis. Classification (NCBI taxonomy): domain Eukaryota; kingdom Metazoa; phylum Chordata; class Actinopteri; order Cyprinodontiformes; family Poeciliidae; genus Gambusia; species Gambusia affinis. The sequence goes on from NC_057888.1 coordinate 9,924,237, forward strand.
TGTTCTCCTCGCGAGTACAAAGAATCCATCTCTCTTGTCTTTCTTGTGTTTAATTAATTTTTGTCTTTGATAGGTGTTTGAACCTGACACTGTGTTTGTTGAATGATGTAGCTTTGAAAAACTATATTAGAAATACACTGTTACACAGAAAGCATTGTATTGTCCCTTTCTCACAAGCATCTGTATACCACAGCTTAACTCCACTCTACACAGTTTGGGTGGCTTTCCATTACAGTCACAACTGTGGTGGGTGGGCTTGTCATATAATTGGGTGATCCTACAGTCAGCATCTTGAGCTGTACATACAGACAAAAAGCAACAACAGAGGACATGGAAGGTATGTTGAACATTCTGTCATTGAACATTTTGATAAGCTGTTTTCAGCAACCTTGTAGCTCAGAAAATGAAGTCTCAACAGCCAGTCCCTTTCTCAAAAATGCATTCCAAATGCTTTAGGAGTATGTGAAGTTGTCACCAAAGGGTAAATCTGAGGAGAGCTGGTGTTCAATGGGAGTGAATCCAAAGCTTCTCTACAACACGAGCAAAAACGCTGTCCTTTGGAATCAACTGCAAGATATGCAAACAACCTCCAGATGAATTCAGGACCCCTCACAGCGACAGACCTTGTGCATGAATGCATCTAATTATAGCCTGTACATTGGTGGTCTGACACAGAGAAGCACTTACTCAGATCATTCCCTTTGTTGTGCATGTTGTGTGAATCTTGTATGCAAATTTAACTCTCAGCACTTCCAAATAAAGCTTCCATCTTGTCAGAGTGTCTGTGATGAGGGCGGGGAGGTGATAGAAACAGACAAAAGAAGCCTGGAAGTGTGGGGTAATTTGTCCCCTCGCATATGGAGAAAAACAAAATTTTTAACAGTTTTGTCAGGTTTATAAACTGCATATACACAAATTACTAGACAAACACTCAAAGGTGCCAATCGAGATTTAATTAACGCTGAATGTTAATCGAGCTGCTGGATGAAGGACTTCAGCTGCATTTTTCCCGTGTTTCAGCCCCCAACTGTGTTTACCCCCCTGTAGATATTCCGTTTCACGATTTGTCATGCTGCAGCGCGATGCTGAACGTTGGTGCCTGTGAGCTGAGCCTCTCAGAGGGCTGGGATAAAACCAAGCTGACGTGTGGGTTCAGCTGCGTCACACTGTCCTCTGACTGAAACAGTCTCAGAAGAAAAAAAAAAAGGAGAGCAAATGAAGGGAAGACATGCTCCTCCAGTTGTGGCCTCCTTTTTGTAGTTCCCTCCTCCCGGCTTCTCCTGGCACACAGATGCTGGCTTTTTGCTATGAACAGCTGCTTAAAACAAAGCTGTTATTAGGGTTGTCGTATCTAATGCAGGTGTATGAAAACACAGCTGAACTCTGGACTGAAAACAGATTGATTTGGTAAGTTTAAGAAGCTAATCTTCAAACATCTCACCACTGAAGTTGAGTCTTCAGACAGACTGAAAGGCAGTTCTTCGCACAAGAACTATAATCATTTTTAAAGATCCAGAAGACTCACAGATTCATCTTCCTGAGAATGCTGCTCCATCACTGGAGGAGAGAGATAAATCCATCTTCAGGCTTTCCTTACCATGATGCCCATCCCCCTCTAACTCCGTTTCAACTGAGGATCTCCTTGGTAAATAATTGAGGTACATCCCCCTCTGCTTTGGTGGAGCTTCTCAACTTGATGATTTTTCAGCTCGTGCAGCCAAAATTTGGCTCTATTCTGTTGAGACTTTGAAAAAGTTTAAAGGGACATTATTCATTTTAAGGTTACGTACTGATTGGGTTGTATGTAAAGACAGTGCTGTGTGGTTGCAGACTGCTGTACAAATTTGTGGTTGTTTGTTGTTTTTCAGATCTCTCATTTCTGCAACCAAGAACTGACCAAATAATATAATCAGCACTACATGCCTTAATTATAATCTTCAGCTTTCAAATGTACAAATTTTGTATCCAAACACTTGATTTAACAAGCAGATTTCTTTATTCTGCAGAACTGATCTAAATCTGAACATAACATTCAATGTGCTACTCCGTTCATGACATAAAAACGTGGGTCTTGATATGTCATCATTTTTCAAGCTGCAGTGGAGGAAAGTGGCATCAACCAGGACGTGTTTGCTGACCCCTGCTGTCGAGATGCATAATCTCACTCTTAAGCCTCTGTTCAAAACCTGAATTGTAAAAATTATAACTAAAGTTTGAAGGAAAATGTTTTAAAAGATCAGCCTCTTTGTTTACAGCTCATGCTTTTAGCTCTATTTCTGCAACACAAAGCAGAGTCCATGTAGATCCAAGAAGTCTGGCAGAGAGGGTCGACTTACAAGTAATAACTCTACATCAGGTTTTTGATTATAAACAAAGCAGATGCTGACTTAGTCAAAATTATTATTTTAATTCCAGATCCTAACCTGGAAAGGGATTCCTCAAAACATTGCAAACAATAAAAGTGATACTGTAGACTGTAAAAGTGGAATGATGTGTCTCTTTCCTGATTCCCCATGTAGCAGAAAAGCATCAATTAATGATCAAGTTTTACTGCATTATTACATTGACCATGCAAATATACTACTGAACATAATAGTGAGACCTTTCCTAATCCTGCCTGTATTTTCCAGGAATTAAGAAACTACTTTGTAAAACTTTTCAGGGAGATTCATAATATTTACCAGGTTCTTCCTGGAATTTCCAAGGAAAGTAAATTCATTGAAAGTTTCATGAAAGTACTTCAATAATTCTAAAAAAACCAAACTTCAAATTTCAGGAAAGTACAGACTGTAGTTTTAAATTATGTCGGAATTTTAGAAATAAATGACATCCTGCTAACTTCACCTAATGGACAGAAAAGAGTTTTTAGTTCTTTTGGGCATGCGTTGCAGTGCTTGCTCACTAACTTCTCCCAGTCTTCTTAGATTAAGAATTGTGTTTTTGCATAGATCATTAGTTCTGATGTTTCCTAGCTGGAAAAACAATGTACCTCCTGTAGAATAATGTAGCCACTTCCATTTTTTAAATTATAATTTTTTTAATATAATTAAAGATTGAAACATTATTTGACATAAAAACCTCCAGAAAAACAGGAGCAGCATCCCAAACTCTGATGTAAGCACTTGAAGGCAGAAAGTATAGTAAATGCCTGAGAATAAATAAAAAAAACAACTAATTTTCACACTTGCTCCTCCCTAATGAAAAAATAAAACCTGCATTCCACAATGCCCAAAATAAAAATCCTAGCCTTCTTCTTATGCATACAAGACAGCTTTTTTGCAACAACTCAACTAAGGCTTCATTTAGTGAAATCTTAAAACAAAGTTAAGTACATTCACAATGCTTTACTGTCCCTGTAATCCTTAACAGTCGATACAATCGTTTTCTCTTTTTTTTTATGTGCAATGCAGCATGGAACCCTGGCACTGGTAGAAATAAAAAGTGTTTCAACTTAAAAATAAGTCCAGTGATAAGAGTTTAAAATGAAAAAAATAAAAAGTAGCACTTTTCCATCACCGTGTGCTCTTAATCCTCTTTCTGCATCATTCTCTTTGCGGCTGCAGCTATTTAACTGCCTGATGGATCAGGCTCAGTCATCTCCTGTTCTAAGTGATGGCCTGAGCTGAAAGCTTCTGGGTTAGGATTCTGCATCTCTGGGATGATCCCCACGCTGTCTGTGGCGCTGTTGAGGGCAGCAGAATCCTCTGCATCCTCTCTGGGACTGCCGCTAAGATTTGCAACACTCTCTTGCAGTGCTTGATGAGTGTCTCCTTCTTCCTCCCTCTCTTGAGATAAAAGCTTTTGGTCAAACATGGAATCATCTAGAAAGGATAATCATGCATGTAGTCAAACTGTGGAAAAAGTTTAGTACGTCAACTAAAACATCAATTTTCATCCGTCTGACTATGCATAAGTATTAACAATCGGGAGTCCTTACATTAAATGTAAATGTTACGTAATGACTTGAGAGCTGGAAGCTGCTTAAACTGAGTTCTTTTTTTTTTTTTCAACCAAGACTGCATAATAAACATGTAATTGTTCCATCTAGTGGCACAATGTGATTGCGAGCGAAGTGCTTACCCAAGCTACATTGGTCACGCGTGTCATCTCCATAACTAGCAGCCATAGAGCTGTGGCCTCCGTCATTGGTGGAAACAGCTTCGGATAAATCTGAGCTTATGGCTCTAGGAGAGATGGAGGCATCTGAAAACAGCGCAAGGCAAAAGCAAATTATTTGGTGTGAAACTACGGAAAATATTGACTTGATCAGCATTTCTAATTGTAAACATACAGTGGTTTGAAGAAAAATTCTTTGCCACATTTTGCCATGTTAAAACGACCTACTGTAATATATTTTATAGGGGTTCCATGTGATAGACCAACACAAAGTAGTGTGTAATTGTAAAATGGAAAAAAAAAAGATTTTCAATAAAAAAATGTGCAGTTAGTATTCAACTGAACTCTCTTAAACAAAAATAAATAAGATCCAGTACAACAAACTTTCCTCACAAAGACGTCCACTATGCAGCGTTCTCTCTCCCACCTGTTGAACTACGCAAGGTAAATTTTTCATTTAAATACATGAAAAGCAGGTAGAGACAAATCCCAGCTATAATTAAGAATAATTTCATTTTTTAATTAAATATGTTAGCCGATATTAATGGCTAAAGTGTTTATTTACTTTTTTAAATATTTGCAGTATCCATTTTAAGAGTGGGAAGGTAGGGAGTTGCGCATGTGGTATTTGTTTGGTCATGTGACAGTGATAGTGATGCAGCACAGGATTGTGGGTGTTTAACTCAAAGCAGAAATGCAATATGGTCACTTTTGCAGAGATACATATATTGATACATATCAGTTATCAGCCATAACAGCAGTCGGATATCAATATTGGCCCAGATTGTCCTATCAGTTTATCTCTGGAAAAATTTTTGCAGATGTGAATACTTTGTCTAGGGAAGGTGGCTACCAATGTCCGCAGACTCCTGTGGAAGTGAGATTTTGCTCAAATCGAGCATAACTCTCTCAGTTACAGCTAAACCTGCTTCATTAGTTGGGCTATTTTCACTCAATAGAGGCACCTGAGGAGACAGAAACACAAACATTAAAAGTCACATCAAATGGAAAACAAAGCTATAACAGGTAAGAACAACCTGTACCTCACTCTGACCAGATGGAATCTTCACTTCTCTGGTGCTTGTATCTGCTGGATGAGGAACATTTCTGTTCTGGACATTTGGGTGAACTGGATTAGACGGGATTCTGTGCAGATACCCATAGCCAATCCCACAGCCCAAGCTGGAATAAATGTAAAAAATGGAAAGACAAGTCATGCATGTGCTTCTATACATACATAAGAAAACCCAGCCAAAATATATTCACATCTATTAAAAATATATTTAGACTTCATTTTACATTAACAAAACTATTTATTCTTACTGTAAGAGATAAGAGCTAGGAGCAAACAGCAATGAAAAACTTTTTATTTTTCTCTTTTGGCCGAGAAAGATTTCTTGGTGCCTCACTGGTTTGTAATGTAGTTAATTTTCAACTGATCAAATTTAGATCTGGACTCCACCAAAGCTGCTCAAAAACGTTGACCATCAATGTTGCTGCTTAATCAGCTTGATGGAGGTTTAGCTACAAGGTTTGGAGCTGCTGAGAGCTATGAATTTCAACATGCATGGCATCCATATTTCATCACCTTTTTCTAATGTGAAGAGGGTAACAGACCTATAATGAATAAATATATCAGTTTATGATGCAAAACATGAAATATCTTGAATATGTTTCCTCGCTAAGGTTTTCTTAGGCTAAAATTATTATGGTACTACCTTTATGTACTTATAGGTTCATGTTCAATAAATATGCATGTCAATGAGGCTTGTTTTTGTTTCAATGGAATAATGAAATATGAATCTGGCTAATCTTAAATGTTGCATTTTCATTAACTGTAACAGAAACAAAGACTTCAAAGTAGCAGTTTGGTTGTAATTAAGTAATGTACTTTAGTCAGTGAATAGAGTTACTGAAATAATTCACACTCTAATTTATTGAATAGGTCCATCTACACTATATATAAAACCTATTTCTTTGGGTTGTTTCAATACAGAAGAGTCCTATTAGTCAGCAAGCATTCTTAATTGATACAAGTCTGGTTAATTTTTTATATCAATCAAAAAGCTGATCACCCACCTTCCCTCTCCTCCCCAGGCTCCATTAGGGGTCACTACAATCTCTCTGCACTGTTCGGTCTGCGTGTTATAAACTAAGAGCTTCAAAGGCTTCCCCTCGTTGGCTTCAATTAAAGAGAAGAAATCTTCAGACTGTAAAGGTACATGAAAAATAATTGTGCAACTTGAGTTTTTTTCATTTTTAAGCTTTTCTAATGTTTCTTCTTCTTTTTTTAAAAGTAGAACAGATAAAAACCTACATCTTGTAACACTTGGTCAGCACCGACAATAAAGTCGTCATGTGCAATAAGGCCAGCGAGTGCTGCAGGGGAATTCTCCTCCACATCCTGAAAGGAAAAGGAGATTCAATGGATCCAATCATTTTAAACAAAATATGTTTGTCTTTGTAATGTTCACGGGATGGCCAGAATTGAAAAGACGAATCTCAAAAACGAGGAGTACTCCCAACCTACCAACACATGCCACACATTCTCGTTGACTCCTTCAAAGCTGCAGAAGCGAACACTGGCGCCCAGCAACCCCTGACCACCCCACATGTTACTGGGTGTCACATCCAGCTCCCTCACCCGCTGGGTTTTGGAGTTGTACACTTCAAGCCTGACTGCCTTCTCCACATTGGCCTTCAGCAGATCTCTCAGCAAGTCGCTCTCCTTATTCTGGGGGAAACAAAGGCACCACCTAAGTTAGTGCTAAAGGTAAAAAGTTACAGCTGTACAAAGGAAAAACTGGACCCAATTTATATGTAACACGGATGATACATTCCTCAATAAGTTATGAGGACCTCATCAGTAACTCATTACTTACTGATGAGTTAAGGGATGGACCTTAAACAGGCCAATTCTCAAAGAAAACCTGTTAGAAACTAAAATATTTAAGACTGAGTTGGAGATTCCAGCCGTTCAATAATACTAATACATTTCAGTGTAATTTGTTTAGCTTAGCTTTAAAGTTAGGTCTAAAGATGATGTTCACTGATGCTCTCTATCCGATTTCAATGACTTTCAGCAATCTACAAAGAACAGGGCAAAGATTTTAGTCTATTGATGTGCAAGTAGATGAAGCTACTCAAAAAATATGTATCATTGTGGTTTCACAATTAATTTACTCCAGGGCGCTGTATACAATCACCCACCTTTATTTCAAAACCATCTTCCTTCCACCATCACACATTATGCAACACTTTCTCTGTATTTCAATACACTCGAGTTTGTTGATGAACTGTATGGGAAGTTGGACGGATACTTTAAGACAGTTGGATAGTAAATATCATTATTCAAGTTCTTTTTTTCTATTTTTATCCACTGCCAATCTAATTCTATCATTGTCCAGGCTATATAGAATGTTTCTGTTGATATAATATGACATTTACTCACAAGTCTGGTGTTCCCTATGGAGAGGATGAAGTCAAAGAAAGGCTCCAGACCAGCCTTCAAAGCAGGCGAGTTTTCTTGAACCTGAAAGGTAAAACAACTCATTTGTCGTCCTCGTGTGTCTGTTTCAGATATTGCATGTGTCAGAAAAAAGAAAGTCTTTGCTGGAAGTAGCCAACACATAGCTGGATTTTCTCGGGTGTTTGCGCCTTGGCTTACTTTATTATTTATGCCAGGTCATTTTTCGGAAGTTGGCACAGAAAACAATGAAATCATATCAGGGCAAAATAACAGGTTTGGACTGGTGCCAAGTGCCACCTCATCATAACGACAGTGTTGGGCGGCGGGTAACAACAGCAAAATTAAAGAAACATCTTCAGTTTTTTAAGATAAATAAAAAATACAATACAATTAAGCATATTCAGAACGCTCTTAAAGCTAAACTGAACTGTAAACCCATTAGCAACTAAATTTGCCGTAATGACATTTATAACCTTGCACTACACGTTACAACAACGTACTCCGTGAACATGATAGCCACTGTTATTTCCACCGTCCGACAGGAGGGAGCTCTGAGGTAGTCCCATTGTCTTCAGCGGTTACAGTTCGTGTTAACTGTCAATGAGGTAGAGTTGTGATAGAGACCATTATAGGAAGACAAACAGTACACCAGGATGCAGCTAGCTAACACTACTAGTATGAGGCAGTTTAACAGCAGGTGCAACACAGAGTCAGGCAAAGCTAAAAAAGAAAGGATAGCAGATAAATCGAACTAATCTGTGCTCGTCTGCAGCGTGTACAAAGAGAGGAGAACATCTGTACTTGATTAGCCGTGACTTGAAAGGTTGCTAAGGAACGGACAACAATAGTTTCATTCATTAAAATGGTCACTGTGAAATTAGAAATGTAGACTGTGCATAAAAAGATATATATATTTTATACTATGTAAAATATATACAATAATTCGGAGCTAAATTTTGGAAGTGAACAACACAAACATACTGTGGTGTTAAATCTTGTTGACCTTACAATGGAGAACATTTTCTTTACTTTAGCTACTGCTAAAGTAAACTCTTATCTTGTTGGACCTTTTTTTGTTTGACTCACCTGTCTCACAGAGGGTTTAGCAGAATTTCTTGTAATGTGACTGGATGACATCATGTGACTTCATCTGGTCTTTTCCCAGCATATCAGAACATTGATAAAAAGAAATCAGTTCTTGTGTAAAGTAATGATACTTCTAAGTATAAAAATGCATTAATATGCAAGAACATTTGTTGTAATTTGGAGCTAAATTTTGAAAGTGAACAACACAAAAATTTCTTATTTTGTTAACCATTACAGCTACTTTATGTTGATCACCCAGTTTGTGTGTGGAACTCACCACCTTGGCTGCTGATTGGCCAGGTATCTCAACATTTGTGTAACTCAGACAAATATTTTGAAGGATTTCCCTTGTGAAACTGATATAAATACTTAGAGGCAAACTGCATTGAGTATTCAATACTACAAAATGATTTGGCTGGTGGTTCTCCTGTCCTGCTTTGGTATGCATAGACAACATTCTCTTTTGTTTTTAAACTGTGAACATTAACATTGTCACTATATCCTGCATTTATGATTGTGTGTTTTCCAAAAGGTCTGATTTGTGCGAATGAACCTTTAAACTATAAGGTAAAGAATGGAAGAGTTATAGGAGGCAGTGATGCTAAACCAAACACCTGGAAATGGCAGGTAAAGTATTAATTACGCTTCTGCTGTAAAATAAAAATCAAATACTGCATACAGATGTTCTCTCTTTGGTTTCTCTCAGATTTCTCTGCAGCTTGATCTATACAATGAAGGATCCTTCAGCCACATCTGCGGAGGCTCCATTGTTCATAGTTTCTACATCATGACAGCAGCTCACTGCATTTTAAGGTGGGAGTTTCTTACACTGGGCATCTGTAGGTCTACCATATCCTCTTTGGTGCTTGATAAATAAAGCGCATCTGATCACATTTTGTCTTTTTCTCTCTGTCTCCGTCAGCTCGGATGTCAGTCAGTACCGCGTGGTGGCTGGTGAGTACAGCCTGTTTGAATACGAAGGCAGTGAGCAGTTCACCTCTGTGGAAGAAATCATTGTCCATCCTGACTGGAATGGCGATCTGGCCAACGGGTAAGGGAGCAGCTAGCAATATTTAATCTCTCAGTTTAACCTCAAACCTGCACATATAAATGTGAGCTATGCTGCAATAATGAAAAAATGTAGTACATGAAATGAGCAGCTTCTAAATGGTATGTTAAATATTTTTTAGTTATACAAGCTCATGGGGGTAATCTACATTGTAGCCACAGCTGCCTTGGAGCAGACTGACAGAAGCAAGAATCCCAAATGGCATTCTGACATAATGGCATTTTTTCCACACTTATTCGTTTTAGTAACTTAATAAAACACTGGACATGTGCAACATAAAATATAATTGAAATAATATTAAATGTATTGGATACAAAACATTTTTAGGTAATTTTCCATTTGAACAGCCAACAGAAAATACAACTGTTGAAAAACCTTCATTTGCAACATTTAATTCACTCTGGGGTTAAGAACATATATTTGAATTGAACTGAAATTAAATTGATCAAATTAAAATTAAATAAAAAACAAACAAGCCAATAAGATAAAACTGGAATTAGTATATTTTATATTTTCTGTAGTTGCTGCTGATGTCTATTTCTTTATATATATAATTGCACTGGTAAGGCTAGTTAATTTTTCTATTTCTCTCAGCAATGACATTGCTCTATTGAAGCTGGCTAATCATATCTATGACAACGGTTATGTGGAAATCGCAAACCTTCCCTATCCGGAGCAGACGTTGCCTCATGGCTTCACCTGTTACATCACAGGCTGGGGATTAATGGACTGTGAGTACACAGATCAAATAATCATGTACAAATTACAAATGCACAAACAGCCCATAAAAATAGAAAAAAATATGTTTAAAAAAATATGTATTTTATGCTTAATAACTCAGATACTGGAAGTGTTCCTGACAAACTGCAAGTGGCTCCTTTGGATGTAGTGGAGCATGCAGTCTGCTCCCAGCCAGAGTGGTGGGGTAGCATTGCTCTTAAAACGATGGTGTGTGCTGGAGGCGATGGCGTCATATCTGGTTGCCAGGTTTGTAGACAAAGACGTGGTTTGTAAGATATATACACTAATAGTTTTACTATAGAGGGGAGCGGCAAGATCATCAATAAAACTAAAAATTTTTGTAAGGGCTACTGTTTAACATCTGGCACTTTGGTTCTCCAAATTGGAGGTGGAGCCCCACAGTGTAGGTCGTGAAACATGATATGAGGCAACCCAAGGCAAAAGCAAATTCTGTGTCACCCCAGGTGTCAAACAGCAAATCAAAAGTTCATACTGATGTCAGTATGACAGGAAAGTGCACCAGTTCATTTTTAATCTTTAATTAACCTTAAAAGTTTTGCTATAAAATTGAATTGAATAGAGATTATTGTTATCCTATTGTGGAACTGTTCCTTCTACTTTGACATGGATTTCAGGTCAACAACCAGATCAAAATAATATTCAAATCTAATTTGCGTGATGTGATTAAATATAATATTGGTTGTAGGTTTCATGTCTAGCTGAGTATTATGCCTTTATTTCCTTTTCTAAACAGCAATGCTCATATGTGTCCACTATTCGTATTTGGGGCTAAAAGTTTCTGGAAAGGATTTTGTGGGGTAGAAGCTGTAGCGTTTTGGAATCACCGGTCTGTGCAGAGTTGTGCACTTTATGAGCTAGAAGTGTATAGAGTTACTGTATGTAGTGCATATGAATGATGATAATTTCCCAGGGCGACTCTGGAGGTCCCCTGAACTGCTTAACCGATGGAGTTTGGAGGGTCCACGGTGTGGTCAGCTACGGTCCGGCCGGCATGTGCAACCAAAGCTTCAAACCAACCGTCTTCACCAGAGTTTCTTCCTTCCTTGACTGGATGTTTTCGGTAAACAACATGAAGCCACCAGAATGAAATTATATTTACCCAAATTGATGAATCCTGGATCTATTTGACTTTTTTTTCTTTGTTTTTGTTTTTTCAGGTGATGGATTAAGCTTTTTAGCTAGAAATGTGTGGACTTCTAACATGCATGTGGCATTAGCAAAATAAAAATCATCTTATGTCTCAAATTTTCAAATTCTTGAAAAACTCCAAAGTGTGTCATGTTTTCACCATACAGCACAACATCCCTCTTTATATTGCTGCAAGAGCCTGACACTCCTTTTACAGTCTTAGAAATACATTCCTTATTGAACTTATTGCATGTCCTGTTGCTGTTTTTGGCACACAACCAGAATGCTGTATAAATGTTCATTGGTTCAGGACCAACAACGTTATTATGATCCTGATCTCCTGACTTCCCAAGCTGCAGCCTGAGATGATGGAAAATTCCAAAGGATGTTTTTAAACCAAAGATCACAGGAAACTGGCGATTTTCTCTTAAATGGCAAGTAGGTGAAATGTTTTTTCTTGAGTTGTCAGGATCAAGGAAAGCTAAAAGATTTGTGCAATTTTCGCCTAGGATCCAAGCGATCCTAATTGTGACCAAATGTGAGCTAAAAGCAGTCACATACTCCCCCCGCCTGGAATTTCTGGCCATATGTTTGCGGTACTCTGGGAGACTACAGAATGACATCATATAGGGAGTTTTTCCATTTGCTTCAGACATGGAGATCTTTAACAACAGATTTTAGGGTATTGTGTGAAAAATAAATTTAAGAAAGGTGAAAGAAATTCTGAAAATGTTTAAAATGGCTTGTGCACAAAATGGCTTCTTGACCTCATAAACGATCTGCGTTATTAACTTTTATAGGTCAGGTTGACGTTCGCAGTGAAACTTGACATTTTACATCTGTTACATATTAGCGTAGTATATATTTTTTGCTTGTGGCCCCCTCGGTTATGTCTTTTTCAGCTTTGAACATCTAGAGACGAAAAGTTTTGCCCATCCTTTTTTGGAAAATAGGTCAGCCTCAGCCTTATTAGGTGTTTGTTAATATCAGGATTTAATTTTTTACCACATCTTTTCTCTTCTTGTAAACCGGGACCATATAGAATAAGTTCTGGTTGTATGTTTTTGGATTGTTGTCCTGTTTAAAAGTAAGCTTTCTCTCCAGCCACAAATCTTTTGCAGCCTCCAAAAGGTTTTCTTTCGTTCTTGTTTATTCTGAGATTAATTTATTTAGTGGTATCAAAGTAATGGGAACTTATTATACATGCACACTTTTTTTGCTAACATATATCTTCTTTTCACTTCTATAATGCACTACTTTTTGTTGGTCTGTCTCATTAAATAATTAGAAAAGACATGAAAGGTTGTAGCTGCAAAGTGAAACTATAAACAAAGTTAAAGAAGGTAAAATAATGTATCCAACACATGACAAATCACACAAACAGTTAGGCATTTACAAAAGAATGATTTTTTTATTATCATTTGGAGGGACAAGCTGTCAAAATGGCTTAGATGAAAGAAAATGTTTTTGAACAACAGATTAATGTGTGAATATGTAAAAAATAAAGCAGCTTTGTTTGCTCTGCAGGACCTTTTCAAGCAGAAATATGCACAACACAAAAAGGCAAGAAAAAGTAAGACACATTCTTTTGAAATAATAATAAACTGTACTGTAATATATTACACTGATAAACACTCACTGATGTCATTTCTTCATGAGATTGAATGGTTTTTTTACAAGAGAAATTATGTTTGCTGGCAAAGAATGGTGCCAATCTTCGTGGCATACGAACATATACAGGATGAAATTATTTTTTTTTTAAAAAGGCAAAAAGAGAATAATACATTTCCAATGTGCATTCTGCACTTAAAAAAAAAATACAATTATTCAGAAGAAGTTTTAACAAATAGGACCTGCATGCATAATTTCTAAAGGGTCCAGAAAAGGCTGTTGAAACAGCCGTGGAAAGGGCGAGGATATGTACATCAGCTCTCTAGTGTCCCTCAGCTCAAAAAAAGTCTTGCTTGATACTCAATGAGGCAACTTTTCAATTTTCAGGGTTCGGGATAAAAAACTGTATAATATATGCAGTTTTTAATCCACTAAAATACAAAAAAAGAAGAAAAAAAACAAAAAACCTTCGCATTTGTGTAATTTCTAACATATTTTAACCCAAGTCACAGACTTCCAGAAATACTCAGAGTACAATCAAATAGATTTTTTGCAATTTACGTTTTAGTGGCTTTTCTCTAAGATATTCAACCATTTGGCTGCCTATTAAAAATACTTCAGAATGCACTAACCTTCATAAGCATACATTTTCTCTATAATTCATATATTACAAAGGTCGTCTCAGATTGAAAATTATTAATTTTGCTTTCTTAATAAAATATTCAATTTGTCAGTGATTAGAATTCTTTCATCCTACATATATTAGAAAATATTAGTGTAATTTTTCTATGGTTATGTTAGAGGCAGCAATACAAATAGAACCATAATTTTCTTTATTTGTTTCAGTGATTAGGGAGATTCCACAGTTTTCAGTCCCAAAAGCTTAAACGGAAGCACTGAGCGCACACCACTGCTCTGCATGGCTCCCCTGATAAACAGGCACATCCAGTAAACTTCACGACAGCCCACGTTATTGCCAAAATGTCTTTAAATTAAATAACTCATAAAATAAAAGGCAGAATAACTTAAAACAAAGTGTTAAGAGAATAGATATTAAATACTTTCGGATGGACATGTGGTCCCATCAGTGGCGGTTCTCGAATGAGTGACGTTCTGTGCAAGCTCTTCTTTCTGCCAACCAATCAAAAGTACACAAGTCCAGCTGGATCAAATGCACTGCAGTTCTTCATAAAGCACGTAAACGAGTCACCCTAAAGACAGCAGGAAGAAGGGGGCACTCTCCCATGACTACACATGCATAAAAACAATATAAAACTTGTTCAGGGTAGAAATGTGATATTTCCTAACAGTTTCTTGAGTGCTCCCCTTTGTAATGTCACCCTGGGCAATTGCCTATATGAAACATCAAAAACCACCACTGGGTTCCGTTTCCCATAGCAATACCTTAATGTGATATTGGGAAAAAAAAAAAAAAAAAAAAAAAAAAAGGAAGATTGCACTTTAAGGTAAACAAACCACAGTGCTTTGTGAATGGAGGCTTCATCTGAAATAAATAAAACCATAAAGGAAATAATTTAAAACAAAATAGAATACAGATACAGCTTCTTTTTTTTTTTTTAAGAATATGAGCAACAATACCAGCCCATAAATAAGAAACTCCATATTTTAGCATCAAACTGTTGAATCCATCCCAAATAACCAAAACAATGCCTATGCATAAATAGTTATTTTCACAGATAAAGTGCTGATCGAGGAGCTCTGAGAGGAATTTTTTTTTTTTCCTTGTACCTTAAAAAGACCTTTTGGGATGAAGACCTCAGCTTTTCTTCGCTCAAGTCATCTCCAAAAAGGAAGGGGGGATGCAAACAGAACTACTGTACATCTCAATCTGACTCGGGTTTATGAAGGCAATCACAGCAATGGTCACCACACATTGCCTCCAAAAGCTAGAAAGCTAGAAAAAAATTGAATTCCCTGAGGTGAACATTCAGCTGTGTTGAGATTAACACCCAACCTGGAAACAGTTTTAAGGGTGATTCCTGCTCAGCGAGCGGTTGGTGGTCTTAGTTTGGTTAAAAGAGCTTTCTTAGGATTCTCTGGTTTCTATTGGCCTGGTCAAATTGATCTCTGTCCACTTTTAACCCCTAGCTGCCATCTCACACAGCAATCATCCCAAACTGCTTTGCTAACATTTTGAAGGCAAGTCTGGAATCTGAATATTTAATAGGCAAAAAAAAAAAAAAAAAAAAAAAGAAGAGGGAAATCACAGCTTCCTCATAACACATTGACATCTTATGTGCATTTTTCAGTCCTCTTCTACCCCCCACTCCCATCTCTTTCTCTGGTGGGCTTTTCCTTTCTTACATCATTCACATATTTTGTCAAACTTTCACAGACTCCATCACAGACAGTTTCATGGCTTCCTCCATCAGCTGATTGTCTGTAAATGTAGCAGGGGGCTCTGGGACGGATTCTGAGAGGCCGATCAGAGACTCCAGCAGGCAGGTCCCTGTGTCGCTTGCTGCGGGAAAACTGGGGTAGCTAGGCAGCTGAAACTGGAAATAGTTGTCCATGTGCTCGTACTCCTTCAGGGAATTATAAAGCGAGCTGGCCCCCAAGCACGGGAAGCCATCAAAGAACTCCAGGTCTGACTCCGAGGAGAGGCTTAGGTCCATGTCGTAGCTTGCTGAGCGATCAATGCTGGGAGAAGGCGTGTGCGGGACGCTGCAGCTATGGAAAATGCCGTTTCCCTGGTTGGCGTTTTCATCCAAGAGTTCTGAAATGGACGTTGCTCGATTGTCTATGTGACTGTCTGTGGATTCCAACAGTGCAGCATCTATGTTGTCATTTTCATCAGCAAAGTCCACGATGCTAAAGCTACTGAACGCCTCTGTTGTTGGCTGATGCTTCTGTTGATTTGGGCAACAAGTGTTTTTACTGTCCTTATCCTCGCTATCCCCGCTGTTCGTATCGTTGAAACTCAATATCCGGCTCAGACCTTTCTCATCGACCTCCAGCTGGCTGTGATGCTTGCACTGGCTCTCGCCTACCTCAGAGTCCTCACTCTGACCAGATGAGTCCGATGAGTCGGTCATGTCACTGCTGCAGCTGTTCTCTCCGCCTGCCATCAGTTCTGAGCTGAAAGGGAAGGAGGGCACCGCTGGTAGCTGGGTGTTTGGGTCTGTAGTGTTTTCTTCCTCCTCTTCCTCTGTGCTGGACTGCTCCTCCAGCCTCTTCTCCAGCTCCAGCTTCATTATAGTGTGGATGTAATGCGTCTGTACACGGTTAGAGTTGAACTCAATTCGGCCCTCTGTGTTGCCGCAGCCGTCTTTGGTGCAGCCACATGGGAAAGAAGAGTGATCCATCTACAAGGAGCAGAAAGAAACTGTGAAACATTTGCAACAAAAACTTTCATTTGAATTCTCTTTGGTAGCAGTTACCAGCAGGAAATTTTAGGTAATCTTTTACTGTTTTGTTGTTTTTACCTGACATTTGATGCCCGCCAGGCTGCAGCTGCACGTTTCAGGCTCGCAGAAGCCCTGGCAGTCACAACCGCAGTTCTCCCTGGAGAGCCTCAGCTCGTGCAGCTGTCTCTTCTCCTCCTTGTCAATCTTCTTCACACCAGCTGCTTTGAGCAGTGCATAACGCTTCTTAGATGGGAATGGCTGGAGGAAAGAGCCCTCGTCCAGGTTGGCACTGCTGATGTCTATGTCTTGCTCGGGGATGTCGTCTAATGTAAGCCGATCTGCCTCCTCGCATTCCTGGGTTCCGTTTTTTGTCAGCTGTAGCAGACAAAAGGAATCATGTGTATTTGCTACCACAGACAGGAGGCTGAGCCCCAGTTAGTAGATTTTAGCCAGAGGCATTTCTCACCTTCATTTTCATAGCTTCCAGCTTCTCTTCCCTAAGCCTATTGAGGAATTTTTCCCTGCGCAGGACCCGTTGTTCCGCAGCAAATTCTGCAAGAGTGTATGTACGCCGCACACTGTGGCGCTGCATCATGCCAAGGCTGCAGCCTCCTCGACTGGGAACACTGGTGAAGCCCTGGCACCGTGGGAAGAAGAACACAGTCACCTGGTCGAATGTGACGTTGCCCCGGCGTGCTCTTTTGGATTTCTTCAGGATGGATGTTGCTATGGAAGGACAAAAAGAAGAAGATTAGAACATATAAAGGGTGATCCTGCATCACTTTCTACCACTAGATGGCATTCTGCTCCACATCTTTGTGCTGATTCTCCTGGACAAATTGTAAAAGGACACCTCTGTGATTCATTGACCTGGCCTTATCATCTACCCAATTAAAAGATACTGCCAAGAGCAGTCTGACATGCGTACATCCTGTAAAGTGAAACCCAAACTGCTGGGAATCCATCCAGCTGTACACTAGCGTGCGACCAAAGGACGCCCAGCTCAGGAATTTCCCTTTTGTTAGTGGTGAGCGCGGTGGAGGAAGCACCAAGGATCACTACATGATCAGTAAAATCCCTGGGGCTTCCAGGTGGGATGGAAACCTTCTCAACTGAATCATGATCCACACATTTAAAGGTCATTAATAAGCTATACCTAGAAATAAACCACAGTGGGGGGGATGAGTGCAGAGCTGAACTTTAGTGTAAATTCCACTTATTCCATCAAGGGATTTTCAACTTTTACGTTACCTTTAAAGTTAAGCAACCTTTCCCACTGCTTAAGCTCCAGCAGCCATTTTTAATAAGAGTAGCCTATGTGTTTAAAGAAAAGTCTGGTAATCCCCTGCCCATCTGGTCCCCATTACCTTTGTTTTATGGAAGGGAACTCCATACAGAGTCCCTGTCCAAAAACAAAGAAATGTACAAAAACCAGTAGCTTTTCTGTGACTTTTTTATGACAGTTAAAGTGGAAAGTTTGGATGATTTTTTAAGTGACGTTCTTAAAAGATATTACCCATTATAGTTCTCTTGTATCTAGTAGAGAGTTGCTGTATCAAAGTGAGTTTGTAGAAAAGTGGAAAGTAATGTGAAGAGTTAGCTGGTTAGGTTGCACAATTGTGGATTGCCTATGGAAAGTTTTGCACTTTAAGACTACATGTTAGCCTTTTACTACCAGGGGATTTTGTTCCCAAAGGAGACAGTAATTCTGTCTACATTAGGTAAAGGACATATTACAGACAACTTCAAAGCACATTAAATTATTCCAATAATGTGAAAAGTTTATGTGAAAAGTGTCCTTTTGACTCAGTGTGGGCATCCAATAAACACAACAGCCTTACTGATTCGTCTGATCTGCTGCCAGGGTAATGCAGATCAACCCGAGTGCCAGGTTCAGCTTCATATCCATCCATCCCACAAAGGACAAACAGCACCCACTCTGTAGCTTCCAGATTAACTATCTTTGCGCAGTGTTCTCTAGCAAACAACTTTCTGTCCAATACAAACACCAAATCATAATAGTCAACTCAATCAGATCTTCTAAGTAGGCTTGCATGTCTGCTTCCTCCACCGCCCCCACACCTTTTCTATCCCTTCACCCAGTTTCTTCCAGCACCTGTGTTGGGTGCACGCCCAGGCTTCAGACAAGGCGCTGTGTGTTCCCAGCCTTGGCAACCTGCCATCCTTCTCTTCCTGGCTTCCTGCCCCACCATCCTGGAAACCTTGCAACCTTCTCCCCAATACACAACACAATCCCTTCTCTCCCAACTCACCACCAGTCCCCCTAAAGACTCAGTTGGGTCCAGACAGACGTAAACACCCTGAAGCTGCTCGACCTAAATCTCTGAAAGGAAAAGTGAAGCAATAGGTCTATCTGCAAGGTTCTGGGAGGAAGGTGGAAATAAAACCGAAGTGAGCCGCCCCCGTGCTTAATGTGATTAACCGTTTTGCAGCTTTAGGGCATAAAAATCATCAGAGGTGTTCATTGTAAAAGTCTGGACCCATTTCTGCAAAGTGTTTCATCGGATGCCAGTGGCATAAATTGCCAAAGGCCGTCTTGTAAAATGTTTGGGTTGCAATCAGAGTTTAAACGGATGCTGAAGACAAGCTGAGAGAATGCTTGAGAGAGAACACTCACTGTTGAAATTTGTTGCTGGGGAGCACGGGTTGCTGGGATTGGAATCCAGGGTGTCCGAGTAACAGCTCTCCCCCTCCGAGTCCCAGCCCGAGCAGGCAGAAGAGAGGGAAGAGGGCGAGGGAGACGAGTAGCATGGGTCCTCGTCCACCTCCTCAAACTTCCTCTTCAGAAGCCCAGTCATGGCGTCTAGTGTGAAGAATCTGCGTGAATAGGCAGAAAGACAAGGGTTATTAGCACATTATCCACACCACTTAATAAAAAGCCAGACGGTTTTCATCTTAAGAACAGGATGTACTGCGAGTATCTGTTATGCTTTTGTGTGCACACAAGACTTTTGCGCAGCTAGAGCAGCAAAACTGAGTTCTGTGTACTGCCATCTGAGTGTCCAGGGATCCAAGTCTCATGATGCAAATAACGGGAGCTAGCCAAGGCGCAGGAAGCAATCAATCAGTCCTTATTTGCCTAAGTCAACAATTACTAGACCCTTCACCCTCTTACAAATCCCATCAGCTCAGCATTGATTATACAGACAGACCACACAAAAGTGACCCAATCATTCAACCACCGATATTCTCTTCAAGCAGGTCAAGGCTAAGAGGAATTTGCCACTCGTCTTTTTTGTCTTCATGTGGAATTTTTACATGCACAATGATGCATGGAGGAATTTTGTTTTTTTCTTTTTTTTCGGATTGTTGGTATGCAACTCATGGGTTTCTTCACAGCTCCCATGAGAGAGTCTGCTGGCTCAGTGATAAGAACAATAAATTCTTTAAAAATAAAAAGGGAGGAGAAAAAAGGAGAAGAAAGAATGCCATTTATTCACTAATCTTCCATAATATTGCCTTGCACTGGTCAAATCTGGTTGATGTGTTTAATTCTGAACTTGGACCGGCTAATAAGTATCTCAGAACTCGAGCAATTGTAGAAAAATATCGAAGCACATTAAAAACTTGCATTATTTGCTGAGATGGCAGGGTACAACTTGTACATTTTATATTTATGCGACAAAAAGATGTCCCAGGGGTTCTCTGCCGATTCTGAAAAGGCAGTGGTGGACGCTGTGTAGTACACGTCATCATTTTCACAATCTGGGACTGAGCCTAAACTAGGAGGGGAGGAGAGAGGAAGGAAGAGAGGGGAGTGGGAAGACACCATTGGGCTCTGTTCCAGTGTGGACACTCCCAACAACTATGTGGGATGGAGAAGGAGATAATTCATCAAACTGTTTTCCCTACCATCACCCAAAAACATATATAGGACTCTGGTTGAGAGTGTGTTAAAGCACTGGTTGGGTTTCAGCTACAAGAGTGCGATGTGGAGGACAGTGAAGGGAGTGAAAGAGTAATTGAGGGATCCCTGCTTCTGTATCTGACTCAAACTGATACAGAAACATCATCAGAGACTCCTCACACGCCATCTGTCACATTTTTTTTTGTCAGAAGGCAAACAGTAGAAAAACCTCAACAGTACAAGATTGCTAAAGCAGCTTTCTGCGACAAGCAGTTGCATTGCTGAACACCTCTTAATATTATACCGTACTTCATATGACTGCTGTCATTTCATGTTGGTTTGACTATTGTCACACTAATCTGTGAAATGATCAGAAACAATATTTCTTTATGATTATCAATTGTATCTAATTTTCTGCCTGTGCAATCACTGCAGATCCTCTTCCAGCTGCTCCAGCTGGATGTGCCTCAATTTTTGGGTTATTTTCAGCTCTGTTTGCTCAAATGTTTTCACTGTAATACCTATAATTTAGCAACAAAAACTCAATTAAAAGGTAAGGTTGTGATAATTATAGAGAAGGGATCCTTTGCATTTGCAAGTGAGCTAAATTTAAGTCTTACTAGGCCAATTATTGCAGGCTCAGCAACACAAACGGCAGACCCGTCATGTCAACAAACTAATGCAAGTCGTTGCTCTTTGAAGGTGCCACAAAAAGGCGAGACAGTCGGTTTACAGGAACATCCACTCCACGTGCCTGTCTTATCTTGTATGAACACGATACAAGAGTCAACGCTCCAAGAAGGAACAGAAAAAAATAACTAAGCAGGTAGAGGAGAATAGAGTCTTTTTTCAGCATACTGCAGAGAAGAATATGCAAAATCAGTGGTCAGTGGTGACAAAGATAAAGATGCTAGAGTCAAGGGCAAAAGGCATACACTTTTGTAGTAGTAAGGGGGGATACTATTATTGTCTTTGCTGTGGTTGTCCGAAGTACCCACATGATGAATGATTCACCTTGCAATAGGTCATGCCGGCTTGCAACAACTACAAAAAAAGGCTTCCACCAAACAGTAGCTAGTGAGAACACAAGCCACTAATTTCCCCCTCTGCGAATGTGTTGGAGCACAAAATAATCTCCAAATGCCTCGTATCCAAAACGTAAGGGGCCCGGGGGGGGGGGAGTGGATTTGCCTTGAAACAATTTCCAAACACCTGGATGCAGCATCTGTTGCTTATGTGTTCACTTTATCAGACAACATGTGTGTTCCAAATGTTGCGCGGTATCAGCTCACCTCACATTTTACCATCAGTTCCACCCCCCAATTTTCTGCAAGAAAAAAAAAAAAAAAAAAGGAAAACAAAGCTATGAGGCATCCTCCAGGGAGCACATAGCGCCAGCTAAGCAAAGTCTTTTTAATTAAAAGCTGCAGTGAGACAGAAGGGGGGGAGGAGAGGGAAAGAGGTGGGTGGATGAGGAAAAGGGGGGCAGTGGTGTCAGAACTGGGTCATTGTCTCTTGACTGCAGTCTACCTGACACATTGATTTGTTAATCCTGTTCAACGGGCAGAAACAATGGCGAGAGGTTAATCCCAGCAAGGGACGGCTTGTAGTCAATCTGGAGCTTCTCAGCCGCTGCAGCCACAGAGCGAGGCCAAGAGAGCACGGATGGAGCAGGAGACCAGGAGTAAAAGAAAAAGAAAAAAACAAATCATATCTGTCTTGTAATGACTATTTTGCAAGAGGGTGGAGGGCAAGGAAGGAAACGAACAAAGATACAAAAAAAGAGGGAAATCGAGAAAAGGCAGTGCCTTTGAATGCCTACCGCTCTAAATAGAGAATGGATGGGATCGGACAGCTGAGCCAGAAAGAGGGAGCGCAGCACGTTTTCAGCGAGCACTAAATTATGCATTGCTGTCATTCCATCAAGCCACATGCGGGCAGACAGATAAAGGACGCATCCGCCGAGGTGCTCCCCCAGCCAAGTTGTCGCAGAGTTGGGGAGATAAATCTCTGGCGAGGAGATTTGTCACCAGAAGTACTACACAGCTCAAGTGAGACGCAGAACTATGTCAGTGAGACGAGATTATCTCGATACACGCACAGCTGTGTGCTGTTCGTTTGACTTTAGAACCCCTTTACCTTATCTGGAAACATAAGTTATTGTCCCCCTAAAGGACAGTGGATGACATCTGGATGCAAACAAAAGGCTCCAATGATGAGCACAACGCATATCTATGCATTTCATTCAAGCAAATTCCATACAAATTTGAAAATGGCATTTAATAACTTCAATTCTAGATCAAATTTCAGAAAAAAAGTACTTCAAAAACAACCAACTTAATCTTGGCATTTGTGGGTAAGAAAAACTTAGGGTTAAAACATTTCTCCGTGTCTAAGTTCCATACTTTTCCAGTCTCAAATTATCTGGAACCTCGGTCCAAAGTATACTGTATATTTACAGGAGATATTTCATTCGAGATGGATGGATAGAGACACTGAATAAAATCTGGAAATACAAATGTTTTCCACTCCCTTGTGTCTTTTCCCATATTTATGCAGACAGAAAATCCTGAATCAAATTCCAGACCTTTCCAGTATTTCTGCTTGTCACAATAACTCCAGTACTAGAAGCCCGTTGAACCCCTGACCCCCTTACCCTGCAGCTCAACAGGACAAGTCACAGTTGACTTTGTCCCTTGCACCGTCTGTCCAGCCCCCTTTGCAGCTGATAACAACATGGGTGGAAGCGACAAGTTGTGCTAATCTTGGCCCGCTGAGAGCATTTACATGGCACACTGACAACCTCGCAGCGTCTGAACGACTGACTGAGTGCTCATAAAATGTGATAATGATGAGCCCGTGTGTCCTTCCTGCGTGTGCGGGAGTTGTGTCTGGGCAGGTCAGCCCCCTTCTCCCACAGGGCTTCAGGGTACAACACCTCTCAGGTAACTGATCAGAGCTGCGGAAATGAAGGTGGCCCCGACTCCTGTTCCTGCCCAGCTGGGTAAATTCTGGCTCATTATTTAAAGCCCAAGCTGTCAGTCAGAAGTGCTCCACCTGCTGGAGCAAAGCAGAAAAAGCACATCTGCTGTTTTTTTTTTCTTTTTTCCCCCCCCTCTTCCTCCTCTTTGAGCCTGTTGTTCTCACTGAGGGCTCGCTGTGTGACTGTGCCACAGAAACATTCTGTTCCTCTGCTTCGCCCCGTGCACATAGCTTTTCCAAAAAGGAGAGGTGGTGGGAAGAAGGGGGAAGGATTGTACAAAACAAATAAATAATGTCATGTCTCCAATCCGCAGGAATTCCACTCTGGCAGCGCAGCTCCAGCTGTAACAGTGGGAGAAGAACACAAGCTCTATCTAACCCAGATGTGCCTTCTGCTGCTAAACGATGGAAAGTCCTGCTCACTGAGAAACATGAGCTTTTTGCTTTTCAAAAGCCACACCTGTCAGGTTGTGGGCTTGCATATGTACCTCACACATGCCCTCAAGTTTGGTGCAAATTTAAAAGGAACGGTCCAGTGATGCACACAAAGTGTATAACCATGATAGTAAACATTACGGCTGGCCGGCAACTTTTGGCAGATTATGACATAGAAGCTGAGGTATGTGAGCATTCAATTTCAAATTGATCTATTAAAAAAAAGGCAGTGTTCATTAATAAGCACATAAACAAGTTAAATGTAAATGTATCCAAATTAGGGCTTCAGACAGTTGTAATTGGTAGTCTCTGTGCCGGATATAATGACTAGTTTCAGAACTTTAACTGATACAAATCTGTTTTCTGAAGTTTTCCATTTGATTGGTTTCCTGGATGATTCACCTCTTGCAAACTGAATGAATAGTTCCATGGTTTGCTCACACAGATAATCTAAATATGCTTTGCTGCAGTTGTACAAAATAAAAGTAAGAAATTTGATTAAAGCACACAAATAAGGAGGAAGAATGGGGGGAATAAATGCTCAAAGAAAAACGTCACATCTAATGTGATTTTGAGGGATTTTACCAAGTAGTTTGACTAGTAGCTTTAAAATCTAGGGAAGACTGTTAAGGAACATGCAGACTTGAGAAAATTTCTATTGCTCTGGGTGTGTATGTGTGCAGGGAGGAAGGGAGGAGGAGGTTGTGGGTTCAGGGGTCATGCTCCAGTCTGGGACACTTGCCGTATGGAATGCTGAGAGAGGACAAAGCCAGATGGGAGCTCTCTCTGTCTCTCCCCGTCTCTCTCTCTCTCTCTCCACTGCTGCTGTGTTCAAGACTGTCAGCCGACTCCCCTCGCTCCTCTACCCATCCCGTTCCCGTCCCTCCTTCTCCTCTCTGTGCTCCCAGCACAAAAGCGGGGGGGCCCAGCGTCGCCTGAACTCAGCCTTCTTCTGCTGCTTCTCTCTCCCAGCTGGCATGGAGTGATACCAAAAGTGTGCGAGAGCTTCCTGAGGTTGTGAAACAAACAGAGAGCGGTGCACAGGAAGCGGCCATCCAGATTGTCTGATGCGCCTGACAGCTGCAGCCACCGCAAGGTTAACTGAATACAAGATAACAAGATGGACATGAGGCAGTTAGACGGTGGATGATATTTGCCTTGGTAGATTCAGGGATGCCATTAAGGGGATCCAGGGGAAGCAACAGTCACCTCTATAAATTTGTTGACCTCTTTCCACCTCTTACAATGTACATAATTTTTATGCAAGAAGTAAAAAAAAAAAAAAAGAAAGACCATTGATAAGGATTTTTTTTCTTGAGAATTTCAAAAGACTCAGTCTTGATATGCTACATCATTACAAGAATGAGTGTGAATTCCTAATGGGGCTAAATTGATGATCCAACGAGACCCAATTATGACTTTCACAATAATGCCAACTGATGCGCTTCAAAATCATAGATCTAGTGTTTTAAATGTTAGATTATTGCTAGAATGGGTTTAAGTTTTTACTGGATCTTAACCGTAAAAAAAATCAACAATTAGGAAAAGCACAGCAATTAAAAGCTCATCGGCACTAAACTTTGTGATGCATGTTGTAAAGCAACAAGAAATTAGCTTAGAGTATTAATTCTAGCTTCCACTATAGCATGTTAAATAAAAGAAATGCCAGAAGTTCTGTTATGGCTTAGTTTTGGTCACCTTTCCAAGATTATTAGTGGCCCCCTTCTGGCCACTTTTTGTAAAATTCTCTGGCTGCACCCCTGGTTAGAAGTCAGCCAGCATTTGGAAATGAGACCCATATGGAATAGAAATTGCTTGAAAATGTGGGCCCATATGGATCTGATGTGTTGTGCTGCATGAACTAAGACATATAAGGTGGCCAACCGGTGTTGTCTGCAAGAGTTGTGTTCCCGCTGTGAACCTGGGACCACTGAGTGCCCGTCCAGATGAATGTTCAAATCCATGTAGTCTACACATACTGGCAGAATACTTTCCCTCAAAGACACAGAGCTTTTGTTTCATCACTGCAATACTTTTTTTGTTAATTTAAAATATGTATATTTTATTTTTCTACAAGATGAGACAACGAATTATTTAACACGTATGTGCATTAATATCAAAAGCATGTGTCAACCAGTGCTGAACAGCAAGGACTAGAAACCTTTCTTGTAAACAAAGGATCATTCAGACCAAGTCAAAAAAACATGATTCCAAAAATGATCCGGGTGAGGTCGCACTAGAGACGATTTAAACTATCTCTGATATACATATGGCTCAGATAGCATTCGGGAGAACAATAAGCGACATGAAAAAAACCAAACAAAAAAAAAAGGACAACAAAACACATCCACCACATGTAAGCTGATCATCTGCAAATTAACTCACACATTCAGAAATAACTGCTTGTTGTCATGCAAAACTGTTAGTTCAGACAAGAAAGTGCTCATTGAACGTCCACCTGCCACAGATCATTCACTTTAAAAGAAATAATATCCTAATCAAATTAATCAAAAATCAATGATCAAATCTACTCTGCACATGCGCAAACAAAGTGCCCCCCCTCCCCTCCAACCACCACCCCTCTCTGACCCGATCATTCCTCGTGATTAATGCTAATTCTAATGACAGCAGCCCTGTCAGCTGGGCGCTCACATGTAGTGCCTTCAGGAGTCGCTCTCGTTACAAGAAGCGCACCAGCACCACCGAGGTGAACAACTCCACACACACACACACACACACCACACAGAGACTCAATACACAAAGCCAACCTCATCAACAGTTCATATAAATGAAGCCACGAGCACAAAATATGCTATATAGTTGCGTTCAACCACTAAATGAGAACTGTAGAGTTTATATGAACCAGAATAAGAGCATAAAGAAAGCAAATGAATGAATCCGATTGGCTGGAATCGCGACTCGGTCAACTTAGTATTTTTAAAATCTTTGCCGCTACCTTTGCTTGTTAATTGTTGCGTCGATAAAAACAAAAATATGTTGCTAGATTATAACTCACTTTAACAGATTAAGTGTCCAAGCGTGTCACAACAATAAATCGCCAACTTGAGCGACAGTCGTTCTTTTAAGACATGCAGCAAAGACAAAAACCCTTAAAATTAACCAGTCACAATGGTTCCCTTACGCAAACCATGTGGAAATACTTGAAACCGATAAAAACATTCAAACAGAATAAACAGATAATTTACACCGCTCAGTAGCCATACTCACCAATTTAAGTATCCGATCACCATTGGGAATCAAAGAAGGACTGGATAATCAATAGATGGGGAGAGTAATCCGAATAAGCACAAGAAATAAAATATGTGAATTTAGAAAAAAAAAAAAAAAAAAGGAGGAACAAAAATAACAGTGCGCGAATCCCCGCATATATGTATGTATAAATTTGTGTGTATGTATAGACAGCTCTCGCTGCTATTGTCTCCTGGGCTCCGCACCAGCCGAAGCGCTTCCCTTGTCTGAAGCAGACTGCCGAGAAGCGCAGCCTTTTTCGTCAGTGGAAAACTCCCTCCTGGCGTCTGGTCTGACGCAGGCGGTGACACAGGGAGACTGCCCACGCTGCTTCCTGCCTGGCTGCCTGTCCTCCCGTGTTACTGTACCCCGATTACCTACGTGAGAAAATGAAAGAGCCATGTATATTGCTTCATTTTGCTGCACACAAACCACACCAGAGGATTGTTTTTATGGGGGGTAGGATATCTTAATAGGCAGGCAGCATTGTGTGGCTGATTTGCAGTTAAATATTGAGTATGAAGCCGTGACTCTAGTGGTGAGTTTGTACAATCATTTACAGATTTACAGCTAAATTATCTTTAAAGACTGATGCGATTACTCAGCAGAATACTCTCCACTCCATTTGATACGTGAGTTGCTAAATTATTATTGGTGTGGCCAATGGCTACATTTCAGGGAAAACACTGACTAAGCTGTCTGAGAGTATGACTCACGTTCTTTTTAGTCGGCGCGCACAACTGAAGACTTGTTTTTTTTTCAGGGGAAACGCAATCGTTTACCATTACAAACAGGAATTGAACATTTTAGGGGAAACAAAGTGCTTTAACAAGAATTGAAATTTTAAATAAGTGAAGAAATTTACATTGAAAGCAAGACATACTTTGTAAAAATAACATTTGGATTTATGGAATAAGTGTTAAAATGCACATTTGAAACATATTTTTTTTAAAATTACTTGACAGGTAATGTTTTAGTTCGTGAACTAAAAAGGTTTTCCAACTGATGGGCAAAAGTTGATCAGTTTTACAATACCTTCCATTGTTTCTTTGCCAAATATCTTATGAAAAGTATCAGAAAAAGCATGTGCATGTGACCAAAAGTGTAACTTTAATTTATAAGCAAGAAGGTTTTGTTTTATTTCCTAGAAAGTTGTATATTTGGATACATGAGGTTTTCTTCTGACAGTGTCAGTATGATTCTAGAGCTGAGAAGAATAAAAACCACATGCTGACAACATAGTTTTGTTCCATTTATCCTCCTTATGTCCCCAAACATAACTAAAAAAATGTGAGTAAATTCGTTTTTTTAACTTTACTTTTAATTGATCACTGTCTGGTGACTTTTAATTAGCTACCCCTCCCTTTCTTTGCTCTAAATGTAATGTGACAATGAAGTTTATTACTCAAAGCCACTCTTTAAATCAAGTAAGACAAGAAAAGAAGATGTCATTCTCCATGATATTTTCATGCTTTTCTGTACATATCTCCCATGAATGACAAACAGTAAAACCATTAAAACTGCAAACACACTCTAATAAATAACCAATATGGTTAAATCTGCATCATCCTTTGCTTTTGTTTTTGTCTTTGAGCATATTTCCTGTTGTCAAACTGGTTAAGTGATTTTTTTTTTTATTCCACAGGTTATGCTATAAACAGAACTGAGTGTGAGAAGTTGAATTGAACTCAACTTTCCTAAAAGGTGGTTAATCATAGTTAATTCATGGCTTAACAAAAGAAAACTGTCACGCAAGAACTATATTTTAATTATTTGTATGACTACCTAAAACATGCAAGGGTGACAAAACAAAGCAAAGTCTCGAATAAAAAAGTCAGCAACTTTTTTACAGCATTGCAAACATAAAAGCAATTTAAAATTGCAAAAACATAGACTTTTAAAAAGAAATTTTGAAATTTGTTTCAAAGACAGGAAACAATGCTGCTTGTTTGTCATATAAGGGACTGACAAACAAGCAGCCAGTCTTCTGTAACGTCATAACGTGATGACGATACAGTAAGCCAGCATTTGTGCTTTCGTTCTTGCTCGTCCTTCCTCATTATTCAGAAGGGCGTCAAACGGGGCTGATGCCTATTATTGAGTGAGAGGCAGAGTACACCCAGGTACAGGTCAGAGGTTTATCACAGGGCAACACAGGAACACACGAGGACAAACATCAATGAGTGCACATGCTCACAACTGAGGACAATTTAGACAAACCAGTTCACCTCACAGTCATGTTTCTGGACTGTGGGGGGAAGCTGGAGTACCTGGAAAGAACCCACACAAGCAAAAACTCCTTGTTTTAAAGAGCCAGGCCAGGATTCAAACACAGGACTTTTTTTGCTGCAAGATAACTGTGCTACTAGCCAGATTTTGCAACGAGATAAATAGATAAAGCGAGCGAAAGAGAGAGAGAGAAAGAGAGAGAGAAAATTTCCACACAGTCTAGTTAGTTGGGTTTCTCAGCATTAGCTGATTTTCAGCGTTTACTTGGAAGAGCTGCTTATAGGTCATTGAACTTGACATGTTAGCTAAAGAGTCAATTAAAGAAACACATATTTCCTGAGTGTGATTTAACAAAATTTTACTTCAAATCCTGAATATGTCTGAATCTACTATTTCCACTTACAGTTCTAAAGCCATTGTTTTGGACAACTGTAATTCACAGTTGTGTTGTTCAAAAATGTTCATTAATGCACACATAACTCTACTAATGCACAATAGTAGTTTATTTGTTAAACACTTTCTGTAACAAATAAATACATATAGACAACACCGTACTGGACTGTAAAGCACTTTGAAATGCCTTGCTGCTGAAATGTGCTATACAAATAAAGTTTGATTTGTTTTGATTTGATTTGATTTAAAGTACATCTGTAGATCAACAGCAGTTTGCATATTTGGCATTCTACAGTGTTGTAACATACCGACGTGATCCATTTGCAACGCTTTCTGTGGAAATGACAGCGTCACGCATCCATCCCTCCTCTGATGTGCTCCTCCCAGGTATTTTTGACTGACTCTTTCTCAGCTGGACCTAAAAACACCCAGCAATCTAGGTGCCAAAATCAATAGAGAGGTTTTTGCTCTGAGATGTGGGGAGATGTCTCCCAAAGTTGTGTTCTTGGCCTCTTGCTAATTGCTCCCTGCTAATAAGGGAACCTTTTTCTCAACAACTTGTTGAGCCTGAGGGTTTCCTTGTTTAGGGCGTCACCCTCAGAGGCAAAATAAGCACCAAAGCTGAGTAAGAGCAGAAACAGCCCCCGACAGGGAGCGACAGTGTTTGAAGTGCCTTTACAAATTAATAAGCGGCACAGTATTATCACACAACAGGATGCAAGCATGTTTCACTGGATGTCAGCTGTTTTCTTTGGTAGTTTCACTGGAAACATAAATCAGCGTTTATGCAGGTTTCTGTGGTAATCGATAGGTCAGGTAGAGTTCACGGCTCATCTGGAAATGTATTTTTTAACAAATAAAAGTGGGCAAAAGTGACGTACAATGCTAAAAAAGGCATAATACTAACTTTATTCTGAATATATGTTATATATTATCTAAAAATAGATAAGCTGTGTTTTTCAAAAGGTTGACAAAAGTCAGAATGATGGAAATTATCTTTAATATTTTATCAGCTGATGATAATTATAATGCCATGAGAAAAATAAATAAACCCTCAGAACTTCTGTAGTTTTTTTCTCAACTCAACAATTTTACTAGGATTTTATGTGAAAGACGTGAAAGAAGGAGATATTTAGTGCTTTAACTACTTCAAATCCATAGGGCATTTAAAAACATGTATTGTATCTAATGATACTCCATGTGATTTCTATTTACTCGGCTCAGACTCCACGTGTTGATAATGATACTTGTCTGAGTGGCTGTTTTGTGTTTTCATGTGTCCGAGGTGTGCCACAGAGAGTAGATGAGGGTGTGTGACGGAGTCTGTGTGTCCAGACAGACTCCACCCCAGCCTCGCTTTCCTGTCGCCCGGCAACCCTTTAAGACACAACAATGAACCATCCACAGCCCGAAGGAAGAAGCCGACAGTCACATGAACAGCGGCAGTCACAGCCGCTGCTGAGGAATTTTGCTCTCCTTACCAAAAAAAAAAAAAGTACCCTAATAATCAGCAATGTTAACAATTAGTTCTCTGTCCCGGAGACCTTGGAGACATTCTTACTCACTTGGCCTCTTCTGTGGTTCACTGCAGTGCAACGCCTAATTATAGCAGCAGAGTTGGCAAACACCGGATCACCGGCACAAGTTCGACAATGTTGTTTCAACAGGCTCACGTTATGTAACCGTCAGATCTGGGCAGCATTAAAGAACTCATGAGTTTCTGTGATGAAGCATCCTTCATAAACTTCTCATAGTACTCCTGCCTTTCATGCTGCCCCTTTGAAGTCCCTTTGTCAGGCCCATCAATTGCTCTTTTTGACAAACAAGGAAAAGTTGTAGGCAATGTTGAGTCTCACACATGTTTACCTCTCTCTTCTGAGGAAAAAAAAAAAAAAAAAAAGGAGCCAAGCGAGTGTGCATGCCTGATGGGGGATGGTAGTGCCAAAGCCGCTGTGAATCAGGCCTGAATACATTAGGGCCACTCTCTTTAAAAGTGTGCCAAAGAGTTCATAAGACGCCCCTCAAAGAGCGCAATAATGGGCTTCAATGCTTTCCATCTGCAGAGGGAGAAAGAACTGCGACTACACGTGCTGCGCATAGTAGCCTCAACAGCCAAGCGGTTTATGGCCATCGGAGGCATCATAAAACTGATTGTTGCATTAAGATGTGGACATTAAATGGAGAAGCTAAAATTCATAATTTGATGTAAACAAAATCAGAGAGAGCCACTGAACAAACAAAGTGCTCTGCCAAGAGATTGTATTCTTGAACCTTTTCACATTTTGTGTCAAAGTCAGAGCTGAGTGTGGGAATGAACATCACAACCCAATTAAGTGTGTTCTAGTTGCATGTCAAAAACGGATTTGGAACGCGAAGTGACATGTTCACTAGTACCACATGTGCCAGTGGTTTAATGTGATACAAGAAGTCAGAAGGGATAATAAATTGTTTAAACCTGATACTTTTAATACCGTTTGGATACCTGGTAACAATAGATTACAGGAATGTGGGCCACATCAGCACCAGAATCAGAATTATTGGCCAACATTGTGTGCACAATCTGAATTTGACATAAGTTTTCAAGCATTCACTTTGTACAGACACTAAGTATAACAATAAAAAATGAGAGAAAGTTAAAATGAGAACAAAAACAACAGCTTGTACATGCCGTTTATTAATCCAAAGAAGAGAAAAAAAAGATAGATTGCTGAAGCTATTAGAAAATCTTTTTAAATACACAAAGGTCTGTGATTGTAATGTGAGAAAATGAGAGAAAGTGCAATGGGTATAAATACATTTGTTCCCCAGAGAATGGCCAGCCCAGATGAGGCAGTCGTACGATGTTTTCGGTGGTGTTGTGGTGGTGGTCAGGCGGAGCAGACGGTCACAACAGGATTTGGGGGAGGCAGCTTGCTGATTGATGGCTCCAGCTGTCCCTGAGGAGAGGAGCGCAGGCAGACAGCTGGTCACCTGTAGCCCCAGACATGAGCACGATGGAGGCCCATGGCATTGTGTTTCACTGCAGAGGCTAACCAGTGCAATGCGGAGTTCAGGCCGCTGTTTGTCACAGTCATGAAAACAAGCCAGAGGAAAACAAGCTAGAGGCTACTTTATTGGATTTCAAACTCGAAAAGCATCCCGACACTTCAGTCTTTTGTTAACAAGACATTCTAAGGAGAAGATATGCATCTAATCACCCACTTGTGCCCCTAAGTCCTCCAATTTTGCCTGAAATTATGAGGTGGAATTTAGGAGTAATTGCAGAAGTGACAAGAAAGGCATGAAATAAAACACAAAGATGAGCTTGCTTAGGAACAGGGATTAATCCAGAAGAGAGAAAATGAAAAAAAAAAAAAAAAAAAAAAGCACCCTCCCCCCTCTCTGAGACCAGCAGCCAATCAGCATGTGGAGGAGCTGGTTTACTTAGAGACCAAAGAATCTGTGTGGTGATATGACATCATCAGCTGCCCAATAAAAGGACAGGTCACTTTTTCTTCCCTTCGTCTTTTCCCCACCTGTGACAATAAGCAGAAATCCCAAAATATGTTACATACATATTTTAAATTTTTTATTTATCTTAATACAAATATAGGATTCTCGTAGGAGTACATTCCAATGTTACTTTCAATAATTGTCTTCTAGTTAAAACCTCATTCATTGGGTCTCTGTTGTTCAGCACTGAGACAGGCACGATTCGCATATTAAGCATCTTCCCTCCACTGTCTTCTTTTTGTTTTGTCACCGTGACAAAAAATGTTCCGTCTTGAATGCTTCCATTCATCCACTGACAAACAAGCACTATGTTTGGGTTCCCCTCACCACATACTATATGGCTTCTCTCCACTGGGCTATGTGTGTTTAGCTTCAGGGTCTAAAAAAATGCTGCCAGTTTCTTTTTATTTTTCAACTTGGCAGCATCACATGAGTGTCTGACTAATGCACTATGGATTGTCTCTGAGGATACTTGTTCTATGTTTTATTCATTGGCATGGTGTGCTATAGACTACCCCTGACAAAATCCTATTGATTTTCTTATAGGCAATTAAAAGAAGGGCCATACTCAGAACATTGACAGTTTGGAGTGCCATTATATCTGGTTCATAACTGCTTAAATTAAACAACAGGGAAGCAATAAATAGCAGGTCCCGGTAGTTAATAATCTGCTTCTTGTCTCTGTATCGTTTTCACCTACATAGCACGACATTTATGGCGGCTGTTCTAATATTAACTTACAGTATTAGGACTGAGTATTTTTCAAGGTTCTTTATTTTGACTCCCATCCTTGCTACTGCATGTGGTGTCAAGTTAAATGCCTTTTTAAGCTTTTCTCCTTCAGTATATGTAGACAAGTTTAGAGAACCTGCTGATTTCTGCTTCCTAACTCATGAAGATCTCTAAAGTGAATGACATGTTGTCTTGGCGCTCAATTTGATAGGTGTCTTAGAAACATGGGCTTCTATGTCATATCATTTGAATAGTCCAAATACTTTAGAAGTATAATTATTAATACAAGACACTTTCTAGACAACTTAAAAATAATTATTCTTTAACCTTGTAATCTTCCGTGCCCCACTAATTACATGTTTTCAAAAATGTTCTATTTAAGAACACATTTAATTTGAGGACTTTTTAAACATGCATATGAAATAATATTTTGTCATCACCAAGAATCCCAATGAATGTAGAAGGTGCTATATTTTATTTTTATTTTATCAATCCTGCCAGAAGAGAATTGACAGGAGGAGGAGTTGTGAATGATGACATTGAGTTTCTATGCTGTTTTAGAATTGTAATCTGAATTGAATGAATTTTTCTCATAAAATGCATATACATATCTACATGTAGCCAAAATGTCAAAGCTGTGTAGGCGGATATAAAAAAGATGTTGTAAAATCTTTTTTTATGTAGAAAAAAATCTCTGTTGTTACGAGATGTAGCATAAATGAATTGTTATTCTACTCGAGCCAAACAAACGCATAAATTACTATGAGACTTTATGGTGTTTGAGCAAATCATTTTGGAAGAATGTGTCTCTGTATTTGTTGAGATCATTATAATTTAAGCTGAAGGAGAGTGGAGTGCACTTGCGGCTGAAGGTCATTTACAGAAAGCCTGAAGCCCATTCCATACAAGAAATATAGTAGTTTTATCCACTTTAAGCCACTCATCCCACTTTTTGGGGGTAATTATGAACAACTAGTCTAAAATAGGAAACAAAATGAAGGATGAGGACCAAACCTAATAGAATACACCTAAGAATGAAGGACAAAAACCTTTTAAAAACCTAATACAAGAAATAGATGATTCACTTTCTAACCTGTTTGTCTACTGTGTGACAAGTTTTCATCTAATTTCTACTGAAGTTTGTTGATCTTTCCCAAAATGCGATATTTGATAGTTTTCACAAATTCAACCAAACAGATGTGGTTGAACAGAATGTTCTCCTTAGTTAATTTATCCACTTTATGCCAAGTTTTCAGCTGATTATTCTTAGGAATCCAGAATGGTATTTAATGTATGCAAAACAATGTTGTCTTTGACATTATTGTTTGATCGATTAAGCAAAATGGGAACATGCTATGTGTCTGTATAGCGGTAACGAAGCACCTAAAGACACTCTGAAATGGGTTCTTTACTAAGGTGTCCTTTATGTGCCGACACAAGACTTATTCCTCCCTTGGGTTTAAGTCCCTTTTCCTCACTTGAATAATTCATACATCATTGTTGAGTGGCTTCACAAATCGGAAAATCAATTACTTTGAAAAAAACGGAACAAAGGATGGATTGAAAACACATTAAAACTCAAAGGAAAACTCTAGGAGGCATTCAGAAAATTGTGAAAATGACCAGTCAGAGATAATCTGGTGGCCCCAAAGCAAAATATAAAACTGGAAAAATTCCTCAAGAGATTTTGATTGTGTTTGCTACATGGCACATGTTACTTTTTCAATCTTTCTGTTTCATATGTGGTTTAGATGCAGTGTATCTTCTTTGCTCCCTATACAAAATCTGGAAAGAATCTTTGGAAGGACAAAACTATGAAAAGGTGACATTTTAACTTATTGGATATCTGCTTGCTTTATTATAAAAATCTGATCTATTTTTTCATCAGCACTTTAGTACCATTGACTTGAGTACTACTATAATGCCCTTTTTGAAGCCAATACTAAATACTAAATCTTTCTTCCCATAAATGAGTGAGTCTTTTATTTTGTCATGTTATTACCACGGAGATTACATGCAGTGTTTCTGGTTGCCCCAGTGATACCCACATTTTCTGGAAAGCAGGTATGAAACAGAGAGAAAGGTACAAATAGTTCAGGTACATGTGAGTAAATGGAAAACCTCAAAATAATCAGTAGAAACTCCGGTTTAGAAGATCAGAGGAATTTTCCCAACAAAGGATTACTTGTTCCTTTTTCTTTGCAATAGTTTCCACGCTCACTTTAGTCTGATATATAATGCTTCTGTTGCTACTGAAAGGTCTAATCATAACTGACAGCCCCTTTCAATCACTTGCCTCGGCAGTATCTTGAGTGATGAGTCACAGGACAGAGTTAAACCTTCTTTTCACATGAGCCCTTCAAACAACCCACTTCATCACTGAGAAGCTGTGATCGTTGTAGACCTCTAAGCTGTCATCGTATGCTCCTAAATGGTTGTGAAACCACTGTCAGTCTGTGCTTTGAGCAGCAGTGTTGTTGGAACACATGCCTTCCAGAATTTACTACTCTTGATGGCTCTCTGCATTGCCCAGGAAATCAATACATGGCAGCTTTGTGCTTTATGACTGCACAACATTTCTACAAGACAGTGCAGGAAAGAGCACTGAGATATTAGGTGAGATGAGAGTCAGACAACAAAAGTGAAACCCTACCTCGGCCTATTTTGCTTTTGACTGCAGCACTTCCTCATTGCTGTGTTTACATGCAGCTCACGTGCTTTCAAAGAAAGACGGAGGAAAAAAAAATTCTTCTGAAACAGATACCATAATATTAAGAATGATTAAAATCATAAGCAGAGATGAATAGGATATGGGATTTCGATAAAATCCTAATTCAGTTGAAGTTCTCATTGAGTCTCAAATGATCATTTTTAGAATTTTAGAGATATTAAGCTTCTTCTGCTTCGTCATTATTGCAGTTTATTTCTGTGTGCCGGAAAAACAAAACCGATTTCTGAACAACTGGAGATGAGATTCTACCCTACTGTAGTGGAAACCCCTTTCCGTCACACTCTTGATGTCACAAGGAGAGGGAAATCACACGCTGCCGTGTTTCCCGTTACAAACTTAGCACTTCCGTCTTTCAGTTTTTCATTGTGTGTGTTGAAATTTCAAAGCACACAGCCTGCTGCAAAGCGGCAATGCTGAGAAAAAAGAAAGCTAGCTTACTGGAGTTGCAGAAATTTATATCCTGTGTGTATTTAGAGGAAACTTTGACCTTACACTCACAGCTAATCCCTTGATAAAGCTTCCAACAGGAACTTCCTCAGAAGATAAAATGTAATAAACAAAATTGTTAATGGTTTTGCTTGCAGAAAAGTATCTGGAAACTCTTTTGGCTTTGCCTTACACAACATGTTGAATCTAAATGTGAACTCATGCAATATATTAGTTGCAAAGGACAGATTTTGTGCAGCATTTGGTGTGTTGTCATGTTTCAAGTGCCATGCAATCACACTCTGCATGCCAATAACTTATTTGCCCAGTTGCATGGATTCTGATCGCCCACACTTGATATAAATTTTAGCCATAGAGATTCAAAAAATTCGCAGAGTGGTGAGAACATGATGTTGATGACCGAACTCAAAAGCATTAAAAGTTTCACTGTGGTCAACACTGCATTTAATCCTTAAACCATACAATAAGATGTTTCTTTGAGAATTGATTAGAAGTAACCTGAACTGCTGGTGAAATCTCCATAATATTAAAGATTTAATAACTTCAGAATGTTGTGCAGAGGAGTTTTCTCTGAACGCTTGTCAATAAATTATAGGATTTTCTTGTAGAATATCCTATAATTTTCTCAAAAAGCTTTGAGATTTTTGAAATAACCCCCTGGTTAATGTAAATTTAGACTGAAGTATTAAATTCAATTCTGAAATTCTGATTGTTTGTTTGAATCCTAGATTTCAGATTCAGGTTTCATCATAGGTTTGAAATCTAGGATGTGAAAACAACCACTGACAAAAGATAACATTATCCACTGTGATTATTTTTGACATGTAGTCCCTCTCTAGCCTAAAGAATGTCCTTTGGAAAAAAATATTAATACTTTTATTATGGCAAAATTATTTGTCCTGCACTTTTCCCAAATGTAGTCTATAAGAAAATTTTTGTGTTTTTGGATTGCATTGGGGACTCTCTTTCATAATTTAATCATTGGCTGTTATAATGTTGGTAGTAAGAGACCTGTAACTATTGAACAAAATTATATCTTTCATCATTTTACTTAATGTTTTTGAACTTGTAACTCATCAGTCAGTTGGGAAACTCCCTATTTCACCAGTAAATAGTGTGTAAAGTAGGATGACATTAGCAAGAATATATACAGAATTTTCTGTGCATTTTGTGGTTGTAACAAACTTTCTATAGAATGGTATATAATTCACCCATCAGACTGATATTTATGTATATATTTTGACATGCTATATCAATGGTACAACAACTTCTATATGTGATATTAATTAATCAGATTAATTAGCAAACTCTAAAAATGCATCTAGATTTGATCCAAAAACTGCATTTGAACATATAGCTGTCCTACTAATCCACTCACACCTGAAACTAACCTGACTAACCTTACAGAAGAGTTATAGAAATCTGATTCAATACTGGCCACATCTGAGCCACTCAGCTGCTGATAACAACTCAACTTAATAAATTTCAGACCTTTCCCACACACACGTGTAATGAACTCTTTATTAACACCTGTTTTTGACTGTGTTGTACCCTAAAGTGTGACCATGCCATGTGTTCACATAGGCAATCAAATTGGCTCTAACTTGTTAAAATTTCATCTTTTTTTGTCCAGCAGTAGTTGCTGTCATTAAAAAATAATAACATAGCTTTTGAGGAGGGACTTAAATTTATTTTTTATGCAAGCAGGACAATGGGTTGGTGGTAATGTGGGAACTGCAGGGGATGCGTAAGTTGGGGCTACATAGGCTCAGGGAATCAGCATCACAGCAAGTTGTTGTTACCACAGCTACAGGGACATGCAGGCCAACTGCAGGTGCCCAAACAACAATGGGGGAGGCCCATTTGAGCCTTTGGGAAAAGGGAGAAAATTAAAATTAGCAGCATAATGACATGGGTAAACTAAGCTCTGAGACATTTAGTGCCTTGTTTGTTTGTTGGTGGCTTTTTTTATGAATTATAGGAAGACATTACTTTCAGTAATGAAAAAAAAAAGCATTACGAGTTTTATGATGACCAATTACAGAAAAAAAGTAAAGACAGTAAAGCTTAAATTGTTTATTGTGTAACTTATCTTTTCTTTTTTTCCTCTACCCTTCATCGTGACACATAGCCTAGAGACACACTTCCCCCCTCTGAGTACAACTACTGGACTAGCCGGTACTGAATGGCCTCAGAATGTGAGAAAGGGACAAGTAGCAGTGTTTGCTGAGCACTACTGTCCACACATCCGTTCCCACAATGGCCCCATTGAGGGTGGGCCCAGGTTAAAGCCCATTTAAAAGGCTTGTTTAACACTGAGAAGAGGGGGCCACATACCCAAACCGCAGGGAAGAGGAGGCCGGGAGGGTGGGGGATTGAGGCTCCTCATCGTCCACTCCCTCATTTTCTCCAGTGCTTTTCTTTTTCTCTCTCTTTTTTTTCTCTCTGTTTTTCCTCCGTGTGTTCAGAAAAACATGCTTTGCTCATGGTGTCTGGGTGAACCACATGTGAAGGTAACAGAGTGTTCTGAGCAGAGGACAGGGGCCAAAAAAAACCAGGGGTGAAAAATAGGTGGGAGTATAAGTAAGACTGAATAGTTCTTGGAGGAAAAAAAAAAAAAGAAGCATGGATGGGTAGAGGAAAGGAAAGAGAGTATAGGACAGCGATGGAAATTCTCCCCCCACTCCCCTGCACCCTCCCTCCTTCCCGCCTTTCTCATGTGAAGGACAAGCCTGGCGGGGCTGAGGTCTCAACCAGTGATTGTGTACGGCGCCTCGCGGTGCCTCACACAGGAACCCCATTAATCACTGGAGCAGGTCTCTCACTCCTGGACACAAAGACCCCACACGCCGACTCGTCTGCGTACACTCGCGCATGAAAACATGCGCGCACAATGACTGCTCGCATATCTGCCTTGGTAACACGAGAGAAAGAACAACAGGGGTAAAAGAAATCGAAGGAGACTCCGAAATGTAGTCACAGAAGTACACATAATTATCTCTAAAATGCTTTGGCAGCACTCAGTAGAGAGAACTGAGAAAGGAATGCCAAACAGTTTGGAGCCAGACCAAGACGGCAGACTTGAATTGCTTAGCATTTAGTCATGGAGGAAACTAGTTTCTTCAGAAACTGTTGATGCCACATATTAAGGCATTTAAAATGCACTAATATCACTGTGCTAGGAAGACATGTGAATTTTAAAGGCATGGATCAGATTTAAATAAGAATCATATTGATGCATGCAAAAAAGGCAGAGACCAGGTACCAAGGCATGTTATCCATCCATAGCCTATATGGATGGTTGTCATTGCAGGGTTGTGGAAGGAGTGGTGCCCATCTCCAGCTGTCAATGCACAAGAGGAAGAGTGTGTTGTTGACACATCGCCAGTTCATCACAGGGCATAACAGACAGACACATGGCTATTTGAGAGTAATAAAGTGAGTTTTTGGACTGTGGGAGAAAAAAGGAATACCCAGAAAGTCTCTGGTTCATGATTTCAACCACTGATTCCAATCCTGGTTTGTCAGTTCATCTTTGATGATGAGTTCCATGTCTTTGTAGTGAGCCAAAGATTAGATTGATGGAAAGTAGATCTTCTGAGCTCAGACTTTCTATAAGATTCAAACTGGAACTCTTGGTGTGTCATAATCTTAATATTTCTTCCAATCAGATTTCAATCAATTTACATTTTATAATTGTTGCTTTTCATTGATAAAATGTTAGATCATGTTGAACAATTTTGTTTTAAATCTTTGGGGTAATATCACGACTCTTTACAAAAGCGCCTCATACCAGGAGAATGATACTGTCATCCAGCCAATGCATAGTGCAAAGGCTTGAAGAAAATACGCATATTTTCCCACAAGTCAAAAAGACGATGTGTTCCAGGTCATTTGGTAGAGAAATTCCTGCAGCATGTCTATTTTCATCGGCTGCCCCAGAGCTTCATATGTGCAGAGTCCATCTCCAGCAGGAGCCGAGGAAAGGACACATCTGAGGTCACCTCCTATACTAAACTAAGGCTCCAGGCTCCTCTTAGCGGAAACATGCAACAAAACATATCCACAAAATATGTTGCTGTGCAGTTAAAAAAATGCACTCCCACATCTCAATCATCTAGTATGCTTCAAGCTTTGATGGCTGCAAAGATTTGCTGCGTTAAAACTGCACAGATGCTTATTCTCACCTGTGCATCTGCAAGCATAAAAAAAACTAACAAAAAAGAAAAACACAAGAACAAGAAACCGGATTGATTGATAGCACAATTTGTGGGGTGAGATAGGAGGAGCAGTAAAATGCAGAGTTGTCTGGCATACGAAGAGACAATCATCAGTGTGGAAATGTGTGTGTATGCATGTGTGCGTGTTCGTTTTTTCAGACCTAATCCCAACCCCAGCCACTGTAATTTACTGCCCCATCGGTAACCAGCCATGGACGGGGAATCAGATGGGGAAGAGCAAGAAGGAGAAGGCAAGAGCCAGCGGCAGGCTGAGGGTCAATGGCTGTATCGAGTACATAAACCCCCCATGTAATGAGCAATATTTGTGTACCAGGAGGAAGGTCATCTGGGTGAAATAGCAAGGGAGTTGTACAGCACATGCAAGCATGGGGGGGAATCCATTCACCAAGAGCTCAAATGCAGTGAAACAATTTATTGACATGTTAATTATGATTAATTTATTGACGGAATGTTTTAATTGTTTGTCTGATTTGTACTGCAGCAAATCTAGGATCTTAATGAGACTAATCTAGATAAGCAAAGATGAAACTGGCAACAGAAGTCCAGGAGGACTGCTTGTTTCTTCTTGAAAGCAGCCGTTAGCTGTCATGAGCAGTAGAGAGAATCATTATACTAATTATGTTGCAACATAATCAATGCATATTAGGTGATGAAGCAGATTATTCTTATCTCAAATCATGTGCACAACAAGAAGAAAAATGCAAATGAAGGTTGACGCACTGAGCTGACTGCCCATAGCGCTTATAAACACTTCTGCTTGGTGTGTGAGGTTACTTAGATTAAAAGAATGCAAACACATACGCAAAGTGAATCCTATCAGAGCTCAGCAGCTGACCTCAGCGTCTGTAAACAAATATTTTGTCTTTAGAAGGAGTCAGAGAGTGTTTTTAGTTTATGGAAATCCTGAGGCTTTCTGTGGAGATTAGGGTCCCAATGATGTGCTTGAGATTTGATGTGGGCTGTGGCCACTTTAATCATCTCAGCCCTTCTGTGACGTCACACTGTTCCAGCAGACCCTACATATGTAATATATGGAGCCTTCCAGCACTGTGTCCTCTCTATATTCATCCCCCGGTGACAAGATCACCAGCTGGGATTGGATCAGCGAAAGTGATGGGACTCAGCGATGCTGAATGACGGATTGTGTTTCATTGTGATTAAGCGCGGCGAGACGAGCTCATCATTGTGTGATGTATCACACCTGCAGGTACTGTTAATCATCTAAGCAACACACAGTTTCTATC
The DNA here is from genome assembly GCF_019740435.1 of Gambusia affinis. Lineage (NCBI taxonomy): Eukaryota > Metazoa > Chordata > Actinopteri > Cyprinodontiformes > Poeciliidae > Gambusia > Gambusia affinis. The sequence continues at coordinate 9,966,889 of NC_057888.1, forward strand.
TGTCGTCAACAGCTGGTCTGAACACATAGTCATGAATCCATCAGTAACGGTATCAGCATTGTGGGGTATTTTCATGTTAATGACAGTAGCTCCACTGATGAGGAGGGATTACACAGCAGGACTGGGTGTAATTGCGAGCAAGTTGAGAGTAGACTGATATGTAATAATGTGCTAATGGCAACTTGATAATCCAGTTGACCCAACAATATGTCTCTTTAAAGTGCGTTGCAAAATTATCTACTCCTCTTTTTCACATTTTTGTTACTATGCAAAAACAAAATTATATCTATTGAACTGTGGATTTATGTTAAAGGACAATATAGGGCATGTTAGCAAAGTGGTTGAAAAAAAGAAGAAGAAGAAATGTAGTACATGGGATGAACTCAATGCATTTTACACTAGAGCAACAATCACCCATTCACACTCTCAAACGCACACATTTATACATTTATATGCAGCACATCAGTGTGAGGAAGCTGGAATTGAACCTGCAACCTTCCGCTTGAAAGACAACTTCTCTACCTACCAAGTCATTCAGTTTTCAGGGACTTTCAAGTCTATATCAAACTGTAGCTCTAACGGTATGTGTAAGGTCATTGTCCTACTGGATGGTAAACTTTAACCCCAGTCTTAGGCTTTAGCATCCACTAACAGATTTTCTTTTGGGATTGCCCTCTATTTACCTTAGTTCATCTTCTGATCAACTCAGACCAGCTTCTCTGTCTTTCTTAAAGAAAATGCCCAGACCATAATACTGCCATCCCCATGTTACACTGTGAGAAATATGTATTTAAGGTGATGTACTTTCCATAAACTTTAGATATGGCCTCATGTAATTATATTTTATGTTTTGTCTGCCCCCAACTTGGCTTGTGGAAAACTTTATATGGCTTACATGGCTTTCTCTCAACAATGACTTTCTTTTTTCTACTCCTGTAAAAAGGCAAAATTAGAGAAGTGTGTTACTTCCAATTTCCTTGTTAAAAAACCTACATGAATTCAAGCTGTTGATCTGCTTTTATGACAGACAATTAGGGAAGTCTGCAAATGTTATGTGTTCATATATGACATAAGAATCAGAATTAGCATACATTTTATCAAGTGGATGTAAATTTTGTTTTCTAGAAGAAAGAAGCTCCTGACCCACGTCCAATCTGCTAAATTCAACAACAGTGGCTTTAGACAAGAGGGGGTATTACAGAATAACATGTTTCCTTTCTGTCTGATTAATGCATCAGTGACAGATGCTGAGGGGATTACCTCTAGATTAGTATCCTTTCGACAGAGCCTGTTTTCCTCTGCCACGTTGCCTTTTCAATGGTCCTTTTTAAGAAACAAACAGAATCGGCTTTCCTTGTTTTTCTTCTTGCGTGGTTATTGTTGCTCTTTAGCTCAGAAGTTCAAAAGATTTTTTTCACTGTCATAAATTGACCACTGGTCCACACTTGTTGACTACAAATTGAAACAACAAACTTGCTGAGACAAGCTTTGAAGTAAAACAAAAGACTTGTTTCCCTTCTGGTTTGGATGTTCCTGGATTCTTGCTCTAGAGGCTGAGTCATCATTTCACCTTAAACAACCAGCATCATTAGTCTTTCAGAGCGGATCACAGCAGGAGCCATGAAGTTGTGTTTTTAATGCTGAATGTGGTAATGGCATAAACTGCTTTTGGGCTAATGGTGATGCATGTTTTTGCCAAATCAGATCAAGCTGTCAGTGACAAGTCCTTTCCTTCATTGTTGAGACCTACACTCAAGCCCTAATGAAGTGAATGTTAGCCACTTAAAGGAACCAGGGTGTGTCTCTTCCCCTCTAACCTAAGTAACACCACTTTTCCCAGTTCGGCCTGAAATTGCATTCACAAGCAGATGTCTCTGGCAGGGCCTGCCAGATAATGACAAAGGATTTAATCGGCTGATTCTCACACCGCCTGCCCAGCATGTTTGTCTACCCTCTTTAGCCTCAATTTATGGGCTCTGCAGAGCTGAGATAGATTGACTGCTGGAGTATAAGCCTTTGAGGAATAAAGAAGAGCTCTAATCTGTGAAGAATAATTCAAATATGAGGCAGTGATTTGGGATTGATGGAAATGCAAATTTGCTAAAATGTGATGGAATGATCTTTTTTAATATATGTAATTTCATAATCTGTCAATCTGTTTTCCTGAAACAAGGATTGCACATTTTGCAGCACCTACAGTGCATGTTTTAATCATTAACCTCGTCATGATTTGATCCTAAAGATAGCTATTGTAGAAAGAAACACAGATATATTGAATTGAATTATTTGCAAACACTGTTAATTGGTTTGGAAGAGTGAAATGCAGTTCATGTAACCAGTACATAACCAGCCAATATGGTTAGAAAACCACAATTATATACATTTTATATATTTCCATTTGTTAAAAAACTATTTTAATAAGTTGTATAAGTTAAAACATCTTTCAATGACTTTTAATATTTTGTAAATGCAATTTTATTTGACTTATTAGACACCCCAATATGGTTCAGTAGCTTTAGAAAATATGATCTGTGGTTGTTTTGGGGTTTTCTGAAGAAAGCTAGAAAACTAAATGTAAAAAGAGCTTTTACATAACTTATCTGTTCCCCACATTAGTTGCTGTAGCAACAGAAACACTGGGCCCCTTTGGCTGAGGAATGTACATATGATACGTAATTGTGGCTTCAAGAACTGTAACATGGATAGATAACTCTTTGTAGACTTCACTGGCTAGATGACAAGATTGATACCACTGGATACTGATACCAGCAGAGGGAATTTTGTAACAATTGCCAAGAGAATTAAAACGGAAAACAGCGGGATCAACAGAGAAGTACAAAAGCGAGTGTGGAGCGTCAAGAGTCATTTCCTGGATCTGACCCTTGTGGCTTTTAAGATCCGTCTGTTCCGTTATAAGATTACCGACAGCTTTAGTTGATTCTGCTTGGAAAAAAAATTGCATGAACATGATTGTTTGGTCCAATAAACTTGGATAAAGTTGGAACCAAAACCAACAGCACACAGGTTTCAATATTTATGTTTTAAAACAAAGGAAAACTACATTCATCAAGTATTTTCAGGAAACCTATTTGTACACAGTTTTGTGAAAATAATAATTTGTGTTGACCTAATTCTTTACTAAACCAAATTGTGTCAAAGTGTCATCAAAGCTTTATCCTCAGGTAGCTCTTCATTTTCTGAATGAAACATCTATTAGAAAATTAAATAGCTCTTAAATCCAAATGAGTAAAGCATACAATTTTTGCTTTGTTACCAGTGCTCTTATAATGATGCTTCTGACATCTTTTGACACTGCTCAACAATGTTTTTTGACTTAAAGTTGTCCAGTTGTAGACTGAAAGTGAAGCACATGTATTTTTCTGTAAAACAAAATATTCTAGTCTCTTTTCTGTTTGTTTGGCTTGTTAGCTGTAAATGGTGACATAAAAGGATAAAATTACTCTTATAGCAAACCGTCTTTCACATTCCTTCTGCATGATTTGTATCAGGAGTTAGTTTACAAAATGATTGTTACTTGTACTCGTTATGCTTGTATATGCAAGTCAGGCATATTAGATTTTGAACTCGTGTACTGAGAAAGATCAAAATAAAATTTTAATTCCTACTTCTAGAAAGCTGGATTTGTCGACTTCTTGCAAACAAATAGAAAAAATTAAACTTTGTGCTTCAGTATCTTGTGTCATGGATTACTTTTTTTTAATTCTTTTTTTTTACAAACTTAAAAATTGAAGTGCCACTGTATTGCTGTTAAAATGCCAGACACAATAAACTTTTTTTCACTGCTCCGCCCCAATGAACAAATACTTTTAAAATAAGATCAAATCCAAAACATACAGCTAATTTTATAGATATTGTCTGCATGCAAACTAAAAAATCTGCCTTTTTGGCACGCATATTCTCAGTTCAGCAGCTGAGTTTTGGCTGCATCTCAATAACAGTAAGCCTACACAAATGTCATGAAAACAACCTGGTATTTTGGCTGTGATCATTTGTCAGTCAAATGAAGCCAAGGGGAAACACTGATCTTGTATCTAGCACAGAGGAAATCTGCAGGAACTCTGTCCTTTTTCCCTTTTTGCTCCATCAAACACACGCTGAAATTTATATTAAAATTACCTTCTTTCACTATGTTAATAAAGGAAGCAAACATTATGTGACAAACGTCTAGACAAACAGGATTATGCTTTTGTTAAAAATAAACACGCAATCTCCAGAAGAAGAAAACAACACGGAAAGGAGTAAAATATACAGAACAAAGCCCATCACACATGATAACCTGCAATTTGAAGTCAAAACATTGATTTTTTTTTTTGAGGGGGTTTATTTCTAAAATGAATAAAATTTTTCTCTAAACACAAGGACGCTTTGAGCACACACTTTTTTTTTGAAGTGGATGGTTTGTGTACCAATCCTGGCAGACTATCATTGTGTGCTTTTTAATGGAGAGTCCTGGAGTTTTGCGGATCACCCAAAATAACACAGTGTGTTTGTCATTTCGGGATAATATAGCTGACTGGCAATGAAGAACAGGACAGCGAAGCAACAATTAGGGAGCTGTTCTCTCCGGCTCGTGAACAGAACACGAGGGGAGGTCGCTGTTTTCATTTGGCTAGCGCTGTTCAGCCACAGTGCAATAATCAACCACCGAACTGTAAAGCAACAAGCACCAGAAGGTTGAAATCACATGTATAGTGTTTATTCCAGGACGGAAAATTTGGATCGGAATCGGAGATTTGCATTTATGACAAGTATTTATGGTCTTAACTGTGTTGATGTAGATTTCCATTTATGATGAAAGGTGACACTTTCCGCCAGAGTGTGTGTGACGAGGAAAGAATCCTGACAATCCTTTTCTTTGTTTGCAGTAAACTACAGTACTCACCTGTGACTGCAGTGGCATTGGCTGCTATCCAGAGGTGTGTGGAGGCTTGTGTGTACTGTGTGTACATGTGGGTCTTTTTGCATTTGTGACTGCGTACGAGAGACAGAGAGCGGGCCAGTCAGGCGCCTGTGCATCGGTTTGCCTTTTTCCACGCAGTCTGGGCCCCAGAGGAGGATTTGCAGACCAGATAGGATTAGGCTCCTTCTCTTTACACAACAGTGATGAGGATAAGGAGTCTGCAGAGCTCCAAAGCCCCATTAATACAGCCGCACAAACCACATAGATGAGTACCTTAAACAGCTGAGCCCAGTCTCTCCATCTTCAGCTAGTAATGATCTGATGGTACACCAGCGGTCAAATTTATGTAGACGTAGAAATCCAGGATGGAAATTATACAGAATGCATTATCAGAGGTGCTTTTGCGTCACATCATGGCCAGGTTTCATCACACACATCTCATTGATTTGAAGATGAAAAGCGTTCTGGTTCATACACTACTGTGAAAAAGTATTAACCTCCCCACCCCAACTCACAATGTCTTTTTTCTTAGCTTTTTTTTATTCTACTGAACTGATAAAGTTTGTTAAATAAATATTAATATCTAAGATAATCAGAATAAATACAATGAGAATGACTCAAAGTCAAGAAAGAGACACAGAGGTCTATCTCACACTGACCAAAAATACCTAATTTAATAGAAAATCATTTGTCATCGCTAGCATGTGATTATGGGACTAAATGATTATAATGTTTGGTTCATTTAATCAACATGTGGCTTCTGCAGCTTCCTCAAACACAACATACAGTATAGCCTGTTATTTTATCACTGAGTCCAGCACTCATGCATGAACCTGCCTCCAACACCTGCATGCCTGTCAGTCACTGTAGTTATTATGCATTTCAAGCGCACAGCTTCCACATCCAACAACAACTTATTTTTCAAAAGAAAGGTACGTTATTGGTGAGCTGTCTAAATAAGCCCTTTTCACAGGAACACTTCCTGGAGCAGGTTACATAAGTGTGGGGTCTTCTGTGGCCTTTGAGGGTTCAAAGAGCTCTAATCTCATTAAGGCAAGCCACTTATTGCTGAGTTCAGTCTAACTGCAAACTGATCTCAGATCAGACCTTTCATTCAGGCAAGACACAATGTAATTGTCATGTTGTTTCACTTTGATGTATACTGCTCCACTCAACTGTTCTGGTAATCCTCAAAGGAATCAGCTATTATTCACTTCACCAGTACTCTAAAAAAATTGCTTTTCATAAGAGACTGCCATTAAGCCGTGGTTCATCTTGTCCTGCTCCTCTAAGCATTAGCCTCATCTTTCTAATCTTATCCTGATGTGTTTATTGCGTATCTCCTTTATTTGCTGCCTCCTGCCGAGCTTATAGCTCTCCCCACAATCTCACAGCCTCATCTTAATCAGCAGCTGATTGGAATACAATATTGGACTGGAAGTTACATAACAAAACATACCATTGCTTGTTCACAGGTTTAATGGTACTTACACACAACAAACACCATACCATTCCAGCTGTGAAAGTGTCATTTCTATGGGTGATAATTAAAAAAAATAAAAAAAGATAAATGCCAGGATTGTTGTAGTTTCATCTGACTTTACCTATCCATTGGAAAAACGTTCGGGCATAGCATGTGGTTCTCTTTGGTAAAAAGGTTGGACCAATTGAAACAAAATGATGATGTGTTGGCACATTCCAGTTCAACCCTGATCAGATCGAGTTTACATCAAGTTGAAAAAGTGTTGAACTTCTGACCCTTATTTGGCTGAACGTATTTGCAATGAGAATAATAATAAAAAATCCCCCTAATGATCCCATTAGCCCAAGCATAAATTGTAGGTTAATTGGTTGTAGAGACTCAGTTAGAAAAGCACAGTGGATCAGTGGTTAGCACAGCTTTGCAGCCAGGGCTGGAGTCTTTCTGAATGGATTTTGGATAATTTCCCTATGTCCTCTGGGTACACTTATCTGACATGAGAAGGCAGAAGGTTTGAATATTGGATGTCTCTTTTTATGAATTTTGCATATTCATCCCTTTACGTATTTGTTTTGTTTTTATTTTTTATTTTACTACATTAGCCTACTTTGCAATAAAGCTAGCCTAATTGGGTGACTAAAGGTTCTTAAACTAAACAACCCAAAAAAGTCAAAAACTGAGCCATTACATCCGTACACAATGAGCGGTAGCTTACATCAGCAATGTTTACTGAGGTCACAAAACTTTCATTTTCAGCAATAAAGCTATAACTGTTGACTCTGTTGGAGCATATGCATTGTGTGACTTGTGTAGAGGCTCTACAAAGTACATGGATGCAAACTTCTGCTTTTTATCAGTTTTGGGCCAAGGCAAGAGGACAGGCGGCTCAGAGAATAAATAAAACTACCTTTTTTTAGCCCAAAAACTTGTCAATATTTCATGCTGTTTATGATAGCAGAAAGTTTAAAGTCAAAGCAGCAGGAGGACAAAACTTAGCAATTAGTGCTACTCGTTTTTCTAGCAGTCTCTATAACTAACAGCTTCACTGGCAAATGGGCTAAGTTATTCGCCACACCATATAAGTTTTATAACAACACTATATTAGCTTGCAGCATCACCAACATGTCCAACTGCTTTCAAATATATTGCTGTAGAAATGGTCAAAACAAAAAGATGTCAGTCAGTTACACTTGGTCTGTACTGGCAGCTCTAAATAACCTCTTTTATTTAGAGCTTTGTTGAACCTGCAGTTTCATGCATGTCAGCTTGAAGCAGCATTTATTTTGTGAACAAACAAATCTAAATAAAGAAATGCATGCAATTTGGATTTTGACTGAATTATTTGTTGTTATTGTCTTTAGTTTAATGGATGTTAAATATTAGTAACTTGTCCAGGTCCTTCAACTGCCTGACATCAGTCTTTACTAAATCCATTTGTATGACGCCTAATCCAAGATTTCATACCATGAAATTACTTTTTGGTTGCAGAATGCTGATGTGCAGTATTTTACTCGATTTAGCCAGGAGGCTGACATGCAGCCAGTTAGACAGCACTCTGTCGAGATAACTGTAACTCTCCCAGGATGTTTTGCCATTTGAGATTAGGAAAAAACAGCCAACTCTTAGGAAAAAAAAGGACATTAACAACCAGAGATGCGCTCAGGACTTAATTTCTACACCTCCTAAGTCTCTATCAGCATGTTTAGAGCTGATAAGGAGGCTCAGCTCAGAATCCAGAAGAAGCAGAGAGAGTGAGAGGGTGTTGCTCTGAAGAAAAACAAAAAGCGGCAGGTCATAAAGAACCATGTTTCCGACACCGCAGACTGTGTCTCCTTTTTTACTGAGTCTCTAATACAGAGGTGGAGCTGTGTCTTTGCGAGTGGGGTTACATCACGGTCATGGACATTTTCAGATAGAAGAACATCAAGTCAAAACAATGACTTGCACAAAAGTCCAAAGCTGAGAGCTCATTAAATCTCACAGCTGTGGGGAGATAAGGGGGGAGGGGGGCTGTAAATTATCACAAAAGGGAGGTAACTTTCCCTGTCTGTTCTCTGTGTGCAGATCTGTAGATGGTACAGAAGAGAGAAGGAGGGGAGGGAGGGAAGCAGCTCTATTTAGCATGAGAAGCTTCCTGTGCGTGGGCCTCATGGCGCCGAGCGGGGGACAGGATCCACAGTCCAACTCGCTGTCTCCACAGAACACCCTTTTGCTACAAAACACACACCCTCTGGCTCGGATTCTGATCTCAATTTCCTGCCTGTAATTCTGGCTGCTGGTCAGAGAAAAGCAACTTCCTAAGAGCAGAGATAACCAAACAATGTTACGCTCCATAGATCACTTGGGAAAATTTCCCATGGTTTTGAAATGAAATTGATTTTTTATTTCCGTTTGAGAATTTGCAAGTTTCACAAATAAGGGTAAATTCTTTTTCATAAGTCTTCTCTAAGTAGCTGACAGGCTCACTTTGCAGCATAGAGTGAATCCAAGTGGACATAATAGCTGCCCACAAAATTCCAGATTTTTAAAAACGCTTTCGCTTTATATTGTGTCTAATCAATTTTTTTATTATTATTATTTTAAGTAAGGGTCCATGAGGATTCCACGTCTTGCCTTTTTTTAACATTTGTCCAGTTTACCTTTCAAAAGTTTTCCAAATCTATTTTGTACACAGCTCATTTTATGTAATAATAAATCTGAATCTGATCAGAATCAGTTCTGGATTCTAGTTTAGCCATTCCAGAACTTTGTTTTTCTTTTGATTAAAAAAATAAAAAGCCTCTTCATCGTCAGCTTTCTTGCAGAAAAGGGAAGGTTTTGGACACTCATTCAAACTTTGAAGATCAGTGAGATTGATTTTCGAAGATCTTGACAAGAACCTACCAAGCGTGATGCTGCCACCAGTGTGGGCTTGGTGTTCTTTTGGAGATGTGTGATTCCTTTTCTGTTCAAATTTTGTTTCAGTTCATAGCACATGTTCCAAAATGTTTGTTTGTTTTCTAAAAAAAATGAGAGACCCAGGCCAAGGAATGTACTTTGTTAAAATGTCTTGCAACCATACTCCTGAGATTACATGAGATTGAAGTCACATGAACATAAGTAGCACTTTGCGTCTCTGTCTGGTCTTTTCAGCATTTTTGGAGAAATATAAAGTTTTTGTACTGTCCTTGTTACTCCATATTTGACTGGCAACAGCCTTCGCTGCACCATGGTGTGAGAACACTGTGTACATAATCATTAGTAAAGTTGAGTTTTTGAAACAGCTAAAGAGCTTTCAAAAAAGTAAAAGGTAAATGTTGTGATTTTCTTAGGAGAATATCTGCAAGCATGCAGAATTAATTTTATGATAATTAAAATGCTCCCATCTGTGTTTATTGAATATTTACAAGTAAAAATGACGTTTCGAAAACAATTCACAGGAATCAAGCCTTTTTTTTCAATGACAGTTGCAAGCTTTGTATTTGTTGAGTTTGTCAGTTCGTAGTTCTGTTGATGATCAACGTTTTGAAGAGAAGCAGCCGCAGACTGCTCAGACTGGTAGACTGTTTTACAGCATATCATTGTAAATACACAGATTAAGAGGAGGATGCAAGTTCTTGAAAATCTTCCGGTCAGATAATTAACGGTGACATGTCTATTCTTTCATCTTCAAGGTCTTTTGGTATCCAGTCTGTCAGTATAACAGAGAATTGTCATGCATACAAAATTTTCGTATTATTTTTATATCTCTGGAGGAATTATGTTCCACTCTTTGGAGAATTGTTGTAAGTCAGCCATATTGGAGAGTTTTTGAGCAATAATACTCTGTTCAAGGTCATGCTACACCAGTCAGAATTAGGTCTAGACTTTTACTTTTTTTTTTTTTTTTTTTTTTGTGGACTTTTTGGTGTGCTATTGACAATTGTGCTACTGCATAAGCCAAGTATGCTTGAGCTTTATGTCACAAACTAAAATCTGAACATTCTCCTTTAGGATCAGTTCTGGATTTTCTGTAGGTTCCGTTTTCAGACTGCATCTTGTCAGAAGGGCTCTATTTAACTGATTTCTCCATTCCATTCTTCAACATTTTGATAGAATATGGGCATGGTGTGGTGAGGAAAGTTAAACTCACCTGTCTAAAAATAATTAATAACAATACCTTCATTGCTTAGGAAAGGGTTTAAGCAGGGTTAGGCCCCTTAGGGAAGGGCCCATCAATGGGTTAATTAATGGGTTACTTAATTAACCCATAAAATCATAATTTGAAAATTGCTTTTTTGTTAACTCAGGTTTATTTCAATTTCATTTGTTATTAATTGTTCATAATTGTTTATAATTTTGGGTTACTAACAGAAATCCAACAGATATATGTCCAGTTATTAAAAAAATGAAACACACTATTTCACAGTATTTTAAGAAGGGGTTCATACTATAGGTATTCAAAAGCAAAGTTAGCATTTTTTCTGTAAATAATATTTTTTTTATGTTCTTTTGCATTTAGAAGGGAAAACGACATATACATCTTCTTTCAAAGTGTGAAAGGAAGTGTGATCCACTTAATCCAGAGGAGGGATGGTGTGAATTCTTCTGTGAGAAATGTGTTAGTGACATTTCATTACACATAAAGATGAGAGCAAGTGTTTCCCACAATGTGTAAATCGTGTAATGTAATACACAGCACCAAGCATTTATTAATGACAGGCAACAGATTGCAAATCTCTAATTAGCTTAAGATCTTAACAATAATAGACATCTTATTGAAGAGAGTCTTATAATTAAAGCCTGTGTCCACATCTTTTAATGCAAAACTTTATGTCCTCTGTGCTGCTATATGGTGGCCATGGCTGCCAAAAACAATTCCCTAATTCACAGAAATCACATGGCTCAGAGGATGTTCCTTATTACAGAGCATGTGCAAACCAAGCTGACCCATGTTAGCCCTGAAGGGATAAGAGCGCATCGACATTAGACAGGACGAAGTTTTGCTGTTCTCACCTAGGTTGAGAAAAAAGAAAAACAAAGCATGCAGGAATTTCTAAATTAGTTCCATTCTGATTACTGTACGATTACTGAGGTCATACAGTAATGGGGAGAGCAGGATTGGAAGAGCTGAAAATAGTTTTAAGAACTCATAAAAAATATTTAAGAACAAGTTGGATTACTGGATTTGGGCGGTTTACGTTTTTGGAAAAAAAAATAAAAAATCTAATTTTCAACAATGTTTTCTAATTTGAATAAGAATAACATAAAACTTTTGCCATTGTATTTTAATACCATGTCTGTTCCATAAGATGCATGACTCCATAAATAAATAAAATACGCATGACCATCTAATGCTGTTAATAAACATGTAACTTTAACTTCATAGCTCCATTGCATGAAAAAGTTGTGAATAAATTTGTGAAATTTATGAAAAAACAATCACATTTCCAGTTTGATTGTAAAATTGCATGCATCTATCCACATTATTATAAAAACTGTGAACATTTGAGAATGTAAAATTACAGGTTTTGCCATAACTAATATGTAGGAACCCTATTATGTATTCTTAGCTCTGCTTTTACAGATAAATAGTGAGCGGTACTGATAAAGGCTTTTCAAGGCAAATTATTTATCATGCATGAAAACAACCTGACAGTTTGTTTTGCTTTATCTTTTTTTGTGTGTGTCAAGGCTTTCTGCACAACATTCTATTAATTTTCCTCCATTTGAAATACAAAGTGACTAAAACACAGGCATGACTGAAACGTGATAGTTCAAATAAACAGATCAGAAACATGAAAAGTTTATTTAGGCTGTTGTGGAAAGAAGTCTGAGGTGAGACAACCACACAAAAACGGACCTGTGCAACCTCTTATCAGCGAGATTGTAGAGTAAAACAAAACTAAAAGTAACGGGTTGAACTTATTTCCAAATATTATGTTCCTCCGATAATAAAGACGCCATTTATTTCAGCCAAATGAACAGTTTCGCAGCCAAGAACAAGGACAGTGTAGCATATTGATTCCTGCAAATGCTTATCAATGTTCTCTTAAAATGTAGGTCAAAAAGGCTGCAGACTCGCTCAAGTGCAGCTCCAGTCAGATATTTAGGTCACACCCCAATTACAGAGAGGCAGAGAGAGAAGCTTTGCAAGAGAGATATATATTTATGGAATGAAGCCATTCCTTCTGAATATTATTTTGTAGTTATTTTGAGGCCGAGCCCTGGCAGGGGCTTAAAGCAACAAGCAGCGGCGGCAGAGAGATGACAGCTCGGGTGATTGAGTTTGAAAGTGGACATGTCTAGCCTCTATGCTAATGCTCTGGCTCCGAGACAGTCTTCTGGCTGGCAGAGAGCGTTTGGGAACAAGCGACATGAAAGCGAAGTTGTCAATTTATACCTCGTGCTGCTTCGTGGGCTCTATTGTTCTCTTTCGCTAGACAGTTTCTCTCGTGCATTTGCATATTGTCACCGCCGCTAAGACATGATTCACATCAAAACAAATCTTTGAATCCGTCTCACATCCCAAAACTCACTGTGAGGTTTCGCAAGAAGCAAAAATAATGCTGGCGAACCTATTTCGTCTTTCTGAGGGAAGTCTTGGGAGAGTAAGCAGGCTGAATGTAAAGTCAATACCGTCTTACACAAGCTCTGCATGGGGTCTGCGGCGGATCAGTCCTGAGAGCCGCTCTCAGCCAGGGGTTTCTGATGGGAGGGCTCATTTCAAATTCTGGAATTCACTAAAGAATTTAGAATAAGATGCCATCAGTGTGTCCTTTTAATAAGACATACTCTTGACATTTTAAACAGGGGGAAAAACATTATCGAGCCAAAATGTCAAATTATTCAAGAGGATGCTAATTCAAAATGCTAAGAATAGTGTGACAGATTTAATGTATTATTAAAAAAAATGAATTTCGCCCTTTGTTTTGGCAGTGTTTCTGAGTTGTATCCTTTTTACTGCTGGTTTGGTTATGGTAAAATATGAAATAGCTTACATAAACCATTAAATGCGTGATCTATACATGCAAGCTTGTAATATCCAAGTGGTATTCCTCAAATGTTGAAACTGACATTTACACATTTAGCTGAGTTTGCTAAGTAGCAGTTTCTCTACAACTGGAGAAATTAAAGTCAGCAGGACAATGCAACTTATGATTTTCCCGTGTTAAGAACAGGAATTTAACATGAAGCTTGGAACATTTGTTGTTCTTCTAGTCCAGCAAAACATCACTGCCGAGATGGAGCCGGCCTCTTTGGTGTCTCATCAGTGGAAACATTCCTAAGCAAACATTTTGCCGGAGCTTAGCAAGAACCTGTTTGGTGGGAATACTACACTGCTAGAAAATATTGCTAAGCACATGGCAGGTGTACGCACGGCTACTTATGTAAATATCTTCTAGCAACTTTGTGGAGCTTCAAAGAGAAGTTTTAATTTGCTTCATCTTCACCTGAATTTTCACAAGTGTTGAAATGTAAAAGATTTTGTTTTTGAAATGGTAAAGTTGAGTTATTTTTTCATTAGTGGTTTCAGAAACAGGCTCAGGGGAAATCCCTAAAGTTTTAATGATCAACTTTGTTTCCGTTCAGCTGTTACTGTCCTAGTCAGAGTTCCAGAAATGAAACTAAACAGCTCTTTCCGCGTTTCAGATCTTGCTGCCATCCAACTTGTGCTACAAATCCTCACAACTGAGCTTACAGAAAAAAACAAAAAACAAAAAAAAAAACATTTTATGTATTTGCTAGAAAACATGTGTTTGGGTGTATAACTTCACCATCAACAAAATAAATCAGGATCCAACCAGAAAAACTAACGTTTTTACCAATAAAAAAAGCAGACTTGTCTGAGCTGGTCAGAGAGGACTGATCAACCTGTTGAGATATTGCATACAAGTATGTTCTTCTAGGAATATTCATTTATTCTTTATTCTATATCCTTAATCTATATTCATCTAAAGTTTCTTGAAGATCTTTAAGTTTTCCATCATACACCTTTAATCTCTAGACACCCAAAACCCATAAACCCAAAAAGACCAGTCGCAACTTCCAGGGTTTTGTCCAGACCCCTGAATTTTGTCTCAAGACAAGACACAAAGGTTGGCCAGCTGCCAGAGTAAAAATGTAGATTTATGCTACACAGTCTACATCAGATGAAATGAGTCACTATTTTCCATTCTGTTGCTTTGTGTCTAGTGTTGAAAGATGACGGATCAAGCAGGTTCACAAGCCGGGTTTCCGTTTCCTCTCTCCCAATTACTCTTGGATTAAAATATACAATAAAACTTGGCCACAAAATTCCTTTCTAGATTGATAATCTCTCTACATTTTAGATTTTGTCTTTAAAAAAGCCTCTCCTTTCATTTTTAATTGAAAAAGAGGAATTATTGCTGTTACAGTAGTTTTGGTAACCTTTTAATCTATTTGCATTTGGTAATCCTGAGAGAAAAGAAGACACATTTAGTGGCTTTGCCAATAGTATCTCTTAAATCTTCTCTAAATTATTGCTGTTGTTTTGACTGTGACGCTAGAACTATATAAGGCTTTCATCTAAGCCCGCTGGCCAGAAGAAACGGTTTGTTTTGTTTGACAAAACAAACAACAGAAGCTTAGCAACGGCATTAACATGACAAAAATTACAAATAAAACAGGCGAGAAAAACTGTTCAAAATTCAAAATAATGTCATATGGATTTTGTGTTGTCTTGTGCTACTTATTTGTATGACATTGTACAGTTTATGTAATAGACTCATGATTGCATGGCTTACGTCATCTTGACACACTCACAAGCGTATACTTCGGGATCTGATTTTTGCTAAATGGAATGTGTGATGTCAGCATGCAAATGAAGGACAAAACTATCCACTGCCTCAAAGTCAGTGAGAAGTCAACAATATGACATGGTGGGGTTTTCCAAGCAAAGACAACCGTGTTCATTTTGTTCCCAGTTCTGCTGATGGCATGGAAACTTCAAGGAAGTCAGAAAATAGAGAGAGAGAGAGAGAGACAGAAGGGATCTGTTTTGTTTTTCCTCTGCCTGCTACCTGGCAACTTGGCAAAGTTTCAGGGAAAAGAAACTAGAAGTCTGCAGAGCAGGAAGCGACACCTCATTCCCAACAACGTATGTCCTGATTGTTTCTATTGGCACCTGATCAGATAGCTTTTGTGTGATTGTAGGCAGTTTTAGATCAGACTGATTATGTCATATGGCAACAATGAATTGTAATAAATCAATGGACTTTTTAAATCCGGTTTCTATTAAGAAGGCACATGTGTTTTTCATATAATACAGATTTTATCAGGAGAATAAGACATTGAAATTGGGCAGTTCAGACATCCGTGAAAATATCGGAATTGATTCACAAATACCTGGTGTGTACAATTATACTTCCACAAATCATTTAAATATTAAAATGTCATGGATAATTTAAGTTAATTTTAGATTTTTTGGGCAAGTTTGTTAGGAAAGATGAGGGATGACATCCTGGGCAGGTCAGTAGTCCATCACAGGGCAACACATAGGTGCACAGGATGATTCCATGGTTGGAATCCAGAGTACCCAGAGAGAACAGATGCATGCACAGGGAAAACATGCAAACTGTGCATAAAGACCCCAGGCCAGGTATGCACTCAGGATATTTTTGCTGCTAACCACTGCTCCATCCTGCAGAGTTTGATGGTTATTAGCAGAGTTGGCCAGCAGCCATTTAATCTAAATGATTGTCTTATTCTCTTTGTAACAGTAATAGCATAAATAACCTAGCAATAAAAAAAAAAAAACTAAAATATTTAGTTCTCTGGGATCTTAAGATCCCACTCTTCTTTATTTGCAACCCCTTTTTTGGGGACCATTGTGGTAAAGGAGGGCAGTAAATATTAAACGATCATTTTCTCTCACTGGTCTTGAACGTCATTCATATATTCCTGCTGTCAACCACCAAAGATGACTCTTTTGCTTTTTTCTCCTTTCCTGTCGGCACACCGAGCTGACATTTGCCATCTTGATATTATAAAATGCTTAGTGTGCCGTCTAAAGGCCCTCAAACATAGTCTCTATATGTCTATGATGCACCACAGAGGGAAGGAAACTCTATCATTACAAATGTAAACATGACATCTAAAGCACTCAATTACAGAGGAGGGAAGGGGAATGCCTTGGCTTATTCATAGCTCCATTGTGCTGAGAAAACAAAGCAAACCATTTCTTATCATCCATTTCAACGCTCATTCTGCAAAAAAAAAAAAAAAAAAAATAGCGTGACATTCAAGATAAGTCATAATCAGTAGCTTAATGATTGGAACTGGTGATTACTCAAATGTTAGAGTGGCGATTCATGCAGAGGATGGGGCATCCATCGCGCTGCACAACTTCTGTGTGTCAAACAACTTCTTTATGATGAGAATGGTTCCCCATTCATTTCGCACACAGACACAGAGCCCTCCTCATGTTCCTTTGATGCCTCGCTATTCAGACACATCAAAGGGAAGAGATCCGCGAACATCCATGCATTCGGGGCAAACAAGCTCCTCCGCAGACTCAGTGAATGCTTCTCCAGGTTAGTTATTTTAATGAACACTTCAGCACTGTCGCCTTTTTGTCTGCTTTCAATATCGCACTCGGGTCAAAAGAAGTTGTGTGCTGTGTCGCTGCACTCTAATTAACCAACATTTTATTTTCTTCATGTACATTTAAACTGATTAAGATTGCAAGGTTTTGGTTGAACAACTCAGTGTCTGCAAATACTGTTTGGTGTTTGCTCCAGGCTATATTTATCTGGCTCTTTTGTGCCTCTGTCAGTCATGCATTGAGCTAAAAACAAAATAAAAAACACAGGGAAAGCATGGAGTTGAGCAGTGAGTTAGCAGCTTGTGACAGATGTATGTGATGTCCAAAGAAAATGAATAGAATGTCTTATGTTCTCATGGGGAGTCTCCAGACCATGCTTCTGATTCTAACAGACAGAACCAAATTTGCATGTGCTTGCATTGAACCGATGTCATTTACTGTTCCTAAACCGTCGCAGGTTACACTTAAGTGGGCACAGCCACTTCCCTTCTCACAGCTGCACTACTGAGACTCCAGCACTTGTACGACATTCCTTACTGAGCTTACCCCCAGGTCGGGAAGTTTTAAGAATTTTTATTGTGCTGTTTTTTGAACAATAGGGACTCGTGCAAAGGAATGTATGGAACTCTTAAGGGTACCTTAACCCAAATTAAAGAGAAAGTATTTTTTCACATACCTTTATCAGTGAAGAAAGATTTTTAAGAGAATGTCTCAATATTTTTTTACTGAAATGTCACAAATTGACTGTTTATGAACAAATAGATATTTAAAAGCTTAATCAGCTCTTAATTAAAAAGGCTTCTCACAATTGTGCTAAAATCCCAGCTTAAATTAAATGGGCTCATATCTAATCTTCATTCATCACAGTGCTTTAATTATTCACTTAAGTACTAAACTTAGTTTAAATACACCTTTATAGTTTACCACATCATTTAAAAATAATGGAAAATAAGAACTTTCTACCATCTGTCCACTTTTACATGACTTCTTACGCCTGAACATCCGCAGCTCAGGTGGATACCTGCACACATTTCAGATTCTGTTGTAAAAACATGTGAAAGTCTCAAATTTTCTAGCTCTCTCTTACAAACTACTATGTGTAGCTTTAGTACAGTAGATGCAAAGAAAATACATAGTTTTTGATTGAACATCACAAAATGACGTCCAATCTGAAAGACCTTCTTCCACCATAAAACCCTTCACAGGCTATTACACACACATCACACTTCAATTTCATGACTGGACAGACATATAGAAGCTCAATTTGGCTTTTTTTTCTATAAAAAGAAAAAAATATGGTGGTTCTGCAGCACATGCTCATTTTCTTTTCATCTAATGCCTGTGGCTGCGAACCCCTAAAGAAGAATGAAATGCATTCTTCTCAACCTCAACACACTAAAACCCCAGACTTCTAAATTCCCCATGAGTCTAATTTGGATGGGTTCAAGTCTTACTCTTCGAAGAACGTCGATTAATAACTCTCTCCCACTACTCCCCCTCCCATTGTTTTTGAGCCTCAGCAGGTTTTTGGCGCTTGCTGAAAGGCGCGAGGGCAGAAGGAGCCCCACTTGGCAAGTCGGGAAGATGATTCCCAAGCAGCCTGTCGACTTCACTCCCTAATGCTCTTTCGCCTGCCCCACTGACTGAGATTTTAATAAATGATGACATGTGATATAAATAAACCACAAGGCAGTGCTCCTGCCAAAAGGCAGTGAGAGATACCAAGGTACCACACAAGAGGTGATAAATAAGTCAACAAGGACTCATTTGCTCCACTTGTTTTTTTTTTTTTTTGTCAATGTGGTATTGCTTTGAATAGATGTGAGATGTAATAAGTATGTCGGTGTACTTGCTTAAATTCCTGAAGGAACAGAACAAATGACAGTTGTGTTCCACTTCGGCAGAACTGCTAGTTATAACTTAAAGCATTTCACTCTGTTTATGTTAATGGTTTATGCTTCTTAGGGTTGTGATTATTCTTCTGGTTTGGCTGTTTCACAGATTAGACTTACATCATGTTTCACAAACCTGCAGAGTTACAGTGCATACCCTGGCCAAACAGTAAGAGATTATTTCCACTGAAGATTTCAGAAAAAAAAAAAAACTATTTAATTTTGAGTTAGTTTTATATTATATAAAACAACTCCAATTAACGGGTTTTAGGGCTAGTGGGTTGTGGAAGTAGTAAAAAATTTGATTTATTTTGGTTAATATTTAAATCATAATAACTTAAAACAATTAAGTTTAGGGGAAAACCAAAGCATCTTTTGCACTTGGAGATAAGTGAATTGTCATGAATCGAACATTTTCCTCATACCTTTTTGAAGAACCTTCTCTTAAAAAAGAAAATTTATTAAAATATGGGTGATTACATAAGAACATCAGAAATTGAGCAAAGAATCAAAATAAAAAGTATAATAAATGATAAACATATTGTAAATGAAAAATGGCAATCCTCACAACTAGCTTACTGAGTGATATTGAGTGTGCACATGCAGCCATAAAATTTGACCTTTGTCCGGCAGACGTCCAGTTAGAGCCCTCCCCAAGTATGTGCAGATCTCCTCCCAGTGAAGTAAGAGCAGCAAATTTAAAATCTGCAGAAATTGTGCAGGCTAGATTGTTTGCATTCAGTGTTAGGTATGCTGATTTCAGTCTTTACAGACTTGTCTTGGGCTTGGAAAAAAATACTTTTGAAGTTCTTTGCAGCATCTCTTAATAGATAATAGAAGACTTACTTCCAAACTGCACGCACAGAAACCTTCCTGTAAGTTCAAAAACCAAATTTTGAACTGTTACCCTTTAAGTCCATAATGTTGTCAAAATAAAACAATGAGCAACTAAAGTCCACGGTGTTAATTCATGGTTTGCATCATATCTTTTGCAACGAGCAGTTGAAACGTTTCGTTTCATCAATAAATGATTGATTTACATCTCAGGATGTATTAGGACAGACCTGGCCTCTCTGTCTTTAGACAAGCGGTGGGAGAACAGGAGAGTTGTGCAAGCAAGCTGCAGACTTTACTCCAGCTCTGCCACTGCCACTTCTGTTCCAGTTATGGTCTGCAATCACAGACAAACCTTGTCCTAGATTCTGCAAGCTGGCGGAGACTGAACTTTAAAACTAGGTGAATTTGTACCTTGCAGTGAGTTTTTCACTGAACAATCAGGTGGACATCAACATGCTACCATGTTTTTTTTGTTGTTGTTTGTTTTTTTGCAAAACAAACATCATTTATCAGTTGTTTATGAAGTTTGAATCTGAGTCTCACATGGAGGAAATTTACAGGAAAAGATGACTAAGGAAAAATTTGAGAAGACTAGTCACTTCTGTTTGGAAAAAAAAAATCCTAAAGGTGAAATTTGTGTTGTTTATCAAGGTTTAGATTCAATAAATTAGGCTAGTATGATGAAAAGGGTGATGAAAGGCTGGGATGGAAAGCTGAAATGTAGCGGTTAGAGGGGGGGGCTGTTCAAAATGTCCTCCTTTTCATCAAAGTGATTATTGGGGGCACTTGGTAGCTTTCATATTAAAATGATTAAGGTCGATTTGAAAATTAAGAGCTGGTGTGGCTCCAGTCGGTGGGAGGCCTGGAATGAAAGGCTCTGGTGGGCAGGAAAATAGTGGAGCTTAAATACCTTCCAGAGAGCAGGATACGTGGAGCTTATTTTCTCCGGGCGTTGCTTCTGCTCACTTTCTGGTGCCCTCTATTGTCATGTTTCCTCTTTGTGGACAGAGATCCATACAAAAGAGAAATAAAGGCAAAGCAGTCATGCTCAAATCCATAAAAACCTTTAATCAACTCAAAATATTATGAGAAATATCAAAAAACACCAAAGACGTTGTTTTGTGAAAAATGTTTTCTGAATTTGAAAGCAACATTGTCACCTGCTGATTTATTGTTAATTTGCAACAGGTAGCTGTGTGATATAAAAGCTTAATTTCAGGGAGAATGAAGAGTAGTGCCCTGTGTAGCAATTTCAAACATTTGTTGAAAAAAAAAAAAAAAAAAATCTAAGGCAAAAAATATACAATTTAAAGACAAAAAAATCTGTTAATCTGAGAAGCATCTCTACATTTCTTACTTGTAAACTAATTTAGATTAACATGAGTAGCATAATAGAAAAGATAAGCTGTGTTAGTACTGGATTCACAAGACTAGCATTTCATAATAAGGATCTTAAACACAGGGGTCAATGTATATTTGGTATTCAATAATTTAATCATCAACACTGACTTAATTTTAACAAGAAATCTGGCATTTTAATTTCACAAACTCTGTACCAAATCATGTTACATCCTGAGCAAATATATGAACAGACAAAGATAAGTCTTTAATCATACTGCAATAGTAAGCTGTTAATATCAATTAATGCTATGTTTTATAGAAAACATTATAGAACCAAAACGTTTAAATGCAATGCAAATGAAGCAGGGGAAAAGCTTTTTAGGTCGGAGCGTTTAATACAGAAAACCAGCACTGAGCTGCACTTTCTAAGCCAATTAAAAAGGCTTCTCTCGTTCTTCTTTTACTGTTTCTCCTTTAAGGACATGCTGTGCACACACAGAAAACACAGCAGTCAGCACATTGTAAATTGTTAGGCTCAGTAAATGGTACACAGGAGTAAATATTGATTGATTGATTGGTGTCTGAATGTGACTTTGCTTGGTTGAATGTTATTGGTAGCTAACAAATGTCTGTTGAGGCTCTAGCTCAAAAGAACAACCTTAGTAAGGTCAAGATCAAATGTCTACATCATAAACAGTGATTTAATCCACAGTAATAAAAATTAGAAGAGAGACAATATTGGTGAGATGATACTGAAAGAGCATAACAGATATTATGGAAGCTGTAATAAAAGGGCTGGTCCTTTCTGAGAATGTTTTTAAAATCTTCTATATATAAGTTTAACTTGAAGTGAACATTATGCTTTAAATACAATTCTGTGCATTGGAGTTAATGAAAGGTGTTGAGAAATATATTTGTCAGTACTAGCAATTTGAATCTCTTTGAAACTAGATAAATTGTTTCACTTTGCTAAGAAATCCCTGTTTTCAAAAACTCCACTTATGCTCATTAGGGAGCTCTTCATTTTCATTGCCTTTGCCTTTTTTTTCTAGGTTTCAATCAGAACGTGATAAAAGCCACGTTCTAATTTTTATCAGAAAGTGAAATCCATTAGCTGATCTACTTTGATAATTTTTGAAAACCTTCAGATACTACTCCCCTACTCAGCTCCTTCAGACTAGCCAGAATGGATTAGCAAACAACTGGTGGAACTGGGCGTCTGCTGAGCTTATTATTTGAGATACTTCTCAATGAAGCACTTGTAAAACATTGTTAAAGGGTTAATAGAGGAGCAATGTTGTGAGGACTTTCTGGAGGTGGATTGTCAGTAAATGCAGGAGTCTTTTTAAAGAGACTGAGGCTCAATTTCAAGACATTAAATTATGAAGTCAAATTTCTTAGAAATCATATATGACAGGATTTTTATACCAACTGAAGGTAACAGTTACTTGATTGGGCTACAAAATGGCACTATGAGCCTGGAAAATACATAATATTGCCCATTTAAGGCTTCAGACACCAGAGTTTCTGGAGTAACTCATGCAATTATTTTTCTCTCCCCAACACAGGCAGGTATGGGATCACTATGTCAATGGAGAGCCGAGATTCATCCCAAGAAAAAATGACACATCACTTGTCTCATAAGACACTAGTTTTAGGAAAACTAGTGTCTTATGAGACTAAGAGGAATCCTCAGTGTTTGCCAAGTATGACACTATGGTTAGCTTATACACTGACCCTGTTGGGATGTTCAACAACCACCCACATAGACACAAATTGTAGTTACAATGTCTCAAACAGGGAGTCTAGACATTTGCCACCAGGTCACCAGATTAGATGAAATGGGACAGTAACTGTTGAAGCTTGAGGGGTTAAATACAGGATGTCAAAAAGCTTTGGGAACCAGAGAGCTCTGTGCTGTCCTCACTTCATTCACACAGAGATTCTCCCAGGGGACAGAGAGGCAGTCAATCACTCCTGGCAACTAGGGCATCTTATCCCCGGATCACCCTGTGTGGTTGGATGAGCTCAGAACCACAGGGTGGAAACGTGGGGAGGGGGTCCCTTCCTGAAACCAGGCTTCTTTTACAAACAGATGGCCACTTTGTCATTTCAGAAATGTCTGCAATCAGTTTTTAACAAAGGAGTATAAAAACGTGTATGTATTATCAAAAGATCTTGAAAGGATTAAATTACGAGCATAGAGCTATTTATCTATATAGTTTATATTGTTTATCGCAGATAAGTCAATTTAAGTGAAACAAAACGAGGCTTTAAAGTCAAACCTGCTAAAAGAGGAAGGTACTACCACATATAGATGACAATTCATCCTAAACTGCCTTGAATTATCTCTCTACATGTGTAGTAGACAGGTAATAGCTTATTTTGTTTTTACTAAAAATAACATTTTAAGAGGAATATGCCAAAGGGTTATGTGGCAGTGAATTTACAGTCTATCTGTTGGAAGCACTTTTTGCTTTCAGAGCTATAAAATGATTAAAATCATGGATTTAAGGGAAGCAACGATCCAAAGATGAAGAAATAGGGGACACAATGCAGTTTATGCCAAACAAGAATAGAGTCAACAGCCAGACCACTGAGTCAACTGTATTTATTATTTTGAGTATACTGCTTTCTTTAATTGATATTAAACCGACTGAGCCAAACGAGGAGAGGTTTAAATTAACTGTAATGCTTATTGCTTGTTTCATAATTCATCACTGTGTGATGTTTTTATAATGTAAAGCACTTTTGAACTGCCTTTTTCCTGAAATGTGCTATACAAATAAACTTGACTTGACTTAACTTCTGTTCCAGCACCATGTCTAGGGATTTCTTAGGGACAAACATCAAATTGTTAAGGAAAAACACCCGACCAATAGACTCATAAAGTTTGAATGGTGTGACAAATGGTGGAACATTTTGCGAGTTACATTGCTGCAGTGTGGCTAAACTGATCATGTGAATAAAAATGAAACTTGCAGGATCACTGCATGGCTTGCTGATGTGAAATAGGCTATTTTAATGACAGGTTTTTTGGGGAGATTTTGAGGGTCACGGCTGTGATTTTCAAAGTAAGAATGCCAGTCAGAATTAGCATTGTGATGTATGTCTGTTACAGTTGTGGTGAACTATAGTTTTTTTGTCACTAGTCGCTATTCAACATTAACTTATCTAAAGAATGGTTTTAACTGCCATACAGTGCTGATTTGTTGCTCTCAGACAACAGTTCTTCTGATTTCCTTCTCCTCTCCAGATAAATAAATCATCCCTTTATGTAGTCAAGGAAGCATTATAGCAAAAGACTATCATGGGATTACTTTGGTTTTGGGTGAGAACTGGGTAGAAATATTAATGCCCAATGTAACATCATCACTTTACATTTTATATGCTTCTATTTTTAGCAGTCTTTCACTTACTTTTTCTTTTATGTTCTTTTAAAATTTAAAACCTACTATTGGGTGCTACAAGTCTGAATGAAGCTGAAATGGGAAAGCTGATGATTAAGATTTCAGGTTTTTCTTTTCATTTATCCAATGTTGTCCACAAACTGTCCCAGCTTGATAACAAAACAAGGCCATATATTAAATTTTAACTAATACTACTCTACTCCCAGACCTCATCAACAAGTCAGACTTTTTGCACAAGAATTTTATGTCGGAGACTAAAATGATGTTAGCTAAAAAAGAGTCTTTTCTACCCCCACTGAAAAACGATTCTTTATTTTTCGTATTCAGGGGAAACTTATAAAAAAATGAAATCAGAAAAAAGAAATTCCTAACATCACTGCTCCAGTCCTTTTCCACAGAGAGCTCAGCATTGTCTAGAGACAGTGCAAAGATCTTCTACCAGGGCTTATTAATTCACCACTCTCGTCTCCCCGAGTCGGCTATCATTACAGACCTATATATAGAGTTGCGTGGGGAATAGCAAGGGATGCTCACGCACATTAACATTAATGACTTTAGGCTCTGCTCATATGCCCTGGGTGCTTAGACACACTTACGTGTGCAACTGTGAAATAAGAAAAAAAAATGTGTTCACATCCCATGAAATAAACATTCCTTTGTTTACAAACAAAAGAACGACAGGTTTCCATTTCACCACTGTGTCGTCTGTCGCTTTGCCTCTGATTGCGCAGGAGATTAGGCTGCAGGGCAGAAGCAGAGTCCAGGATCTTCAGTGGATTGCTTGACTGTGAACTCCTACTGAGTTTGCTAATGAACAATCATCAATGCATCCCCCTGTGGCTGCTGTTAAGGACCGGTGCGCTGCCTACCGCGTTGTGAAAGCCGGATTACACGATGTCGGCCCTCGTGTAGTTATTCTATCCCGAGCTCAGCAGGAGGCTGCACAGCCCATTTCATTTTCCACTTTGTGTTAATCAGGATCTAATGTCCGATACTGGTTCCCAAGATTTTGTGTACAGGATACATTTGAAAGCTGTGGCTAACACTCTTACCCCACTCTTTGCCCCTTCCCACCCCCTGCCCCTTACACACCCACCTACCCTGAAGCACCCCGTTCCTCAGACTCCATCGTGGGTGACTCAGTAGCGGAATAGCAGATGGCGCTCATGGAGAGGGGAGGGAAAAGCACGAATACTCCTGTCTCTCTGCCCAAGGCCTTGAGGGGGTTGTTTGCAGCTAGCAGGAGCTTCCACCCTGCAGAATGTGACCCCTCTCTCTCCTCGAGGTGCCCGGAGGCCTGAACACTGTCCAGCACACAGAAATCAAAGACAAGGCCGATGCCCTTCTGCTTGACAAACACTAAAGCTTGCGTTCACAAGGGCTGTAGGGATGGCTCGATTCCCTGATGTTCCCCAACCATCCAGGATCCATTAGGTGTCTTGTTGGTGAATGTCGCTCATACATTGAAGCAGGATGAATGATTTATCTGGGGGAGATCAATTGTCAAAGTTGGATGGTATCAATAGGGTTTCTATACCTTGCAAATGAATCAGACGATTTGTTACTTTAAACAAATATTTCCTCGTACTGTCATAAAAATAGGAAGGCAGACACAGGTGAGAGGAAGTGCACAGCTTATGTAAATATGTGCCAGTTAATTTGAGCGTATGGAGAGGATTTAAAACTCTCACTAGAGAGACTAACACAGAAGCAGAGGACTGTGGATGGTGGGTGGGGGGCGGAGGGGAGCTTCATACCCCTGAGCATGGTGGCATCAGCTGTCTGACTCCAGGCAGGAATGTAAGGGGGGGAATAGAGCAGCCTGGCATCTGGATGCAAAGTATTCAGTGTGGTCTCACACACCAAGTAACACCAAGAAACCCATAATAGTGAAATGTAATGCAAGTGAAAGATATCTTTTTGTACTATAAGTAGCACAAAAAATTCTAATAGTAAAAAAAACATTCTGTAAAAAAAAAAAATGCATTCAAAACGGTACCAATTTTGACTTCATACTGTTTAACGTTAGTCAAATTCTTTTGAAAATAAAATCTAACGTTATTCATCTAAATTAAAATTGTTTTAGTCCCTAAGAAGCAGATGAATTTAGGTTTCAAATGAAATTTATTGAGACTGATCTAAGCTATGACAGCTGACGCGACTGGCTGAATCATGATTGCTAATGTAAAGCAGATATTAGTTTAAAGAAATTAGTGGTTTAACATTTTTGCGCAGTGTGTTTATTGTATGTAAGCTTTACTTTCAACGGCTTCTATCTAATAATAAATTGAGTTCTCTCTCAGAGAGCGTCTTAAAGACTTACTCTAGGCATGCCGATGCCCCTCTGGGATTTTCTGACAAATTCACCCAGAAGCGTCATATGAATTTGAATAAGCGCCCATTTAGATTATTTAGCTATGGGAGTACAACAATGTTACACAACAGAAACCAGTTAATGAGGAAATAAAGCAGCATTTAATTTAAAATTAGTGAATAGAGGGAAATAAGTGGAAGCATTATGATTTACGTGCGCAGATTTTGATTTAATTTGCATTGTCTCAGAGTGAAAGTGCCACATTAGACTTCATTGAACTGTGCAACAAATGCAATATAGGACTGAGCTTGGGCTGTTCCTGGAGGCACTCTGCATGCTCTCGTGTCAGTCTCGCTCACTGCTGGCAGTGACCAAATCCATCATGACATGTGGACAACAAAGAGCTACAAGAACGCCCGCCTTATTGTTCACCCTCACACATCACAAATACACTCCGTCTTAGTGCACTATCTCTCCAGAACACAAGCCTATCCCTATGTACGGGGAGCATAACATGTCACAGAACACTGTGAAATCTTTAAGCACCATATCCAAATGTTAAAGCCCCCCCCTCATCAAATAGCTGCCGCTCGACATGAATTGCAGTCAAAGCCATGGATGGTGTCGGAGCGGAACTAGTCAGCCAGTCTGGGAATTTTCCAGATAAAGCTTTCTGGTAGAAAAGTGGGAGAGTCCAGTCATCAGTATGTTCCAGGCAATTCTTTAAATTAGCCAGAGATTAGGGAGTGCACGGTGATTAAGCTCATTTGAAGTATTGAGGATCCGTCTGGGCATTGGCAAAAGCCGCACTTTAATTAATCTGGTAATGGATGAGAAAAATAAGCACTCTTATACGCACATATCAGCATTTTGCTTAACAGGAGGAAGTAGGGAGGATGGAGAAGGGGGGTGGTTGGGGTATGTAGGGGTGGGGTGGCATTTTAAAGGCAGACACTGGGAGTGAAATGGAGCATGTTGCCTACAGGGAAATTAGCACTGAGTGTAGTTTGATGAATGCCCCATTGTATCTATGTTATGATGAAAAAGGGAGATTGTAGGTTTTTTTTTTCTTCTTCTTTATGTTTTATCACTGTAGCCCTTGTTCGTGAGTTTTCCCTGGAAACAAGAAATCTGTAAAATTACTGGATTATTCAGAAAAAGTCGACTTGACCATTTTAATTGTAGAAAATTATTTTGTTTCTAAGAAACTATGAGGATATGACTACTTTCCTTTTGATTCCTTGCTCTGAAAATAGCCAGTTGTATTCTGTGATTGACCAACAGACTACTTGTCTTTCAATATTGTTTTTTGAGTTTTACAGAAATATGTAGTTTTTATATTTTATTCATTTGTAAGGCTGGACAGAATCACAGTCCCAGAGTTTCAACATTAATGGAGACATTTACATAATCATAGATAATTCAGTAACCCTTTGACGGCATACATTCAACAAGGTGTCAAGAATTGTCTTCAGAGATTCTTGTCTATTTTGACATGATAGCATAAAGCTGTCAACCAAATGAAAAATATTAAATGCTCTAAAAATATATAGTCACAAGACAAAACCACTGGAACATGTGCTAGATGTGCAAATCTATGATGGCATCCCATAGGCACTCTGCTGTCTTAAGATTGGGTGATGGTGATGTTATTGTCAGGTTCAAGATTCAAGTTTGAGATGACTGAATTTTTCATGGCACATTATTTTGTAGGACGTAGCTGTCAGAAGATGGGTACACTATGGTCAATGGACCAAGTAAAGGCTTTTCCAATCTATTATTTCACAGTATTGGTGAACCTCTGTAGTGTAACCACAGCTTCTTGTTTTAGCTGACTTGAGCAGGCAGCCTGTGTTGACCTTTGCTGCTGTAACCAATCTGCTTCAAGACTCCACTTATGCATTTAGAAATGTCTTTCTGCAAATATAGGTTTGTAACAAGTGGCTTGTTGAACTGCTCTTACCATCATTTCAAACAGGCTCGGTACTCTGTGACCACACAGCATCCACTCAATTCATGTTTCTCTTTTTTTGGTTCATTCTCTACAGACGTTAAACACGGCTATGTGAAAATCGAAGGAGATCAGAAATACCCAGATCAGGCCATCTGGCAGCCAACAACTAAACAATGTTTAAAGTAACTTAATTCCCTTTTTTTTCCATTCTGACACTCACTATGAAGATCAAGTCATCTTCCCCACATCTAGATACCAAAACACATTGAAATGCTGCTATGTAATTGGCTGAATTATTGTTTGTGTTGACAATTACTTCAACAGGTGTACACAATGCGATGGCCTGTGGGAGTAGATCAAAACAGACATCACAGTGATTGCAGAATGTTTGAGAAACATACAAACCCTTCAGAATGAATCCTTAAAATGAAAAGGTAAGGGTCAAAGAAAAGCAGGAAGTTGTGAATTGGAATTTTGGTTTTGTGAATACCCAACTTTAGAAAAATGAAAAATATTCTCAATCAACAACATTTTCCAAGGTAGTGTAATTAGACTCACTCCTGCTTTGCTCATTAGTACTCATTTTTAACCCCTAAGCACTCTAAGGGTGTCACACCTTTTTTTTTACACACATACACATTTCAGAGCATAATCGTAATGCTACAATAACCACTGAAATGTTTAGTTTGCTATGTTTTTTCCTAATTCTAAAATTGCATCTATAAATAAAATGAAGATAAAGTATTTCCTAATTTTTATCAACAGTCATCTGTTGATAAAAACAGTAATATTTCATATCAACAGTAAAGTTCCTATGGTACTGAGAACAGAGCTCTATGATACACTCTCAGAAACCTTAAATTAGTTTTATTTCAGTGACTTTAAAATTTCTCTGATGCTCTCACTGTTTTTTTTTTCACAGGGCTAAAGTGGTGAGGATAAGTGTGAAAACATGGTCATGGTGTCAACAAGCATAGGAAGTACTGCTGCATGCCGATGACAATTGTGAGTTATAAAACATAGTGATGCATCATGAACACACCAGTACTGCTTGTATAGAATATGTCTGTAAAAATTAACATAGGGTCAAGTTGTTGTAGGAATATTCAATCACTTGTGATTTAAAATGAACAGGAGACAGAGAAATCTAGATGTAGACGTAAAACAAGGAACTGGAATAGGTCAGTTAAGTCCCTGAATTACACTAATGCTTTGTAAATTATTTATGTATTCAAAAAAATCCCTGGAGAAGGCTAAAATAGCCTGCAGAAACCGTGATGTTTCTACATGGTTGTCGGGAATACATCATGAAGGTTCCTCGCTCAGCGTTGCCCCAGGAGTGGACTTCGTTGCTTAATTAGGCTTACAGCCCTTTAACATTTAATAACGGCCAGCTGGATCTACAGTTCAATATTTAATCCAAGTCCAAACTGAGGGATTTCACCAAGATTATCGGGATTAAGGGACAAAAGAGTAGCCCTCCATGGTAGAAACCCCGCCCCTAGTAGTTAACAGATATAAGAACAATTCTCACAGCACTAAGTGGAGACATAAAAACATTCACCGTCTGCAGTTTCCTTTGTTACGCTGTAGAATCTCAGACGTCAGAGAAGAACAGATGCGTGCTCTGCATCATGCAGCCGGTGAAATCTGTGTCAGAGCTGTGAAGGTTATGAAAAGCCGTGAATAGGATACCTTCAGAGAGGCTGTCCTAAAAAGCCTCATCACATATGGAGAGGTCAGTTGACCATCTGCTGACTGATTGGTATCTTGGACAGCTTTCCACATATCTGACCATAACGTCGACATACTAAAGGCATTCTCTCAACTGCTCTGATTTGGAAATAAAACCAGAAGCCATAAAGGAAATTTGGAAGTTCTTTAGCAGGAGATGTCAGGTTCAATTTCAGGGAGCCCACACAAACCTTAGAGAATTGGTGAATCAGTTGAACTGGAAGGAAGTGTAAATTTAACAATAGGATTCTGGCTCAGTTCAACAACACTGAGATTCCTCACCTGTCTCTAAGTCCTTGTTGGCTTTCATCTGAACTGACTTCCCACTTGAAAAACAGAAAAAGCTAACATGGCCTACTTATTTTCCCCTGCCTTTGCTCCTGTGTGTAATCAGTGGTGATGGCATGTCCTCTTAAGGGAGTCTAACACTGAACGTGAGGAGGCTTTGTAGCAAAAGAAGAGACAAGAGACAGACACACATCTAACAAAGAGGAACCTACATATAAACAAAATAACTTTGATGAAACATATTTAAATGACAAAATAATGGATCCAGTATCATAAATCTGGTTGATAGGTTTATGAAGAACTTTCTAAAAATAACCTTGCTAACTGCTACATACTGCTATCTCTCTTTTCATTTGTTTTACAACTTCTAGTTTTTGTTCATTTTAAGGGAGTAAGGGAGAAAAGAAAACAGGACGATCATAATGCTTTGAAAGAATCCGTTTTTATTTAGTTGAATTTAATTTCTGTTTCAACTGGTTTTTACAAAAAAATCCTGGGGCAACACTGAGTGAGGAACCTTCATGATGTCTTCCTGACCACCATGTAGAAACAGCCTTGTTTCTGCAGGCTATTTTAGCCTTCTCCAGGGACTTGTATTTGTTTGAATTGTTCTATTTTATCTTAATATAACATATGTGGTTAAATTTCTTACTTATTAGTTGTGATTTACTTCACATTGATTAAATTTAATTAGATTTCTAGTCATCTATCGATTGTTTACATCTGCTTGTCCTTGCACGGTCACCAGTCATTGGGCGGGTGGTTACATTTCATTTATTTTTGTTCATTTTGGCTGGTACTAATTAATTTATTTTTCATTTGATTTATTTCATTTCAGTTTGATTTATTGAAAATTAAAATTACTAAAAGTAATCTTGCATGCTTCACACAACTGTCGTTTTGCAGTGCAGAGCAGAAAAAGAATCTACTGTTCTTGCTGCTTCTTCAAAATGTCTTGGACCTCCGTGCATTGGAACTCTTTTAATAACTCCAAAATGAATTTTTTTATCTATAGAAAAAACAAAAAAACTCTAAAAGATGTTGAAAAACACAAACAACTTTCAGAGAAAAAAGCTCTAAGCAACTCTGCAATGCACAACAGATTTGGAAGATGTTATTATTAGAGTAGATGACATTAATGTTTTACATCAGCAGCAATAAAATTAATTATTATTCCAAAGACTTGGTCTACCCTTTTATGCAAAAGAGAAAAAAAACCTAAGACGGAAACATAAAAATAAATTTCATAAAAATTATTTATTACTTAGCTTCATTGCCCCACACTGCCCCTGAATGCAGCAGTAAGGCCATAAAATCAATGCATTCCTTCCTCAGAATGAAGGTTCTTTGAGGCCAGAGTGAAGCTGTCTGATCCACATGACTGTTTGTTTGCACTGCTTTTAGCTCAAGAGCATGGAGATGTTTTTGATGCCTGCGTTTTCAGCAGCTGTTATCCCGAAAAGTCAGTCAGCTCCCTCCTTCTGTCTTTCAGCTGGGAGACCTTTGGCCTTTGTTTACTGTGGGTGAAATTCTAACTCCACATAATTACCGAAAATGCACACATTACTACTTCACAGTGCCTGCTAGACTGCTCTCATTGTTCACAGGGATTTTCTCAGTCCTTTGAGAGCAGAATGTCAACAAGCTCCTCCAACTCCTCGTAATGACCTAAAAACAACTGTGATGTCAATGTCTGTGTAAAATAATTGTAAAGTCACGTATCCTTCTCTTTCCACTTCACAACTACTCACTAATTTGTGTTGGTCTACTGTAAAAAATAAAACGATACAAAAATTACAAATTGCTGTCACAGTGGCATGACAGTAGTCTGAAAAATATGTTTACCAAAACTGGATTAGACCCTTCAAACACAGTGCATTTGTCATTTACATTTATTTCAGTTATAGCCATGCACCATTGTAGAGAGCTTCTGATTTTCCAGTGAGGATGATAGGAGTGATGAACGATTCAGGAAGGTTCTCAAAAGTATTTCACAAAGCAATATTGTTCTCTATAAGCTGCGGAACTAATGTAAATTTTAAAAGCATGCCATGCAATAACAGTATTATCCTAACATCAAACATAAAACTTGAAGTCAGATCAAACAGATCCCAGAAGAGACTTACTGTGAAGAGTGAAAATTCATTCATGCATGCATAAGTATGACAAACAGCTGAAGAGGAAGTTAAAGTTTTGCTGTGTGAACTGGTCAATAAAACATTTTCATAAATGTCCTTATATCGAATGACGTAAAGCAATGTTTTCTTATTTTCTTATTTATAAAAAAAATACTTCACAATATGTTCCGCTACTGATTTTAGTTTACACAAGGGGAATTCAACAATTTGTTCTTGGCTTTTTTTTTTTTTTTTTTTTTTTACAGAATCCAGTTACACCTGAGGATTAATAACTTTGAGTTCTGCACTGTACCCACAGGACCACGGACCACAAAGCTGTAACCACTAATGCTGAACAGATGTTCATCAGCTGGTGAAATGGGATGAACTCTTCCCTCACGGTGGCTGGTTTCCACTGGGGGCTTTGGCTGCATTAAGGCGCCGCCACAGTTTATTTGCTTGCTGTGACACAAAAATCGCGTGATTACAAGATAAACGGTCACGACCCAGTTCAGTCGTCAACTTGCAGCAGGAAAGATACGTCTGCATATGAGACAGATTCAAAAACAGGATATGTTAATATGTGTGGGTGCTCGTGTGAGCCTCTTTGCGTGCCTGTACGCGTGTGTGTGTGGGAGGGGTATTAGCATTAGATTGTGTGATGTGTCTTCGATTTGACCGAGATCTGGTAACTGATTGGCAGGTTGCTGTCTAATCATGGAGTAGAGTTGCTCCCGTGACCCAAAAAGGAGCTTGAAAGAGGAGCAGTTCTTCTGACTAACCCGGCAACACAGATGGGCCGTGTGGGAGGACAACAGATTTCAGAAAACTACTAATAGATGGAGCGAGTTCTGCTTTACCCAGAATAGCACCTAACCTCTGCTTCCCTTTCTGTTGCGCCATAAGAGTCAGACAAATTGGGACCTCTTTTTCTCCAACATGAACGTGCGTTTAGCATTTTTCACAAGGGAAGTGATTTTTCAAACCACATAGTTATCAGTGAGGGGAGAGAGGAAGCATTAATGAGCCAGGAGATTCTTGAACATATGGTTGTCTGATGAGACCACCATTCGCCTGCTGACTGAGATCCATATCCTAAATTAAGATTCCTCTGCTCCAGCAGGGGAGGGACAGTGACTGGAGGGAGCTGAGGAACTGAACGTGGCAGTCCAGTCTTTATATGTAGGTTATGCTGCAGGATTGTTTTATACAACAGGCTTGTTATGGTGTGTTTATGTAAGTGGTCCAAGCAGTGTGGGTCAGTAGACCTAATCCTGTGTGTGGAGAGTAGCTGTCTTAACCAGAGCCATTTGATGGACTTAGCGCTGCATAGTCATTTGCTGACGTGAGCCATAAAGTAGCTCTGTGTTGTTTCATTTGAGCGTTCACATGGAAGTAATGTTGATTCTCTTTTCATCCTGACAGCTTTTAAATTAAAAACAAATGTCTGAACCTTAGGTTCATGTTTAGCATAAAACACAAACAGGAAGATATTTTGAATTCAAATGTTCACCAGGCCATATTTTCCAAACATATAAAACAGTAATGGCCATCTCGGATTTTTTGGTTGTGCTTAGTCTTTTGTTTGACATACATGACTGTTAATGCAATATTTACTGCAACAGCTTCTTAAGTGTTTTAAGCAACATATAATGTCAGGATCCATTATCACATCTGTTGTTAACTGGAAGATTATGCATGGAGTTTTCTGAATGGATGTTTATCTACAGCTTACTGAAAAAGTTACAATTGAGGTAGCTGCTGCTTGGTATACACCGTGTTCCAAATTATTATGCAAATTGGATTTAAGTGTCATAAAGATTACAGTTTTTGTTGTGCTATTAAATTCATAGATGGTATTGTGTGTCAGGACTCTTTGAATCACTATAATTAATTACAGAGACCTGGGTTAATTAGTTTGTCTCGTGAGCTCAACCAAAGGAAATCTACTTAAGAAGGATGTTCCACATTACTAAGCGGGCCACAGGTATCAAGCAATATGGGAAAGAGAAAGAATCTCTCTGCTGACAAAAATCATCAGATAGTGTAGTGCCATGTGACAAGATATGAAAGCATTAGATATTCAAAGAAAACTGAAGCATTATTGTACTGCGAAGAGATTTGTGGCTGATTCAGAACAAATATGAGTTTGTACAGATAAAGGCATAATGAGGAAGGTTTCTATAAGACAAATTCATCAGATTAAGAGAGGAGCTGTTAAAATGCCCTTACAAAGCAGCAAAAAGTTATTTGAAGCTGCTGGTGCCTCTGGAACCTCAAGGTGGAGGATCATCCAGAGGCTTGAGGTGCATGAACCTACGCTTCGGCCACCCATAACCAGAGCTCACAAGCAGAAACAGTGGCAGCTGTACGTGAAGATTAATTTTTTAACAGACTTGTTCACTGATGACCGCTGTGCATGCCTGGATGGTCCAGATGGACACAGTAGTGGATTGGTGGTGGACGGCCATCACGTCCCAACAGGTCTGTGACGTCAGCAAGCTTTGTTCAGTAAAATTTGATTTACACTGTAATAATTTATGACTTGAAAATTATTCCGACCATCATTTGCATTGACCATCTAAGAAAATCTGAGATAATATCACTTGCATAATTCTTTGGAACATGGTGAATGAAATGATCAATAACCAATATTATGTCATGCTCTATTATATTATTAGAAATTGTGGCTAATAAGTTCATTTGGAGTCCAAATACCAATATTTTTAGTGACAACAGTAGAGAAGAGCAAGAACTGTGATGACAAGTCATAGGATAGAGATCTCCCACGAATGGAAATTCATACAACACCCTCCTCCAAATTAAAATTAATACATTCCACAGTGACAGCTGCTAGTCATCAGATTACATATTAAGTGTTAATATAAACCTGCAGTAAAATGTGTGAGAATGTTGCTTGTGAGAACTCGTTTATGAAAACTTGAACTTTGTACAGATATTGGGGATTTATTGTGAAACTGTAATGTTTTGTACGCTTCAGAGTAGCTTTGACACATTCTCTTGCAAGACTGGGTTGCTATAATTGCTTTGTAAAGCACTTCTCTCAAAGCTTCTGCCACTCTGTATCTTATGTTGCCATGTCTGTTGGCTAATCTAAAAATACATTTTATGTGGGTTCAAATGTGAAAAATTGGTGCATATTTTGTGAAACATTAAATCCCGTCACATCTTTGCAGCCAGTATGTCATGCAGGAAGCATCCTTCCTTTGTAAACTGCATGTGCTTTGTGATCAAGGTTTTAAAGTATACAGTGTATATCTGCAATAGAAAAATGCTACTTTTAGCCAACATTTCCAAGATGCAATACTTTTTAGGATGCTATTCTTCCTGAACTCACGCTCCTCATGTTGACAATATATTTTACCACTTAGTTTACTTTTTACAATCCTGAAACCAAATATTTAAAATAACTGAGATCTGAAGGCCCAGAGAGAGAGGGGGAGACATTGTGTCATGGTAAAGACAAAACAGAGTCAGAGAAGTATGGGTTACTTGCAATTTTTCGCTTCTATAAATTTTTGTAATCTCACAAAACTCTAACTGACAAAAGCATACTCATTTTGAAAATGAGATGTTGCTAAAATGCACAATTCACTGTCTGGTTGTAATGATGTGGTTCCCTAGTGTAACTTTGAAGTTAAGGTCGTTGACTATGAAAGTAATGTTCCTCTTCGGATGTCATGTTATAAGCACCGGTTAGTGTGGTTTCCTGCATCTGTAAACACAGTCCTCCATAGGATTGAGTTTCAGCTAACATCCTTGTCTTAAACTCTCGCTACTGAAAGGATTCAGTTGATCGGGGCTCAGACATTTGATCATAATACTTCCAGGGTTTTTTCTATTTTTTTACTTCACGATTTCGGAGCCAGAGGGAGATCCTGAGGTAGACCCAGAAGTATTAAAACCTTCTACAGTGGGAAAGATTCTGGATCCTGCATGAGGAACTGGAAAGTGGTTCTAAAGAGAAAGCTTTTTTGGTTTTCCTCCCGGATCGGATTGCAGTGAATTGAACTAAAACTTTCTGTATTAACTCTACCTCCCCTCCTATTTTAAGTGAAAAATCTCATGCTTCAGCTGAGTAAAATGTGTTGCTGGAATACCATACTTTTTCAATTTTGACTCTGATAATGTGCAAAAAAACAACCAAAGAAGTAAGAGTTTCATCTGAATGTGCTATAGAAAATTTGTGAGTTCAGATTGTTATTGCTAAGTATGCTAATTTAATTTTCCAGGAGTTTTAAGAAACCAGTGGCTACCTTCTTGTTTTCCGACTGTCCAGGGGTGTAGGTGCACATTCCTGTGTGTGCTTTTCTTCTGATTCACACATTCCACAGGCTTTAAGAGAGGCCACGATGAGCATATTTCTACAGTGGTGTGGCAGCTCTTTGTTTACATACCAGACATGCTCCAGGGAGGAGAGACTGATGAAACGGGCTCGCCTGGACAGTCCATGCAGTCACACTGCACGTTGCAGTTTCTCAAAAAAATGGAGAAGGAAAAAAACTGAATAGAAACAGGAAAAATGTTCAAGAATGGACCCTATTTCTTGATTTTTTTTTTAGCTTTTTTTTTTTTTTTTTTTTTTACATATCAATCTCATGTGGAGATTCCCAGTTAATTTGGGCATAAAAGTGAAAATCAGGAAATCAGGAGGCAAAAAATATACCTTTACATACTATAAATGTTTTTCCTTTTCATTATAATGAGACACCCAGCCTCCCCCCTCCGTCCCCCCCGATGACACGAGTATTTGAAAAGTTAGACCGACTATTGGTGGAGACGTGTGACCTTTGGCCTAGTCTCTGACATCTGACCTGTCTCTTTGTGATCAGCTAATTGAAAGACTCAGAAGGGCCTAAAAGCTTTGAGGGAAGAGGATGACTGTAGAGAGAAAAATCAGTTCTATTTTACAAGAAAAGACGCAATAATTTATTTTTTGCAGCTACATAAACTGAGCAAACATATTTAGGAATTTATCTATGCAGATGTGGCGCCACAGGCTGTATAAAACACCCAGCCGGCAGAGCTTTAAACATTTCAGCCATCAGTATTCAGACAGTCTGCACAGATTTTTGAACCGCAAGATTGCAATCCCTTTCACAAGCAGTTATCTTATAAATAATACACATAAGCCATATTTGAGGAGCCATCTAAAGGCAACCATAAAATGATTTTATTTGCAATGCAGAGTCTGGTCTGTAGTGGCTCCTGTTCATAAAACTGGGATCTTCACTTCTCCGACTGGAGTGAGGTAACTGCACCATTTGGATAATGGTGCACTAATATTTTACATCAGCTCGGGGAGCCCTGGTTTCCTGCAACATTGCGGGGAAAAAGCTCATGCTGTTACAACACTGCTTCGCCTCCCGCCACGCTGCTTGAAAGATGGTTATGAAATCGGAAACCTGAGCACTCTGAAAATGACTTGATTTATTTTGCTTGCAGGGCTGGTTTGCTAAACTTGCGTAGTTTCACCAGTTTGCATTTCTGTTTGGTGTTGTTTCTCCAGGTGGAGCGCATTTCATTGATTATACAGAAAAATAAATTAATGCCATTGAAAAAGTCATTTTATCTCTTGAAGTATTTCATGTTCTACAATGTTACATGTCTTTTCTAAACAAATTAATGTGATGAATCAACAATAAGTGAGAGGGAAGTGATGCCAGATATTCAATTATGTCAACAATGACACTTGTTTGTGTGTATTATGTTTTTCAGCCACCTAAATTGATACTGGCCAAAGCCAACTTTTGCAGCACTAACAGAACCAGGTAGTTAGGGGAGTGACTCTTCTTCTTTACGATATTGCTCAAAATCAGTCAGATGTGATGAGAAGCATCTGTCAGCACCAGGTTTTAAAATCCTCAAATTCTCAGCAAAATACAGATGTGGACTTTGGGTTATGCTACCACATGAATAATAAACTATTTAATTGTAATTCAGTCTGTGTGTTTTAGGTCGTTGTCCTGCTGGAAGGTGAACTTTCACCTCAATCTCAAGTCTTTTGTTCCCTTTTCTGGATTTCTTTCCAGCACTGCACTGTATTTAGCTCCTTCCTTTTCTTGATCAATTTTGACTAGTTTCCCCGTCTCTGCATAAGAAAACCCTTCCCACAGTATGATACTGCCACTACCAAATTTTACACCAGGGACAGTGAGGTTGAGGCGTATAGAGTTAGTTTTCATCTTCTTTTAGTTGAAGTAATATTTGTAGGATGAACCTCTTCTTGTGACTCATGAAATCCCCATTTTTACTGACAAAATTAAACCTATAAAGAGTCAGGTGTTGATAAATTTGGCGCCCGGTAGTCATCTTTATTTAAACTCCACACCCTTTTTTATTCGTAGAAACTACAACTCTAAACATAGAAACAACATTTTGCAAATACTAAAAGTGTTGGTTTTTTTGGGGGGGGGTTTTAGTAGTTTTCCCTGTAGATTTACGAATTGATTTGACGTTAACTTATTCACTTGTACTTTGAATTTGTCATTTGAGTACTCATTAAGTAGAGTGTGAAGGACTTTATTTTGAGTATCGGATAATGTTTGAAGGCAGTTGCAAATATAAACCAAAATATATTACCTGGAAGTCTTGTGCAATTTAAAATAACTTTGTGTTAAAGATTCTCGACGCAGCGCAAGTTCCAAATGACTTAATCCTGAAAAAAGAACGAAAGCAAGCATTACACCAAAGCTGTTGTGTTTTGCATGTTGCCAAAAAGTTCAGTTTCAGTCTCATTTGAGCAGAGAATCTTCTTCTACATGTTAGCTACGGCCCCTGATATTTTAGTGCAAGTTACAAATGAGACCTACATGTGTATGGTTACATCTTCTATGCATGGTAGGTTGAAATTGTTGTTTTAAAGCTTTAAAAGTTAAGCAATGCCTTTTTAAGCTCTCTTTAGCAAACAATCTAAAAGTGACAGGACCTTGACAACAGTGACATACATACTAAACCACAT
This sequence comes from Gambusia affinis, assembly GCF_019740435.1. Classification (NCBI taxonomy): domain Eukaryota; kingdom Metazoa; phylum Chordata; class Actinopteri; order Cyprinodontiformes; family Poeciliidae; genus Gambusia; species Gambusia affinis. Next base: position 10,006,684 of record NC_057888.1, read on the forward strand.
ACCCTGGATACTGATGATCCATTCTGTGTATTTAAGAAAAACTCAAAAACAAAAAGGTCCTAAATCACTTAGAGGCCAAGCCAGAGGGAGGCTGCATTCCTAAACTAGATAACCCCATAATGTGAGTGTAGTGTAATGCTGTGTACTCACACGCAAAAGTGAGCTTGCTGATGCATGAAAGCGACGCGTGAAGCACGTCACACCCAGCTGCAGCCTGATACAGCCAGCCTGAACTATGACCTTTGAACTTCAGCCCTGTAACAATCTGCCTTACCTGCCAGAGGCTTGCATGGCTCTCAAACAAACACACATAGTATGACGGTTGCTCAAATATTTAGGCTTTCAAATTCTAAGTGCGTGCACTTTCTTATCTGTGTCATTTAGAATCTGAACAGGTTCCTTTTACAACTAGAGTTTAAAAAGCATGCATTACTATTTTCATAACTTTTATTTCTCAGTTATGTTCAAGTGAAATAAATGCATTTCAAGATATACACAAATAATGCACCATTACGTAGATAGCATGCTGAGAAGCATGCATGTGCACACAGTTAATGCAACACAATTGTTAATAAATGTAAAAAAAAAAAAAAGGAAGGTTGGGAAAGCATCAGCAGTGCATGGTTTCACAGACTTACAGTGCATGTTGATTATTGTTTTCTTCTAAAATGTTTTCTTGACACAAATATTTTTCTATTTTTACTTTGTTGCAGTGAGGAAATAAATGGATGTTTATTGCAGATTATTAACAGGGTACAGTGCAATGAAAAAGTACAAATTTCTCCAGTTTTATCTTATTAGTGACACTTAAATGTTTCAGATCATCAAGCAAATTTTTATATCAAAGGTAGAAAAACCTCAGAAAAAAAGTCTTAAATCAAAAAACAAAAATATCCAAACCAGCTTGGCCCTGTGATAAAGAGAAATTATTCTGTAAACCTCATCACTGGTTGTGCCACTCTTGCCAGAAAGACTTCTTTTGTTTTTCTTTTTTGTTGTTAGTCTCTTGTCTGAAGAATTAATTCAGCCACATTAGAGGATTTTCCAGCATGAATGGCCCGTTGAAGCTTAAGTCCAGACTTTGAATAGGCCACTCCAAGACCTTAATTATATAGCTTTTGAGCTACTCAGATGTGTACTTGTTCTGGTTTAGAGCACTGTCCTGCTAAATCATGAAACACACATCTCTCAAAAAGCTTCACTTTTTTCTCTTCAGTACACTTTTTTTTTAAGTATCAGGAGTTCATCAAGGCATTCTTTGGCAAATGTGAGGCAGAGACATTGTATTTTATTTATTTATTTTCTGTTTTAGCTCAGCATTGGTTTTCAACATGAAACTCTCACATTGTTTTTTCCAGCTTCACTCTTGTTGAATCATGAACATCAATGTCAGCTGAGGCAAGTGAGGTCAGTAGCTTTAGAAATAACTTTTAACACTTTCCAGGTTGATGTTAGTGACTTTGTTTCTCATCTTATTTTGGATTTCTCACATCTTCTGAGATTGGTTAGCCTTCTTTGTGTTGTCAGAAAACGTCTATTGAAGTTGGATGGAGGGTTTATAGTACAGGTGATGCAGTAATCAAGTCTGGAATGGCTCATGAAATGAATTTGGTTAATAGTAGACAAACATATTTCTTGCTTTTGATATTAAATTACAAATATAAAACAGCTCTCTGCATTTACAAACCTATCTCTACAAGATGTTGTTTTTACTGATTCTATTATTATAAATAAAACACGATTGCAGTATAACAATATCATGAAAAATTACAATTACTTGGGTGGCATTTGTCCCATACCTAACTATGTAAATTAAGTTGATAAAATATGCATGCTGTTTTTATCTGGAGATCAGAAATAGCATTTCTTAAAAGGTAATTATAGATCTGCACACTGGTAATTCTGCTTTGCACTGCACCAGGCTAATGCAGAACTGATGAGAAAAGCAAAGAGTTGGCCAGCACTTGCTGAGCCCACACCACCATGGAGGAGGCATGTGCCGAGGCTGAGTCATGGAATAGCCAGAAATCATCAAGTCATGAATCCGTCTGTGTTTGGGCGTACAGAGGCACATATTAGTCACGGCAGCGAGAGAGGAGGGAGAAAGGGGGTTAGAGAGAAAGAGACAAAATACTGCAGAAGCAAAGACAGAAGACGGGCAGTCTTGGGTCACACATACATTAGTTCCACCCAGTCGGCCACAGCGACAGACAGACAGAGTGTGAACTTAGAATAAACCCAGAGACAGTGAGTGACACAGTTTCACGGCTTTTCCATTTTCTGAGCTTTTTCCTCACCAAACATCTAGATTTAATCCAAAAACATACCAGAAGTTACTGTGGAAACTGTGAACTGCTTGATCTTTGTCCTACATTTGGCAACACTCCGAGACTCCCTGGTCATTCTGTGTCAAGGCTGCTCAGAGCCACAAGCAGAGTGTAGAAAGAAACCCTTGAGCAATCCCCTGAACAATATTTGTCACTCCATGGAGTATCTCCATGGGGACTGACACTCTAGCCAGCCGGTGTTGTGCAACTCTCACAGTGGTGGGGGCTTCTGTAGGTGAGGGGAGAAAGAGTGCAGCAATCAGTCAGGAGCAGCTGAGGCCTTTGTGTCTTATAATAGGTTAAAGCCCCTTACCTTCTGCTCCCACCTGGCATGTTTAGGAACAAAAAGAGAGTTTTTTAATTACATCTGTGTGACTTAATACTTACCGAATATTTAATTTATCTTACCTAAAAATTTGTGATAAGCTGTTAATGTGTCTCTAACTAAAGCAGTGGGATTTTTTAAAGAGTTTTCTCCCTAATGAGCAAAAAGGGAAGTTAGTATTTCAGTACTGAAGGGAACATGCTGTTTGTTCTGCAGATGCTGCCCTTCTGTTCCCAGGGAGTCCCCATAGATGGGGAAAAGTGAGTGGTGCGTCTCAAGGGCCTATCACATTTCAGAGCAAAAACAATCCAACAGGTCTCGGCCAAACAGAATCACTCAAACCTCTCATTTCCAAAGTTCTTCGTTGATGGAGGGTTTGTTTCCATTTTTCTTTTTTTCTGTGGAGTTATATTGTGGTTGCCATTATTAGATTCTGTCATATTTGGGGGAAGATAAATAAAAAAGCATCTGTTTCTACCTGTTGCCAAGCAGAAAACAACAATTAGCATGATAATATGTTTATTTGTATGCACAAGTAAAGGATAAAGAGTTTTTGTACTTTTATTTTAGGAATGAAACTCGTAAATATTAGATATACATGTGTCCTCTAACAGAAGAAGGAAAGCACAAGCAGTATCATCAAGCCCAAAACATGACTCTACAACTGAACCGAAGAGCGTTCATCAGATGAGCAACACTGGCTCCCATGGCAACTCTGAAAGAATTACACAGATCCACAGCTTAGGTGAAAAAATATGTCAAAAGAGAAACTCTTTGTCCTGGACCCCATAAATCCTGTCTTTATGGGAGAGTGGAAATAAGAAAGCTGCTTTTGGAAAAAGAAAAACAGAAGAAGTTCAGTTTAAAGTTTGCCGTAAAAGCATGAAGGTGAAAAATGGTCTGGTAAGAAAATCTGCTTGGCCTACATGCGTAGAGTAACACTGATCGTTATCAGTGAAATATAGAGGGAGAAGCATCACACTGTAATGTTTTTCTTCATGAGACATAAGGAATGGAAAATGGATTAAGGTAGTTACAGGTGAGTCCCAGGAAATAAAAAAATGTTAAAAGTTGTAAGCTTGGGATGGTTTAGGTCAGAACATGTTTATGTGTAAAAATGGCTCAGTCAAAGTCTAAACCTTAATCCACCTGAGGCACATTGGTCAGACTTAAAAGTTGTGGTTTTCTGATACTTTGACTAATCTTGAGCAACTTTACACAAAGACTGACATAAAACAATCAATTATGTAGAAATGCAAACTGACTACAAACCTCCACGGACTTTGGTGAACAGTTCACAGGGACTGATTACAAATGCACAGCAGGCCAGATGTTTTTATATGTAAAATCTTTTGAAAACCATCTGTCATCCTGAGTGAACCTCACGATTATGCAGTAGTTTTTGCTGGTCCATCACATACAATACCAATAAAATATATTAAAGTTTGTGGTAAAAGAAATGTGTAAAGATTCAGTACCTTTACATGGGATTCTGAAAAGGCTGTAGTAAATGTTCAGTAGCAAGCCCACTGGAACTCAGACTGTTTCCTATTTATTTAGGAGTCATGTTTTTGTGGTCATGTCTGTGACTCACTGAGTTCCAGCCACAGCAACAAGCAGTAACTAACACCGTGCTGCTCTGGCTGCGAGTAAAAAAAAAAAGTCTCCCGTTGCTGGCATTGATATAAAAAGCATCAGTTCCTAATAATAGACTCATTCCGAGGACATAGAGATGACATAAGTATCTCCATCTACCTCAGTGGTGCAGCTTGCTTCCTCTTTTAACTTCTCTCTATTTATCTATTACCACATATGGGGGAGAGAAGCTTGTGCTGCTGATTTCATCCTACTACAAATAGAGTGGACAGCATTAGCACATGCAGCTAAATGTTAACTTTAGTGATGTCACTCTGTAATATGAAGCGTCCAGTGACAAACGTGAAGATCAGTGTCAGGTTATCGATGAGCAAACAACTGCATGCATCACTTTTGCTTGCACCAGAATAGGCGTCTCTTGATGCTCTGTCATGACTAACGCTTTCGTCAAGACATAAGCAGATCCTGTGAATGTGTGCCTGATTGGCTTCTCCAATTAGATCAGTAATAGTGAGCGTTTCTGAACATGATGCATTCACAAAAGCACACATTTCCTGTAGCATGACTCATGTACTCCACCGGAGGAAGAGTGTGATAGCGGAGGACCTTCATCATCCATTTTTTTTATTTTTTTTTGTTATAGTGAAGCTGATCTCATGCTGAGTCATAATATCAGTGCCTTGACATGTTGGAGCTCAACTACAGGTTCCTAAATCCCTTTTGTTGCGTGTTGTGATTTTCTCACTGGGGGGAGTTTGATTGAGGATTTAACTAATTTAACTAATTAAACAGATGAGTGATGCAGCAATCAATAAGCCAAGGATCAAAATAAGCTGGTTCTCTAGATTAAATACTGAAAAATCTGACGTTTTTTCCGAGTTTAAAGCACATAAAAGTTAAAATCTCTCAATTTGTCAGGTTTTATATAAATCAAATAAAAGTTTGGGACAAATGCTTTGGTGCTTAATTTGAAAAAAAGAAAATTTTGTTGGAATCAAAGCCTCAACTAAATTCTCTTCAGTTTAGTTTAGTTTATTTATATAGCGTTGATTCACAGCAACTTATGGTTCTTATCAAAGCAAAATATATACATATAGTATTTTTCTCATTGGCATTGCTTAATGAAAACCTGGTGAAAGAGTTTCTACTCCAGATTTTGTTTCTAAAATACAATTTTTTTTTCCCCTAGACTTGCAAAACAAAATGTCCTTCCAAACAGCAACACAAATGTCAGAAAACAAAGGCAGGTTATTTGAGCATACCGTGTTCTTTCCATAAACACATTTCCACTGCAGGAACCTTTTCCATCAACATTGGTAATTTTCTACGGTGATTATTTTCTTCCTATTTTACCATCATCGTTACTAAGTTAAATTTAGATTAGCAGGATAGAAATGTACCGGACACTTCCAGGGATCCTATTCGGTATTGAAAAGCACAGAAAATCATGGAATAACTCCTCTTGTTGTCCTGGTCTGGATAATTATGTGAAACAAAAGAAATTGAAGATGGAAAACATTTGCTTTTCCACACTGTTTTCTTTCTTCCACTTTTTACAGAAAAAAAGAAAAATAAATCCAATGGTTGATATATGTCAAATTGTCACACACTTTTTCTTGCATTTTTTTTATGTTGTGACTAAATATGCATTCATTCAGCAATAAAAAAGACAATTTTCACCACATGTTTGATTTCTAAATCACTCAAAGTGAGGTTGAACTGAAACTGTGACTTTTATTGCAGGTCTAAAATACCAAACAAAGCACCCAAACTACTCTCCTTGGTAATTTCTGCTAATGAAATAAAGCCACCAAAGTTAGCAAATACTGCTTTAAGAATTAGACTCAAATAAAAGTGATTTGTTGGTTGAGTTATGCCACACAGGTTCCACAAATTGGAAACCAATTTTGATATGGTGAAGTTTTATGATCAGCCTGCAGATAATTAAATTAAATCTAGCAGCTATTTAAGCGGCTTTAAACTCAATATTTTGTATATAAATGAATAAATTTCACTTAGGGTTGAGCAAAAAGGGACAAAAAATATTTTTTTCTTTTCTCCTTCCAAACATCTGATGCCTGGGTGACACCAAAATGCTGCTATACTGCTTTTACAAAGCTCTAACAGTGAGTTTTGTAAAAGAAATATTTAACTCCCTCACAATCCTCTTCACTGTGTGAGAAAATGAATTGAAGTCCTTGTCCAGTGTAGTGGCTAAAACAAAAGGGTCTTTGTGCAGATTACTCCGCAGGGAAGCAGGAAATCATGGATTAATATTTACAATTATAGATGCTTTGAATAACCAAAAATGTGAACAATAAATAAAAAAACTGCCTGAGTTTCTGTTTCTATTTTCTAGAAACAGTTAAGCACTTTCTTCACTTTAGCATTCATATTTTTAGTGTCATCTTCCCCTTCCCTTATTCTTTATTTCTATAAACTGATTTTTCTGTAAGCTGATTTTAGTGACAAATGTTAAAACAATGGATCATACCAATATTGCCACATCTTCCACTGTAAATGTAGTTAGGACTACTTGAAGTTGTCCAAATACAGTTAGGATATCTGAAGCAGACAAATTGTATTGAAACAAATTTTGACTTTATTTGATAAAATAACTGTCTCTCTAAATTCTCTCTAGGTGTGAGTGTGTGTGTGCATGGTTGTGTGTCCTGTATGTCTCTGTGTTGCCCTGCGACAGACTGGCTACCTGTCCAGGGTGAACCCTGCCTCTCGCCCGGAACGTAGCTGGAGATAGACACCAGAAAATAGATGGATGGATGGATGATACAATAACTTGCTTTTGACTTCAAGAGCTTCATTAATAATGCCTTCAAATTTAGCAGGTTTTTTTTAAGAACAGGATTCTCTTTCCATTCCTGGTTCCATACACAGAAACAGGGAAAACTCCCGAGCAGAACCCAATCAGTGAGTGATTTGTGCTTCTTTATTGTCTGTCTACATCATGCCTAATGACTTGATGCCTCCTGGCTTTGAGAGTATGAGATACATGAGGTATGGTATAGAAAAACTGAAAACTCAATAGATACATTTAATATCTGCTAAAGCATTGCAATGAACTTACAAGTCAAAAGAAGTCTTTTGTTGGACTAAAATGGCACAAAATTGCAAACTTATGCCCTTACTACTCAGCAATAAGAGCAGATATTTAAGTCTGAATTTTCTAAAAACCACAGCATTACTCACATTAAGGAAATGAAATGCCAGCATACTCATATTAAATGCAATGTTGAAAGTGCAAGTTTCAGCATGACTTTCATTATCACTGAAAGATTAAAACCAGAGAGCAGCACATTAAGAATCAGAAGGAAAAAAATAATCCCACCAATCCTTCACCGAGCCCCCCTTCACAGGACTTGGCCGTCTGCCCTATGACTTTCTTGACTCCATATCACCTAGCAACCAACTACCCCACCCCAAATCCCCCGACCCCATTACAGCTTTCACGCTCGACTTTGCCTTCATTTATGTCATGGTTTCAACAACAACCATATGGCCTAGACACCATTATCCCACTATAGCCTCTATACAGTCTTAGTACCTGAGTTAAGAAACATAACAACAGGTTATCTGATGTAAGAAAACATAAAATAAGCCTATTCCACATGCACAGAATATTTCTTTTAAATAGAAATGATAAAGGTAAATTAATTCCAAGATCATATGAAGGTTTTTTTTTTTTTTTAGGGGAAACGTTTCAGCAATTATTGTATGAATATTTGAGGAAATCACCTTAGCAGCTATGTCATCAGCAAGCTCTGTAATAGAGTCATATTCCATAATTATAATGCGCATTGTGTTGAGACTCATTTGTCTGATTAAAAGTACCAAGAAGTAATTTTCCTCTGCCTCTCGTCTTACTCTGAGTGGCCTATCACTCTGTAAGAGGGTAAATCTGGAATCGCTTACCAACAAAATTTTTTCTCTGGTAATTCTTGACATCCCTTTACATTGTGCACATGGAAATGCTCTCACTTTCATTATTAAACATAGCCCTGAGTTACAGTTTTATTTCTCTTTGATTTGACTTCAAGAAATGTTTAAGTGCTCACTGATTATGGTCATTCTGGGTATTTTTCTAACCAACCAAACTTTTCCCTCAAAGACAATTTCTGATTATTTTTCATGAATAATCAGCATTAAACGGAATAAACACCTAAATCTGAGGTGTTTGACACCATGATTTAAGTATTTTTGGCTGATAAACTTGTAATTATGTGGGTTTCTGTCTTCGTTGTGCTGGCAGCACTTTTTGTGATGGCTTTTATGTTGTCCTATAAATTCTTTTCTTTCATCATCAATTCCAGACTATTAAAAAGCACTTTAAGAAAATAGCTGTTTATGAACAGTTATGAAACTGTTAAAATCAATGACAAAACGGATACCATATATAATTCTGGAAGATAAATATGTGCCATCAATAGTAGTCACAATGAAATGTACGTTCCTGAGATAAATGGCACAGTAACCAAGAAAAAAATGCTGACTCTGATGAAGATTTGCGAAGCCAGTGACGTTAATATCAGATGTTCGTTCGAGTTAGAAAATGCTGATGCTTTAATTTACTCTTTCATTACCTATTCATAGCTTTGTAGCAGTCAGCCATTTTTTGTGTGACAGCCAGATATTAGATTATCAGTATGATAAATCTGGAGTTTGTCAGAGACAGATAAGCAGCTGATCTTCTGTGTACAACATCAAAATTGCACGCCTGGAACAATCCCTTTAGTTGAAGCCATTTTCTAATGAGCTACCTCTGTTTTCTGCTGATATTAATCTGTACGAGTGCAAGACCGGTTGCAGCGTTCCCTGGAGGGAGCGAAATAGTGATGGTGAGGGCTGTTATGTGACAATCTGCTTCAATCTCTTCCTGTGGCCAACATAATCTTACTAGTTCACTGTGTGCTATGCTTGTTTGCCTGGGAACCTCTGTCCTCTGGCCGCCGATTGCACACTGGAGCAAAGCTATGTCGAAGTAGACAAAGGACAGGGCATCACTGTTCTCAAAGCGTGGTGGTGCCAAGGGTGAGCCGCCAGCCGGGAAGCCTGCCCGGAGTGTGTGTACAAATAGATAACAATCTGAGAGATCTTTTCCACTGCCTGCACAGCAAACTGAATGAGGGTTACAGGGTGGTGCCTCTACAGGTGACGGGAGCCAATACAGCTTATCTTCATCCAGAATAGAGGATTATCTTGGGCAGGATGCACATAATAGTTCTGAGAGTGAAGATTTAAGCTAAAGTCCACCACACCGGGCAAATCATGGGAAGGCTGGACGCTCTCTGCAGCAAATTATAGAATTATAGAGCAAACAAATCCAACAAATAGAAAAAACTCTAACATGAGAAAAATTGCAGCATGAATGAATATTAGCACTTCTGTTTTACAGCAAGAAGACATTAGGTATATGTTTTGTTTGTCACATCTGAGCTTTGCCTGGGTCTTCCAGCTTCCTTGCACATTGCAAACAGCATGACTGTTTGGTTAATTGGTCACTCCAAAATGGCCTTATAGGTATCACGGTGTGTGTGTGTGTGTGTGTGTGTGTGTGTGTGTGTGTGTGCACGCTTTGCCCTGTGATGGACTTGTAACCACTCTAGGGTCTACTCCATGTCCTGTCCACACACAGCTGGAAATCAGCACCAGTAAGGATTCTAAAATGGTTTAAAATAATCTGCGATTAGATTAAAACTGTTTGGCTAACTACTTTATGACTGTTATCCAAACAGTCATAAAATAGTCATAACAGTCATTACAAAAATAATTGTCATAATCATCTGCCATGAAAAGAGTCTGTCATTTTAATGAAGTTGAACTTTAATCCATCTCAAACGATTAAAGCCGTCCTGCTTTATCCATTCCCAAGTCGGTTTGTGTTTTGGATCACTGGGACACACAGCTGTGTCCAGCTTTCAATTGGCTCACTGTTGATTTGAGGTCAGATTGAACAATCGGGGGATGCTCGTCCTTCTTCCTTATTATATCGATGAGCAATTAAAGAGTGAAACAGATTCTCTGCAATGCACCACCGCTGCACTTGGTGGTAACAGTGTTCTCAAATTTTTTAAATAGATAAACCAAATTAAGCTAACTACTTTTCCCAAAGAGAACTGGCAGAGATCTGATAATGATTGCAAAAAGTGGGATATTGTGTGACAGTGTTCCAAATGACATTTGGCCACATATTAGTAAGGAGGAGTGTATATATTTGATCCGTTATTCAGAATTTTGAGCTTTGAGGATTAGAAAAATAAATTTTTTGTTCTTAAATGTCAGAAAAATTATAGTTGAAATCGTAAAATCTCTGGGCAGCTCTGTGTCATTATTCAATCCACTTTACCAATGCACAATATCTCTGGCAACAAAACACCTGATGGTGCTACTGTCATGCTCAAAATTTGATACATTGCTTGGTTCCTCTAAACGTTTGGTCGGTACTGCACATCTTGTCAAATTGTCTTGCCTAAATACAAAAAGGACGGTAAAAATTTCTGCGTAAGAAATCAAATTTAATAGAAGATTCCAAACATTGACCTCTTCTCAGCAGTCAGTGTGAATGCATATTTGTTGGCTGTTCTGCTCAACACTACAGGCAACATGGGAGACGGCCACAGACACAATGCTGTGAGCTGAAACTGTGACGTGACGTCATGTGGGTGGCTGTTGAGTGCAGTCAGCACTTTTTTTCTGCCCCCGCCCTGCTCCTCCTCTTCCTCTTCTCCTTTGCCCTACAGCTGCACATCACAGACTGACCTCTGTGGGGCCCAGGAGGAAAAGGGCCAGCACCTGGAACCCCGCAGAAAACCTCGAGGGACCCACGCTGGAGAACCGAGAACTTTTTAAGGTCAGCGAACATCTATAGCAAGAGCGTGGTGTTAGTCCGGCAGCCCTGTCTCGCTGTGGTGTCCAGATAAAGTGATAGTCAAAAGGGTGAGAAAGACTAAAAGCTGCAACAGCAACCTGGAGTGCCTGTCTCACATGCTTCCCCATGTGAGGGACGGCGGAGGGAAAACGGGCCCTGCTTTATGTAAGTGTCTCCGAGCATCCTGTGGGACGGCTGGACAGCCTCACATGGCTCAGCCAGACCAGGCCACAGGCCGTCCCGGCTCAGAGCACTTATCATCCGTCTCCCTCTCTCACTCGTTCTCTGAGTGTTTGCTGTCTGCCTCGCTGTTCGTCCTATCAGCATCTACTCATTCACTTTTTTTCTTCCATTCATGCCACGGCTTCCTATTTCACCCCAGGGTGTAAGGGCTTGCAGCTGGGAAGGGGGAGTGGGGGAGGAGAAAGTGGCGGGGAACCAAAGACCGGGAGGAGGAGGAGGGGGAGGAGGAGGGGGAGGAGGAAAGGTGGGAAAGGATCAGGACAGATCAGAAGCACCAACTCTTATTCCCCGTAGACATAGCAGAGATCAAACATAAATGCAAAATTCAAACATTGCTGCAAATCTCCACTAAAGTAGCAACAAAGCATAATCCGATGAGAACCCCCCCCCCCCCAAAAAAAAAAAACTGTCCCTTATTAGTAGGCACGCACTAGTACAAATGCTAGAAATGTAATTTCTGATGAGACGTTAAATGCATGACATAAAGCAAACGCACACAAACTGCTCAGCTTTGACTCAACCTCCCCTCCCGGTGCCCCCCCACCCCTCCCTCCCCTCTTCTCCTTCTTCTCTCAGGGCAGCTGGCAAAACACAAAGGAGAGAAGTGTGCAACTGGTGCGATAAAGCCGGGAACATCTTGCTATTCAGGCGTCAGCATAATAAACTGGAGGCACAATTAGGAGGAGGAGGAAAAAAAAATCCCCAAAACCGCAAGAACAACCGCTGAGTGCTGCGGCAGCACTCGGTGCCTCAGCCCAGCTGTGCATCGACTTTAGCAGGAAAAAACGAACAACTGTGCTGTTCTGTTGCGCCCCCCCCCTACCCCCCACCCCCCACTCCCACCCTTCTTTCCCCCCCTCTTGTGTTTCCCCCCCTCTTGTGGGAATGCAAATGATCAGATTCAGTGATAACAAAGCGTGTGTGTTTTAAGTTCAGATGTGTATCACTAATACTATTGGAGAGGTCTGACACATCATTGAGGACAAACATAACTCCCTTTGTCTAAAGTTCCTGGAGGGAAAACAAAGGCAGCAGGAAAACAAAGGAATATTCATGCTAAAGCAGTTGTCAAGAGGTGTTTTATAACTTTGTGCCTTAACAGAAAAGAACAGAGCCCTTTGCAATCAAGCAAGTTTATTAATGTCTTTAAAATACCCCCAAAAAAGCACCAAGTTTGTAGCTTTCTTTTTTTTTTTTTTTAAGGCTTGGACAGATTCCTCCCCCTCAAACCTCCTCTCTGTTCTCTCAATCCCCTAAGGAGGCTGGTGCAAAGTCTGCCAATGTCTGGCTGTTCGCATGGCAACCACCAGGTGAGTGGCTTGGAAAGCACGGCGGAGAACATGTGACTCGCTCCACATGCTCAGGCAGCACACGCTCAGTGATAACACTCCCTCCTCCATTCAAAACTTGCAAGAACCCGGCACAATGTCAAAAAACAAAAACAAAAAAAAAAACTGTTTGGAAAGTCTAGGAAGCCGACAAGCAGATGACCAGTCTGCCAGTCCGTCTGTTTACCACTCTCTGTCTGCCTCTCAGCGTGCTGTGACACACGAACATGCGCACACATAAATAAACCGTGCCATTTTTGTGGAGGTCAGAAGAAGAGAAAGCCGCCCTTGAGCAAGAGGCCGGGCGGGGGGCGGTGGGAGGGGGTAGTGGTGGGGTTCTAAGATGTGTCACAATCAGTGAACATCAAGCGGTGCTTGTGTTGTAAAGTGCGAAGGAGACAATAAAGCAGCAGGAGGAGTTGAGCTTGACAAAGCAGCAGGAGTGGATGAAAGATGAGCAGCGAGTGAATGCAGCGTGTCTGCAGGTTCCCTTTTAGATCCACTCTCAGTTCATGACATCTGGATTCTGTAAGCGATTTTTAAAATGTTGAACTTAAAGGGATAGTTCGGAGTGTTAGGTGGTTTTCTGCGAAGCTCTTTTCATCAATTGTTACTTTGGTGGCTGAAAGACGTCATGTCAAAATTAATCAAAATTCTGTAAACTCCATATATGATGTCTTCACAGTCTACTAATCCTATGTATCATTTTATGTCAGATGGAGGACACAAGCTGAAGAACACAAGAACAACTTAATATTTTTCCACAGCAGAGCAACATAATCATTAATCATTAGGTTTACATTCCGACAAGTGACACGAAGCCATTGCTGCTGCAGCAGGTTCGAATAATGTTGCACATCAAATGGATCACTGTGCAGGTTATGTATTGTGCTATGTTTACACTGTAGCTATATTGTTCAGCACTATAAGTTACAGGACTAATACTATCACAAAAACATATTAGGTCACCTCATTGAGCCTCAGTGTCAATTAACAGAAAGTTTTCCACTTCCACATATCCACACACACCTCTATTTAATAGCAGTAATAGAAAATTTCCACAGGCAGTTACATTCTCATTACATGCTGAAATTATTATATTTCAAAATTATTTCATGTGTCGTTACATGTACACTGGACTTTGCGTGTTATTGGAATAGGACATTGCTTATTATTGGCACTGTTTATCACAGAGAAATTGCCTGTGACTATCGTTCTGTGGTCTCTTACGCTCACAGCTTCCCTGCACAGAGCAGCAGAGCGTCAGCCGCTGGCAAATACCCCCCTACACAAAGAATCACCAGGCTATAAAAGCTGCGAGCCATAAATTTGCCGGCACTTCCTGGCAGCTTCGGGTGATAAAGATCGACGTGTTTTAGGATAGGAAGATTCCCAATTAGCCAGATCAAATTGTTATGATGGGACACAATAGCAGGCCTGTATCAAGAAGCTCTTATTAAAATGTCAGTAGTGATGAATGAGGCACAATCAACCCTGCGCAGGTCTCTGTTGTGGATCTGCAGTGGAAAAGAGATTCTGCACCTTTCCTTGTTCATCCTCGTAGCTTTGACTGAGATTTGCATAATCAAGCAGATGATAGAGGGCAGCATGCACTCAAGTTGCATTTCATTATTCATTTATCCTCACCTCTCTGCCCATGTCCAAATCCTCAAGATGATACATGATTCCTTAAGGCAAAACTGTTGGATAGTGGATGCAGCTGACCTAAATCTGGATCAAGCGGATCTTTTATTCATATCTATTGGAAAACTAACTGTGGAAAATATTTGGTTCTTAAATATGGTCACTGTTTTGGCATTTACATGTATTTTGTTAATAATGTTTAAAGTTGCATATGACCTAGTGATACTTGAGGTGATGAAAAATAAATAAATGTAGATGGTCATAATGACTTGTCACTAGTTCTATATTCTGTCTATAATTTCTACTGACTGACTGAAGAAGTAAATCAAAGAAGTAGCCTTGTCTTCAGATTTTATTTACTGCCATTTAATTGTTTTTTTTTTTAAAATATACAGGTTTTGTAAGGATTAATCAAATTGGCTTACAACTTAAGGTTGCTAAGTGCACAACACAAAATTAGGCAAAATTACTGTTGTGGTGGCTGATTGGTAAAGTTGGGGACCTTTTTTATCAGAGTGTATTCCCACTTGTCAATTTTGGTTTGCATTAAAAGGACAAGAGTTTATTTCCCCCCATCACTCCAGACTTATTGATCAGTTGTGAATCAAACCAAGTATTTTTGGTGCAGTTTTGGGCCTCTTTCAAACAAACTTAGGGGTGGTTTGCTTGTACTTAGGAAAAAATAAAATGTGAATATTTATGTTGGAGACAGATGAGATTAGCTGGAACTGGGGCCCCAAAAGGAATCATGCCCAGGACTCCATGCATTCTTGGACTGGCTCTGCTTACATCTGCTTTTATCCACAACAGTTTTCCCCATATAGAGCTAATAAAAAAAAAGAGGAAGCATCCCTTCTGTGGGCAAGTTGCGGTCCCTGCCTCTAGTCCTCACTGTTTTCCTGACTATTTTCTGAGGCAATTTTTGTGTAACAAGACTTCTGAATAGATTGGCTTGTGTTGCTGTGGACTTGCCTGTCCGCCTGCACGCTCTATAAATAGCCTCTGTCAGATATTTTCGCTTCTGTGTTGAGCACACTCAGTGGCACAGCAGTGTATTAATATCCACTGTGACCGGAGTCGTGCCTCACCAGTGGGAGAGAGTACGGTGTGGAGGTGTGGAGTGGGGAAGGAGGCAGAGGAGCGTACAGTCAGCACCCAGCAGGACTGCACACAACCAGCAGGCCCATCATTTCTCTTCCAAATTCCCTCTTCAGAGTCAAGTTGCAACAATGAAGTCTTTATGTTAGACACTTAAGCGTCTTTCCATTGTGTGCAAGCACAGATGCAAAGTGGATCCAAAAACGGATGTGATTTAAGCCACCTCTTCACTCAGATTATCTCATGCTATTACTCTGAACAATGTGGCAATTATGCAATCCAATGCTATAAGCTCTGAGGGTTAACCTCCGGGAGGGATATCACTTTGATCCTAGGGGTCAGAGATCCTTCTGCAGAGTAGGAGGGACATTGCACAAAAATAAAAATAAATACAATCCCAGGTGCACAATAAGAATCATCCCTGAAAAAGTGCAGATGTGTAAATAAACCCTCAGCTGTGTTAGATTCATGTGTGCAAAATATATCTGAAGAGGTTACTAGAAGGTCACTGTGGATTAAATGTCACACAGAAGAAAAATTTAACATAAAACCTGTTAATTAATATCTAAGATATATGATTTCCACTTAAAAAAAAAAAAAAAAAATAGAAAGATACTATTTCCACAAATAAAATGTCCTTTTTGTTTTGGTTGCTGTTCAAGAGGCAGCAATTAATCATTTCTGTCCTGGTCATGTGTTTCCCAACCCTTCACCATTATCACACACACAAACACACGCACACATCCAGTGATTGCTTTGTGTAACCAGTAGGAGGGATTCTGCATGTGCAGCTGCAAAGAATGACATGTGCAACTGAGCAACCTGAGCTAAACATGCAATATTCATACAGTGACACAAAATGTGTTTAATCTTTTAAACTCTGCCTGTTATTGTTTGTTTGTTTGTTTGTTTGGACATTTATGTATGACAGGTTTTTTTAAGACAGACTTGTTTTTCTCACTCTTCTTATCTACTTTTGACATTTCTTTTCAGTTTACCGTCTGAACAGGAATGTGTATGTAAGCGCAATATCAACTGCAGAACTACAACAGTATCCCCAACAATTGTATTATATTTCTGTAGTATAATTTTCTCTAGCAGAGATTGCTCTGGAGCTTGCGGAGTAGCGCCCCTCATGGTGGAGGCTGGAATAACTAAAACAGAGGATGCAGAGCGGTGTGATCAACAACTTGGAAAGTACGTGTGATCACGTTACTTGGAGAGTGACGTGAGGAAATGGACTGAATTTTAAAATGCAATAAAGAATAAAAGGGGAAACTTTATATGATTAGATGAGTTTGTCAGTTCACCCAGTTTTTAAATGGGATTTTTGCAACAGCTGATAATGCTACTAAACGAGTATAAAATCATTCAATTGGAGTTCATCCAGCCATTTGGTTCTATTAAAGTCAGGCTTAGAGGGGTTTTTGGTTTTTTGGTTTTTTGTTGTTGTTTTGTTTTTGGTTTTCTGGTCATATGCTTTCAAACCTTTGAGACAGATGAGAGTAGCTGCCATAAAGACTCAGATTAACTTCCTAGTATTGCAAAGGTTTTAGGTCTTTTTTCTTTTCCAGCATGTCCAACTTCACAGGACTCCAAAATTATTCCTGTTGACACAAAATAGCACACATATTTTCTAAATGCCTGAGGCTTTCCCTTTTCATTTACTTCTTAGAAATACATAATAAAATCTTCTCCATGGCAATCCCTAGAAGAAATCTAATGATTTTAACCATAATAAAATAACATAAAACATGCAACAATCACAAAGTCGCATCCGAAATGTAAATATTGTGACTCCTCTCTGATAGGTTTTGCAGATATGAGCCAATTTGACGGTATTGCAGAACAAAGTGTCACAGTCAGTGATACGAGATAAGTCCTGGCCTCTGTCTGAGTTTGTTCTGTCTATGCAGGACATTCCAGGAGCCACGCAGTGTGACGTCTCACACACAGGTGTCACATTTCAGAAGGCAGCCAATCCACATGAGTTCTTTTCCTGGTTGCAGATAATTACCTGCAAACATTAACTAAAACTGTCACGCTTATAGGTAATATAGAGGAAGGGATGCACAGTGGTGTAATTCATGTTTTTAGAAATTAAAATGGAAACTAAACATTTTTTTTTTCTTTTTGGCTACACTGAATTATACAGTATAACTACAAATGCAGTTTCTCAGAAAACAGAAAATGATAGAAATGTTGCACAGTGGTTCAGTCAAACTGAAGTTTTGAGAGATATCCAACAGATAATCACTGACACTCTGCAAAGAGGAAGCCACAAACAGTTGTTGCATTAGTAGCAAAGTCAAAGGTTTGGTGGAAGGAAAATATGTGGTAGGCAGAAGTACACATCTTTCAGGTATGAATCTATTTTCTATGCTATGTGGAGTATTGTCAAGAGGAAGATGGGATACTCCAGGTTTTCATTTATTCTCAGCAAAAATCATCAAATTTGAAACTTAAAGCATATCTTTCTGTCTATAAGGGATTTACTATATATGAGTTTTAGTTTTGGACTGAACTAACTAAATACACTAACTTTGTGTTGATATTTAAATTAACGAGATGTACCTGTCATCTGTTTTACAAAAGATTTTATGTGAAAATCATTTCACTCTTTTATTTCGTTTACGTTCTTACATGTGTACCACACAGGTATTATATGAAGGTTGAACTTTTGTATACAGTGAAGTCATAATTGAACCTTAGACAAAAAGGGCATAAAAATCTGTGGGCAGCAGAATCACAGTAGTGGCAATAAAGGAAAGCTCATTAAATATATTTTTAAGATTCTCTGCTGCTCATATGCTACCAATTATCCAAAAGGAGACAGAAATTCCCTGCAATTATAATCTCCAAGCAGCTCCCAAGACCCAAAGGTGACAGTGGTGTGGCTGGTGCATCCTTAGAGAGCAGCAGATAGTGACTCGACGCAGCACCGCCACGGCAGACGGAGAAGGAACAAAGGTTGAGGCGATGAGTACAAACTGTGCACACAGACTGGAAACCTGATATTCCGGCTCCCGGCTCGTGCTGAGCCTGCAGGGGAGGGGAGAGTGTGTGCCTGTTTGTGATATCGACAGCTGTGCACATTAAGTCTCGCAGAACACACTCTGCACAGAACAGTACGATGCATTCGTGTGCGTCTGTTGTGCTCCCCTGCACCACACTTAATCATTCCCGACTAAACTGTGGCAACGCAGAGCCGAGCTTGCTCCTTTTAGCGGCTAATGAAACACCAGAGCAGAGTATGTAAATGATGCACTTATATGAGATGTGCATTGTGATTAGGAAGTAAACAGGGAAGGATTTGGTTTCATCGACTGAAGGAAGAAAGCAGTACTTGTGGTCATGCACTGAGCAGTGCAAGGCCTCTGTGGGCTGCAGCTGACCCAGCACTGTCATGTGAAACCCCGGGCATCAAGCTCCAGCGCTCAGCTATGCTGTCAGCCCCTCCAGGCATGTAGAGAGCACTGCCCTTTTTCGAATAGCCAGCGAGTGGCTGCCCTCCTAAGCTTTGCAAAGCAGCTTAGGAGCTCCAGCTCCCTCCTCTGTGCTTCACACGTGTGAAACGTACTCTCTGACTGGCACACAGACTCACACCGGCCGGTCCCCGTGCGTGTTCACGCTGAGGTAGGCGGGCTTGTGCCTTGTGCAGACTCTCGCGGACAGCAACGAGGACAGAGCCGGTCGCTGTCCCTCCCACTGAGCTGCATGGAAGCACGTTTTTTTTTTTTTTTCTGGAGCACAAACACACCTGCAGAAAAGCATGTAGGACACACACAATGCGCTGCTCCTCTGCTCGTCATGCTTTCCTTCGGAAAGGGTGGGGGCCAGTGTTCTCGCAAATGAGAGCCATGTGTTGGTAGAAGCTGACAGCATGTTCCTGAACTTTGTGAGCTGGAAACAGAACACTTTCCTTATGACACACAGATTCCCATTCAAATCCCAGGCACAAATCAAATGAGAAAATTCTTAGTTTTGTTTGCTTTGCTTCAGTATTCTCCAAAACAGTTTGTAGCCGAGTTGAACTGCCATATCCAATTAGTACACCAAAGGAAGCAACTTAATGTGGTAGAAATGACTACAGAACAGGAAAGCATTTCTTTGTACATGCACAATGAAATCTGCATGTACAAAGAATTACATCATTATATTATTATTAGTGACAGACCAATACGAAGGGTGCGAGATATTGTTTTAAGACACAATCCTGTTTCACCATTCTTCACGTCATGAATGCTTTCCAATGATGCATGAAGACTGCATCATTGGTCTTCATGATGCAGTTTTTACACTAACATTCTCAAACAAACTCCTGAGGCATTCACAGAACCATTTCATACTGAGATTAAAAACACACAGCTAAACTCTGCTTATGAATAAGGTTGACCTCTTGGGGAAATTAGTTGCATTTAACTGCGTTTGGTGCAACCACTCGATTTATTTTGTCTATAAAATCCTAATAAAATGTAAAAGAAGTCTGTATAATAATGTGACAAAAGAAAACCATTGGTCTGAATACTTCTATAGCAGACCGCATGATTAGTGTTGATGCTTATTGTGCAAATTAAGCTTGGCGATTTTCTTCCAAAACATGGCTTCTGCCCAGTTCTCCTCTAATTCAGCTAAAGAATAAATGCACACACCTTTTTCTCACTCCTTTCACTCTACTCCCACTCATTCTTCTTACCCTCCTCTGTTTAAAGAACAAGCTATGTGGAGAAAGAAGACGGAATAAAAGGACATGAAGAACTCTCCTTAAATGTATATTTTTAAGCATTTCTCACTGCTTACTTGAACATATACTGTGTAGCAAGCACCAAATGATTTATTTCCTCACCTTTTATTTATTTATTTTTTTCTTTTACATGCCTTATCTGATCTGATACTTCCGTCTGGATGTTCAATGATTATTCAGCAGAACCGACAGCCAACCTTTCTGCAGATTGTCTGTTTCATCCTACAGGTTCAGGTGAAAAGCAACATTGAAACCTCGCTGTCAGATACTGACTCTGCAACCACAATTTCCTCTGAAACTTTCACAAGCATAGGCAGCAGTACATGTAAATGTGTTCACTGAATGTCATGAAAAAAAAATGTAACCTAATTTCCCAAATCCATTCTGCAGTGCTTTGTACTTATGTAGCCACAAATTTGTAATATTCATAATTGAACCACAGGCATATATATATTTAATTACACAGTGGTTTACAGTACAAAAAATATATTTTTGTCATTTGAATCACAAATTTTAATGTATTTTATCATAATCATATATAGTAGACCAACACAAAAAAAGTGCACAGTTTTGAAGTAGAACGAAGAAAACACGATTTCAATATCTTTTGCTAAACTAATCTAAAGTGTGTTGTTCATTTTAATTATAGGCCCCTTAAACCACTTTGGTGTAACCAGTTTTTATCAAGAATCTACTAATTACTAAATAGAATCTGGCATTGCTGTCACAAGACATGGCAGTGGTAGCATCATGCTGTGGGTAGAACGCCATTCCAACAAGAGATAGAGCCTAAACATATAGCCAGGGCTGAAATGGAAAGGTTAAGCGGAATGTATCTACCTCCATGGGGATTCCTGCACTCAATTTTATTAAGAGCTGTAAGAGTAAAGGGGTCTAAATACAAAAGTACACCGCATATTTTATATTTTTTTATATTCATTAAAACTTGGAAAACTGTGTAGCTTCACACTTAAGCAATACTTTGTCAGACTATCATGTAAGTATTTCAATAAGATACATTTAACTTTGTCATCCTAGTGTGAGCAAATATGAAAAAGTTTGAGAAATTGAATGCATCTACTATTGCCTGGTTTTGGATTCACACGTGGTGTGTTGTTACGTCTTCTAAACTTATCTTGTTTAACAATTAAAACCAAAACCTAAGGAGTACAGTATATTGGAGATTACTTTTTCTGAGTTTTTAGGAAGAATTTTGTAAAGCTGTCGAGACATTCTTGACATGAAATTATATATCAACATTAAGGTGAGAACATACTGGATAAAAAATGCTCATGTTTGATTTTGCACTGTCATCTTCTTAAACCTAGAATAATTGAGAAACAGTGAGCAGTAGTTATGGCTAAAAATTAACCTGTGCAGGTTAATGTCTAGTCTGAGCTACAGACATTTCAACAATGGGGGCTTCCTCCTGAGCTAGTCAGAAAAGGTGTGATAAATAGATAACATATTCCTTCATGTGCCAAAAATAATGTGCAACCACTAAGCTACAGATGAGCTGAATAGTGTTACAAAGTGTTTAACAGCTAGTGCCAACTTATTGAATGAATCATGCTTTTCTACTGCATTCACCAACGCCAAACCTGTTTTTATTTGATCTCAGACAGGATCTGAACGATCACCACCTAGATTACCTCAATTACATGTTGGACAGTGTCATTTTTAGTAGCAGGGTGAATCATGCACACACAGACACACACACAAGCATGCACAATGCTGCTGTGTCACGCAGCCACTGTCTGTGCATGCGTCATGAAGCATGCATACGTCCAATTCCGACCAACTCATGAGTGCTGGCTTTGTGAGGTCAGTTTCTGTTGCTCACATCCAACAACCAGCATCACCTGTTCTGAAAAAGCAAAACAGGCGTCCTTTTTCACCTTCTGTTTTACTTTAAATGTCAAAAACAAGCTTCTATGCTGCAGCATTTAGACACTATTAAATATTTACTCCAATGTCCTAAAAAAACTGTTCTTGCATTCAGAAGTGTTGAACTGCACTCAGCACTTTGACAATATCATCCTTAACCGTCCTGCCTCTGTTCTGACTGCTCTCTGTTCTGGGTTATTTTGGTAACTTTTAAAGAACATAATTTGGCCTTGGATAGCCTCAGCATAATGTTCCCACATAACCCCAGTGTGGTTTAAAACACTAAGGCTTGTAGTGGTCTCTATCGCCCCCTGCTGGGGGAAAGGTGGCCCTTCTATCGTCATTGTTATTCACTCAAGAAAGGGATCCTCATGCAGGAAGCATAAACACTGTCGTTTTCTTCATGCAACTCTTTATAATCTTGGAGTCAGATCTACTGCTGTTTAACGAACCCCCAGACTACCCACTAACCTTCTTCATAAACACAGGACTTGTGTTGTAAATGCAGACATGGCCTGTAAAGTTCCCCCCAATATCGGTGCCCAGTTTACAGTCATACAGAGCGCATTGCATATTCCCTTTCATCTCACCAGTGCCTTAGAGACAGAGACAGGAGCTGGTTTGAGAAGCATAAGGAGGGGCAGGAGAATGGAGGAGGAGGAGGAAGAGGAGGGAGAAAAAAAGAGAGAGGGAGGGGAAGCAGCCAGGCTGAATCTCTTGGTTTTTGCCCCAGGGGTGTGTGCTGCTGCTGCTGCTGCTGCTGCTACTGTTGCTACTGTTGCTACTGTTGCTCTCTCTTTGTCTAAAGACTGATTAACAGTATAAAGGACCAAAGGGGAGTAAACAAATATTGTGGGCCAAAGACAAAAGCACATAGACTTACCTTAAGTGCTACAATGCTGGTAATGCTTCAGAAGGATGTTGGTTGAATTTCAACAACACAATCTCTCAATCATGAATTTGGAAAGCCGTCTCATGCATAATTAAATTATATTCTGCTGCAAAACGATTGCAAATTTAAAATCATATGAGGAAATAATAAAATTATGACAATAAATACATTTTAAGGGCACTCTGCTGCCCTCAAGTGGAAAGGAAAATTCCAAATTGAAAGACTTGTTTCATCAAAGTGACGTTAAATCATTAGTGACTTATTTGACTCATATTCATGCGAGTCATGAATATAACTCAGGAAGTAGACTGGTTCTCCAGATATTAAAGGGTTTTGGTGGGAAATATGCAAATCAAACTCAAAACAAAAAGACAAAAGGAATTCAAAAACCTCATGAATATCCCAACTGAAGCTAGTAACAAGCTCCTGTACCAAGACATGGTGACATTATTCCACTCTAGTCCTCTTCACAAAACCTTTTCATCTGTCTTTTGTAGACAATGTGGAAAAATCTTTTTTGGGATTATTGCAAATATACTAAAAACAGAAAACCAACAAAGCACATTTACATATGTATTTACAGTCTTTGGTTAGTAATTTGCTGATCCACCTTTGGCAGCAATTGCCGACACGCAGAGCAATGGCTGTTCACAGTTTAATATTTAAATATACATATGCATATTTCTAAGATCTGCCTTCTTAGATGTAGGCAGATCAGAAAAAATGCACATATTTATTCATACAAGCTAGGCTATCTCTACTTTGCAGAAGTTTGCGGTCAAGGGTTTATACTTTTACAGATTTACAGATCCAATCTAAACAGGTAAAGGCAATAAGGAAGTAAAAGGACTTTGCTCCAAAAACCCCTGGTATCATGTGCAGGTCTTATGATGCTGCGGAAGTGTCTCAATCAGGCTGTCGCGGGGAACAGGCACTACATGACATCTGTAAGGTAACCATTCATTAAAAATATCCTCTGGAAAGCATGATAGATGGCATGATGTTCTTTCTTGAGATTAAGATTATTAATGTGGCAGTATGTTTTCATAAAATGATGTGAAAATAGACTCAAAATGCAAACTACAGGTGAGAGGCTATGAAAGCGAATCTGACTACTACAGAAATGTAGTATTTTGGTGATATTCATTCATTTTTGTTTGACAAGTGCTTGAATAAAATTGGAGAGACCTGACCTGCTGTGATTCGACTATGGACCGGGAAAAGGATCTAAGGCGCAGCCAGTCTTTGAAGAGTCTCCCCTCACAGTCGGACAAGGCGATCTGGACAGATGCAGGACTGCAGGACAGGATGATATCTGTGTCCCAGTTAGTGGCCAGGTATAAAAAATATCAACGCGTTTCTGTCTCTGTGATAACTGAACATGCAATGACGTGTTAAAAAATGGCTTTTGAATTTGATAATGGTGTAGGTATCAAACTACAAAGAAAAAAAGCACATCAAGTCAACGTGCGCCAGAGAATAATGTTGAAGGAAATACAAAGAAACCACTAACGGAGGTAAATTTGTTTATTAGAGATTCTGCACTAAGAAAAATAATTACTTCAGTCATGTCTTAACTACTGGGTTTTTTTTTTGTAAATGTCTTTTTCAGATGACTCCATCTCCCCTGCACAGCAGGGAGACTCATCTGGAGTCCCTTCTGAAGAGAAATGAAGAGCGGGAGAGAGCTCGGGCCACAACCACCCTGACCCGCAGTAAATCAGTGGGTAGCCTCCAAAACAGCAGTGGGTCCATAGAGGCCTTGAAGGCTCTTTTTGAGTCGAAGGCAACAGCAAAGCTGAAACCAAAGAGCAGTTTTAAAACTGGAAACGTAGCATTAGGTTACGCTGTGGACAAGCCAGTGATGAATGGAGAGACTGAGGATGTGCAGAGTGCTGAAAAGAAAACTAAAAAGGAGCCAAAAGATGATTTTCTGACTCAAAAGGTAGTTACATAACCCAACTTTTTTTTTCAGTTGTTCTTGTTTTTAAATATCATGCAAAATTCTGCTAAATTAGGTTAATTCATCTTGTTTGGGTTTGTGTATGGAGCTCTGTGTGTTACATTTAGGAAGTTTAAAAAAACATTCATCTTTCATTTGCAAAAGCTGTCCTTTCTTCACTTTGTTTTCCTTGCACCCATAGATATATATGTTTATGAAGTTACACAAGAGTAGGGGACACTTTTTTAAAACTGTCAGAAAATATAACATATTCACCAATTGATGGTTCCAGTCCCAGAAAAAAAACCTTCCATGAAAGGATTGAGCATAACTGAACCTTTGGGGTAGATTTTGAGTTATATTTTGCACTGTTGTCTGGCACTCAATACCTTTGCTTGCAGAATTTCCAAGAATAAAGCAATAAAAATCTTAAGCCATAAATGATCCAGTTAAGCTCTTCTGATACTGATAATTGTTTTACTTTGAGTGTCTGACCAAAGAATTTTGATTTCTAAGAACTGTAACATATAAAAGAGAAACATGTCCTGCAAATTCTTTTGAATCCAACTGAAAAGAAAGTAATAAGTAGAGTAGCACATATTTATCTAACATCGTCATAAAACAAGCATCAAAATGCAGGCTGTTTGTTGAAGCATTTGTAGACTGAAAATATTTGAATTTCCCCGTTTTGATGTAATTGACATATCAGGGGTAAAAAAGACATTTCCCATTCACTGTTCAAAACTGATCAAGGGATTATTGACTGATCTCTAGATGAAACATTTACTGTTCCTGAATCCTTTTCTTAACCTATCCAAATATAGCTAATTGTGGCGCAACTATAGGATATTCCAAACAACTAACTAGCTTCGAAAATAAAAACAAAAACAGCTTGCAGACACTGCTACATAGACACTAATGCATAGATGCATTAAAGTTTTTCAGAAAGTGCTCTACTTTCTGCAGTGGCTGGAACTATTTCTTTAGACTTTGAAAAATAATAACACATCCAGTTTATCAGCAGTGCTTTGATTCTGACACCTCCACAGTTGCACCAGACAGCCTGTAAGGCCACTTATTAGCAGTGATGCTTTCTTTATTCTCTCTCCAGGTGGTGAATCAGACCCCGACAGAGAGGAACAAAACAATAGCGGGCATTGATTTTGAAAAGCTTTCAGCATCTGAAGCTGGTGAGTTTCTCATAACATCTTCTTATTAAGATTTATCAAAGTTTTCTCCATAAAAACTCCAGTTCAGTAAATCCAAAAATCAGTCAAATGTTCCTAGTGTTTTACCCATCAAGGTGCAGCTAAAGTCAAACTTGTACCTTTTCACTAATCAGGTGTAAGATAAAGGAGTGAAAGACAGGCTGACAACAAAAACCAAAACTCAGCAATAGCCTACAGATGACTGCAATTAAACCATGGACAAGCGGATGCATAATTTATGCAGTCAGGTCAAAATCCAGCTGATAAGAAAGAACTTGGTTTTTCACATTGTTTGCTCATGCATTGTGGGCGTGTTCCATCGCATTTTAAATCAAAATGCATAGACACTGAAGTAATCCCCTTACATTTAAAAGAAAATGAATTTCTGTGAAGCTGTATGCATCTATGTAGACGTGAGATATCCACACGGTAACTACGCAAAAGCTGTGATTGACTAAACCTTGTGTGGGAAACACGGGGTCACTTCAGAGTGGGACAGAAATAGCTGCCAAGCAACAAGTCCTGAATAAGTATAGGAGGGTGACACGGTCAGCTGTCTCCAGGACAGATGACCCAGAACGAAGGAGCGGCACAGCTAGGCAGACCCTTTCTTTCAAAACACAAATCAAAAATATACCTAAAACATTTTATTCAGATAACTTGAAAAAACTCTGAAGATATGATCTAAGGAATCAGAACTTCTTCATATTCTGTGAGTATGAAGCATTATTATTATTATTATTGAATAGCTCTCCATGCATTTCTAAGTCTTTTAATTATCACTTACTTGGAGATTATCCTCCGTTGGTTTTGTTTGTTAGGCCACTTAACTTTGACTCATTTATTTGACTTCTGAAGGCAAAAGGTTGATCTGGGTTTTATAGACAAAACAGCGTAGAGAGGACTGAAGACAAATGCATGCTACACTGCTCCGTTTTTATTTTTCTAAAAGATTTCAAGACCATGTATCATTTCCTTGCAACATGACACTTATGAGCTAATTTATGCTAGTTTTCCACCTAAGTCCTCAATATAACCTACATGATTCAACAGGATAAAATGTGAAAAGTACCACAAAAATCTGCTCTCAAACTCAAGGTAGCAACTTGTAATGATTATATAGAAAACATAGTCAGTTTTAAATGGGATCTTTTGAAACATTTTTACCAGCAGGCTCACGGAGAAACAAATTTTTCTCACATTTGCTTAAAGGTTTGGGGTTTGGAAGTATTACCTATTTTCCAGTAACAAAGTGCCATTTTATATCACAATCAAATAACTATGTTAGCTTCAGTTGTTATGAAAATGATGTATGTACCAAAAACTAGAAAGAACTTTGATTTTGCATCTGATGGCTTGGAATTCACCTCTGTGCCTTTAACAACTTCCTAGCCTGATAGTGACAATGACCCCTTCAGCAAAAAAAAAATCACAAAAACCATTCTTAGGAGAGCTGAACTGAGAAGCAGTTCGTCTGATAAGCTCAGCAGATGCACAGTTGCACCAGGTATTTGCTAATTGCTGTTGCCAATAGTGTGGAGGAACTGAGTTGGGGAGGAGAGTGTGTGATCTGTGGGGTGAAAGCTCAGCTGGGTCCCAGAGCCGAGCTCCATCGTGTTGAGTAGCACTGTTTGGGTATTTCAGTTTTCCAAGCAGCATTTACTTTTGAATATTTTTGTTCCTCCAAAATATTATGCAAATAGGCAAATTTTCCACAGATAATTTGAAGTCACAGCGAACAAAAAAGTCTGCAAGCAGGTGTATTTGTGAATAAGGGACCTCAAATAGGAAGGGGTCCACTGTAGCATGATATGCATAATTTAGGCTAAAACTCTTCGTACCACTTGGCAATTTTGATTTAAAATCCTTTTTCTCTAGAAGTTTGTTAATGAGAAGGGTTTCTCTCCAAAGATAATTAAATAATCTAAAGCAGTTACAACAAAACATATTTTTTTTAGCAAAATTTTTTAAATGAACATGTTAAAGTAGTTGTACATGTGTCTCAATTGCCAATAGAAAAAAAAAAGGAGTTAGCATTACAGCGTCTTATAATTTGTGTCTCTTAAATGTTTTTACTGGTTATTTGGAAATGTATCTTTGGCAACCAGCTCCAAGTCTTGGAGGTTGGAAAGCTTGGGAGGCCTCATTGCTATCCCCCTAACAAAGTGAATTCACTATTAGACTGCACTCCTTGTTTAGCTTTTGCTGTGGGGATTCACTCGTGCTTTAACAGTCAGTATGTGTATCAGTGGAGTCAGGTATCTTTCCTGCTCCACCACAAGTATACATTTATAACTCAGCCACATGACAGCTGGTAAATATCAGTTCGGGAAGAACTCTGAGCAGGACCCTAAATTAGTACCTGATAACAAACACAGTGGTGACGTGAACATTAACACAGGAGAATTTAGCATTATGTTAGCGGATGATTCACTGTTTAAAACCCTCTTTACTCAATTGCTTTGCTCACCAGGCCTTTTGCCCCCTCATGCAAAGTGCAATGTGTGTTAAAATTTTAAGCTTACATGTCTAATGTCTCTGCAGATGAAAAGAGGAGGTCAGCTGCTGACTTCAGAGACAGCTCTTTCATCCAAACCAACGAGATACTGTCTGTCTCGGTCAAAGCTATGTCTGCTCTCTATATGTCAAAAGTGGCAAAGAAGGAATCACCAAACAGGCCTTCTAAAGTGGAAAAGGTCAGTCTGTTAATTATCTGTTTCTTTTCATCCAGGTCAGACTACACTAGTTTTAGTCATAGACCTGAATCAACATCAACCTCTGTGTTTAATTAAGATAGTGTATTATATCATTCATTCATTTTGCATATCTCCCCTAAAAACATTATTTATGTTACTTATAAATAACCTGTAACATTTATAAGTAATGTAAATGTTGCATTTACATTAGAAAATATAATGTAAATTATAAATAAACATGTCTGAAAGCTTTGGATGGTATATCAAATGTGAAGAAACACAAATTTATTAATTTCACTCCATATTTATGGAAACTGTCATTATAAAAGACATAATGAATGACAAAATAAAAATAATAATAATAATAATAATTTGGCTACTCTGGTGAAGATTTGTAAAAATTCTTAGTCAAGAAATTGTCACAACTGGGTCAAATCTTACTGTGAACATATACCAAGGATAATAATTGGAAGCTCTTTGCCACCATCTGATTGTCAAGACATTTTTTTGAAAAATGTTATGAGTGAGATTGTTCTGTAGGGATGAATCCTAATTATTTCTATAAAAGAAATATCTTTGAAGCCTTTATATTTTGCAGTTGATATTATAATTTTTAAGTTGCTGAGTGTCTGGCAAGTAAACATGACCGACTGATTTCTTGGGGCACTGTGGTCACGAAGTAACGTCTGGCAGTGGAATAATTTTGTTTATCATATACGTGTTGTTTCCTTTCAGGATCAAGCTCAACCACGAGACTCGGGAAAGTGGAGCATACTAACTAAGGTAAAGCAGGCCATCGCCAGATGTTTTGTTGTTGTTGTGTGATGATGTGGTTGGTGGAATTGGTTCATTTACATTGTCACAATAACAATCCATTTCAGTTGAACCGCCAACTGACTGCTTGACCTGAGTGATGAAAATTGCACTGCTGCTTTTGAATGAATAAAAATAATCTAGAAAGTCAGTCACTCCGCATATGTTCACTGACCATGCATAACATTAAGATAACTGAGATGAAATTAATTTAGAAAGATATGCAAGTATACGGGTTTCAGTGAATTTAGCCAGGGCCAAATTGTTATGGTAAGACTTGGCAGTCAAAGATCATTGATGCACATAGGGAGAGAAGATTGTCCATCATCCAATCCAACAAGCACTAATGCTTATTGGAAGGTCTCTAAATACACACTGAATCATAGTGTCTGGAGTGTAGAACTGCTTAGCTCAGGGGTAGGGAACTCCAGGCCTCGAGAGCCGGTCTCCTGCAACTTTTAGATGTATCTCAGCTTCAACACACCTGAGTAAAATAATGAGGTCATTAGCAGGACTCTGGAGAACCTGACTGCACTTAGGAGGTCATTCAGCTGTTGGATTCAGGTGTGTTGAAGCTGAGATACATCTAAAAGTTGCAGGAGACCGGCTCTCGAGGCCTGGAGTTCCCTACCCCTGGCTTAGCTGCAGAACAGTCAGCTTGTCCATTTGGACCCATGTCCAGCATTGAAGCACCAACAAGAACAGGATCATGGCATAATGTTATTGCTGATCAGCACATATTTCATTCCTTCTGCTGCTTCATTTGTTGTTGTAATGCAAGCTTTTTTCCCCCTGTTGGAGTTTTCCCAATCTGTTGACACCCGGCATGTTGAATGGTATGCATTCATGCCTGAAGCTGGTGATAATACGCAGCTCCCTTTTATGTGATGTGTTTGCCTTGACCCTAAACCTTCCTCTGGAGCATGGCTTTCATTTAATCGTCAGGTTTATTAAAAAAGATGGATTTTGTAAGACCCGTACTTTATTCTCCTAAGATGGATGAAGACTCTGAACACAGAAAAGATGATTATCCACCAGAAGAGCCTGAAAAGGGACTCGAAGACATCGCTGACGGACATTCTGAACAATTGATGTCTTCCCAACTTTCCAGGGAAAAGTTATTCCAACAACGACAGAAAAATGAGCTGAGACGGCTCCTGAAGCATACATGCCCAGAGATAAAGATGCTGGACGATGTTGTGAATGAGGAGTTTGCTGAAGTGTTGAGCTCTAAATCAGAGTCTAGTGGGGAAACCGGATATGAGGGAGAGGTTCTTTCAAGATGCTTGATATTTGAAAACCGTGGCAGCAGCTACAGCACCCCAAAGATCCGTGTAGAAGAGGAAGCAGTGGAAAGACAGGATCATCGGAAAACATCAGCGGTTTTGGAAGGGCTAAAAGATGAATCTTACACTAAGAGTTGTGAAGGGATGATAACAAGTGATAAGTCTCATGACTTATCATCAAATTATAATAAAGAAGTAGAGGAACAGATGGCAAAAATAGATCTTAAAGCTACTAGAAAGGTATTTGAGAATAAGTGTTCAAGCACCGTAAAGCCAGATGAGATTCAGGGGAATGTTACTATGGTTTTGAACAAACCACCTGAAATATCTTCTGCTGACAGCATACAAGGTGATAACAAAAGTGGGGACAAGAATTTAGAAGAACAAAAGCTGTGTGTTAGTGCTGTTGGTAAAAGTACAGAAAATGACATTTCTTGCAGAGAAGCATTTCCCTATAATGATCTCCCACTTGAGGGGAGTGTCATAAGTTTTATTGAATCAGAAAGAAAAAGAGAAACAATAAAAACAAATGTAGCACTTTTCCAAAATAACCCCTTTATTTCCTCTAACATTGAAAGAGAGAATTTTTTAAGCCATCCATCAAAAACTCAAAATCAAAGCATTGTAGCAAGTGAAGATTATCCAATTGCCAATGTAAAGAACAGAACACATCTGTTTGAATCCATGCCATTCGATAAAATTAGGCATCAGAATCAGGATGAAATTGAGACGCTGGTGGAAAACATCAAAGAAACATTAAATTTCCTCCACCATGTGAACGCCATTCACTCAGATGGGGCAATTATTGAGGTTAACGAGACAATGATCGCTAAAAAGGCACAGTTCATAATATCAGACAAGGGACCTGAGATAAAATACGATAAGGTGGCTGAAGGTGGTGCACAAAATTTTATAGTCCAGCTGCTTCCACGGGTAAACCTAAAACCTCAGATAATTTACCTCAAGGAAGATGATAAAGGGTTTATGGAGGCCACATTGGTGGATGCACTGGCTCACCAGCATAGATTCAGTGCAAACAAAGACGCTGAGTTAAAAACTGCCAATGTAGTTCAGTTGGTTGAGGATATCCTCAATCAGGACAACTCCCTGAGAAAAGGGGTGATCATTCAAGAAGATGCCAGAAACGGTGCAGAAGTCATTGTTTATTCCCTCTACAAGTACTTTGATGAAGAAGACGTGAAGTGCTACAGCCCTCCAAACAGTGCAGATCATGATGAACCTGAGGCAGAAACAGTCTCAGTTCCAAAGAGCAGTCAAGACCAATCCAGGTCTGGGTCAATTAGGGCCAATGTCAAATTGTTCAAAAGTTGCATCGAAAAGGGTGACTTAGAATACTTAAGATCACTTCATGATGATGAACAGACCATTCACAATACTGAACAAAGTCAAAGTGAAGTAGCTGTCAGACTGGATGATGAATGTCATCATCACCATATAAGTAATCCAACAGAAGAGTGTATCCAAGTAGATGTAAAAAGACTAAAAGGCATGTTCTCTGAAGGGAGAAGTCCTAGTCATAGTAAATGTGTCAAATCTTCTGCAGTATCATTAGGAAAAAGTCAATCTCCTGTAGAATGCAATACGGGGGCATTCTTGTTTCCACAGTCCAACAATAGTTTTAATGCTTGCTTCGGTCAAGGGCTTAAAGAAGTTCTGGCAAATTCTGAACATCAAAATCAAAACAGGGTTCAACAAGCTGAGATGGCAGAAACCTACACAGAAGAACTGTTTGAAATACCCATTATAACACTGTCAGGAGCAGAAGCAGAATCAACTCAAGAAATCTCAAGCACAAAAGTGGAATCATGCTTAGAAAAAAGTAATAAATCTCCATTAGTTGAAGGAATTTTCTCAGCACCTAAATCAGACTGGTTACCCAAAAACACAGAAACAATGAGTGAAGAGGCCAGTTCTAAGAAACAGCACGCCTCTGAGACATGCAACAAAATTAATGAAGGATTTAGAGAATTAGCTAAAAATGAAAACGTTAACATTTCTTTGGTTCCTGAACAAATTTCAGAAGCAACACGTGAACAACAAGAAGTTTGTTATCAGGGCACAATACAAGCAGCGTTGGATTCCTTGGAGAAGTCTAATATCAATGTGACAAGAGGAGACATCAGGGCAGCTATGATATACAGACAGTCCAACAAATCTTATCAGAAAAACTCACAAAGTAATGTTCAAAAGCAAAGTACTACAGACTTTTGCTCTTTGGCTGAGCCTAAATCAAATCAAGAACAACAAAAGCCAGAAACACCCGAGCAAGAAGTAACAGTGGCAAATGTGCAACCTCCACACCCAAAAACAGCAAATACTGAGCCTCTATACCTAACTGAAAACCCACTACACCTACACGTGACTGCATCAAATACAGAGCCTTCTCACCCCTCTGAATCACCACTAAACCTAAAAGTGACTTTGTCAGATGCAAAACCTCCACACCCAACTAAAGAACCACTAAACGTAAATGTGAAGGTAATGAATGCAGAGCCTCCACACCCAACTAAAGAACCATTTAAGCAAAAAGAAATTGTGACAAATTTTGAGCCTCTGCACCCAGCTGAAGGACTAGTAGACACACAAGTGACTGTGTCAAATGCAGAGCCTCCATGCCCAACTAAAGAACCACTCAACCAAGAAGTAACTGTGGCAAATGTGGAGTCTTCACACCCAACTAAAGAACTACAAAACCTAGAACTGACTTTGTCAGAGCCAGAGCTGCCACACCCAACCAAAGAAACACTGAATCTAGAAGAGACTGCAGTGAATGCAGTGCATCCACACCCATCTAAAGAACCACTAAACCAAGAAATTACTGTGGCAAATGTGGAGCCTCCACACCCAACTGAAGATCCAGTAACACAAGAAGTAACTGTGGCAAGTACAGAGCCTCGATACCAAACTACAGAACCACCAAAACAAGAAGTAACCGTGGTTAATGTGGAACATCCACACCCAACTGAAGAACTAATGAACACACAAGTGACTGTGTCAAATGCAGAGCCTCCATGTCCAACTAAAATGCTGCTCAACCAAGAAGCCACCGTTGCAAATGTGGAGCCTCCACTTTCCCCTAAAGAACCACTAAACTTTGAAGTGGCTGTGCCAAATGCAGAGCCTCCACACCCAGCTGAAGAGCCACTCAACCAAGAAGTAACTGTGGCAAATGTGGAGACTTCATCACATACACCAAAGGAGCTACTCAACCACGAAGCAGCTATGGCAAATCTGAAGCCTCTACATCCAACTGAAGATCCAGTAAAGCTGCAAGTGAATATGGAAAATGCAGCGAGTCCATGCCTAACTAAAGAATTACTAAACCAAGAAGTAAATGTGGCAAATGCAGAGCCCCCACATCCAATCAAAACCCATAACAGGCCTTCACAAGGTGTTGTGTCAACAAAAAGCAAAATAGTCACTGGCCCCAAACCACCAATTCCACCTAAACCTGAACATTTGAAAGAGAAACAAGAAGTAAGTCAGTCATCTCCTAGTAGGCATACAGAGGAACACAAAATTTGTACTATGGGAACTGAAGAAATGTTCTGTCAGGTTTCCCAGCCATCAGCAACAACATTGTTTTTAGGTCAAGAAGACGCTACCAATAAGTCAGTGGATCATAATGAAAACCACAATTTAGACAAATCTACAAAGATGTTGCAACAGAAAAAAGGGAAGTCAGACATACAATGTTTGACCATGGTCTTAGAGAGTAATGAAACAGATATAAGAAAAATAAATGGACAACAAAAGATTGAAACCATAGAAACGAAAGATATTCCTCAAAGCACATTCGTACATGACATAACATCTGAAACGGATGAAACCCATATAAATTTCCAGGAGGCCCGGCAAAAATTTGGTGGCAAAGTTGTGTCATCAAAAAAGATGGCCCCTGCAAAGCCAAAACGAGTAAAACATATTCAGTCCAGTGACAAAACCCAAAAACACTTAACAAGAGAATGCACTACAGATGGGACTGTCCACATTGGAGCTGATCCATCATACAACAACTGTGAAATAACTGCTGACAGTGTAGATAGCCAATACAAGGACACAAAGCAAGACATCAAAGTTGAGAAGAGGGAAAAGAAAGCAAGAACGGAAACAGATGATGAATGCAGACAGCGACTGTCCATACACATGGATGAGATTGTGAGAGGAAACGTAACTGCGGCAATGGAAATCTTTGAACACTTGAGAAAGCAAGAGCAACTGCAAAGCATTCTGAGTCGTGTAGAAGAAATTGAAAGCGACACGAGTGAGGTTGATGTGACATCTCTCAGGAGAGTATTTGAGAACGTTCCTGACTGGATTGTCAATACAGACAAAACAGGGCGAAAGAAGGTCAAAGCAGAAAATAAAGACAAAGTGATGCAGTCATCAGCAGACAAAAAACATTGCAAGTCCTCAATGGAGCATGTATATGGAGATCTTGAGCGTGCTAGTGAGGAAATAATAAATCTTAAAGAGCAGACTTTAGCTAGACTTAAGGATATAGAGGACACCATTAAGAAAGCACTTCTTTCTGTTTCTACACTAAAATCTGACTCAGATATTTTAAATTTATCAAATCTGCTCAAAGAATCCCTGGGGGCTGTGCAAGAATCTCCACATGCTAGTAACATAAACAAAACTGATTTAAGCAGAACCAAACCACAACAATCAGAAGAAAGTTATTTTCCACAAAGAAGTAGCTCTACAGGCACTGCAACAGCTCCTAGCACAGATCAGTTTTCTACAAAGCAACAGCAAAGCCCTCCATCTTCACCTGCATTTATTTCTATTCAGTCAGCAGCAAGAAAAACAGACAAAACAGACATTGTGCCACCAGAAACTTTAATCTGTATGAAGTGTCAGTTGAGCCCAAGGCCAGAAGAAACATTCAGAACCACAAAGACAGTGATGTGCAATAGCCCCACTCAAGGTAAAAAAGTGAAACCCAAGAAAGGAGGACGACAGCAAACTTCTAACAGCCAACAAAATCGAGAGCTTAGTGTGCTCCAGGTACAAACTGACAGCGAAGGGAACAGCATCAGAGGGACAGCAGTGGAGAACTATGAGAGGACAGATAACTCTGATAATAGGTCTTAGACATCCAAAACCTCATCCAAAACAAGTCAGGCTGTAATCCAGAGGTTCAGCAGCCAATAAATCAGGTTAAGGATTTGGGTATCTGGATAGATAAGTGTTTGTTTTTCATGTTCTCACAATATGTTCTTTATCTACTAAGTACTTATTTGAGTGCTAAATAGATTTTTCATTTATGAGTTTATTACTGAAGGTATTTCTTAGGTTTTTAATTGTTGCTACTTCAACATTATATAAATTTCTTTTTGTTATAATTTGCATTTGAATTTTAGTACTTTTTACATTTCTATCAGCAACTTTCTAATAAATTCTTTTTGTGAAAATCCCTCATGAGCTTGAAGTAAACCTAGTCTCATTTTTTTTATCAGTTTCAACCAACTTCTCGAGAGATGTGCTCAGCCTGTCAGAAGCCAGTTTATCAGATGGAAAAAGTCACAGCAGACAAATATATTTTTCACAAAACGTGCTTCTGCTGCAAACAGTGCAAGAAAAAACTA
Organism: Gambusia affinis; assembly: GCF_019740435.1. Classification (NCBI taxonomy): domain Eukaryota; kingdom Metazoa; phylum Chordata; class Actinopteri; order Cyprinodontiformes; family Poeciliidae; genus Gambusia; species Gambusia affinis. Next base: position 10,043,208 of record NC_057888.1, read on the forward strand.
AGGTGGGGTATCAACATATGTTTCACAAGGATCTCTTTCAGTTTTAATCAGGTCTTCTTCCTCTTTTGATTCCATGTTTCACCAACATTAACTGCAGGTAGGCCAAATGTTCATATCCTTGGCAGTTTAAGTTTAATGCAATCTTAATCAACATGGGTTTTTTTACCGGGAAATAGTATTAAGATTATGGTGTGGCCAAAGTCCCAACTCTGAGAGAGAATCTCTGAGTAAATCATCAGTCAAAAAGCTGGTCAGTACATATTGTAAGCTTTTGATTGGTGTAATAATATGAAGTTTTCCACTAATCATTGAGTACAGTATAATGATTCTTTGACATGCTATATTCTTTGTTAAATATTTACCAAAAAAAATTCTCAATCGACACTTTTTTACAGAAGCAGTAAACCTAAATCTGCCAGGGATATGACATTTTTTTCTTCTGAATTGTAAACAGACTTAGCAATACACTGATAAGTGGGAAACTGACTTAAATAGTTTCCAAAAGCAACATATACCATGGCAACTAATGTTGTTAGCTTTAGCATTGTATAGAAAAAAGGCAAAACAACACAGACATACCTAAATCCTGTGCTATTGTTCACATTTAGGAGACAAAGAACTATATTTATCTTACAGTAAAACAGAAAAGTAGTCATGTAGATCATACACAACACAAACAGTATACTTCAGTAGGTGCTAAAAACTACCTAACTACCATAATTTTATTTGAACAACTTATATGTATGATGTGTGATGGAAGTTTACAAAACACTCATGAAAACTGCATTAGGAATAGAAATATTTTGGATTTTGCATGACATTAAAACAGACCACGCTAAATCTATGTTTACATTTAGCAAATACACTGTAAGGAGATTCATCACACTAGCAGGATTACAGCACTACATGCTAGACTAATATATAGACTAATTATCCATCCATCCATTTTCTTACACCCTTATCCCATTGGGGTCAGGAGGGGTGCTGATGCATATCTCCAGCTGTCAATGGGCAAGAGGCAGGGTACACCCTGGACAGGTCGTCAGGTCACAGGCAGACTAATATTTTGCAACTACAAAAATTATAATGCTCAATGCTAGAGTAACAGGTGAAGATTAAAAAACCTGTAGCTGGCAAAATGTAACATATATATAATGTAGCAATAAAAATACAGAAAACAAATTTATAAAATCAATTAAAGGTAAAAGGTAAAGGTAATGGTAATTTTATCCATGGGCTATCCTGGATAGCCCATTTTCAGCAACAATCCAACACAAAGTGCTTCAACTACTTCATTGGTTGTATCTATTGTAGGCTATTTAAAGCAATCTTTAGCATATGTTATACTGTAATGTTTCAAATGCGGGAACTCTGCCCTCATCAATGTTTTCTCTTCCAGTTTAAGTTTTTAACAACTAAGTAGCACGGGCAATTAGATTTGCTACTAACTTGTACTTTTCTTTAGCATGCAAACTTACACACCTTTGAATGGTGAATTCTACTGCATATTTCACTACCAACAACTGTTCAAACGAAAGGGGAATTATGATGAGGGCTTTGGACACACTCAGCACAAGAACAAATGGCTGTTCAAGAATTCCTCCATCACAGTGAATGATGAATCTGAGGCGTAACTCTGCAATGTGAAAGTGAGTAACAACAAAAAGCAAAAGAAAATGGTCTTAATTGCTTGCGTTAATGAATTCAGTCATTTTTGTTGTTAATCACTGTAATCATCTTTGTAACCGCGCTCTCTTTGTGTTCTCAGCTGATGAGTGACGATGACAGCACAGCAAATCCTAATGAAGATGTTTGAGGCAGCTTGTTCAAAGGAGTGCAACAGAATTGCACAGGAATATAAATTGCATGATAATTAATGTTAGACAACATATCATAAAAACTAATTATTTTTTAAATGTCTTGCTTTGTGTTGAGACACATGTAATTGTATTCTGTTATTCATTTTATATTCAGCTTCATTGTGCTTTTCTTAGTTTAAAACTACAGCAACAGATTACAGTAAGGAAGAGCATAATAGAGAAACCAATTACTGCTTGTAATTACCAGATAATCAACAGCATAAAAATATCAGGCAAACTTATGAAGACTTCCAAAGTGACACTGTACTTTTTGCATATTTAATTTTATTCTGCAAGTTTCTGAAGAATGCTCATAAATAAGTAAACATGTTTTGTAGTCATTATTTTGTACCAATGTAAATCATTGTCAACTTTATGCAGAGAGAAGAAATTAACCACAAAAAATCTATTTATAATTTTCTTGTGTTTCAGTTCAAAGAGACTTTTATGAACTGTTGCCTCAATGTTTAAGTGCCTCTACGTTGCACAGTTCTGGGTCTGTTACTTTGCTCCCAGTGCGTTCAGGTAATTGTTCTCTCTATCTTAAAACGTGGCTCAGCTGATATTTTAAAATTGTTTACAAACTTTCACTTGGTAGAGCCAAACAGTCTACTGTAGTTGGTTGTGTAGTAGACGTTTGTGAATTCACAGATCTGTAATGTTAAAAAAATATATACATATCCTGACTTCTTGTGTGGCTGGATAGCTCAGTTGGTCGGAACATGGGACTCAGAAAGCCAAGGTCATGGGTTCAATCCCCACACTGGCCAACTGAAATATAAAGAATTAATAAAATCAACTCTTCAAAATAGAAGGATGCAGTATATTTAACCATTATGCACATTGATTTTGAAAAACATTATAATATGAGCTCTTTACTCAAATCTTTATTGTGGTAAGATCATTTAGGTGTTTCTTATGTTGATGAAAACTCAACATTATGTACGGCCGGTTAGCTCAGCTGGTCAGAGCTCTTGCTAAGAATGCCAAGGTCATGGGTTCACTGGCTACTTGAAACTCTCAAAATAGCAGGAGACTTTAGATTAAACCAAAAATTTTTTGAAAAACTTTAGAATATCTCTGCTATTGTCAAGATCATGTAAGTTTTTCTTACATTGATGAAGACTCAACATTATGTGTGGCTGCTTAGAAGAACTGGTCAGAGTAGGGTACTTATAATGCCAAGGTCATGGGTTCATTCCCCCTGCTGGCCAACTGAAATATAAAGTCTTCAGGGAATCAATTCTTCATAATAGCAGGAGGCTGTATATTAAACCATTATGCACACTGATTTTGAAAAACAATAGAATATGAGCTCTTTACTCAATTCTTCATTGTGGTAAGATTATGTAAGTTTTCTTAAATCCATGGAAATTCAACATTATGAGTTACCATGTATTTAGGAAAACTCTGTCCAGCTGAGGTTAGCTCAGCTGGATAAGGTGTGGTGCTAATAACGCTGAGGTAAGTGGTTCAATCCCCATACTGGTCAACGGAAATCTAAAGTCTTTTAGACAAACAATACTTCAAAATTAAAAAGGGTGGAAAATAAAATCAACACTTCAAATTAAAAAAGGTAGAAAATAAAATCAACACTTCAAATTAAAAAAGGTGGAAAATAAAATCAATACTTCAAAATAAAAAAGGTGGAAAATAAAATCAATACTTCAAACTAAAAAAGGGTTCAAACTAAAATCAATACTTCAAAATAAAATATTGCCAGAAAATACACCTTTAAGCATGTTGATTTTGAAAAACATAACAGCATTTCTTCAAATCTTCATTGTAGTAAGATCATGTACGTTTTTCTAATATTGACGAAGACACATGCTTGTGTGTGGCTGGTTAGCTCAGTTGGTTGGAGCGTGGTACTCATAATGCCAAGGTCAATGGTTCAATCCCACATTGGCCACTTGAAACATAAAGTGTTTCATAAAGTCAACTCTTCAAAATAGCAGGAGGCTTTAAATTTAACCATAATTCACATTGATTTTGAAAAACTTTAGAATTTCACTGCTTTTGTCAAGATCATATAAGTTTTTCTAACATTGATGAAAACTCACTATTCTGTGTGGATGGTTAGCACAGCTGGTGAGAGTGTGTTGCTTATATTGCCAAAGTCAAGGGTTCAAATTCCACTCTGGCCAACTCAAATATAAAATCAACTCTTCAAAATAGCAGGAGGCTGTATATTTTTAACTATTATGCACATTGATTTTGAAAAACATCAGAATATGAGCTCTTTTCTCAAAACTTCTTTGTGGTAAGCTCATGTAAGTTTTCTTAAATCCATGTAAGCATGCTGAGGTCATGAGACATCCTGGTGGCAGGGGGATCACGTGACCAAATTGGGGGAGGGGAGGATTCATGTGGCTGGAAATTCAAAGCAATTAATCATGGTCATCAATCATACCCTGATTAAATTTTGACAGAAGGGTGTCTACATAGTTTTTTGATACTGTACTCTATTGCAGGGATGCCTGCACATGAATAAAAGCAAAGTTAAAGTTATTCAAGACACAAATGAAAGATAATTATTTATTTTTTTTCCATTTCATTCTGTGCATTCTCCTGTAAGGCTGTTCTTGCCAATTGTCCACATAATCCATATCAAAATTATTGTCATGCAATATGAAAATTATGATTTCAAATTAAACAAGAAAATTAGATCAAAATAGATTTAAATACAAACACTAAATAGAAACAAAAATTAACAAATTAGGATGAAACACACGTCCAGAACTCTTATAATTAGCAATAACATTCGAATTTTCTCTAAGGTTTACTCATTACTTTTGTTCATAGTGTCGTAGTGGATAGTCTACAGTGGAGAATATGAAACCCAGAGAAGAGTATTATATGTTAGACCCCACATGTCTGTATTCAAACTGTTACTAAGTTTACAGCGCTTATTCAAGCTTATAAGTATAACTGCTGCCCTGATGTAACGGTTTTTGCCACAATGTTAAGTTTAGAGCTACATGGATGGAATGAAGAACATTTTTTGGTTGTTTCATTAGAGTTTGTTAAATATTATTACCAACAGGTGTGCTGTTAATTAAATGAGAAACCCTATAGCTCATATCTGACAATATTGCTTGCTGGTCTGTTAGTAATTTGACAGGTCATAAAAGTACACTGATTGCTTGTTTAAACATTAACTTAAAGGATGAGACTCCTTCTCTACTCTTGAAACCAAAGCTGTCCCTTGTCTTCATTACTTGCTGAGGACCTTAGGACACCATTATGAGCAACTTTGGGCAAATCTTGAAGGAGATCGGGGAATTTGGCTTCTTTCAGAAACGCTTGGTGGCTGCATTATGCATCCCCAGCGTATTTCTGGCGTTTGATGTGATCGGCCAGGTGTTTACAGGTATGAACTTTCCGCACCAGTGTAACACCAACTGGATCTTGGAGCGGGGACCCAACCTGACTGATGAAAGACAAAGAAACCTCACCATACCCACTAACAGAGAGGGAAAGTTTGAAAGCTGTAAAATGTTCACACCTGTAAGTTTGGACCTGGAAACCATTGAAAGGTACGGACTGAATGAAACAACGGGATGCATAAATGGATCGGTTTTTGAGATGCCTAATTTTGCCTCCAGCATTGTGACAGAGGTAAGAAAATCTTGAGCAGCTCAACACAGAGATAAATTTGGCAAATCTGCAATATGCCACATAATTGTCACTGAATGATTGACTGACGCTAAATAAGTGCTGACCTTAGAACTTTGATCTGCTGAAAGTGCATATTTATGACACAAAGTACTTTAAAGTTAGTTGATATATTTTTTTTTGTTTTGTTTTGTTTTGTTTTGTTTTTTAATCTGCCTCGATAGTAAAACAGAACATACAGAACAAATGGCTAAATATATAATAACACACATTTTACACATTTAACACATTGTGTAAAATGTGTATAACACATAACACATTTTACTACATTTTTACAGACTGGCGAGTGCTTGATCTATAAATAACACTTTCAAAAACAACAATACATAATTAAAGGTACTTTAAGGCACTTAATATATATAATTAATTAATTAAGAAAATGACAGAATACATGTAAAAACCTTTGAACAGATTAGAGTCAACAAGATGTTAAACACTGGAGGGAGGCTCAGAGTCTAGAGCCGGGAGATTCCATCCATCTCACTACTTTAAGCTCTAGATACTTGAGATATATGGGATAAAAGGGAAAAAAAACACAAAAGACATTATATGAGGTGTAACTAAGGACATCAAAGAGACATGCAGTAGCATGATGAAGACAGTGGAAGCAGCGTCATAAGATTGCATAAAAGTTGGCAACAAATAAAAAGAAAAGTAAATAATGTTAAACAAAATGCTTTACAACCTGTAATAATGGAGGAGGTAGGTTTCAGAGAAAAGTTATACTTTTTCATCCAATGCCTATGCTCACATAGCCAATCAGGGCAGTAGAGGTCAGGGATGTTGATACCAACTTTTAATTAGAGAATATTTTAAATTAACTTTTCTGCTTACAGTTGTTTCATATTCCTAAGTGTAGTATTCAAATTTGTTATCTCTAGAGTGCTTTTCTAGACCCCTGCTAATAATATTTTGTGATTAGTATTTTCATTTACAGTCTCTTAACATGTTGTTTTTCAGGATTGCCTGGTATTTAGTGTTCTTGTCCCTGGCAAAGAAAATAAAAGTACCCGCAGCATGATTCTGCCAACACCATGTCTGATTCCGGGGATGTAGTTTTGGTTTTTCTCCACACTTAGCTTTTTACATGAAGGTTGAAAAGTTTTGTTTTTTTTCTTCTGATTAGGGAAACTTCTTTCACATTTTTTATCGTTTCAACATGTATAATACCTTTTGAAAAGTGTTGTGTAACCATGTTTATAACAAATTAATGCATCCAAAAAGTGAGATATATCAAAGTAGCTGAAGCAAAAGAATAAAAGGGTTAGAGAAATGAAGTATAACAATTTTTTTCTTTATGTCTCTTCAATGTTGTTGTCAGTTTAACCTTGTGTGCGACAGAAGCAGTTTCATTGAGGCATCTCAGTCTATTTACATGGCCGGTCTTCTGGTTGGAGCTTTTGTTCTGGGACAGATGGCTGACAGGTGATGACCACTTGAGACCAACCATTAACTAGGAAAGAGTTAACAAACAAATTAACTTTTAGGGACATGTGTAACATTTCAGCCTTTCTTTCTGTAGGTTTGGCCGACGTTTTGTGGTCCTGCTGTCGCTCCTCATCTTGTTTGTGTTTGGAGTAGGACTCAGTTTCTCACCCAACATCTATGTTTACATTGCTCTCAAATTTGTTTGTGGCTTCTCAACATCTGGAATTGTTGGAAATGCCTTTGTCATTGGTAGGTTTCACAGTTGAATTTATTGGCAACTTTATTACGAGTGCATAAGCTATACCAATCAATACCCTAATTTCCAGACTATTGAGCAAACCTGAATGTAAGCCTCACCAACTAACTTTAGGAGGCAAAAATGTGCACATAGGCTATATTTGTCTGTAAGCTGTAGATGTCAATGAGATACTTACGTAGAAAGATTTTTATTTATTTTTTTTACATACCCTGCATGCTTTTTCCATAACAGTGCAGCTGCTTAAAAGCAAGAAACGTCAGGAGCTGACCAGAAAAAGCCACTGATCACATCTTCCTCCCACACACTAGAGAACCACTAAAGTAGTCTTCTTCACTATCAGAATTGAACAGCCTCAGTCTCTCTTTCTTTGTTGTTCTCAATGTCACTTTCATTTCACTCTTTCACTCCAACCTTTTGAAAACCTGGAAAAAAGTGTTATATTAGTCTCATCGCAGTATTCAAAGCTTGTGACAAAGGAGCAACTCATAGTCTGGAAGTTATGGCACACAGACAATTGATTTCACACTTTTTATATTCTTTTAAAGGCGGAGAATGGAGTGATTCTTCAAAGTTTGCTCTCTGCACCATCATCTGCCATGCATTTTTTCCTCTTGGACTGATGATACTTTCTGGAATTGCTTTTTTCATCCGTAACTGGAGGATCTTGCAGATGGTGCTCTTCAGCCCTCTTATCCTCGTACTAGGACTCTTCTACTGGTTAGTATTCGTCTGACTGACTCTAAAAGTAGCCATATGTATGATTTTTGCAGTATTAAGTTGAGTAAAAACTAATGTGATTTTATGACATATCACCATGTTAACATGATTTAAAACAACCCGACCAGATTATTTAATTTGAAAAGCTTCTCAACTTTAAAACAGTGTTACCTCAGTAAAACTGATGGGTGGAACTTCTTTAGTTTCCACACCATGTCTGTCTTTTACATAAGCCAGGCAGAGGAGATAGATGCAGACAAATTTCTTTCCTCAAGTGAATGAAACAACCAAAACGAATTAAAGAGATGGATACAATTCTTGTTTCTTAGCAGTTGGTTCAAAGTGTATCATCATTTTAACTCTTTAGTATCAATGGATTCCGTGATCTCATTAATGTGAGGACATGAATGCAAACAACCGAAAGCTACAATGCCTGTAACCAATACCGCAGACTCTTTTTTTATGATTAATAGAAATATGTTGTAGCTTTCAACATGTCATGCAGCTGATAGCAACCACAAAAAATAATAAAACAAACAGCACAGTTTGTGATCCAGACTTATACGTCAACCAGGATTCTCCCAGAGTCGGCTCGCTGGCTCATTACACAGGGCAGAAAGGAGGAGGCTATAAAGGAAGTACGAAGAGCCGCTAAAGTGAACAAGAGAAAAGTGCCAGAGGAGCTGCTAGAGAAAGTGAGTCCCACCAATGACACTCTGACCTCTAATAAAAACCGAACACGTGCTCACTAATCACACCCACAATTTTTTAGCTGGATGGCATGGGCGCAAACAAAAAGGGAACCATGCTGGACATCTTCAGGTTATCATATTTGAGAAAACGGGCTCTCATAATGAGCACTGTCTGGTGAGTATCCATTTGGCACTTTAGTAGCTTTAACTTTATGGGGGTCACTTAATATCTTTGTCACAACTTAACAGGTTTGCGACAAGTCTGATGTACTATGGACTAAGTCTCAATGTTGGCAACTTTGGTCTGGACATTTACCTCACACAGTTCATCTTTGGGTTAGTGGAGGTTCCTGCTCGTGTAGGTATTTTGCCATTCTTACAGTATTTTGGAAGGAAAATTTGCCAAGGAGCAGTCTTGTTGTTTGGAGGTGTTGCTTGCCTTGGCATCCTTGTTATACCAAAAGGTAAAAATCTTGACTTGAAATGTTCTATTTTAAAAAAAATCACAATTATCCTTCTTTATTTTTTGCTACTAGGTCTTTTGATGGTTATGGTTATAAAAAGTCCAGCCCTCATTACAGAAATGCAATTTGTTTGCTCATCAGATCTTCCTGTCGTGATCACAGTTATAGCCGTTCTGGGTAAATTTGCTGCCACTGCAAGTTTTGCCACAGTTTACGTTTATACAGCAGAGCTCTACCCCACCATTCTCAGGTAAGAAAGTAATGACCTGAAGGCAAAACTAAGGATTCATCTTTATCATTTGAGAGAAGACGATAAAGATGGATCTCATCACTTCATCTCATTGAAGTGATGAGACAGCTGACGACTTGATCTTCTGTCCTGCCAGGCAGAACGGCGTGGGTCTGAACTCCATGTGTGCTCGAGTGGCAGGAATCCTTGCTCCCCTGATCCGTCTCTTGGATGTTTACCATTATACCATCCCCATGTTGATTTATGGCATCGTCCCCATCGTGACTGGAGGTCTCTGTGTGCTTCTACCTGAAACTCGCAACGCCGAGCTGCAGGACCTTGCTGAAAACAAGTGAGTTTGCACATCCACCCCGCCCCCACCAGTTGGCTTATGTTGATAGCTAATCACTCAATTCTGTTTATAATTTCAGAAAATTATCTGATGAAATCACAGAGAAGGGATCCTGTACTCAAGAAGATAAAGAAGAAAAGAGTACAAAATTGTGATTGTTTCGGAGGTTACTGACATTATGACTATCTGATTTAGGAGTTATGTGTTTTTATAGAGTTAACTGTAGAGTTTATCATTTGAATTATGTGTCACATTTTATTCGTTGTTACAATCTTAATTTTTTTGACAGTACAAAGATAATGGGTCACTAAGTACTTTTAGTACTTTTTTATCTTTTCTTTTAATGATATGTAAATGTTAATATGTGTCTTTGGCAGTTATGTGTAATATAACAGAAAAGCAGTGAAAATAAAACAAATTCTGCCCACCTGTGTGATACATTTAAGTCCTAAACAGGTCTACATACGTATTTTATTATTAGCATACATATGTATTATAAACCATTGAGAAAAGACGGAGCAATTATTTTGACACTAATCATTTAGTTGTTTATTGTTATAAGCAGAAAACAGTCATTGTGAGACATTATGATTGATTATTACACATATAACTGACATTTGCAAGCCCTGAACACTAAGTTCCTTTTAGTGACTCTGACCTCAAGAATAACATTATAAAAAGTAGTTGTTAGATAAGATAAAAATGTATTTCCTGTTAAATACTATGTAGGCATAGCACATTTGCATTAGTGGAACTAATGTTTATGGTTAGTGCTGTAGGGTTAGAGCAACTACTTGTTCAGTTAGCGGTCCCTGCCACTGCATATGTGCATATGTAGGTCTGATCATGTTTTTTATCTGTCAGAAATAAAGAGAGCATCTCTGATCCTGGAGGCCAAGTTAGCAGCTGGATGGTGCAAGGAAGCATTTCAAAAGCTTCCTGGTTTATGAGATCTACATAAACCACTAAACCACTCAACACTAAGACATGCAATGAAAACATTTTTTGCGGAAATTATGAACAAAAACCTTAATAATGCTCGAGCTATACTTGCAACAATTGTCAAGACCAAAACCCTCCTGTGACTGAACCATCTGAACTTCACTGAAGGGTCTTCAATGAAGTTGACAACTTATGGCAGAGAAAATGTAAAAAAATTACAGGGTTAATCTGCACATTTGCACCACATCCAGTAGCAAACCAAACAAATGCAGAATAAAAGACCCAATTCCAACTACTCAAATATAAACGCTTAGAAGAAATTATGAGTCAATAAAACTCAAGTTCCTCACTTCAGCAACATGGTTGTACTGAAAGCAGTTGTCTCTGACTGCATCTGCTGTTTTGGCAAAGAAACACCTTAGTTGCTGTTTCTTAATGACAAGAAAATCGTAATGCTTCCTAGCTAATTTTCTGCTAATTGAAACTTTTAATACTGGCACAGAGCGCTAGATGGCATGGTATTACACAGTTATTAACAGATTAAATTATGGGTTGCAGTGAGGCTTGTTTCTCACTTTAAAAGTACCTTTTTAAAAATAACCTTTAATCATGTATTAAACATGCTTTTCATTAAGCACACATTTCTGTCTTAAATATGTTAGCTGGTCTGATAATACTCTGATCATTTAACAAACTAAGTCATGTTTTCATTAACTACAAGCTGTATAGTAACAATGTATAGTATAGTAACAATGTATCCATTGTTACTATAATTATCTAATTATTGCAGCTCTGTGCAATACTGATGTACTGTATGACAGACCAAAACTGGCCTATCAGTGAACAGGAAGGGTTGTGAATAATGTCAATTTTCTGTGCCATTTTAGAATTGGAGTCTATGGTTGTAGTTTGGCAATGGCAGCAGACAAAGAGAAGGAACCGATTCAGTCCGTGTTGGTCATGTAAATAGTGGGCTTTGAAATAAATTAAGTTGGAGCAAGAGAACTGTTTAAGACATTTCATTGCTGACAAAGGTGCCGTACTCCTCAAAGGATTTGGCAACAGCCTAATTTTCCATTTGGCTCTGTTAATAACAGAAGAGGTGGCCAGGCTGAATGCTAGAGAAGCACACAAATTTATAGCCTGATCTCATAGCGTAACTTTTGTGACACTTCATAAGATAATGTTCTGTTGAAAAATAATTTTAGCTATCAAATCAAATTGCATTTATCAGTTAATTAGACACTTGAGTAAACAAAGTAGTGAACTGTCTTTCATTTGTTGTGGGGTTTTTTTTCATGATGATAGACAAATAGACAAATTCAGAGACTGCAATTTGTATCTATACATTATAGTTGTCTTAAAACATATCACACACCTTTAACCTCATCAAAAAAGCTCATAAACATAACAGCTTTCATCTTGCCTTACTCCTTATCTTATCTTATCTCAAAGGGAAGAGTTAATGCTCAAGTTCAGTCATTACACTGTAGGTGTGCCGTGGAAAAAATGTTATGACTTGTGAACTACCAGAGTGAAAGTAACTATAACTATAACAGATGACAGATAATCAAAACTTCAGCAAGATACAATAACATTTAAAGAACAAACAGGAGCACAATGAATAGCTTCCCAGGCATGGATAATTACTTCACTGTGATTCAGATTTCAGCTGAACTCACACATACCTGGTACTTAAACCCACCCTGTGAAATCTGATGACACATAGGCGTAAATACTGATATGAATACAATAGTTTCTAAAAGACAGAAGTAAAACCTTAAAAGTAACATTTCTGCTTGTTTTGAGTCATAATTATTAACTAAAACCTTAAAGTTTATTAATGATTGTTGGTAAAAATAAACACTGCATTGTAGGGGCTCTATGGATCAACAGTCCGCAGGGTGGTTTACGGGTGAGTTAGTTTTCTCTTCTGTGTAAAGTTCATTTAGATTTTTGAAGCTGACTCTACCTGCTGTGGTCATTGAATTGGAAAATATGCCGAGTCAATCCCGTTTCTATTCCCTAGGTCTGTTGCATGCTTACCTGTTTACATGTTTACATTCACCAAAGTGTTGCTCTAGTTTTAGTCATCATGGCTTTTGGTGGCCTAAAAATGCCACAAGCTGCAAGTGCGTCTCTAAATGAGTTGAGAAAGTTTTCATGTGATCACACATAAACATTTACTCAACGGCTGTGTCACAAACTGTTAGCAAATTGTGTGACATTGACTACCACTTGCATGCTAAATGTCTGGTTCTTTAGTTAGGAAGAGGTGCACACATTCATGTTTGAAAACAAAATATTATATTTTAGAGCCAGCAAACCTTTAAATCTTCAAAGTATGAAGCATGAAAACACAGAAAAGTGTTTTTAGTTAAGTTCTCAAAACCAGGTATTCACTTCTATATATGGGTTATGACATATTTTATCCTGCTGCACCTTTTAGAATTTCATCATTGTCTTTGGCAAAGAATGCACTAAATCAAATACCTGCACAGCTATTTATTGAAACAGGAAAATGTGAACACCTTGGAAACTATAATGTATTCTGAAGATATTTTAAATCTGTACTGGAAGACCCTCTGCATAAATTATTGGTTTAGCAGAAGTGCTACGTATATAATATTTATGAAAAAGCTTTAACATAAATTCTCTGTGTTCATAATTTGTAAATATGTATTTATTGTGTTGTTACATTGAAAAAAGGTCTTGTGGCCATTTGTTATTTGGATTTGAACTAGTTCAAACTAGTTATTGGTTTTATTATGACTGATTATTAAGCCATCTGTGTGTGAGAACAACATAGTAGATATGATGAATAAGATATTTAAATAATGTTCTGTTATTCATTATGATTAGTCGTAAATAATGTTCAGCCAATAGTTTGCATAAATTATTTCTTTTGACTTCATTGTTTGGATAAAAGTGATAAAAATGTTAGAATACCAAGTGTTTAGAAGAAACCTATAATTTGCATGAATATCTGATGGCAATATGCTGAACGTGTGAAATCACAACATCTGCCTTTCCTTGTAGGCCCAACCAATGTTGAAACAAAGTTTAAACTACTGTGCCAGCATGGAAATATTCAGATGTACAGCTGTGAATATTCAGCTGAATATGATATGCTTGTAAAACTAATTAATAATGTATTTTTAATTTATTGATCCAGTCTTTTTCGCTCATAACACAGCTTTATGAAAACATGGTTTTAATCTTTTGGATTACTATCTGTGTTATTTCCCACTCAGTGACATTTTATTGCTGTCATAATAACTGTTGTTCCCCTCAAAAGAGTTACAAAGGCAGTTACAAGGACTATCTTATTTGTGGTTAGTTAAATATTAAACCTATCTCTACTGTGTACATCAGTGAGAAGCCTCTGTTAAACATACTACATGCCAAGATGAGCAGCTTCGGCGATGTCCTGAAGGAGGTCGGGGAGTTTGGTTTGTTTCAGAAAAGCTTACTTGTTGCTTTACGTATACCCAGCATTTTCCCGGCTTTCGATGTTAGCAGTCAGGTGTTTGCGGGGCTGAGCTTCTCTCACTACTGCAACACTGACTGGATCTTGGAGAGAGGTCCAAGCTTGACAAAAGATACAGGAGCCTCACCATCCCAGTGGAAAAGGACGGGAGATTTGAAAAGTGTATCATGTTCACCCCCGTGGATCTGGATTTGGAAGCTATTGAAACATATGGCCTTAACAGGACAACAGAATGCATCAATGGCTGGGACTATGAGGTTCAACAAGGAGACTCGAGCTTTATCACAGAAGTAAGCAAAAATCCATTATTTTCTTGCAATCTTGCATTCCTCCTTATAATTCTTAGTGCATTTTTATCTTCATCTGTAATAACAGTTGCTTTTGTCTACAGTTTGATCTAGTTTGTGGCAAAAGTGGGTTAATCGAGGCATCGCAGTCCATCTTCATGGCAGGTGTCCTCATTGGATGTTTGGGGCTATTTCTGACAGGTAATACATTTCTTTTTACCTCACCATTTTTTACTCATGTAAACCTGACCCTATCCACACATTGTGGGAAATAATGTTTTTATTTTTATCTTAATCAATATACTGAGGCAATTTTTATTTTAGTGTGTATGTGATGTTAGATTCATCAGATTTTAGACTCTTTCAGGGCTTCTACACAGTCCTGACAAGTTTGGAAAAGTATGGTAGTTCTTTTTGTCATATTCCAGGCTTGACTAAGTTTGGGTGGAAGGAGAAACTGAGGGAAAAATGGCCGAATTGACAGACTTCACTTCTTACTGCCCAATTTAAAAGTCTGGGTCTGTATTCATTTTAACTGAAAGATAAAAGAGGCACTTTTTATCTTAATTTAAATCTAAATTACTTATCCTTTTGATTTTTCACGGCACAACTTGAATTTCATAACATTTGGGGTTTTGAGAGGTTTTGAGAAAGCTCACATTCAAAAATCAAGAGAGGAATAATTTCTACATTTTCAACTCTACACCTTCTTAGATGTTTGTGGGGTGCTTTTGGGATGCAAAAGAAATATGCACTTTTATGAAAGTACAATACAAACAAACAACTAACTAATTAGTATATCTGTATTGTTATAACAGAGAGAAATTCTGATAGTAAATAATGAAGTGCTTTAATTTGAAACATTTCTAAGGGGTTGTTTCCATTAAGCTCCTTAATGTGTATTTGTGCAATGCAGCCCAAACATAACATTATTTGTTCAGATAGAAAAAATTTTATTTTAGATGCCAGCTCACATCAAGTCATTTCAAACTCAATAAACAAAATTTCAACTAGACATTGAAAACTTTCACTATATGTGTAACAAAGAATACAGACAACACTGTCCAAATCATATTAACTTATCTGTCAACCTTTTTTAAACAGCATCTTCTTTCATTTTCTAGGGAAGTAACATTACCGCCACCTAGTGGTATATTTGTTCCTTACTTTCATCCACAGAATTAGATGCACTAAGCATCATCAGATCCAACAGCCTGTTAGCTTTTTTCTGAGTTGTTTCAGTAGCTGTAGATAAATTTGATCGGGTTAAAAAAGGATAAAATTCAAATCAAAAAGATACGTCTAAAAATGACTGTGAAAATTCTTTTTCACAAAAATGTAAACATGTTAGTGTATTAGAATGTTTACTTAATTACTAGAAAATGGAATGTCCTATTTTCTATGGTGCAACATATATATATATATATATATATATATATATATATATATATATATATATATATATATATATATATATATATATATATATATATATATATATATATATATATATATATATATATATATATATATATATATCATGATAGATATCCCCTTATAAAAACTAAAAGTGAGTTTTATTAAAAAGTAAACTATTTTGTAAAATAACAGCAAAAGACAAAGAAGTCAACCAATCAGAGCTGTAATAAAGCCAAAACTGCAAACAAAATACAGGAATATATTTTTACATTACATACATATTACTTTTTTATTTTAAATTTAATTATTTGTTTATATGCATCTCTTAATACATTTCTAATATTGCACCAAAAAGGCTTAAATAAAAAATTCACAGAATGTGCCACCTTTTGTCCAATTATTTCTCAAAATAATCTATCAATAGATTAATCGAAAACTAAAGTAATCGTTACTTGCAGCCATAATTTACTTTAGAATGATGTCAAAAATGATAAATTATAAAATTATAGTTCCATTCCCTGTACTAAATACATACTTCTCTGATACATAGATGATGCACATAGTGGGTGTCCTAAATATACACTCCACTGTCCAGTGACTAGACAATTCGTATTGTCTAGTCAGAACATTAACTATATGAAGGGTTCCTTTTCTGCTCTAATTAGAAAATTAAGGAATGGAACGGTGGGGTATCTATGCTGCACTGAAGATGCAGAAGAGAAGCTATGATTTGCAACTTTTATTTCCTGTTTAATAACAGAAATGAAAACTAACAACTATATCTGAGCCACAATAGCTCACAGATGCTTTTACTTAAGAATATGAAAAGTAAAAGCATATATTCTGAGAGAGATTTGACTGTAAGTAAATTATTCTATCATAGAAGAGCTGAATGTTGGTCATTTGTGAAATTATTAATGGTAGTAGTAATAATGAATAGTATCTTATGTGACTGATGGAAGGCTTGAGAGAAGGATTACTGCCGATCAAAGGAAGTTAGAAAATTAGACCGAGACTAAGAAGGCATGAGCCATTTTTTAATCTTCTGCCCACTTGTTTTTCCAAATGATCTGTCTTTTGAAACATGTTACGTGTTCTTATTGTTAGGGGTTACAATAATCATTTTCTCACAGCTTTCAATCTGCTTGAAAGAATGATAACTATCAACAGGACAATGAAGTGTCATTCCAGAGTTGTCGATGTTTTGGCAGGTCCATTATTGACTACAGGGGTTTCTCCAGATCCGGTGAAGGGACGGTGCTAGGTGGATTCTTTTAAAGCTGTAACTGCTTTTAGTGTGTTTCATTGCAACTAAAGTTTTTGCCTTCTTTTCAAGTTTACACTTTTTAATACTTTCTCCGATTGCAAAAAAAGTTAACTCTTCTCCTCTGGTATCAACTGCGTTTCAACACGCATGTATTGAAGTATTGATTCTGCTGTTTCTTTTGATCAGCTCTGTGTTGTTGCACCTATGGGAGTAAGAATACATTTGGCTGGTGAAATTTGATCATCTTCATTGACCTAATTTAAATATTAAGGGTGTTTTCTTCAACCTAAAACATCCCCCTTATTTCAGTCTGATAATATGTCAGATAGAGGTAAGTGGTATTTTATGGGGGAATTTGCAACTTGTTCCTGCAGTCCTGATGACAAATAACTAAATGTTTTTGTACCTTTCTTGATTTAGACAACAGAATAGGCTGACTTGAAATTCTAAGCTAATATTTGGGTTGTATTTATTGGCAGCAGTTGGATTGGTGTGGATACTATAGCTCTAAAGAGATTTTTACTCTTTCTTGTTATTTAGTTGATTTAACTCCATTTTGTTTGAACTCTTCACTTGCATTGTTTACAGAAGAGTAATTTCTTTAACACTTGTGTTATCAATCATTCTAACAGTTTGGCTGTGTTGCATTTTATTGTTCTTGGAAAGATCATGAAGTAATAAGAACTGAGGACATACCATTTCCTTTTTTGGCTTATCTTTGCTATGCTTGGCTAATTATTAAGTGTGCTTAAGCGTGGCTTTAGTGTCCCTACTCCTCCTTCAGGTCCTCAAACTGCTAATGGATGAGCCACATGCCAAGATGAGCAGCTTTGGAGAGGTCCTGAAGGAGATCGGGGAGTTTGGTTTATTTCAGAAAAGCTTACTTATTGCGTTGTGCATACCCAGCATTTTCCCAGCTTTCGACGTGACAAGCCAGGTGTTTACGGGAATTGGTTTCCCACATCACTGTAACACTGACTGGATTTTGGAGAAGGGGCCAAACCTAACCAAAGAGAGGCAGAGAAATCTTACCATCCCCGTGGATGAGAACGGAAGATTTGAAAGCTGTAAAATGTTCACCCCCGTGAATCTGGATTTGGAAACGATTGAAAAGTATGGTCTTAACGGGACAACAGGATGCATCAGTGGCTGGGACTATGAGGTCCAACCTGGTGTTTCCAACATTGTGACAGAGGTAAAAAATAAAAACAAAACTAATAAGGTGGAGTTGAAGCCAGTTATTTAAATTCAGAATTTAAAAAGACACAAAAGTTGTGTTTTTTTCTTAACCAAAGCCAGCTGGGATTTTCAAGGGTTAAATCTAAGAAATAAACTTATTTTGGTTTTGGAACTTGTTTTGTAAAATGACTGCACCAATCTCTGACAAAAGCTGAAAAATAGAGTATAATTATCTTCAGCAGGCAAGCCCAATGTAAGGCCTGAGGGTCATTTGCTCTGCATTGGGGGATTTTGTGCGGCTCCTTTCCAGTATAAAGGAGCCACCCTTCCAGTGAAATCTTGACTTAACAGCACAAGCAGAAAGGAATCTTTTTGTCATTTTATTTTTTGAAGGTGAGTAAGAAAACTATATCCCCATATTTGGATCAACAAATCTGAAAAAACAACTTTAGGAATTTCTGAAGAGGTTTGAAAATCATGCACTTGAACCTTTATAGTACTTAGACAAAATGATTTTCAAATTTGTTTTATTCATTTTTTTTCTACAGAAATCAGAAAATGAAATATGGCATGTATCGTTTTCTTATATGCAGATGTTTGGAGTTTGGACCCTACGAGTCCTAGTTTGAAGTCCTCAATGAAGAAAGGAGATACTTCAAAGAGCTAGATTGTAGTGCAGATACACATAGGGAGGAGTCCTTAATTACTGAAGATATAGTCAGACAAAAACGGAAGTTAAAGGCAATGATCATGTGGGTTTTTTTCATGGTTTATTCAAATATCTGCCTTCAACAGTACATCTGTATTTCTCTTGCATACTTTGCAGGTTATTCTTATCTATCTTTATATTGTCTGTCCCTTCTCTGTAACGATTGCTCCTTTTTACAGTTTAATCTGGTTTGTGACAAAAGTGGTTTAATTGAGGCATCACAGTCCATCTACATGGCTGGTGTTCTGGTCGGTTCGTTGATGTTTGGGGCAATTTCTGACAGGTATTACTTTTTTTAAAAACATCAGCAGATCTGTTGCCAGAGCAGGCTTTACAAATTTAAGATAATTCCAAATCCAAGCCAAATTATGTTGCATTCTTTAAAAATCTCAAACAGGGTTCTGAATTCCAGTCAGTGATTAATGAACACAAGCTAAAACTGAAAAGGCTGTTTCTAGAGAGTTGTGATCAACAGACAATATCTCTCTGAACATCAGAACTAATCTCAGACTAGATAAGCGGCGCAAAGGTCTTAAATGGGTATTCCATAACACCACCATAGAAATGCATCCTGAAGAACACATCAGGTTTATGCCCATCAAATCTATCCCACATTTGTTATTGTTTAAACCAGATTGCCAGCTGAATTTAAAAAAGAAAAACAAAACAAAAAAAAACTTAAATTTGTTTGACTTACATTGAATACTTTTTTTTTCAGAATGTTTCTTTGGACAGTTTCCTCAACAGTGTTAATTTCTGCATTTCAAAAATCACATGTAACATTACCTTTACATGTTACTGCTCTGCATCTTCAAGATCTGAACGAAATTTGAAAAAGCAGTTTTTAAACGTCAATTTTTATGGTTGACAAAACTGCAACAAACTTCCAGATCACTGTGAAACCAAAATACATACTAGTAGTTCTTTTAAATCTTTGATTAATAAAAACTGGATCTTTAAAGTAATATTTAGTCATAGCAATGCAATTTTTTGTTTGTTTATTGAGTTATGCTTTTTTTTATGTAAAGAACCTTGAATGTTGCTAAAATGTGCTCTGCAGGTAACCTTGAAGATGATACTGGCAAAAAACAGATGTATTGCATTTGCCATACTAAAAAGTAGAGCACAACCTAGCTAATTTAGAAAGTGTTAAAATCGACTGTTCCTCTCTTTAGGTTTGGCAGAAGATTTGGGATCCTTCTTTCAGTTTTCGTCCTGCTGTTATTCAGTGTCAGCACAGCTTTCTCACCAAACATCTACGTTTACATGACTCTCAAATTTTTATGTGGAACTGGTGTTGTTATCATGAACACATTTGTGATGGGTAGGTTTATCGTTTTGTTTCTCCTTT
Organism: Gambusia affinis; assembly: GCF_019740435.1. Taxonomy (NCBI): domain Eukaryota; kingdom Metazoa; phylum Chordata; class Actinopteri; order Cyprinodontiformes; family Poeciliidae; genus Gambusia; species Gambusia affinis. The sequence continues at coordinate 10,063,530 of NC_057888.1, forward strand.
ATGTTCAAGAGTATTGTTCTGTGTCCTAATATCAGAAACAGCAATATTGGCAAGTTTTATTTTATTATTATTATTTTTTAAGTATCAAACTATTGAGACTTATAAATGTAACATCAAGCCTATTTTACCAAATGTATTCACTTCTGATCCACTTTTTAGTGGTGGAATGGACAGATCCTTCAAAATCAGCTCTCTGCACAATGTCCATCATGAGCTTCTTTTCAGTAGGACAGATAATTTTATCTGGGATTGCTTATTTGACAACAAACTGGAAGAACATGCAACTGGTGCTCTTTAGCCCTCTTGTCGTTGTCCTGGTGACCATGTTATGGTGAGCAGATGGTACATTATTCTTAAAGAAACAGATTTTACACCATAAAATTCTGTTCAAGGAAATTTAGGGTTCAAACTGAACAAATTTCTTTTCTCCCAGTTTTCTTCCAGAGTCAGCCCGATGGCTCGTGTCTCAGGGCAAGAAGGAGGAGGCTATGAAGGAGCTCCAACGGGCCGCCAAAGCCAACAAGAGAAATGTAACAGCAGATCTGCTTGATAAGGTCTTTCTTCCACAATTAAACTTTAACTAAACCAGATTTAGAAAGTATTTGGGTTGATGTGAACAGTTTCCACCAACTCTTTTCAAATTTTTTAGATCAATGTGGAGCCTTCTCCGAACAGAAAGAACATGGTGGACATTTTCCGAATATCCTACTTAAGAAAGAATACTGTAATCATGGCCTTTAACTGGTGTGTTCTATTTAAAAATTGTTCACATCTGTAATCACTACCAAATAGACATGGAAACTAAATATATCTGATTCCAGGTTTGCAGCAACTTTTCTGTTTTATGGACTGAGCCTAAATATCGGAAGTTTTGGCCTAAACATCTACCTCACGCAGCTCATCTTTGGCTTCATTGAAATTCCTGCCAACATGGCCAGCTTGACTCTGATTCAGTGCTTTGGGAGAAGAATATGTGAAGCAGGTTTCCTGGTCTTTGGTGGGGTTTCTTGTTTGGTGGCCATTATTGTCCCAAAAGGTAGCTTTAAAGTCATGTTATATAAAGTACGTTGTTGCTATAAAGTGTAAAACAGTTTTGCACCCCTATGTTTTGTATCTTGTACCAATCAGATCTTCCAGCGGTGGTGACTGTCATAGCAATGCTGGGAAAATTTGCTGCTACAGCTGCCTGCAGCACAGCTCATGTCTATACAGCTGAGTTATACCCTACAGATTTAAGGTAACTTTCTTTCTTCTGCCTTTGCTCCACAATCTATAATAATCTCCTCCTAGAGATTAGCTGCTAAAAAACCGTTAGCAAATACAGTCACCATTGAAATAGCCATTTGTGTCGGGTCTAAGGTCGCTAGTAAAAGCGTAGCATGGTCTAAAAATGTTATAAAGGTAGAAGAAAAATAGCAATGTAACCAAACCTTTTAAGTACCTCAAGACATTGACTCAAAGTAGAAATTAGATCAGGACAGTGTTGAAGCATATCCGTTTCTAATGCCATCATGTACACCAAGAAAGATTGAGATGCAAAATAATTAACCACAGTAGCACCTGTGCCAGGGTGCAAATATTCCGAAGAACAAATATTCTGAACATATTTCAATATGTGGAACTTAACAATGCAGACTTACAGTAGCTGTAAACGGCTTTGATTTGGTCCGATTGTTCTGTTTTGTAGACATAGTGGAGTCGGCTTCAACGCCATGTGTGCTCGTGTGGCTGGCATACTCTCACCACTGGTCAGGCTCTCGGAGGTCTACCATTATAGTGTTCCCATGGTGGTGTATGGCATCATCCCAATGGCTGCTGGCGGCTTCTGCTTGCTGCTGCCCGAAACACTCAATGTTGAATTTCAGGAGGTCACAGTGATGGAGTAAGCTGAATACAACAAAAATTTCTATAAGTGATGCAATTGATACATTAAAGACTAACTTTATGGCACGTGGTCCTTTCCTGTTTTTTTGTAGACATAGAATAAATGGACCACAGGAGGACCAACGCTGCACTGAAGACACTGTCAAGAGTTCATAAACTGTAATGTTGATCTTGGTTGTCTTATGCCAGCCTAACCATGCTTTAAGCTTCTCCACCGTCTACAGTTTCTTTGCCTTTATGTTTGTGGTTGTTCAATAAAGTGCTCTAACAAACGTCTGAGGTCTTCACAGAGAAACTGGATTTATACTGGTGACTTTATTGCATTTGGCTGGATATTAATTTGAGAGACTAAAGTAGAAGGATGCTAGATAAAAATGCCACCCTTTTCTGATTCGTTATAAAAATGCCTAAAAACCTTTTTTTCCATTAAGTAACTGTGACCTACTTCCTAAAATCCCAATAAAAACATGAATGTTGTGAGAAAACATACAAAAGTCAAAGAGATACAAATACTTTTTCAAGGGACTGTCTTTAGACACAGTTTAATGTTGTGTTCAAGTTGTACTCAGGACTGGGAAATTTCAACATTCTAGTCAAAACTCCCAAGTTATAACTCATAAGGTGGACTGCGCACTCCAATATGGCCGCTCCTTAAATCAACCGCAATAAGATGTGATGAATTCGTATTTATTTTACAAGACACACGAGAGAGTCCGTCTTAAATCAGTGATGCATGTAGTGCCTGCAACTCTAAACCAAACAAATTAAAAATGGTTATTGCTTATGGAAAGTAAAGCTAAAAATGTTTGTAAGCAATATTAATGCGCGTCGCCATGTTGCAATCCTGACTTTTTATCTAGAACGCTGTTACCTCCGGTCTGCCGTCAAACATAGCTCAGAGTTCCCACTTACTAAGTAACTGCAATGCAGCACCAGTGGCAGTCTTAATAAATAATAAAAAAGACAAAAGTCTAAGATGCAGATATACTAATTATTTTAATGAAACAAAATAAGAGAAACATGCCTGAACTCCAAAATAATCAAAAAGAAATGGAAATACTGAACAAAAACAGAAAAGCAAATCATATAACGACCTCAATTAGTCCTAGACAAACATTGTTTACTCTTTTATCTGTTCAGTTGCTACAGTTTTGTTAGACGGTGTGGAAAAAGGACAGAAGATCGAGAAAAGAACAAAGCCACAAGATCATCTCCACTTGAAGCCAGACTCAGTCTACACAAAGCACACACAAACACAATCGCATAAGGCTCGATCATAAAAGTCCTGACCACCTTAGGGCTCAGTCTGAGACCATCAGCAAGTGATGAAAGACAGGATCACTGCTTTTTGTTCCCTCACCTGCGTAAGTTTCTTTCAGGAATTTTTATGTGAAACTAGGACATATATCTAAATCAAAATCACCTCCTAAATCCCACCAAAAAATAAAAATAGAAAATAAAGATTAAAAAAAATACACTTGGTCATTTGTGATTTAAGGCTTGCACATAGGTTTACATCTTCACAGGCAAAACATAAAGCTTTTCTCTTAGTTTTCTTTGATGGCAACCAAAAATGGCATCTGGAGAGTTGTGACAATACATCATCATCTAATTAAATAGATAAACCGCACCAGTCTTTACCGTTCATATACAATACACAAGTTTCTCAGACTGGATCAATAATGCAAGAAAATGGGCTTTTCCAACTGTTTACAATTAAGTTTTTATTTATGAGCTGTAAGAAACAAAGATGAAAAAGCATGTGAGAGTGACTGTAAACGGCCCCCAGCTGGGGTTTAATGAGCGGTGGCGACAATTCTTTAAGATTTTGGAAACTCAAAGTGATTTAGGACTCAAGTTCAAAATTGTCAAGGACATTAACCTTTTCCAATAGGAAATTATGAACAAACATCATATTTGACAAATTGTTGCTGACATCAAGGCCTTCAAAAGTATACAACCCCAAGCCAAGAACCAATCGCCACATTTGAAGAACGTACAATCATGTCGTGAGACACAAACCCAAGGCAGAGTGAAACAGCATGAAAATAAAACCAAATGACATTATTTACATCCTCAGGTTTCAGTCAAGTATTTATTTTCAGTCATGTTAAATTAAATGTTAAATTCAGAAACTAATACCAGACAGTGAGAAGAGTTCACCAGCTCCACTTTCACTTCCAACTAAATAGAACAAAACAAAAAAATGTCAAGAAGGCTTTTGGATTATTTTTTTTTTCTGGTGATGGTCTGAATTAACTGGAGTTCTTCAGAGCACAGTTTTAAATATCAGAAGTATAAATCACTGTAAATGTATATCTTTAATATGAGCCATAAGGGCAGTTGTCCATGGGAGCTATAGAAAGGGGGCATCACATAAAAAATATATATTAAAAAAAACAAACATAACTTATCTGTCACTTGCACCCTAAACAAGTTTTCTGTTGCTTTTATACATATTAAGTCAATGTGAAATTGGTTGGCCACTATTGACGCTGAGGATAGCAGCACTGGGTTTTGTTCTTTATGAGGAACTGCATTGCATTATATACTAGATTAAGACTGATGATAGATACTTTCATTTCAGTTGGTTGGAAAAGAGTGAGGTTGCCCAAGCTGCCATTTGTGCAAGAACCATCACCAACTCAGCATAGTGTTTCTTTTTAAACAAACACTTGTATGTTAGTTGAGAATTTGCATTTTTATTTGTCCAGTGACCTTAATAATCAAATAATTAAGCAAAGTATCAAGAGTTCATCAAGATTCATGTAAACCATAAAGCCTTCAGTTATTATACACAATTTAAGTAAATCTTAAATTGACTGCTTAAAACAACCAAAACATGCGTTCACACGAGTTTGATATACGTTGTAGCATTGTAGAAATGTGTGTTTATATATATATATATATATATACACACACACTTTGAACTTTCAAGAAATAAATCCTCCTTGTGGGCACATGTTTAGGACAAAAATATTTTATACCTTTAAATCCACTGTGACACAAAGTTCCTGAGAAATTAACATATTAATATTAACACATTACCCATTTGCATGAGCCAGTTGAGCTGAAATTGCAAACAGAACCGGGTTGTTTTGCTGTATTTAAAATGAACCGTGGAGGTAACTTTCTCAACTATAAATCTTTGTCATTTTCATATTTGGTATGAAAATGAGATGAACTGTATAAATCATTTTTGACATTCCATTTTTAAATGAAAATAGTAGCAGTTAGATATATTTTCAAAACTCTCGAGACATGCCTGCCTCATTTCTCATCAGGGACAAGCATCTTGGTCTATTTAAAATAATTTCAAACCTAAATCTGCACATGAAATCAGTTTCTCAAAAGTATACCCGCTTTTAAATTTGTGTGGGTGTTTTCAGAATAGAAAAATGACAAATCGTATGTCGTTTTGGAAAGGTCTCCTAAGAAAAGATTTTGCATTCTAATTGTGGAGGAAGTAAACATTGCAGAGATGAAATGTCTTTCATCATTTGTAACTTTTGAGGATCAATTTGGCTTAAGTAAAAATTCTTGCAGTGAAATATTTGTTAATTTACCCCTTACACTGATAATAGGGATGCAGAAGCTAAGATAGTTAGCTAGAGAGTGAAGCTAATAAAATATTTCCTTGTTCGCCATTTTGATTGATCACTTTTCAATCAGTTTGAGGCGCAACTGCGGCAGCAAAGCTTACATTTGTATCTCAAACAGTTCATACAGATGGGATGTGAGTTTTAAACAAACATAATGCAAAAAAAGAAATTATACCAAAAAAATATGGAACATTATTTCACATAGCTACATAGCCATAATTTTATACTCTTAAAAAGAGACAGAGTTTAGGGCTAAGAATCACCAAAAGACAATGGTGCTATAATCAGTCATACAAATCAAAGACTGAAAAAATAAAATAAAATCATATTTTGGCATTACTTTACTTTCCATCTCCTCAGCACTCATTAAAAAAAAAAAAAAAAAAAAAGAAAGGTCAAAAGTTTGGCATCAGCACTTGAAGCCACGTTTGTGCATTTCAAATGACACAATGCTCCACATGGGGGAAGAGGAGGCGTCTCCTAAACGTGCATTCAGTAGTTGTTATGATTATAAGGCATTGTTACACTTATCAGGATTTGAGGGTGTTGGATCAGATTGTGCAAATGCATCACATATTAACGAGAGAATAACAGGATGAAGGAACCAGAATGTTAAATGAAAACATTTGCCTTGTAAATGCTCAAATCCTTCTACATATACACTGTAAACTTTAAGCGATTCTCACACTGTACGTTCCGATACTACGGCTGACCACCTAATTCAAGAAGGTGGTATTGTATAATCCTATGGGTAGCAAAATGGCAAAATGGTACTATTTTCTTTGGCAGTAGTGGTTTCTTTACAGCCATGGAAAGAGGAAAAAAAAATGCATTAAACAATTTATTTATTTATTTTTTTTTTTTTAATTTTCACATTTTTAGGCAAGTCACGGTTCCAGGTAGAACAACAGTTTAACTAATGCTGAGCTGAGCGAAGCCCATCAGCTTGATGTCGTCTGGTATTTCAGATTCCTCCACCCCAGAAGCCTGTGAAGAGATCGAAATCAGTCAGGAAATATTCACTAAGTTGGATTATTTCAGTTTTAATAAATTTATGTGTGTACTCCTTGGAAGAAAAAACTTGGAGGGAATATTTGTAATATTCCCACTATGTTTCCAAATATATTGATGAGGTATTAGCAGCAGTAAGGTTTATCACAAAGCAAAAGGTTTAAACTACTATTCTTGGAAAATCTGGGAGAAAAATAAATCTCCTTGGATGAGTGAAGTATTGTTACTGTAATAATGCAGTTGATAATATTACAAACACGGGAAAAAGGTTTCACTCACCAGTTTGAATGTTACATTTTTATGGGCTTGAGGCTCATCGACTATCTTCTGCAAATTTGCAGCAACTGAAAGAGAAATTAAGTTTCAGTACAAAGAAACACCTAATTCAACAAGGCTTCACTGCCAGTTTTGTATGCTGACTTTACACTGGAATTATTCTTTGCTTTTAAATGCAAGCTGTTGAAGCTGTTAGCAGAATTACACAGGTGATACACAGCTCAACATTACAGTATCGCCATGCAACTTTGAACCCATTCAAGCATCGAGTATAGGCTTAGAGTAAATTAATGCATGGATTTTCCATGACTTTTTCAGTTGAATAAAGACTAATACAAAGTTTTGTAACAAAAGACTAATGTCCCAGCAAAATCTTCAATAACCCCATTCAGGAGTTTATCTTTAGTCAAATTGATTACCGCAACAGTGTCTTCATGATCAGACAGCTGATTCAGAATGCTGCTGCTAGAATTCTCCCTATCATAAAAAAAAAAAAAAAAGGTGCAGCACATCACTCCTGTTCTGAAATTTTTATATTGGCTTCTTGTAGCTCAGAGAATAGAGTTTTATTAGCTTATAAATCACTGAATGGTTTAATGCCAAAATACATTTAAGATCTGTTATTGTAACAGCCTCCCAGACCACTGAGGTATTCGGGTTCAAGTCTACTTTCCATCCCCAGAATCAGAACCAACCATGGAGAAACAGCTTCAGGTTTCTACTCCACTAATCCGTAATAAACTTCTAAAACTGACGAAACACCAACTTCATTTAAATTAAGGGTAAAAACTCATTTGTTTAGTGTTGGCTTTGATTAATAACTAAAACATCATTAGTCTGTATTCAAATTTTTCTTCATTTTGCTACTACAACGTACTCCTTTATGTTTTCATCATGTAAAGCACTTTGAATGACTCTAAGGATAGATATTCGGTGGCTAATAGATAATTTGAAAATCTAACTAAACAGAAATAAAAAAACAATTTCATTCAACATAGGTTTTCTTTTATTTCTTATAATATGTTCCCTCAATGAAAAAAAAATAAATAAATAAATTGTTGCCTGTTAGGGACTGAGCTCCAAAAGGAAGCCACATCCTGTGTGACAGCGAGAATAAATGAGTTTATATTTTTGGACGACCACCGCTACACAAGGTCCCTACACATTTTTTATTTAAGAAATTTTAGACTTGTCTAAAATAAACCTTTTCTGTGTTTCCACCTTAAATTATGAAAAACTGTGAATTAATGGAAGTTGGTTGTACAGTAGACACGCTTTAAATATGAAACCTGAAAAGACTAGGGGCCCAGACAAGAAACAAGGAAAAAAGGAACAGAAAAGGACGGAAAGAAGAATATAACTTTTAGACAAAGAAACAGAATAATGAATAAAATGCTATACTTTAAGACTGTGTAAAAAGCCTAGTTATGGTGGACCTGTATTACACATACAAAACAAAGCTATTCAGGGTTTGACAGCAGATAGCTCTATCTGCAGAAGGCTTATTGACAACATGCAAAAGAACCTTGTTTAAAGCAGGTCAAAAGCTAATTCTTAATCTTTAAACAAATATGCTAAGACCTTAAAATGATAACCAAAGCCAGAAAATTTTGCTGAACTCACCTATTACTAAGTCCCTCCCGTCCACCAGACCGGCTGACACCAGCTCCTGGGACACTCCATCTGCTGTGTCTGAAAAAAGCCATAACATTAGGCAATTCCCACACAGCTTAGCGTGAGGGTATTGATGCAGCACAGAGAGGAACATCTTGTGACACTCATAGGAAGGGGTCCAACAAGGACATGACTAAAGAAAGAGACTTCCACAACATAAAAGAAACACAATCAGACAGGAGTCTAGCTTCTCTGAGTCATTTTCAAAAATAAACTACACTCACCTCTTCCTGGCATAAATTCAAAGCGGATGTCATTCAGCTCCTTCTTTGAATTTCTGATGAGAAACAATTTATGAAAAATTAGGTGGGAAAACAGAAAGCATTCACAAGATGTTAGATACAAATATATGAGTTTAGAAGATGTACCTTAACCTTAATACCAAACTAATGGGAGTGTTAATATCTCCTGAGGCAGCCGGGATCTGTTGAAACAAATTTAACAAATTAATTTGAGTAAAACTAAGCCAGTAGATGGGAACCCATCTAATTCACTTCTTTTTTTTTTTGGTGACATTTTAAAAGTTTCCTCAAAATTCTCATGACAAATTTTTGGACCAAAATTCCAACTTCTGGAAGGATATCCACATGCTTGCTAAAAGTCAAACTATTTGAAAGCAGTGCTACTTAGTAAGAAGTAAATGTAAACTCAGAAATTTGAAGAAAGTGGTAAAAAGTAAAAAAAAAAATTAAATAAATGAAAACGTCTAAGTTAAAATTAACTTGTAATGTTCAAAAGAAATTCTGATTTATTGTCAGACAGTGAGAATAAAACGTCTCTTTTGAACCCACAGAATATGTAAATGTCTTGTTTCAACTGTACTCAAAGTTCCACAAAAACAAATAAAGTTGCAAATAATAAACTCACAATGGTAAGCTGGGGGAGACTGACCTGAGTGGGAACACCAGCAGAAGCAGGAACACTGAGAGAGGGCGATGCAGCCTGGGTTGGGGGTTGAGTGTTGACTTGCGTGGGTTGCAGTAGATGTTGACCTGCAGCCTGAGGTAGTTCAGCCTGATCTGGAGGAATTGGCTGGAGGTGACTCTGGAAAATCTGAAAGAGATTCATTTTGTTGATCCTCTCAAAAACATTTTTTCACAGACTCGAAACTTAAGACTTCAACTCGGAACATATTGACTTTAGCAGATAAAACGTAAGGTTTTCCTCTATTTTCCCATGAAAACTCAACTAAATCTTTTTAAACTTACCTCTGAATTCTGGGGACCTTCCTTCACTCTTGGTGACTGTTGATGACAGATGGAAGAAGCGTCAGAAGAACAGCAACAATAATTAGTAAACACATTAAAACGGATCACTCGTTTACTTTCCTCATGGACGTGTCCATTGGGCTTACATTTCCCTTTTCCAACTACAGTGAAGTCAAGTGAAGATTTTTGTTGTTGGCTACAGAGATTTTATTGCCAAAAATTAAAGGATTTGTTTATTTTATTGTTGAAATCCTTTCTAATAACATGACAACCTTATTTTATTTTATTTTCTACTTGAAAATTCAAACCTGTAAACGAGTGACGGCACATCTCGCACAATTAGATTTAGTAGAAGAAGCAGAGCAGAAGTATTAAAGGGGATTAAAGAAGCGAAAAAGTGATGGATAAAGGTTCAAATTGATTTTCTGGAAAAAAAAAAGTCCAGTTGAACCTATGAGGCACCTTGAGGCTCAGAAAAGAAACATTTTTGCAAACTTCGATTGATGCCCAATGTAACCACATATTTTTCATTAACTGTATTCACTTACTCTAACGCTTTCCTATAAATAACTAGTAAATGTAACCTTCTGTCTTGAAAGGAAAACAATTTTAGGTGTGATCACTCCCCTAGACCACCAGGGGCAGAGGAGCTTCTTCAAATAATGTTTCAATGGAGGCCTTAATCTCTTATTGCAAAATGCAATGCAGCGCAAAAAAAAGTTAACCACCAAAGAGGCGATCTTGATAAGTTGGCATTAACATAAAAAGTGGAGTGAATAAGCTAAGCTAAAAGACATTTTTGACAGGTGACAAAATTTTGAGTCATAGAAAGGAAAAGTAATAAGACATGACATTTTATGACAAAAAACACATAAAGTCCCCAAAACACATACAATATACATATCTATGAATAGGTCTGAAGTTAAAAACATAAATAAAAAAAAAACATTAAGAAAATCTTCATGTTTAGGTCTGAAATGGCTTTAAAAAATGTGATGTATTTATAATTAAAATTAGATTTGTATATAGAAAGTGAGCAATTTCATCACAATTTTATTAGAATAATAATTTTGAGGCTCAGGGTAGATAAATAGATATCACTAAAAGGTGCCTCAAAGGTTCATCAAACTGAAAGGAGTAAGGAGGAATAAGCATTGTGGGCTGAATGAAGGCAAACTGATTCGACTTTTGGGAACACCGCTACCTGTAAAAGGATGCAGATCTAACATTAAACTTAAAATAAATGGCAGAAATTCCAGTGTGCCAACATGTTACCACAAATAAAGATTGATTGAGAATAAACTGGTTCGGAGGTCAATGTAGTGTCATTGTAAAGGTAAGTAATTTGCTGCTCATTAAATTTAGGCAGTGTAAAAACAACAGTGATGGAAGAGAAAAAGAAGTAGAAATACAGATGGCTTCCAGGACAGGAATCTCTCACTGGCAAACTATTTAATCTATCCTACACTCTACTACAAGAATTGATTGTAAAGATCCCAATGCCTGCTGGTATTTCTGGAAGAACCAAAAGAAAACAGAGCTAAACTACATTTTCAGCAAGACCAGTCGTAAATGCACTGTCCAATTTGATTGTTTAAGTAGTTTTTCCCCAAATCCATGGATGAACCAATGGCTAAGTATTTACTTTTGCTTTTGTTTAAACTGCTAATTTTGAGGGACTAGGAAACATATAACAACAACCAAATACACACACACACACAGAGAAAAGTACCTTTTGTGTAAAACAGTTGTACAAGATTTTGACAATACATTAAAAACCTGCAACTTTTCAAACGATCTAGCTTGTAACAGAAACAGTAGGAATCGGCAGTGCCTGGTAAAAGTATTAACACACCTTGTACTTTTATATTTTGTCACGATAAAAGCACAAAATGTAATGCATTTTAATCAGATCTTATGTTATAAACCAGCACAAGATTGAGGATATTTGTTCTTCCATTGTAGCTCCTGGCTTTGTCCTGCTGCAGGGTGAACCTCTAGACTACCTGAGGCAGAGTTGGTCTAGTTTACACTTATAACAAGTGTTAATGTGTGCCTGAGACTTATGCCAAGTTTAAACTACACAAAAGTGGATAATAATTAGGAGACTTTTGAAAGCGACTGGTTGCACATGATTTTATCAGAGAAAAGAGGGAGGAACCTTTTGAAAAACGTACATCGGTTATCTCCATCTTTGCAATTACGAGCTATTTGTACTGGTCTGTTAATTTAAAGTCCAATTAAATACTTTAAAAAGTTTTGTGTGGGCAACAAAAAGTTTGAGCAAATCAAGACACCTGCGCAGCTGTCTCACACTAATGGCGGTTGACTTTCTTTTCTGTCTTTCTTAGCTGTGAGGACCAACATGTGAGAGTCCTTCCTTGTTAAGGCAATGCCATCTGTATTTCTGTGACAAGTGAACAACCCTGGATGTAGGCAGCTCGAGTGGGTGGGCGAAGCGCACTTGTCGCCTTGGGGCACTAACAGGCTTCACATGCTGCTCCTTTGCGTCAAAGACAACACACAGAGAGACTCACTGGAGAGACAATGGACGAACATGCTACTGCACAGACACGAGGATGACAACTTCATCAGAGTACAGCGATTAAGAGACATGGCATGTGGAGTAATAAAAAGTGTTAATGTGTGCCGGTGACAGAGAAGGAGGTAGGGTTTAACTCACTCTTAAAGCTGCGACAGCTGCTTTGCCTTCCTCGCTTTCTTCATCAAGCTCGTCATCGCTCCACTCCCATTCGCCGTCCTCCGTTTTATGGAGCCGGCCACTGGAACCAGGCACTCGTCGTACCTGACACAAGAACACAACTAAGCTTGCCTTCTGATGATTTTATAAAGGGCAAGCAGCAAATCCATTGCTTTACCTTACCCTTTTAGATCTCTCTGTTATTGTAGGAGCCCTTTGGATCAACTTCTCGTGCAAGTATTCATGGGTCTGAAAGGAGAGAGAATTGCTATTTGCTTTAAAATAATGAATGACAAAGCCTGACATCTACTGTTCACACAAGATTCTTCAGCTCAGAATTGCATCTAACAAATTCCCCCAGTTTGTATTTGGACGGAAGTTTTTGTTATGCAAATGAACTTCTCACAGTTATTGAGACGAGAATGACATTTATTTGTTTTCTTCTGTCTGAAATAATCCCAAAAGAAGAAATGCTCTCATTAAAAACATATATCTAGGGAATCCCTTGTCCACCCAGACAATATACCGGTAGCCAAAATTAGAAATAAGTGAACACAAGGTGATGCAGCAAAACTAGTTAATAAATTTGCTGTTTCTAGACTGAAATGTCTTTGAAAGGCCTGAAATGTCAGTAAAAATGCAGCTGATCTAAACTAACAAAGCAAGAGTTATGAAAGTTTTTTTTAAATAAAGAAGAAAATATTTGTGCCGTAAGAACCAACTTTCTTTATCTTATTTTAAAGATTTGAATGTTCCCAAGAAAGTACAGGTTCACTGCTTGTTCTTGGAGTTTAAAAAAAATTAAACACTTACTTTTGCTTTCTGAAAGAATTTATGCTTCAACAACTCTGATGACGTTGGCCTGAAAAACACCATATGTAAGAATAAGACCTACGGACAGCTCTGTAAAATACTATAACACATAAACCCAGTAAATTCAAAAGTAATAAAATGACAACTATAAGCCTCTTTCCTTTTTATGTACAAGCCAGAGTGAATCCTCTATTGTTAACTAAGTACCACATTCTGCTTTATAAAAGAGCTAACTAGAACACTGCTAAAACAGATTGATGTGGACTGGTTGCTTCTCTAAAGAAGTATGTGTTATATACGATTTCCTCACAGCAACACACCGTTTCTCTGGATCCTTCTGTAAACACTGGGAGATCATCTTCCTGAAAGATTTGCCATATTTCTTCACCATCTCCTTATCTGTCACACCAGTGTCCAGAGATGGTGGGTCATTCTGCAGTGTCAGCATCAAGACCTGGAAACACCAGAAATGTTTTTGATGACTAATATTCTTGTCTTTATTTTTTTAATATGAACAACAGATCATCCCAGCAGTGTCCTTACCTTCATTGGTGGGTATTTATGATAAGGTGCGGCTCCAGTGGCAAGCTCAATAGCCGTGATCCCAAAACTCCAAATATCGGCTTTGAAATCATATCCCCTCACCTGAGAAAGCAAATAAAGCACTCAGTAAAACTATAACTGAAAAATAATAACTGAAGTTTTTTGCTGTATTTATTTAGATTCACGTGAACTAATATGAATTCCTCTTTTTTGTAAACCCTTTTCACAGTCCTCTGTAACTTTTTTTCACATCACTGTGTCAAACAATTCAAGCCCTTTGAAAAACCTGTTCACCCCTTCACCTGTGGTGGTGCTGCACCAAGAACTCCTAAAGGAAACAACACACAAAACCTCTGAAGAAGTCACGAGCACAACTTCCTTATTCACAAAATATAAACAAAAATGGCATGGCCTCAGAGTTTAGGGTTTCTCTTTGGTAAAAGACCCCAACCTACTTCTCCCACTGGCATTAGACTCTTGCGTTTGTTTAGGTTGTATTTACCCAGGATGTGTTCGCTACAGCTCGCTTGAGAAGGAGTCTCCGGTGTTTGCATTCTAACTGCACCAGATTTCACTAAAACTGAGACTAAGGTTTTTTAGAAAAAGCTGATTTTTTGGGGGGGTCTGCATCAGTGTGATTGCGTATTCACACTTCCCAGAATGAACTGGTTCCCTAGACAAGCAACCAGAGTTCAATTAAAGCTGACTAAACATGGCTGTTGTGAATGCACCCTTAAACTCAAAACAGCAGTTTCACCAACGAGAAAGTGTAAAAAAAAAAAAAAAAAAAAGAAGTTGTTTTATTCTTCTCCAGCAACTCTTTAGATCAGTGCAAGTTTGGCAACAAAAATAAATAAATGATACATCTCACACCTAAATAGACAAGCTTAGTGACTCACTGGGAATTCAATGTGCTGTCTCACTTTTCAGCATTCAATAATTTGCCAAATATGAACTGTGGCACGAAAGGCTGAAAATCTCTGAGGCAAAAGACCCGAAATGTTTTTTTCTTCTGTCATTTGTAGCCACAAACTGCTGCCTTAAATATTCACTGCTATGTGTTGCTCTCTTACCTCCTGCTCTGCTCCTGTCTCTCCCTCACTTTGACTTCCTGCCTCAAGGCCCTGATGTCTCTGAATGACATTTATGTATTTTTAAAAACATTACATAGTGTAATGTACAGTACCAGCATGTGACTTAATAAAGCTACAAATATATATATATTTTATCATACAGAATGATAATTTTTAACAACTGATTTGTATTATACATCTCTATGCTGCCTGATCTTCTTATAGCATAACTTAGCCCTACAGGAAATGTTTTCACTCATTATTTTAAGACCTCACCTCAAGCCCTTTTCTTTCCTCTCCTTTTCTTGTCTCCTTACTACTGCTGCTGTATTGTTGCTCCTAGACATACAAAATGGCTTCAGAGATGCATATCTAAGCTACAGCTCCTGAAAAAAATCAACCCGACATGAGTCCTCACCTCTTCTCCTTTCTGGGTCTATTATATTAAATATGATTTTCATACCTTCTCTCACACCTGGCTCTCCTATCTCTTCTGTGCACCAGTTATTCTCATGATAAAATAATATTTAAAAAGTAAAAACAGGTTAATACATATTTAATTCAATTAATTTAAGAACTCACCTCTGTCTCCACATTACAATTTTTCAACTGCATCACTACTCTGTGTTCTATCATTCTCCTGATTAGACATTATTAGGTATTATATCTAATATAATAATCATGCATCTTGATAAATAGTCACATATGATCAGGTGTTGCCCTTGTGTTGTGTAGCCATAACTTGCACTGACAAGTAATGGCTGAGTTTTCATGGGAAAATGGAGGAAATCTTTAAGTTCACTCAAATACCCAAGTCCAGTTCTTGAGAGTCGCTATCCTTTAATTTTTAGATGTATTCGTCTTTCCAACTTACCTTGATAAAATGATTTATCAGGCCTCTGGAGAGTTGCATGACATGCTGATGACTCAAGTGTTTTTGAGCTGGGATGCATACGAGAGTTGTAGTCTGGCAATTTTACGCATACTATATATTCAGGAGCCTAGAAAGACGATGCTAAACAGCATACTGGGCTTTGTAGCAGCAGATTCTTACTGCAGTCTACACTTCTCAACAATAATAATAATGAAAAAAAAAAAGATTTGGAACAATGTGAAACTAGGAATTCATCAATTAAGATGCACGATTGTTGATGAGCCAGAATCCGAAACATAACATTCCCTGCCAAAAACTTCAGAAATCAGTCTATTCTGTTCTTAGAACATTACCGACTATTGTTAAAAGGAAGAAAGGTTTTCAACAAAAAAGTTAACATGTCCCTATATGTTGCTTCAATTAAATTAAAAATTACCTTCATATTTAGATGATACAATTATTAAAAATTCTGTTTACAATTTTCTTTTGCAAATAGAAAGGTTTGAGATTTCCTATATTTCACAATGTCAAAATAGCAAAAGTTAATCTTTAACTTTAAACTGTAGACAATTCACAAATAATAGCTTTTGCTGTGATAAATACTGCGAAAAGGAAAGACTGCATTCAGGTTATTTAATACTTACTAAATGGTTGCTTTGTCACAGATTGCTTTACTTCCCGAAGAACATTTTTCTGTTTACTACCTGTTTTTATTCTAAACACTACTAACCTGCTCCATAACCTCTGGGGCCATCCAGCACGGCGTTCCCACAAACGTCTTGCGCACTTTGTTTCGGGTCATGTCACCACCTGTAGCTAGAAAGGCACTGACGCCAAAGTCTGAAGGTCAGAGAGATAGGAGACAAAAATAATAATAATAATAATGAAGAATCCCAAGCAAGCAGGAAATAGTAGTATTGTCAAGACAGATAATTTTTCTATGACCATAAATATTTATCGAAGATGCCAAAAGCATCTGGAGGAAGATAAAGAGTTTCTTTATAACTGATGTGTTACAAGTGGAGGCAGATGAAAAATGTTTTGCTGGAAAAAAATACCTGCAATTTGCACAGAACCGTCATCTCCGAGGAGAATGTTTCCAGCTTTGAGATCTCTGCAAAAGTAAGTAACACCTCATTTTAGCAAATGTCTTACAACACAGTAGAATAAAAAGCTGACATTTGGTTGACATCAGAAATAAGTGACAATTGCTAATTTTTTTTTCTTCATCCTGAAATGGCACATAAGCTCTGAATCACATACGCTGCAGCTCTCTTATTTCTTACATAGTCTGTCGTTAAAATTTTCATCCCTGCTCTGCCTCCCCTGTTGGTGATAAGAAGATTCAGCAGGGACAGCTGTCTGAATACCACACGCAGCGCATACTGCCATCTCGCCAGCCAGACAGTGTCGTCATAGCAACAGACTTTTAGAGATAGAGGCCGCCGGTCAAGTAAAAGACGAGGATGTAATAGTTAGGACAGCAGAAGTGTCACTATCGACGCGTTTCTCTGCTGTCCAGCATTTAGGACAAAAAGAGGAATGAATACTCCACACAGCGCAGAGAACACAACCGTCGCAGAGCATTTCAGAAACAACATCCAGATGTTCTGGTTTATATAAGCATCTGTCCTGAACGGACTTAAAAGTACACCATTAGAAAAAAACAATGACAGAAAAGAAATCTGAACCATAAAGCAATTTTATGTTGCCACCAGATGGGGGCGCTGGAGCAAGAAAATTGATCCTTCTGCTGCTTCAGAAAGGAAAAAATAAAATTTGTGCTAGTATTTCAGGACACATTATACCAATAAATATTGAAGAAAATATATTTTTACAGAAACTAAATCATCTAGAAACATAGATGTCTTCCTGTAAACAAATTAAAAAGGAAGATTAAAGGTAATCTCCACATAAAAGCAACTAATGGGACATTATTTACTGAAGAGATGTTCACAAAGAGCTCAGATCCCAGTTTAAAGGTTGCTGTATGCTTGAGTGAAGAGGCTACTTTCACTAAGAAAATTAGCACACAACCAACACGTGTCTAAGCGACAACAGCAGGGAGTGGCAAACACCACAGGGATGAAGGCAGCTAATGTTCCTAACAGCAAAAAAAAAAAGGTAATTCCCCTGTTAAGGAACAGACAGACAGACAGACAGACAGGCAGACAGGGAATGCTTCAATGCTTTCTGTAGATAGTTGCCTTCATGGATCTAGTGTATTAAAATTATTATTATTTTTTTTTTTAAAGAAAAAAGCTGATCATTTTCTACGTGTGATGAAATGTTGATGAGCAACTTTAATTACTCAGCTGTCATGATGGTGATGATGATTCAGAAAAAAGGGGATAAGGATGAACGAAATGAGAAGACAAGATATTCAGTGCAAGTGGCTTGTAAAACCACAGATGGAGCTGTACAATAGACATCTGAGCTCAAAATATTTGTAGTGTCAGTCACTTTGCAGCTGGGTGATACCAGGTTGCATTATCTTCCAGATTTTTGCACTTTCTGGATACGAGCACACTTGGCTTTCAGTAACAAGTAAAAAAAGGTCATATGGGACAACACGTGGTTTTGTTAAGTGAATGCTCAACAAAAATTAAAATAATGACAAAAAAAACTAAATCTAAAAACTGAAATTTAAAAGCAATAACTTTCACAGATTAGAAACAAAGAGAATGTCCTCTTTTTCCAAACATTGAAATCACCATACCTAAGCTATACATGTTAAGAGAACACTCTTCTGTGTTGAATTTGTTACTGAAGGAAAAAAAACAAACCCTCAAATGTATCTTTTTTCAGTATGAGTGAGGCGTTATTTATAAGGAGATTATTTTCCACAACATGATGAGACGTTTATGGGGTTCACTTAGGATGGGAGAAAGAACATGACTTTGCTTTTAAATTGTCTGTGGTACAAATTAATGCATGGTTAGTACAAAATATTTTTTTTCTTTTGGAGTTTTTTAGAAGAAAAATAAGAATCATGGTCTATGAATACATTCATCTTGGCAATTTTGGCCCTCAGAGAAAATGGTTTGTACATCGTCACATTAGGCAGTAAACTTGAAAGCAAATCTCCAATAAAAATAAAAAATAAAAAAAAAGTCACAATTTCTCCATCTACTTTGGATGCTGAGCTTTTGTATGTAGTTTTAAAGTCAGTCATTCATTCATTAGCTGGAGGAAACCTACAATTAACTTGATGGGTTGAGTTTATCTTGATCTCCGTGTAATTTAAAAGGCAGCTCCAAGTTTCCACATTTGCATTTTAAAACCTGTATGTCAACAAAAACTGATGTAAAATGGATTAATTCCAATGCCATGTCATTGAGTGACCCTGGTATGATATTGAGAATGTTGTTGAGGCTGTATAATTGGCATCATCTTAAGAGCAAATGTATGGTAATTGAACACATCATGTAGAGCAAGACATAAATTATCTGATGCTAAAACAGCCCTAGAAGTTAAGTGAAGAGTAACATGGTAGTGTGTCAATGCAAATATAAAGGATGGATTATGATAGAAGAGAGAGGGAGGAAAATTCTTCGGTTCATTACTGTAGCTAATGTTGGAGTAGCTTGAAAAAGTGCAAAACATCATGATGTAGGTGCCATGAAAAGTATTTGTCCCCTTATAGATTATATGTATTTAGGGAGGGAAACAGTTTAGATGAGCTGCTTGTGGTATTCTTGGCCAGAAAACAATAGTCGTCACACCTACAACACCACATACTGCTTAGACACATTGCGTGAAGTTTTGAATTTATGTCTTGCCCTGATTTAGTGACTACAAAAAGTTTTCTAAACTGGGTATGTTTTTTTTTTTCTTTCACTGACATCTTTGTTTGACAAGCCCCCTTTCTGTAATGGTGAATTGCTTCTTCTCAGCTTGTTAAAATTCATTGAAAAGGAATGCTGCAGATACAAACCGTTACTTTAATGTGCATTCAAGCTTTATTACTCCATGCTACAGTAAGTGAAAAAAACACATAATTTATGAAGAGTGATCAATCTAATCTTGGTGCACTCATTTAAAATCCATGGCGCCTATGGTTCACTGCAGCAGATCATAATGCTCAGAGAAAGGCTGCAGAGTGCAGACTCTGTGCAGTCATTAACATTCACAGAAGAGGAAAAGGAGGATGGAGGAGAAGGTGCTGACACAATGCACAATGCACGTTCAAAGAAAAGTTGGAGCAGATGGGTTTAAAAACAATCTTCCACCCCAGAGTTATTCCAACAGCAGTTGTTGGATGGTATTGATTTTAATGTGTTGATGCAAATTAAATCTAAATTCTTACATTTGGCCTGAATTGAGAAGGTGAAAACTGAACAGCACACGAGTGGTGCCCTCATAAAGGTATGACATAGTGAAATATTAGCCAGCTAGCGGCCAGGTGGGAACAGCCGTGGTATGAAACTGTCAGGGAGATTTATCATTCTCATCTGGCAGCCGTGCACCTTGCAGCACCAACAGGTCACCTCCTAAGACATTACATCCCAGTGCCTGGCTCACCATGTTCCTAACAGGGCTGTAAAAGGGGCTTTATTGGATGCTTTGTTGGCCATATATGGACATAAAATAACCTTTTCCATCCTCACCCCTGTTTAAGAATACCCCAATGGCCGTAAAATGATCTTTCCTCTGGAACTATATTTTGATAGCTCTTTTCATACTGCTGGATTTCTTTCCTGTACTCTATTCAATGTTAACACAGATTCATCTAAAGCATCTCTTCTGACAGACAATGAATATCAGTAATTTGCTATTCATACTCTACACTTTTGGCACATTAGAGCGACAGCAACTCAAATATATTTTAATTGGATTTTTTTTGTGATAGATCAACACAAAGTCTTGCATAACTGCGAAGGAGGAGGAAAATTATTAATGGTTTTCTGGATATTTTTTTAATTCAGGGTGTGCCTGTACAAACTTTGCACATCAAAGTTTGTACAGCCACACTAGTTCCTCTTCATGCCAGTTCCTCTTTCACAAATACCTTAACTCACTAATCACAATGCACGCAGAAAATTAATATTTAAGTCTTGCTAAAGTCTTTTAATTGAATTTAATTGAATTTAAATGATGGATGGAACAGAATTCTATAGGATCTTCATAGCTTGGGATATTGTTTTATAACCCGACTCTGCTTTCAACTTCTCCACAGCTGTCTCCCCTGAACCTGTCTGTTTTGTTCCATAGTGTTTATGTGGGTTTTTTTTCCTCTCTTATATTCTCTATCAAACCTCTAATTCAGGGGCGCCCAAAGTCGGTCCTTGAGGGCCAGCATCCAGCATGTTTTAGTTCTCTCCGTGGATCAAATGATGGCTCGTTAGAAGGCCTAAGAAGAACACCGACATGCTGAAAAGGTTGTTTTTTACTACCAAGGAGAGAACTAAAACGTGCAGGATGAGAACTGATTTGGTCACCTCTGCTCTAAAGCCTTCATAGAAACAATGAATTTGTAAGTGAAATAAAATTGCAAACTTCCTGGTGACTTCGAAAGACAACTGACTGTTCTGTTTCACTAAGGATTATTAAAGCATTTCAAGATGTTTACAATGTATGCAACACTTCTTTTGTATTTTATGACAAAGCCTTGCATCATTCTTCTTCTGCTTCACAATTATGCGCTACCTTGTGTTGGTTATTACATAAAAAATCACCCAAACTACACTGGAGATTGTGGATGTAATATGACAGAACGTTGAGGCGTGGAAGCTGATTTTCCTCAATTTAACAGAAATAATCTCCTCTTCCTCTCATACATGTAACATAACGTCCACCTGCAGTCAACATTTCGGCCCCCCGGTAATGACTTTCCAAGCTGCTGAGAATGAGGAGGTGAAACCCTTCACCGCCTTGTGGTAAATACCTCCAGCTGAGGCGGTGAGGCTCTAATTGCTTTCTGGCTGTCCAGTGCCGGATGGAGCAAGTCATGTGACATTGTCTCCCGGTCTCCTTGTTGCCGTGGAACCTCAGTCCCTGAACTCTTCCTCATCCCTATGCCGAGGCTCCATCGCCATGTGAAATTAAACCCTCTGGAACATATTTAACTAACACAGGCCCCCTCCTTGGCTAGAATGTTCATTATTTTCAGTTCTGTGGGACAACCTCAACTTTTCTTTCTCATGAATCAGAGCTACATGTAAGAGCCTGGGGATAAAGAGCTCTGGTGAAGACATGATCTTTTGACATTTCCCTAATTTATTTTTATTTTTTTTAAAAAGAGCAGCGATACTGTTTTCATTTGGCCTTTTTTATTTGTTTCATTTGATCCCCAATGTAAGCTTATTGCCACAGATTTGTTAAGCCATTCATCCAGAGGCGGAAGGACCCTACAAAGAATCTTCTCTTCAGTTTTCCTTCTACTTTAAATGCTGCCGACACTGATATTCCTTACATCGCCATAAAGGAGAGCGGGCATTTCTAACCTCCTAGTTAGCGCATTTCATATTATTACTTTGAATTTTTTCAAAAAAAATATTTCAGAAACAATAGTTATATGGACAAGAAAATTTTCTGAAGAAGTTTGAATAAATCATTAAAGGGAATCATTCAAGTTAGGCACTGTCTCTGCCAAATTGCCTAATATTCCTGGAAATTAAGAATGATTGATAGCAACTAGTTTTAAATCAAGGGCACTTTATAATGTCCCTTTGACAGAATTTTATAAAGCATCAGTTTTAGAGACGCATCTGAGTGACTCATAATTCACCACTCTCTCAGCCACCTGTTTCTTCCGAAGCCAGCAGAGTCACTTTGCTTATTTCTAAAAATTATGCAGCAAATGTTCAGCTTGCTTGGTCTGCTCTTGTACTTCACAAACACTGACTGTAGATTTAGTCGTTAATCAAAGTGATATAAAAACTAACTTTGTTCTGGCAGATATAACTTACTGCTTTTAGTTGTTCTTAATAGCAATGAGACAGTATGCAGAGCTGTTTCATTCAAAATTAAATAAAAAAAATAAATAAATACTGTTATTAACATAAAATAAACAGAATTTAGAATTTATTGTTTGTTACTGAACAGATGTACAATGAGATTAAGGTCAGCCCCAATAGTGCAAACAATGTACCATTATTCATAATATTAAATCAGTAAAATTTTCATACATATATACACTATAATGTGCGCATATGAGTGTTAAGGGTGTTAATTGCTTTTGGGAAGAAGCCATTTTTGAGTCTGTTTTTGTTTTGATGCACCTGTAGTGCATCCCTGAGGCAGCAGGTCAAACAGGCAAATAATATATAAATATTTAAAAAACTAAATTAAGAGGAAGCTTTTTCTGTCAGTCATAGTTTACCTTTATTTATTTCCCAATTTATGCATCTATTTCATATATTTTTTTATTTTGTTAAATCTTGTTAAATAACTTTCATTCTTAAAAAATATGAGTGAAAGCATGTTTATATTTTCAAATGATTTCTAAATGAAATGCCTTCTTCTTGTTTTGTTTTCAATGCTACACAGAAACGAAACAGATAAATGCACCTCAAAAATTAAAAAGCGGCAAGTTCATGGACAGATGATGATGGATGACAGCAATACTTCTTCAATAGGATGAAAGAATAGGTGGATGAATAGTGAAGTATTGCTTAGTTGAACAAATTACTTTCCTTGAAAGTCCCTAAGGTGAAGTCCAATAAAACGCACAGAAATAAATGCCGAAAGGCCGCTGTGTCACGTTTATCGTGGCACCAGCGCTGGAGTGGGCCTACCTATGGATCTGGCCGTTCTTGTGTAAGTACTCCAATCCCTCCAGCACATCTTTCAACACTGTAGCTATGCTGGCCTCGTCCAGGACACCGTTCTTGTGCTCCCCACGTGAGATGATGTGCTTGATCACGTCCAGCACTGAGCCTGGTCAACAGACAAGACAAAAACATAAATAGACTTGCACAGATTTTTATTTGTTGAAACTGCACAGATGTGACTGTGGGGAAAAAAAAAAAAAAAAAAAAAAAAAAAACTGTCAACACACCAGTGTGGAAAGCATCATGTTAAATTTATTATGTTGGATCTTTAGTTAAGTTAGATGTAAAAATATTTGCAATAGATGTAAATTACATTCTAGAACAAGATTTTTTATCCCATCATTCCAAAATAAATTTATTACTAAACAGAATCATAGCCATTTTGTTTGGTTGTAAGAAACAAACAAAAAGAGCACAACTATTTGATAGTTTAGAACCAGGCCTTTTATTAAGTGCTAGGTTCAAGATCAACTAAACCTGCTCTGAAAGCTAAACCCCGCCCCTGGCAAATTTTGAAAAATTCTACCAAAGTGGGCAGAGCCAAGAGACATGGCCAAGTGTGGGAACGAAAGAGGCTCTGTTGTCCACTTATCCTCTTATCAATTTTTCACACTCCTCTAGTGATTTAATTTTTTTCCAAAAGAACTACAATTGATAAACCTAGCGAGTTTCTTTCTGTGTTTTTGGAGACTTTTTTGGCAATGACACTGCAGCTCAGCCGAATTAATAAATGAATGAATTAAATTCTGGGTTAAGATTTATGTTTACAAATTGAACTGATGTCTTTGTCTTCATTGAATGCAGAGTCAGGGAGGCGGGGGCTCTGCTGACTAAACCTGTCGTCGTGTCTCCCCCGCCCTGGCTCCAGTTTCACAAAGGAAAACTCCCACTGAAAAGTCAGTTTGCCATTTCCTTTGTGCACCTTTCCGAGCAAACAAACGGGAAGCCACTGATGAGAGGTCCACTATTTGCAGAAAACTGGGCAACACTGGTGAACAGAGACAAAGCAGAGAAATTGAAATGAATGTGAACTGCCTGACAAGCTTTATTCTGCTGCATTGAGACAACGGCATAAACATCACACTGACTGCTGCCTCATTTGTCTGCCTGGTGTTTGTCACCACCTGGAAATGAGCCAGAGGCGACAAATCTCCAGGATCAAATTTGCTGTTTTTTGTTTTTTTTTTGTTGTTGTTTTGTTTTTTTTTAAAAACCAACAATGTCTGGTTCAGAGTTTGAAGATTTTAATTTTGTTTAAATATTTTAGGATGTTCTAACCTTCAGCACAGAATTTAGCACTTACAGCATTATAATGCCAGGACACCCGAGACTAGATAGTGTCACTGCAGAGCCACAAACTACACAAGAGAAACTAGAGGGGAGTGTAGTGAATTCTTCATGATTCATTACATGATTCATTGAACCAGTGACAAGAAGAGGCTGAGGAAAAGCTCCAGTGGCCTGCAGACTCATGAACTTGTTTTAACTATAACCTTCTGTCTATTTTGGTAAAATTTTAATCAGAGAAACCACAGTGATGAATGTAGAAGGAAAAGTACAGATGTTTAACAATGTTTGAAAAATCTCATACTTTCAGGCATGGTTGACATCTCCTGA
Organism: Gambusia affinis; assembly: GCF_019740435.1. Lineage (NCBI taxonomy): Eukaryota > Metazoa > Chordata > Actinopteri > Cyprinodontiformes > Poeciliidae > Gambusia > Gambusia affinis. Next base: position 10,088,581 of record NC_057888.1, read on the forward strand.
CCGCAGATGAGAGTTGAAATGTAAGTAGACGGGTAAATGGAAAGCTTTGCTTTGTGGCATCTCTGTCTTAATCACAACAGATCTGAGTAGCACCAGCATTACTGCACATAAAACTCCAATCTGTTGATCCAGCTCCAACTCAATCCAACAATCACTCCTGAACATGGTGCCAAGGTATTTAAACTCCTCCAAGAATGATGTCTAGTCATGTACTCCACATATTTCCTCCGTTGTGGAAGAAAACATAGGGGCAAAGCAACAACAACAGCAGAAAATGAGCTATGGTGAGATGACACAAGAGATGTAAATTTAACACTTTGGCCTTTATGCATAATGCTAAGTGTGGCAAGAAAAACAAATGAATCAACATTATTGTTATTATTTTTTGCAAAAAATATTTGAAGATGTTCTGTAGAATTTGATTATAATGTTTATACAGTCCATGTTAACTATAAGGACCGAAATGGCATTCTTCTTTTGCACTTTGACAACTCCTCTGGACATTATTTTAATTGCATCCAGTGTGCTTTTTCAAGAAGGTACTTGAATGTTGCTTGCATTTTAAATATTAATTATGTTACAATCATGTCTTCATTCAGGAAAGTTAAAGGCAACAATTTCAACTGTTTTGTAAGACGAGGTAATGGCAAATATGAACCTTCAGAATGTGCAACTTTGACTGCAACTTTTCAAAAGAGTGTCACAAAACTGGGGTAGTATTTTAGCCGACAACAATCACAAAAAAACATTGCAACATCCTGGACGGAGCAAATGAAAGCTTTTCACTCTGATGGGACATAATGTGAAAAAAATAAATACTTTTACAAGGCACTGTAAACAAGGAGCCATTCTGCAGGCTAAACACTTTTTTTTACTGACTGTAAACGGTGAAGTCCCCTTTACAGTGGCAGAAGCATACGCAGCATGACGCAGGCTTTGGAGTCTCACTAAATGCCAGCCTTGTCAGCCCGCTTCAAATTAAACTCATCTGATCGAACTCCTCATGCCTCATTAGGTTGTTTCAGCATGCTGACACGTACTGACGGGTTAACAGTAGAAAGGTTCATTCAGCATGGGAAAGGCAAGACACCCGCAAGCCTAATTTGAAAGCTGCCTTTCGAAAACCTTGAGGAAGAGTTTATATAAATCACAGCAAGCAAATTAAGTCCTGACAGGGCAGAGCAGCATAGAGCATGCAAATACTCTGGAAAATGTCAAATCATAGTTTCAGTTACAAGGCGGATTAGGCAAATATTTCGGTTTCTTTGAATTTTAAACAAACTCCGACTGGGCAGAACTTCAAGCTTCATTCGGAAACATCGCCTCCTAGCTGTTTTGTTCTTTTAAACAGAGCGACAGCTGTGAAACAAAGGGAGAATGTGGGGCAGAGGGGAGGATAAGGAAGTAGATGAAGGACATGAAACCTGGTGCCAACTGTGATAAAGGCCTTTGTGGAATGCCAAGTGAAGCTGTAGGAGGAAAGTGAGGGTGGGGCATAGGAGGAACTGCAGCAAGGCGTGGAGGGTGTAAAAATATCATTGTTGGCTCAGACTGAAGGAAGCCTCTGGTGAAGTTGCATCATTTTCTGAGGGGGTGAGACCAATGTAATGCAGGAGAAAGCAAAGATTATTTTCATTAACTTAGCATCTTTATTCAGTCTAAAAACCAGGAGATGAATGGCAATAACCAATAAAGGAAAAAAGGCTAATTCTATTTGCCATCCTCTAAAAGTGGAAAATTAACTTTTGAGATCACTTCAGGAGGAATGTATTGAGAAGACAGCGAGATCACATTCAATTTCTGTGGCTATAAAACAGCTGACAGCTTTGAGTTTCTGCTTTATGATGTGCACCACTAAAAGCAACTCTTTGCAGTGAGGACAAAGCGTATGCATGTTGAATACGTTATCAAAATTGAGTTTGACTTTTAATAGTTCCTCTTTTTTAAAAGAGCCATTAAAAAGTGCAACAGTTTAAAAAAAATCAGCATATTGAGTTAAAGATCTAGAAATGAAAATGGAGCAAATGCAGTGTTAAACTGTGGCGTTGCTTCCAGGAGGGATACATTTGTCTTGTTATATTTATGTCTATGCAATTTAGAATATTAGCATTAAATCTATTATTTGCAAGAATATCGCTAAAATGTGCAGTGCGCCCATTTCGAGTATTGATTGCATAACCCTAAGAGAACAGACACAAGGACAAAATTGTCTGGACGATTCGAGGTCTTTTCACCTCTCCCAGTTTTGTGAACCTTTGACCTGCCAATTATAATTTTACACAAAAGAAGAACACTAAAATATTTGTTCCTAAGCTTCATGTCCCAAGTGTTTATTAGCTATTTACAGTAGGATCAAAGGCAGCAGCATTGCATACAAAAAAGCAGCCATTGTCTTATTAGTACCCTTTATTTGCCATTGGCACAATGGCAGCATTGCAAAAACAGCAGTGTGCTGACAAGAGAATGTTGATGATTCTTAAAATTTTCAAATCCATCTGTGTTACATGACAGAGATTTAAAGCTCAAAAGGTCAGCGAAACACCCACACACTGTTTTCCGTCTTCCTGTTATCTATGGAAAGTCTTGCTCTCTCCCACCATTTCAGTCTGAAGAAACCACAGATATGTCTTAACATTATTCCGATTACCAGCACATCCTCATTGTACAAATAACCAGATCTTTACAGTTACGCTTACAGCACTGAGTGACATGCTGGAGTGAAAGCTACCAGTTAGAATTTTTGAAATAGCTGAGGATCATGTGTTTTTATTGGAATTCTTTCAAAGAGGCATCCAAGTGATATCTGAAAATGAAGGTAGTAGGTCAATAGTTACTGCATGTGATCTCCAGGAAATACATGCATTTGCTTACAATGACTCATAATCATTCTCTCTGGGTGATTCAGTGACTACACCTCAGATGTGAACTCACACAGAGGAGGGCGATGAAGGCTTCTGATGAAACTATTGCTTACATGTCACATTCACAACAGTAATTTCCTGAAAAGCCTTAGTGGGTCTATTTTGAAATTCAGCTCGGCAGGTTTTGACTTGAATGAGTTGCTCAGAGAGCAGGTCAGTCCAGGTAGTGCTGACTGATTTGAGTGAACAGCATTTTAGTTTAAGCCCAGAGAGATACTCAGTCTGTTCAACATCAACATTTACTACAATGCCAGTTCAAAAGATTAGCAAGTGAAAAAAAAGATAATTTTCAGCAGAGATGGTTGAAATTTGAGCAAAATTTGGCACCACATGCCGACAGGAAAAAGTAAAATAAAAAAGAAAATATAACTGGGCAAAAAAAACCAAAAAAAAACAGACTACATTTTTTATTTTTTCATGAAGAAGAATTCAAAAGAGCATTTGTTCTCAGACACTGCAAGTCTTGAGGGAATATGAAGTATTTTTGACGAGTCTCAACTTGTACTCATCCGTCCAAAAATCAAAACTATTGCTAAACTAATCTAAATGCGGTTCAACTCTTTTTTTTTTTTTTTTTTTTAAATCAGGAATCAGACCTGAAGGTATGCTCTTTTCTGCCATTCTCAATACTAAAAAAAAAAAAGTCTGGGCAATGTCTGGCTAACCGTTTTTAAAAAAAAAAAAAAAAAAAAGCAAAAGACAGAAGCCAGGATGGAGTTAGAGGGTGGACAATCAGGCAGGGGCTGTTCTCTCTCTAGTCTGGCATGCTCTACCCTATGGAGAGATGCTCTAATAAACTCAACCTCAACAAGGTCTGTTTCCATGGCAGATGTCGCCACGGCTATCATTTAATTGCTCCACTCAACAAAGCTCAACATCAAGAGCTTCGGTTTAACGGGGATAAGAGGGAACGAGGCCATCTTAGGTTGCGTCTGCTCCTGCTGTGAGGCTGGCTGTCTGCTCAAGCGTCGCTTGGTGGGCACGGCGCCCTGAGCTCAGCTGCCGAGCGGCTGCCAAGGGGCTTGTATGCAACTAAGCCTGGTGTGCCACCTGGGCATGAGCCGTTAGACCGGGACAAAGTTAACACAGGGAGGGGCTGAGAATGTCAGCAACAGTTTTCATACTTCAGCGCTAGGATCACACGTGTTTTGTTTGGAGTTTGTGTGGCAAACCAAACCAAAGAAGTGCATAAGCAGGTGAAAATTACCATTCATCTTTTGTCAAATGAAATTCGACATTAATTTTGTATTCACTTTCAGACTTTTAGTAATTCCAAAGTCTTAAAGGATATTTCAATTTAGTTCTGCTTCATTATACGCTACTTTGTCTTGATCTATCAAATAAAACACAGATAATTTACACTTAAGTTTGGGTTTGTAACATGAGAAAATGTGTAAAATATAAAAGGGGCGCAGCACGAATACTCATGGAAGAGACCATCATCAATGAAAATCAGAAAAAAATGTGCGTTTCTAACAAAAACAAGTTGGAGAAAAAAATGAATAACTTCATAACTAATGGGAAACCACAACTAGAGTCATATCAGTCATATGTTTTAAATTTAATAATTAAATTAAATAACTGATGCAAATAAATGGAACCGTCTGATTTTGATGATCTCTTCCTTACGGGGGCCTCCGCTTCATGCTCCTTTTACTTGGTAATTGCAGCACTGCCACATGGTTGCCATGTGGGCTGTTATTACCTCTGCACTGTCATTAGCTCTGAAACAAGTTAAAGACCACAGAGAGCTGCAGCTCATAGGGAATACAATGAAAACGTGTGTCGTCACATTTCCTGTAATAACAGTTAAATCACAGGCAGCAAGTCAACCCGCTCCTCTGGTTGGCACCCTGTCGTCACGGGAACGACATCTAAAAGAATCATCACATTAAAACTAGCAAGACAAAGTGAACTATCCTCATCCTCTTTTGTTTTGTTATATATATATATATATATTTTATAATGTAGGCACCGTATTTGGAGTAGCCAGGACTTTGATTTGGCAGATATGAGATGACAAATGATGTTCACTTACCCCCACTGAGCAGCTTCATAACCAGCCACAGTTCATCCTTCACAACAAAAGATGTGTAGTAAGACACAATGTTGGGGTGGTGGCACTGGCTCATGGCCTGAATCTCTTTCTGTTAGAGGAAACACAAAGAAATCCATGTTAAAAATACCCCATAAATAATCCGAAATGTCTTGGCATAAGATGGTCATCATTCCGTTATTTACATTTTTAAATCAGAGACAATCCTTAATCTGAACATTTCTCACAGTGTGCAGAAAATGACACTATGTAATCGGGGCAGTATGCTAATATATGTCTGAAAATAAAATACAGGGAAAAAAAAAAAACAGAGCAGATGCAGAAACTTTCATTTGTACACTGTAAGACTACTGCAAGAAAGAAATAAACCAAATCCCGAAAGCTTCTGCTTTTCTTTAATGTGATGTTTGGAATTGATGTGACATCAGCAAGCAAAAGAAACCTGCTATGTCACTGCAATGCACAGCTATGCAGAGGCATAAAAAACACTGCCAGCACTTAGCTCTTTAAACAGATTTAAAGCTTTGTTATCGCCTGTATTGCTACGTGGGTTGTGTGTGTCCCTGTGTGTGTGTGTCTGCCTGGAAAGCAGCAGAGCTGAGGTAATGCTGGCATAGCCGACTAATTCATCACTTTACCACCAAACCAAAAGTTGTTCACAGAGAGACGAGCTTCCTTCGAGACAGAAAATACAGCCGACTTTAGGCAGTAGGATCACTGATTTGAAGAGGTTTGTTTTTTTTGTGTGTGTACTGGAATACTTAGACATGATGGATCTCATGGCTAAAGAAAAAAAAAACACAGGTGGTGAAATCAGATGGTTTAAAAACCCTGTTCATTGTAACGCCACTATAACAACAGACAGAACTGGTGTAACTGAGCTAGGTATGCAGACCACTTGCACTAAAACAAAGATTTTACTATCCTTGAGCTAATTTTAGACTAATCTGGTGGCATGCTTAACATCAATGTTCATTTGAAAGACCCATTAGTCTCCGGCCTTTAACTTCTGGGTGACATGTTGAGATGCTGCTTTGATTTTTACAGTACGTTTTACTCAAGTTGCCTATCTATTTTCTAAAGTGTACCAGATCCTCCATCAGCAAAAACAAACAACGTGATGCTGCGACTCCTGTGTTTCACTTTCTATTCTCTAAATAAAAATCAAGTTCAAAACCTTTTTAAAGTGCAGTACCACCGGCCATGTATATAACATAACACTAACTTTATTAATGAGTAAATATGTTTTGGTATTACTGATAGATCCATGCAACTCTGGAAAGTTACCACATTTTTCTTAATTTCAGAATTTATATATATATGTGTATATATATATATATATATATATATATATATATATATATATATATATATATATATATATATATATATATATGGTGGTGGATAAACAACAGAGGAAAGCCGTTGTGGTGGATGTGGCAATACCAAGTGACTGCAACATCAGGAAAAAGGAGCATGAGAAACTAGAGAAATACCAGGGCCTAAGGGAGGAACTGGAGAGGGCCTGGAAGGTGAAGACCACAGTGGTGCCTGTGGTCATCGGGACCCTCGGGGCAGTCACCCCCAAACTGGACCAGTGGCTACAACAGATCCCAGGAACAACATCAGACATCTCAGTCCAGAAATGTGCAGTCCTAGGCACAGCCAAGATACTGCGCAGAACCCTCAAGCTCCCAGGCCTCTGGTAGAGGACCCGAGCTAAGAGGAAGAAGAATCACCACCCGCGGTGGGTGAGAAGGGAATTTTTTTTTTTTTTTTTTTATGTGTGTGTAAAATAATTAATTTAACATAACCGGTGCACCGAAGGTCTGAGAGGCATTTTAATTCTCAAGCTAAGCAGACTTGTTAAAGACATCAGTCAATAGATGTCTCTGAAAAAAAAAAACTGCATGTAATCAAAGTCAGATACTCCATCAGCATAAATGCTTAGCTTACACATTGTGCATTAGCTGCAGAGCGGTTCTGCTGCAGAGTCATCACTACTGAAGCTGTGGCTCTCAGTCTGGCACTTCAATGAGGAATCCCTTCAGCAGGATAACTTCATGATTCAGAGTACATTTAGCATAAAAAAGTGCTACAAGTTAGAGCAAGACAAAATAAGGTTGAGTACAAACTGAACATTTCTCTCTTAAATCTTCCTGACCTCTCGGTCTACCTCGCACACAGCTGTAAAGTGACAGTTGTGTGAGGAGATGAACCTGTAAAAATAAAATATGCAATAACAAGGCAAAGTTTCTTATCTTTTTACATATACACTGAGAATGGGACAAATTCTTTCTAAATAAAACTAATTTCTTTTGAAACAATTGTGGAAATAATACTTTCAATCAAAATATCCTACATTATAATATGATGTTTTGGCATTGTATTAAAACTAAAATGTTTTATTACAATAACGCATGTTCCCACACATTTTATCAGTGTTTTTATGCAGCTTTTGTTTTATGAGTAGGCGCTGCAACAACTGCTCTGAATACTAACCCAGGCATTCCCAGCAGTTGTTATTCCCCCTTTATCTAACTTTGAAAGTAGACCAGACACACCTCTCTGTCTCTGCACACAAAGACGTCCACACCGCAAACAGTTTTCTTATCTTTTGATTAAATTATGAACTTAAAGTCATTCATTAACCTGTGTAATCTGATGTGCTGTGAAGGCCATTAGGACAAAGTAAAATGACCAACTGTGTCCCACTTTTGGTGTCAATCTAGACACAAAAACGTATTTTTAAAGAAAAACAGAATATTTGATTCCATTAAATTCTTTATATCATTTTTATTTTGTGCGTTTTAAAATAAAAAGTTAAATCATCATCTTTAGACCTAAGAAACTAGTGATCAGACCTGAAATCTGGGTGTAGCAATGGACTCAGAACTTTCAGAGACACATAACGATAATTACCAAATCAGCCTTCAATCACCTGAAAAATATTTTCAAGATCTCAACCATATGTTGAATCAGTGTCTTCACAGGTCTTCATGAGAACTCAGACAACTGCTTTTTTGTTGTTTTATTTACCTTCTAATCAAGTTATGCGTTTTCAGTTGCCTTGTTGCTGAAAATTTGTTATCCACAAAAGTGTTTTGTTTTAAACTTGTAGAAAACCATTATTGGGATATTACAAACATTTTTATTTAATTAATTTGTATTATTTCATCCTTTGTTTATTACATAAACCTTCCTCCTCTATATTTCCGTAGCATTTATTTTATTATTGTGCTTCTTCTTGTATGTTTATTTTTATGACCGATCACCTGACTGCTACGATATCAATGACTTCAACAAGAAAAATCGTCGTTTCCAGTAGTTGAGAAAGTGACAGGTCATGCTAAAAGTCAGCCCCTGCCTAATCTTTCTCAATAAGCTCCTGACATCTATCCTACACAGAAACACTACTCACTGTTAATATTTTTATAGCCAAAATTCCAGTTCTGAGCTGAAGGTACAAATGCAAGAAAACAATCAGCTTTTACAATAGTGTTAGCAGAGCTGAATGTGTGTGAGATGTGTTTATTTTCATAAACAGAACTGAAACTGACCGATTGGTGCAACATCGTGTTGTGTACGATAACAGAGCAGCAGCCTTTGAACCAGTTTAACCTAAAAAAAAAAATAAATCTTCCCACTTCTATTTTTCGACAGCAGAGCTCTTTAGATCTATTAAAAAGCTGCCACGTCTGAGAACTTTGAAAGTGAGCGGAAAATAAATGACCTATTGTAGCAAACTGAATAGAGTGCAGGGTCACAAACTGGTGCTACAGAACCATAGAGATGGCACACACACAGAGAGGCCTCTATAGAAGCAGTATTACATCACCTCTGGTTACTCAGAGTGCCTCACATCCACTATGACTCAATCCCTCTGCAGCTTCCACACAAGGACACACACAAAAACTATGTGGAAATGAAGAGGGTGCTGTACTGCAAAATATTTCAATATGTACTGACAATATATAAACATATAACTATAAACAAAACTGATTATTTGAGAGTCTAACCATTCTGAAGATAGCCCAGTGGTTTTTAAATGATAATAAAAAGAATCACTGATTAAAAATAGGAACACAGTGTTGCTTTTCTGTCCATCATTTAAACAAAGCGTGAGAGCGATGCAATATAAAGCCATGCTGTTAACCAACCACAGATTGACTGCCAGTAATAAAGCCCCTGACCACTACGGTTGCTGGTAGAACATTGAAGAGCGTCAGACTTGAGGACAACATGTGTGCCTGCAACACGGGCGCCCGCTTGGCGCCAGCAGTTGGATTTCTTCCCGGTTAAGCGAGTGCTCTCAGCATCAGGAAAACCAAATGACCAGAATAAACACTCAAGTAGAACTGGCAATTCTGGTTGGCATTGTGTCAGCAGATTTGGCCCTTCAGACAAACTTTAAACATCAATGCTAAATCATCAGTAGTCTAGGCAACCTCTGACTCAGATTAGTGATTCAAAGAGTGCCTGATTTGCTTCCGCTTTGCGTTCAAATGGAGAAACAATTTTTTATACTTGGACAATAATAAGGACTTGGAGAGTAAAATTGTAATTAAGGGCAATATTTTACTCTGTATCCCTAATACTCAAGTGCAACTTTAATGCTGACTAGTCATTTTATGAGAACTGAGACTTGTTCAGATTAAACAACCACTTTCACTTTTAATTATTCACCCTCCGATATCACTTTTTTTTTTTTTCTTACATTTTATCTAATAAATCATTTTCCTTTTTTTGGAAAAAACTGAAAACAGTGACTTGCAGTCGACGTCCTGTCAACACCCAAGTTGTGAATCTCTGCATATCCACCAGACAAAGAATTGAACAGTTCGCTCTGAATTGTTCAAAGTTTTGAATATTGTTTTAGAATTTAACCTGCTTTAAATTTCAGCACAACTTTTTTCCTGGCCTGTCTGCCATGTCCCGTGATCTTCGTGACGCCGTTTGTTCACTAATGTTCTCTAAAAAAAACATCTCAAGCTTTCAGAGAAAAGCTGGACTTGTATCAAATTAAAATAACACATAATTGGACTGACGTAGCTGAGTTTTGAAGGTAAACAGTTGCACTTTGTATTTACTGACATCAAAGCACATGACACTTCTGAGATGTTAATCTGGGTTCAGAAACTTTAAACACATGTGTCCTTTTGTTCAACTTCAAAATTGTCCATTGCTCTGTGTTGGTTTATTACATAAAATCCAACAAAATACATTGAAACTTGTGATTTTAACATGATTGAAAGTATAAAAGTTTTGCCGAGCACCATAAATGCAAGAGAATATTTAAATATTGCCACCTTACATTTTAAAAGAAGTGCCCATAATATCTGCTCTACTCCATCCCTCCAGAGCACTAGCCTGGTATATTATCATACAAGGGGAAAAACTACAAAAGTAAACCCAGAGAAATGATGTACTATTGCTTCTCTACCATCAAAGATTTTCAGAAACGTGGCTAAATACCTGAAAGCTCTGGCAAAAAACTTTCTGCAGCCTACTTTAAAGCAGAGTTCTTGGAAGGGACAATCTGGCTTCAATTTCGTGCATCCTCGCCTTTTAAGTGGGCACCCAGCGCACTTTGGAGCTGTGGGAGGAAAACCACAAGCAGGAAATCCGATCGCGCAGTACTCCATGTGACCTCCTCCACCGAGAATCTGGGAGCAACATTCCCCTGATTCATTCTGCAGGATTCAAGGGGGTGGGGAAGGGTTTAGTGTTGCCGGTGAGTACTGAGCAGCCTGGCTGCCGGTTTTCTCGGGCCATGATCTTCGAAGGATGCGTGTAGGCTTACACAATATTTATTTCCTGTGAGATCCCATCTCGGATTTCTGGTAGAGTACCTGGAAGGGCTGTAAACGCACATTACTCATCCTTCTCTGAAAGAGAAGGGTAAATCTAACTTCTACTAAATTATAATACCTCAAACCGGACCTACTTCAATCACAGCATCATATTTTGACACTCATAAGTGATAAAAAGATTGATTTTGAATAGAAAAGACTCTTTTGAGCCAACACGGTTTGACAAATACAGATGAAACCACTTGCTGTTCATGAACCGGAGCCACAAACAAGCATCCGATTATTTTGAAGTGCAAAAGAATGTTTATGAATTGGGACATAATGTCACTCCCTCTGGAGCCAAGTCAGCCACATGTCGTTCAGTAAAATATGCATTTACCTGCAGTGCAACACTGGTTGAAACTGTCTGACATGAAGACGCTGCTGTGAGAGGCTGCTCCCACAGCTTGCTGTCTGTAAGAGGAGCCCCACTTTTAGGGAACAACTGGAATAGTGTCTAAAGTGACAGGATCGATTGGAGGCATGCCCAGAGAAAGTGAGTAATGAGAAGCAGGGGTAGAATAAATTCCACACACATACAACAAATACAGATTTCTTAAACTAAATCTAAAACTACAATTGGACTTAAGAAAAAGAACCAACTTACCAGGAGTTCATCCATACTGGTCTGGCACTTTTCTAGGTTGATGCGTTTGATGGCAACCTTCTCCTTTCGGGGTGTACAGTAGGCTGCCTGGACCACTGCTGTGGCTCCACTCCCTGGGGGAAAAAAACAAACAAACAAACAAATTCTTCACTTAATTTTATTCCAGCTGAGACTTGACAAGATCCAGACCACAGTAAGACGCGCTTATGCTTCTAATGAGGCTTTTTTTCTGTTGTCGGGGAAATTGGTGTTAGGTGTTTGAGCCCTAGAATCCCCCTTTGCTTCATTGTCTCAAACTAATTTCTCTCCAAAAAACAAAAAACAATTGTTTGCAACCTCTGTCTTTAAACTCAAACATCACCACTAAGGTGGCAAACTAGGGAAAGGTGGGTAAAGTTAGAAAAGTATATAGAAGCAAAGGATGACACTAGAATACAACGCTTCATTGAGTAAATAAGGTTAAAACTTGTAACGCACTGGAGGCACTGATGATCCTTTTTAATTCATGCAGTCAGTAAGTGCATTCCTTATCAGACTACATATTTATGCATGATCTCTCCTAAAAACAGTATCACTGCAACATTGAACCAAAGTGATATCTAGTAGCTTCATAAAGTTATTATTACATTTCAATTAAAGATTGTGGCCAATAACAGGAGCTCCTTCAGTTAATTCAACAGGATGCACCACTCTATAATCCTCCAGCCCAAGTCCAAAAGTATCACAAAAGGGAGACCTTAATGTCATTTTGCTAACATGCACCAGTTTTATTCATTTAATGAAGCGTAATTTCTACTTGCATCTCAGTCAAATCTCTACATCCCAGATGGATGATTAAACTAAAATACTGCAACATCATTAATAAAGTATTCCAATGTGGCTCAATTTGAGTCAACAATAAGATACCATTGTTGACTCAATGGTATCTACAACAAAATAGCTGATAAGGAAAAGAATCAAGGAGGTCAGACCTCAACCTGATTGTACTGCTGTGGTGAGATCTTTAGAGAGCTGTGTAGAAATGAATGTCTGAAAATCTTGAACAAAAAAAAAAGGTGATGCAAGTAGGAGTTAGGTCAAAAATCCTCCACGTTATGGTGAAAGATTGATGAAGTTAAACAGAAAAGTGATCATGGAGAGTTACTGCTGCAAAGCAAAGGATGACAACATTATTTGAAGGAAGCTTTTTGTAAATCCTACAAGATCGGGCTCTTCGGTTTGGAGCGCCGTCTGATAAGAGTTAAAAGCTGATAAAACCCTCTGCAGGAGAGGCATGCCTGTTGTTTCTGCATCGTGTGAGGTCAGTTAACTTCCCCCTCACGGCTCTTATTTTACACCATGAGCTTAAGGCTATTTTCACTGGATCTCTGGTAGAAATGTGCTGGGAGGCTTCCTTCCCTGTCAGAGTAAGCTTTTCCTAACTTCATAACTGCGACAGCCAAACATTTACAAAGTGCTCATTGTTTGAAGGATTTAATTGGTCCAAAAATGGAGTGAGGTTTAAAACAGGAGTTTAAAAAAAAAAAAAGCTTGCAGATCTTAATGAAATAATAAAGCTGTCCCTGTAGATATGTACCATTTTAATCCAGCTTCTTTTAATCAAATGAAATATGTCTTCAGGCAATAAGTCAGCATAGTGGGAAAAAAAAGAAAAGAGGCTGTTATTTAAAGAATAAATAAATGAAAGGCAGGGGGTAAAAAGAAATGCTTGCTGATTCAAATAATCTAATAAAACAGCAATTTCCTTAGAAGATCCAAATACTAAGCATCATTTATTTATCCCTAACAACATCTGAAAAATGCAAGGCCTATTTCCTAAGATCACAATGGTCTATTCTCCTGATTCTGTCTGGCCGGCATTCAACAGGATTGTCAAGATAAGCTAATGGGCTGAAAATTTATCTCCCATCTTCAGCACCTTTAGCCAGGACCAACACCAAACGAGTACCTGGAGACGGGCTGCTGATGGGGCAGAACCACAGTGAGCCCGTTTCCCTGTAGCACCGGTTGTAAAAATCCTTTACAACAATGAATTGGAATGCTGGGCTTAAAGGGCTATGAATAGTCAAGCCAAACTCCTGAAATCAGTGCTCATTGTCGCAGCTGTTGCATTTGTTGCGTGGTTGATCTGAATTTCATGTGTGTGTGTTTGCTTGTGCAGGCGAAAGAACTATGATCAGTACAGAAAAGTCCAAAATCAAAATTTTTGGGCTGTGTGACTTTTTGAGGCTGCATAATGAGGAGAAATTAACATCTCCACAGTGACACAAATTCATGCCACAATTTTATACCTTTGTTAAATAAATTAAAATAAGATAAACAGGTGAAAAATATTGCAGCCACTGTATACAGTATCAGGTTAACACCATGTGCAATTGTATTAAGGAATGTATACCAACGTCACAGATGGAAAAAAATAAAAAAAATTAGATGATCAAGCTATTCTATCAGAGCCAAAGGAAGCAAAAAGGAGCTAAACTCACCACAGGCGGGATCGAGGCCAACATCTAATCTACAAAGCCTTCTGGCAGAGACATAAAGGCAACTTGAAAAGTAGAAAAGTTTTTTTTTTTTTTTTTTAAATAATAATAATTCAAAGCTTAAACTGTATTAATCATATAAGCTGAAAAACAAAACTCTACAGTTGATTCTTTGTTATTTTATGTTCCCAGATTGCAAAAGTTGGCTCATGGTGAAATAGAGACCACATTAAATATTATAGCTTGTCTGATTTTTTTTTTCTGCAAAGTCACTACACAAAGTTTCCACACTGTTTTCATTTAGTTATACGTAAAGCAAAGTAGAGGCCCAATTTCTCATTTTTACTTGAAAAAATAGAATAAAGTAAATTATTTTTAAGAATTTAAAAATATGCGAGAAAGTAAAAAAATAAAGAACAAAGAAGGGTAGTTGCCAAATTAGGTCTTTTACTTTTAAATTTTATAGACTCATATTTTATTTTTTTTTTTCAGATTGTGCCAAAACCTGCCTCACATGCAGACATTCAGGAAAAAAAATATTAAATTAAAGGCTGCAGATCATGTGACCAAGCGTGCACAAATCTGTTGGACAAACATTGCCAAAACAGTCGTGATCTTTTCAGAAAGCAGTCAATGTTTTTGGTAAGCATGTTTTCCTCGATATGAGAACCCTTTAGAGAACATTGTATCATAAACTGGCACTACATGAGTGGAGCACAACAACCACAATGTTCTTGACTGTTTCAGCCTCAGTGCCCTCTGGTGAGGGCTCAACCCAGCTAACGTGTTTGGTCTTTGGGGAGTCGTCAGTTTGCGGTCCTATTATTCTCCTTTTTTTTTTTTTTACGCAGCCTATTGTCCGGGTAAACAGCATAACCCAAAGGAGTAATGAACAGAGTAAAATCTTAATATACTGGCTCAGCAAATGCATTCAAACGAGGCACTTAAAGACTATTATAAGAGATAGAATTTCATGGGAGGATTACAAAGCGCACACAAGTTCACAGAGTTCAACAAATCTGTAATTTTCACCACAAGAAATCCCACCCCCCCACACACACAGTGATATTGCTCAGCAATGCTCAGAAAGGTCTAGAGCAAAATTCAGGTGTGGAACACAGGATGAACCAGAACTCTATAGCAACACATATAGGTCTCTGTCTAAAAGGGAACATGTTGAAAAGTCTAAAATAAAAATCACTGCACCACTGGTGACTTTTGTTTTTCAATAATTGCAGCTTAATTAGCATTTTTTTTAACTAGCAGATTAATGCATGTAAATGAGAAGTCGGTTTTTATTATGCTACAGTAATACAAAAAAGAAAAACGCATTATTTTATTGCCAACAAAAGTGGTCTGCACTGTAGGTGTTGCAAGGTCTGTGCATTTAGAGCTGCAGTTCTGCTGCAAAGCACTGATAGAGATCAATGAAAGGAAATCAGAATGATAAACCTGAAGAGATGGCCAGTAAGATAGGAGAGTTTGAGCAACAATGGCCTTTTTCACACAGACCAAAGAGAGGCAGGTTGGCGTCACATCAGTGCACCTAAACAGAATGAGGCAGCATTATTGTGAAAAGCTGAGTGACAACAGCATTGTTGGTCAGAGCAATGTGCTCCACTCTGCACACAAAACGCAACTTAAGTCTATAAAAACATCTGTCGCCGGCCCAGACTCTGTAATTTGGCTCACAATGATGAAATATAGTAGAGATATTTCTATTCTGACTCAAGGGTTTTGTGTAAGAAAGACAAATGGTTGGCAAAGCTGCAGAAAACTCTTCTTACGGGGAAACTTTAGGAAGTATTGGATGACGCATAATAAGTATTTTTGCCATTTATATTAAACTGTGTGAGGTATACCAAAAAGGATCAGTATTCACTTTCTATGTGTTTAACTCTGCAGCTTGACTTATTTATTCTGGCACAAAAGTCATTGGAACATCTTAACATTTTACAGTACAGATCAAATCCAGAGTCTTAAAGGGCTAGGTAGCTCAAATCCTGCAAGAGTTATAATCAGGACAACATTTTTGGACCAATAATAAAGCTCAAGGGTTTAATTGTTATTTTTAATTAGCTATAATTGTCAAGAAAATCCGAGATCATCCCACTTCCCCATGCTGGAGATTTTAGTTTAACAGTAAAAATAAATAAAGTTATCTTTAAAATTAATTACTCAAGTAAAATCTAGACCCAACATTAGACTTAAATGTCAATAAAATCAATTTGGTTGTGTGTGTTGTTTCTGTCTCCTGCAAACTTTGCTTTAATTCTACTTTTTTCTATCTAATCATAAGAAATCATAGTCAAGACAGAGAAAGTCATGAAACAGGAAAAGCAGTTTCCTGGAAAAAGAGGAAGTAAGTTTCCAGCCTGCAGTTTTATAAAAATAGTTCAGACTATTACTTATCTCAAAGCATGAAAGTTTTAAAGAAAGATATCAAATAATAAGAATCATGGATTATTCTTGGTTTCTTTACAAAAAACATTTGTAATAACTCACATTAAGATTATAATAAGAGTAACTGATAAATTATGGTTATCATAACATTATAAAAGAATGATAAATCAGAGAAGTAAAAGAAGTTATAAATGTGATTTTTACTCTGAACTTGAAATGTTATAAATGTGATTTTTACTCTGAACTTGAAATGTTATAAATGTGATTTTTACTCTGAACTTGAAATGGTGTCAAAGGTGTAACTGCAATTAAAGATCACTGATGTGTTGGAGGTAGATTGTAGGTGAAAGGTTAAGGGAGAAAGAGGAACTAACAGGAGAGCAGAGATGGTCAACACCTTATTTGGAAACAGGTTGTTGAGCAAAAGTGGGGTGTGGGTGCGACTTTAGCAACTCTCGGTGCGAAGATGTGAGTTTGGAGGATGCAGTTGCTCCTTTTCTCGGAAAAGGAGTCGTGTCCTACGTGCCTGGGTCAAAGTGACCCAGGTCACAAGTGTCACAGGTGCATTATTTCGCAACCTTCAACAGTAACCAGGGCGAAGGCCTGAGCTAAGAGTTGGGGCCTGGTTGCGCAGTCATGAGGATGTGCTTACAGATGTTCTTTTTCTATAAAAATGCCTAGGAGACTGCTACAGCTTTGTGTGTTGATTAATAGTGATTGCTTAATGTGTAATCTCTGTATTTTAGTATGTTTTCTGTAACGATGAACCAAAATCAAATAATCTAATGTAATGAATTGATGTTTTATATAAAACAAACTTTATTGATTAAAGTTAATTATATGGATAAAAGTATAGAATCAAAGAAAGAGAAGGAAGGCTGAGGTGGGTGCAAACTGCAAATGTCAGAACATGAGAGTGGGTTTAGTTGTGCAACTGCCAGGTCACAAGTATGCCTGCCACTTGAGAAAAGTTTCCAATAGTCGCAGGTGTCAAAAGCACGTTATCTCGCAACAGGGTCAATATGACCCAAGTCACGAATGTCACCAGAGTGGTGTGCAATCTCCCACAACGGTTGGGGCCTGAGTGTAGAGGCGGGCAAACGCAAGCAGCACCCCTGCTCTCTCTCTCTCTATCTGGGGTACATGCCCACAAGTGCAGAAACGTATAAAAATGTGAGACCGAGGTGATACGATGTTCTTCGTCGCCGGCGCTGAGACTCTACACTAGTGTGGTAAGAAGACCAGCAGAGGACTACGCCCTGGAACCAAGAAAAGCGCCTCACAAGGAGGACAACGGAGCTCCTCACGCCGGACCAAAGGGCGAGATCCACCGACCCATTGTCTTGGTTCCTAATTAGATTTCCAAACTCTGCACTCTACCCAGCGATTTCAAAGAATTACATCTCAACGGACTTGGGGAACTGAACAAAAGTCACAGGATCGACTAAGGGCTGTTCGGCTGGATGAAGCAGACAGTTCATTTTTGTTTCGGTTCCAAAGAGGATTTAGGATTTAAAGTCAACGACTCTGACCAAGGACTACAAGGACTCCGGTTGCCAAGATCCGATACCATCGATGAGTATGAGTTGTGCCACACCCCAAAGCCTATTCGATAGATAGATGACAGTGTAGGGAGGTTGTTAGGTAAAGGTTGAATTGATCTAAACTATATTGATTTTCTTTGTATGGTAATCACAAGTAAATTCTGTATGCCTGTCATTTTCCCTGCTAAAGCTTGCTTAATAAATTCATATATTTTAAAAATTCTGATTAGGTTGTGGACATTGAAATTAATTGAGTCATTTGAATTAAAGTGCTTCTATTTATAGTAAAATCAGTATTCATGATTCTAGTAATGTGGTGGCTTCAGACTTTCCTTTGGTGAGAGAAAAATAATGACCCTGTGATTATCTTAGTCTTAGTCACTAAATAAAATCTAGCCGGTAACAAGTGCCCGTTACAATAGAAAGAGAACTGCCGTTAACAGAAGTGGTTATTGGAATTATACAGCTGCGAAGGCTACTCAGTTGGTTGTTCCTTAACTGAAAAGGGTCATAACTTCTGGATCGGAGGCAGTCAGTGCTAGACGTGTCTCTTTCGCCACCAGTTTAAACAGATTATCTCTTATAGATCACATTCAGGGTAAGACCCGGGTCTTAGAGATTTTCCGGACCTGTTAGACAGAGAACTGGTTCAGTAGTCAGCCCGAGGAGTTGTGAGGAGAGGGCGGGGCTGGCTATTGCGCAGTAACAAACATGGCGTCCCTGGGTGGGCCCAAGTCCAACGGAGTAGGAGGGCCCCAGGTACTAAGTCAGTAAAAACAGATGTGTGATTCTGAATAGCTCACTTAGTGGCTAGCTCTTAGGGAGAGGAGCTAGTGGTGACTGGCAGGGCCGTCAGTCACAACCCTTGCAGTAACTGTATAGCATACAGGTGAGGGAAAGCTTCTACTGAGGATACCTGACCAGATCCAGACAGTGAAGCCAGTAGCCAACCCGGTCTAGACCCATCCCTGCTCGATAACGTTAAGAGAGGCTTTGGGGGATAGACAACTCGAAGACAAAGAACAAGAATGGATACTAAAAAAGAAGATGGATACGCGAGAGCTGAATCGAAGCAAGGAATTCCACAAGAAAGTGGCTCCGGCCACGAAGAAGAGGAACAAAGTGGAGGAGGGGAGCAGTCTAAGCTCTCCAGGTCCCAACTACAGAGAACTCCAATGAAGTTGCTGCTGCTGTGATGGATTCGGCACCAGGACAGAGCCAAATCAGCGCATGTTCTTCAATCATCACTACTTCTACAAGAAGGAGAAGAAAGAGCGGGAACCAGCATCAGCTCCAGCTGCGAAGGAGGAGGAATCTGATGTAGCTGAGGCTCCATCCCGTTTCCCGAGTAGGATGGGAACCCCCGTCGGAGAGCTGGGGACGTCGGACATGGACCTCATCGACCTGACCGCCGTCGAGGAAGAAGGACCGTCTCGACCGGCTCCGTCACCAGCCCAGGAAAGTCCTCGACCGACCGTCTGGAGGAAGCGGAAGGAGCACCCCAGCGGAAGGTTGAGGAGGAGGGATGGAGGCGGCTGCGATCAACTGGTTGTCGCGGAGAGCCCAGCTGTCCGAGTTTAGCCCGGCAGCTTCACAGCACGGAGAGGAAACCATCAGCGCCGACCACGACATCAGGATGAGAGCAGCTCAGACGACGAGGGGACAACACGGACGAGGAGCATCAGCGGCGCACGCATGAGGGAGCTCATTGGCGTGGGAATGAAGAAGTGGGACAGAACTCCCAAAGGTCGGGAGGTCCCAGAAGAGTGGACTGTTATGTCCACCAGCGGAAGATTGTCTTTGTCGATACCGAGAAGTGGGACAGTACTCCCAAAGGTTGGGAGGTCCCAGAAGAGTACGTGGACGAGGTTGTGCGCAGTGTGCATGAGGCCCTAGGACATGCAGGCGTGCGATCTACCCGTGAGCTGGAGGAGCAAGAGCTTTGGATCCCAGTGAAAAAGGTCCAACGTGCTGAGGGACTGCAGTGTGTGGTCAATACAACGCAGGTCGCCGAGGGCAGCGGTTGGAGGGATTGACCATCAAGAGCACAGTCCCCTGGGGCTCAGTCTGCATGGATGTTGTGGGCCCCATGGGGAAAACAGGAAAAAGAGGTGAGAAATACCTCTTGGTTCTGATGGACTCAGTAACAGTGACAGCTGCTAGAAGAGCAGGTCTTCCCTGCAGAGGAACTCCGTTCACGTCACAGAAAGCAGGAGGCGAAGACACTTCTCCTTTTTGCCCAGAGAAGGAAAAAGGGAAGTTGCAGCTCAAAGTGTCATTGGAAACAGGGCAGAGAGTCAAGATCGGCCTACAGCCACGGTGATGAAGCTGAGGTTCAACGCCCAAGATTTTGTAAAGTAAGTACTGAACTGCAACACAGTACTACAGATGAAGAAAGGGATCCAAGGAGTCGAGCAGCTCACTCCAGTTCCTAACTAAAGAGAAACAGAAGCCGGTGAAATGGCCAGTGAATCATGTAATACTCCACCCTATCTCGGACTGGCCACCGTGGGGGGGGTGGTTGTAATTAGAAGAACAACTTCAAGGCTTTGGACTGGGAGGGCCGTGAAGAAATTGGACTATGCTAAAGAAGAACTCCTGTCACAAACTGATGGATTAAACTGGAAAAGGGGCTGAAGTCGTGAGGAAGAAGTGGCGTCATAGGAAATTACTAAGATCAACCCTGTAACAAAGCATTGAAGTCAGACCCAACACCTAGAAGGATCTGGCAACTGTTTCGTCCTGATATCTAGAGCACCTGTCCTGGATATTCAGCACTGTAAGTTTTGCAGTTTTTTTTTTTAATTGGACAATTCCTGATGCCTCCGACAACTCCAGTACCCCTTAAAGACCACAGCTACGGAAAAGGACCACGATTACGAGGAAAGCGTCATGCTGCTTATTTTTTTTGCTTTGCTCTGCTGAATGTTCGAGATTTTTTTTTTTTTTGAGGCCTTCTTCCTTCCCACATCCTGAAGAAACGACAGTTCATCCAGCGAAGGTTCCTGTGGAAGAATCAGAGCGATCCAAGTTCTCTTCGACATTCATCACCTAATGGGGGAAATTAAAACTCCAAGGAGGGGGTGTCAAAAGAGGTGGAGTTTTGATGACTACACTGAGCCCTTTGTGACAACTGAGGATGAAGAATCTGCAACTTCACATCCCAGAAGAACCTCTTCTCTTTCCAGACGATGACGACGCAGAACTGCAGGAGGGTGATGGTCTCCCAGCATGGGAAAGGTCTGACCTCGTGGAGGGGGTGTCAAGAAAATCCGAGATCATCCCACTTCCCCATGCTGGAGATTTTAGTTTAACAGTAAAAATAAATAAAGTTATCTTTAAAATTAATTACTCAAGTAAAATCTAGACCCAACATTAGACTTAAATGTCAATAAAATCAATTTGGTTGTGTGTGTTGTTTCTGTCTCCTGCAAACTTTGCTTTAATTCTACTTTTTTCTATCTAATCATAAGAAATCATAGTCAAGACAGAGAAAGTCATGAAACAGGAAAAGCAGTTTCCTGGAAAAAGAGGAAGTAAGTTTCCAGCCTGCAGTTTTATAAAAATAGTTCAGACTATTACTTATCTCAAAGCATGAAAGTTTTAAAGAAAGATATCAAATAATAAGAATCATGGATTATTCTTGGTTTCTTTACAAAAAACATTTGTAATAACTCACATTAAGATTATAATAAGAGTAACTGATAAATTATGGTTATCATAACATTATAAAAGAATGATAAATCAGAGAAGTAAAAGAAGTTATAAATGTGATTTTTACTCTGAACTTGAAATGTTATAAATGTGATTTTTACTCTGAACTTGAAATGTTATAAATGTGATTTTTACTCTGAACTTGAAATGGTGTCAAAGGTGTAACTGCAATTAAAGATCACTGATGTGTTGGAGGTAGATTGTAGGTGAAAGGTTAAGGGAGAAAGAGGAACTAACAGGAGAGCAGAGATGGTCAACACCTTATTTGGAAACAGGTTGTTGAGCAAAAGTGGGGTGTGGGTGCGACTTTAGCAACTCTCGGTGCGAAGATGTGAGTTTGGAGGATGCAGTTGCTCCTTTTCTCGGAAAGGAGTCGTGTCCTACGTGCCTGGGTCAAAGTGACCCAGGTCACAAGTGTCACAGGTGCATTATTTCGCAACCTTCAACAGTAACCAGGGCGAAGGCCTGAGCTAAGAGTTGGGGCCTGGTTGCAGTCATGAGGATGTGCTTACAGATGTTCTTTTCTATAAAAATGCCTAGGAGACTGCTACAGCTTTGTGTGTTGATTAATAGTGATTGCTTAATGTGTAATCTCTGTATTTTAGTATGTTTTCTGTAACGATGAACCAAAATCAAATAATCTAATGTAATGAATTGATGTTTTATATAAAACAAACTTTATTGATTAAAGTTAATTATATGGATAAAAGTATAGAATCAAAGAAAGAGAAGGAAGGCTGAGGTGGGTGCAAACTGCAAATGTCAGAACATGAGAGTGGGTTTAGTTGTGCAACTGCCAGGTCACAAGTATGCCTGCCACTTGAGAAAGTTTCCAATAGTCGCAGGTGTCAAAAGCACGTTATCTCGCAACAGGGTCAATATGACCCAAGTCACGAATGTCACCAGAGTGGTGTGCAATCTCCCACAACGGTTGGGGCCTGAGTGTAGAGGCGGGCAAACGCAAGCAGCACCCCTGCTCTCTCTCTCTCTATCTGGGGTACATGCCCACAAGTGCAGAAACGTATAAAAATGTGAGACCGAGGTGATACGATGTTCTTCGTCGCCGGCGCTGAGACTCTACACTAGTGTGGTAAGAAGACCAGCAGAGGACTACGCCCTGGAACCAAGAAAAGCGCCTCACAAGGAGGACAACGGAGCTCCTCACGCCGGACCAAAGGGCGAGATCCACCGACCCATTGTCTTGGTTCCTAATTAGATTTCCAAACTCTGCACTCTACCCAGCGATTTCAAAGAATTACATCTCAACGGACTTGGGGAACTGAACAAAAGTCACAGGATCGACTAAGGGCTGTTCGGCTGGATGAAGCAGACAGTTCATTTTTGTTTCGGTTCCAAAGAGGATTTAGGATTTAAAGTCAACGACTCTGACCAAGGACTACAAGGACTCCGGTTGCCAAGATCCGATACCATCGATGAGTATGAGTTGTGCCACACCCCAAAGCCTATTCGATAGATAGATGACAGTGTAGGGAGGTTGTTAGGTAAAGGTTGAATTGATCTAAACTATATTGATTTTCTTTGTATGGTAATCACAAGTAAATTCTGTATGCCTGTCATTTTCCCTGCTAAAGCTTGCTTAATAAATTCATATATTTTAAAAATTCTGATTAGGTTGTGGACATTGAAATTAATTGAGTCATTTGAATTAAAGTGCTTCTATTTATAGTAAAATCAGTATTCATGATTCTAGTAATGTGGTGGCTTCAGACTTTCCTTTGGTGAGAGAAAAATAATGACCCTGTGATTATCTTAGTCTTAGTCACTAAATAAAATCTAGCCGGTAACAAGTGCCCGTTACAATAGAAAGAGAACTGCCGTTAACAGAAGTGGTTATTGGAATTATACAGCTGCGAAGGCTACTCAGTTGGTTGTTCCTTAACTGAAAAGGGTCATAACTTCTGGATCGGAGGCAGTCAGTGCTAGACGTGTCTCTTTCGCCACCAGTTTAAACAGATTATCTCTTATAGATCACATTCAGGGTAAGACCCGGGTCTTAGAGATTTTCCGGACCTGTTAGACAGAGAACTGGTTCAGTAGTCAGCCCGAGGAGTTGTGAGGAGAGGGCGGGGCTGGCTATTGCGCAGTAACAAACAAAAATTATTCTTTTACATGCTACTTTGTTGATGCATGTTTCATATTTTAACCTAGAGCCGTACACTGTGTTCTAATA
Source organism: Gambusia affinis (assembly GCF_019740435.1). Classification (NCBI taxonomy): domain Eukaryota; kingdom Metazoa; phylum Chordata; class Actinopteri; order Cyprinodontiformes; family Poeciliidae; genus Gambusia; species Gambusia affinis. Next base: position 10,112,349 of record NC_057888.1, read on the forward strand.
ATGCATATTGATCAATAATATAGAAGAACTTAGGCCAATTTTATAATTTAAATAGTTATATGGCCTTTGGGATAGTCATTTGCTGAATTAGAGCTTGTAATAATCAATATTTATTTAGAGTTTATTAAAAAGACACGTCTTTTATTTATTTTCAAGTAGCTAAATTTGTTCCTTACCCGCAACTTATTCAAGTGTTGCATTTTTAAACACAAATTTAACATAATGCTTAAACTGGTTTGAAACTGCTGTAGAATGGGAAAGCAATGTTTTCATAAAATTGAGAAACATGCCAGGAAAAAACTTTCTTGGTAATGAGGAAGCACTTCCTAAATGGATCTTAAAAATTCTGCAATTGTATTTCCACAACAAAATTTCTGTAGTTTTGTTATAGAAAGATGTAAGATAACTCTTATTAGCTGAGCATTTTCCAGTCTCAGATCAAACTCAGATTATATTTTCAAAAACAAATTCAAAAACACTACACAACAGGAGCAATCGCTATTATTTAGATTTTTATTGTTTAGATGTGCTTACCGTACAGCACAGTGTTTTGCAGTGCTTGTACTCAAATAGATTGAAACATCTAAGTAACATAGCCAATAAAAATGTAACAAAAAGCACACACAACAATGAGCTCATCAATGCCATTTTTAGAGAACAAAAAAGTAATCCTGTGACAATTTACAGATTTTATGCTTCGTCATAGCACATTGTTAAAGCTTTTATTACTATTTCAAACGTCCTCTTGACTGGAAGTGATTTTGATTCGGTTTTATATGCAACCGCTGTGAAATAACTTAGCGCTTTGTCTTTAGCACCCCTAGTTGTAATCTCTGACTGAGCTTTCCTTTCCTCAAGTAAACATAGATAGTGATGGCAAAATTACTTTAAAATTTCTTTACTTTATACATTTCCATAAGTTTTGTAATGACTCTACATGAGTTATATAGGGTCATTTTTGTGAAACAATCATTTGGTTTCATTGCTGTTAATGGGGAGCCCTTGGGAGTCAGGATCCAAGCAGCCGATTTAAAAGTACATTTCTGCACATAACTGCTATGAAACGACATGAGATTAATGGTGCACTGGTCTGATTTCACTGTTTTTTATTGCGTGCGGGACTCCATGGTTCATTGCAGCGGTTGCCAGCCATTGTTTCCAGCTCAGTGACACGTTTTCAGGAGGACACTCTTAGTCTCAGTGGACAGGATTTACGTAAAAAACTCCATTGTGGACCCCACAGCAAAAACACGCTATTGACTGACACGGTCAAACAAGGTTACTGGAAATAATGTACAGGGGAGTAAAAAAAAAAGCTCACGTCACATAGTGGAAATTCACCCAATCAATAGACTAAAATAATTTCAGATTTCCCTAGTTTTTAATTTCTTACACTTGCAGTGAACTTTGTTCCTCATGTGTGAGTTTCCTCCAAGATGAGCAACAAGCAGCAGTGTGGCAGCAGCTTTTAGTATCTTTCCCCCTCATCCCCAAGCCAGCTTAGAGCTCGACGTCAGGCGTCTTTCATATTATACGTTCTCAGATACCTGATTTCAGTTTCCAAATGGTATTCAAATGTAAAACATCCAACCACATCAGTACCCACTGATTTATAGCATGTGTTCCTCAATTGCGCAGGATGCAGCATGTTAAAACCTGATGCAGCCTGAACCGTCATATTAGAGCAGAAGTCCTTTTGCTGTGGCTTTTAAAACCATAAGGAGGGCTGAGTAAAGAACAGGGAGGAGACTTGGTTGCCACTGGATACAAACAGTGGGAGCATAAAGTTTCCATAGCAGATTTGCCAAGACCAACGATGCAAAGTATGATCCAGGATTGAAGAGACAGGTCTGCTATTTTCCAATGAGCTCTGTCCGGAGCTCAGTGGGATGAAAAAGAGTGGGCGTGAACCGTGTAATAACAAGTTCCCCTTTTCCCTCGGGAAGTTACCAAAACAATAGCTCTGCTGGTCACAAAGTCATCCTCAAATTCAACAATTGCACACACACGAGATGGCAAACTCCGATCAAGCGTGTTGCCTTCAGTAAGATGTGTGGAAAGATGGGATATAATGTAAGAAATGTCTAAACTGTTAATGTGGTTTAGCTGTCTTTAAAAATGCCCACATAAGTGCTATATATTCCTTCAAGAAAGTATTGTTAAAAATCTAGAAAACAAATTAAGAGATTTTTTTTTTAAATAAATTAAATAATATTTTCTGGTTCTAGACAGTAATTGTGGGCGTGTTTCTAACTTTTTTTTTTTTTTTTTTAAACATACAAACTGAAAATGGAGATGCACTGAGACATTAACTACCACTACCACATGGTACTGGCAACAACAGTCTTCAGTGCCGAAGTAATTACCGAGCAAAGAAGTTAAATATTTTTAAATATAAAAGAGTAAAGTCAGGAGCGCAAAAGACCTTCTGAAATTGAGAATTTTCTCCAGAGACATATGATCTGATCTTTCCGGCTGCTAAAACTGAGCGCTGGAAGTCAACTGAATGTATTATAGGAAAGTTGCTCAACTTTACCATTTGCACTTGACTGCCTTAAAACATAAGCATTAACCTTCAGCTTTATTAATGAATCTACCACCTTTGTCTTTTAATTATTTCTTCACATCTAGTTCTTTATGAGTAGATAAGATGTGTAACATTGTCTATGATTTAAAGTAAAGCATGAAATATTTTAGTGAAATTTTAAGTTTTTCAGTTTAGTCTCAAACACACAAGAAGCTGGAAAACCCTGCATTGACACGTAGGTCTTAGTCATTACAGTACTCTTTTCAAAACACTTGAAAGTTGAACAACTAACGGAGCTAAAATTGTGAGAGATTCAGAACTCTGGTTGCAGGATTCAATAAGTGAATCCAGTTTAGGGAGATGACTAAACGGAGAAACTGAGACATCTCAGACCAAACTTTTAAATAAAAAAACACATTGAGGGAAGACAGAATAGTGTAAATAAAGGAAGATGTGTAATAATAGCAGTTTTATTGTTTAATGTTCTCAGAGAAACCCTGGAGACAATTTGCCAAAGTGATCTGTGCCTGTTTAGATGAAATATAAACTAAACGACCTTCTTTACTTTTAGGGAACAAATTCTGGCTAGTTTTAGCATATCCCTAAAATAAAATAGAATCTAGGCTAACCGCCCTAATAATTGCTAAAGCCCTGCATTAAGACAGTGATCCCTATCCCTAAATATGTTTAAAGTCACCATGCTACAGGTCCAAAACCTCAACAGCTTCAAACCTATATGGGCAAGTTGTGCTTAACGCAGCGCAGGAAAAAGCCACAGAACTGGTTTCTATACAAGAGAGTCTTTATCTCTGAGTGCAAGCTAAAAGTACAAGCTGTTATCTTGAGGGGCTTGAACTTTCCAAGAAAGTATAAGGAAAAATTACAAGTATTTAAAACTCGCAAAGACATTTTTTTTTTTTTAAGATTGACATAGGACTTGAAAAAGCACCCTTTATAGAAAACATACATACCCTCTGTAAAGGAAGCATTTGTCGGTTAGGTAAACTGCATAAGATGGCACAAACTATTTCATTTTAGAAGACAACACTTTTCTTATATGTTACTTTTATTCTCCTCTCAGTCTAAAAAGAAAGAAAGATCAGCAGTTTGAAGAGCCAGTATGCCACTTTAAGATCAAGCCTTGCTCATGATGGCAACTAGGAAAGTGTCAAATGATTCCTTTCAGTCAGGTTAAAGCCCCATTACACAGATTAGCAAATTAAAAAAAAAAAAAAAAGCTCTGACATAACTGGCTTATTTCAAGCAGCAGTTCAATAATCTGAATTCTAATACCTACAAACAGGAAGTTCGGTCTATGGACTCTGTGAAAACAACACAACTGGTCTGCATGGAGCAACCAAACAGTTCTGGAGAACTTTCAAAACACACATTTAGAAGACGGAGTCAGATGTCAATATGTCTAATATTCTGTTTTCAATAGAAAAACTTTCCTGTTTGTCATCAAAGAGGTTCTATCAATTCATAAAATCTAACTCAGAGTCCATTGTTTACAAGCTGATGTACACCGACTACAGTTGATATCAGGAAAGAAAAACATATTACAGTAAGCTTTCAATCTTGACAGCCATCTTCTAATCTTCTTTGGACATTAAGGGACAACTAGATTCTATCAAATAAGCAAATATGTCATCATTATGGCGAATATGAATGCATGACAATTGAAACACCAAATATTGCATCCAAGCAGTCCTTTAAAATTGCAATGCTGTATTCACTGACAATGAGTTATTGTGCAGCAGTAATATATCTTGCTTATATAAACTTCATTTTATCATTAGAAAACAATTATTTCTAGGTTTTCTGATCAAATAAAAACAACAATGTTTTTAATGGGCCTTTCTGTATTTTTGGGGAAAAAAATTATAAAAAGAAGAATAGCTTGTGGCCAAATTACAAAAAAAGCCTGAAAAAAAGACTATTTCTGACACCATTTTAAAATTCTATAGAGATATTTAATGAAACCAAAGAACACATGCTTAAAGTAGCCTTTTTAATCAGTTATGTATAAAAAAACTACAAATTTTGATCAAATTATGTGCTTAAAGTTATTTAGAGCCCCATGCAGCTTCAGAGATGCAGGTTGACAACTTCTACTTAGAAGAAGTATTCTCAGAAAAAGATATAGCATGTTAGATACAAAACATACAATACACATTTGAATGCTAAACTAATAAAATATTTTGGCTGTCTACCAATGCTAAGAAACAGATCATTCTTGGCTATACAATGCATCAGCACCATAGCAGTAATTCCAAAATGTTGTGCTTCAAAATCAATTACTGTTGATTTGAGATCTCAACAGTAATTAATTGAAGTCCTGAAGTATTCCTAATATGACATTTAAAAAAGGTCTTAATTGTTCAGATGAACAGTCTAAACAACTATGATATTATTTTTACCCATCAGTAACTGGTAGAAAAAGAAATCTAATGGCTCAAGAAAGAGTGTGAGAAACCTATGGCTGATTAACTGTTAATAACAACAATGTTAAAGTTAGCATCTGCTACATGGCTTCTTATCAGTGCTAAAGTGCTGTGTTTGAGCATTTTTTAATGAGTCTGGACTGTATTCAATCATGTCTACTTCAAAATCTTAATTGCTTAGATTGGTTAAACTGAAATAAATAATTCTAAACCAAATACAGAAAAAAAAACATTTGACATTTATTAAGCCCCTATTATGTTTATAAAAGCACAAACAGGGAGAATTTATTTGCTTTTCTCGAATTAGGGCCACCTTAGAATTAAGTTGGTCAAGTTAAACCTGGAGTGAACTATTCTACACAAATTAGATTCTTAAAAATAGTTTGTGATCTTGAAAAAAAAAAAAATACATATTGGCATTTTCAGTTTTTATTAAAAAATTAGCTCCCTTGTGAACCCAAAACATTAAATCACTAGCCTCATATGCTCTCTCATAAGAGCCAGTGCGTCTAATCTGTGTAACAACCATCTTTGACTTTTAAATGACTTCATCACAAGACCGTCCACGGGATGTTTCACGACCCACAGTGAGATCACGACCCCCACTTTGGGAATATGTGATCATGTGTTGCAACTTAGATGGTGCTTGCATTTTTACACCGTTTTTAAAAAAGTTATACTTCTACTGTAGTGTGCATATTATTTCACTTCATTAAGTTGCATATTTTGTTTTCAGTCACGTAGCTACTCCCAACTTAGAAACGTGAATCGCTTTTTCCCCAGTGAGTGGGATGGGCGTGAACACAGTTTAAGTAACTGTCTTATCATGCAGCACTAACAATACGGCTGATACAGAAGCTTTAAAATGCAATGTCCCTGTGTAGCAGTGGTTGCTCACTTTTAAGGCCAAGTCAGGCAGGAAACTCTTGTTTCGGGTTTCTCTAATTGATTTAGCACATAAAAGGACCTTTAAGAAAGTATCACGAGGACAAACAAAAGCGGTTATTTTCCAGCAAATAGTCTGATCCTGGCTGCACGTTAACGTTGAAAATGCCTGTTTACAGCCTCGTAAATTATTCTGTTTCCATGTCAAAACACAGCTAGATTTGCCAACTCTCCCAATGCCTTCAGCTCAGCCTAGATTTAGAAAAATAAAAGCTTATTGCTTGTCTTTTCGTTTTCCAGCTATCTAAGCTAGAGTTCAGCGCTGTAGTTCCGCTTTGGGTGAGCTAATAGTGAGACATTTACAAACTGCCGGTTAACAACATGCTAACAAGCTAATGATCACATACCAATCACCTCCAGGAGGTCGTAATCATCTTTGTCGATGGACCAGGGTTGGGAGCTCAGGTCCTCGGACATGGCTGAGAGAGTCTGCTAAGGCTATTATCTGTAGAAAAGGTGCTAAATCCACCAGAAACTGCAAATGAGAACAAGTCAAAGTAATCCAAACAGAGCCAGCAAGGGCGACACTTCCCCTTCTTTGCGAATCCCGCAGCACTCCTGTCATTCCCAAAGTTTGACACCAGCCGAGCGCGGCCCCGCCTACCACATTCCTCCCGAGCAAATACTGGACCTTCGTGGCGGTGCAGCTACCAGATAGGTTCGGCTCGGCCTGCCAGATCAACCCGGGGTCCTGCGCTTCAAGATGAGGTTACATGTTATGATTGGCTGGACTTCCGTGCGTGCTGCGTGAATGTCGGTACGTCTTAAAGTGAGATCATAGAAGTGGAGAGATACGAAAATTAGATCTTTTCCATCGTTTGTTATAGTTATTATTTTCTTCAGTTAATTTTTTTATTTCATGATGTGCCTAAAGTACAGTGCATGTTGACGATAAATTTATTTACGTTTTTTTTTAATGTTTTTGTGAGCTCAGGCTTATTTTTGTAACATTAAACTGAAAAAAGACGTTTACTTAAAAGTGAACTATTTATTTATGGATTTTCCTTTGTTTCTTCTAATTTTCTCTAAAGTTTCTATGTTTCCAAATGAGTAAGAAGTTAGAAGTTGTTCTTTAAGAATTGCTCAAGAAATATTTTCTGGAAACAAATTTAAAAAAGTAGTACCATAGAAACTCAGTTTAACAATTTATTTCTTTGACAATAGAATTCGTACAAATATTTAAATCATAGACCATTTTCTTTATTTAAAACTTATCATTTGTCTTAAGGTGGCTGGAAGGAAAAGTTCTTAATAAACAGTGTATCATTAAGCTCTGAAATTAGCAAATAAGTAAAATGTTAATTAAATTCTACTAATACGAAAATAAGAAGATAAAGTAAAAACATTTATTTTAACTTTACATAGGCAGGATAGCTTTTATTTATCCTATATCAACAGAATTCTCCATATTAATCTGAACACCACATTGACATAACCCACACTATTCCTTTAAATATTGATGTCAGTTTACTTTTCTCTTAGATACATTTGTATCTGTTTTTGTGTATTTGTAACTATAACAAGATGCTACTATGAATCAAGTGCGAAGCTGTGATTATGTAACGACCTCGTATAGAGCAGGGATTTCTGGTGATATTAAGAACTGCAGCTGATGTGACACGGGCGTAAAGGCGGGGACGTCATCTGCCCACGCAGGACCCCCAGCTTGTGTGGCATCAACCAGTGGGCATATGTGGCATATGAGCCAAACTTCACACTGTAAATCTGAGATTACACTAAAGAAATTTGTTTTCTCTTTATTTTAGAAACATATTGTCAGAGGTGATTCATTTCGGAAGTGCCCTAAACGCGGAAGTGCGACATTACAGGCTGAAATAAATGACATCACTTAGCAAAACTGTGCCTAGAAAACACTCAAGGAAGGGCCAATTAGTGGCAGTCTGATTCACACAAACAGTAATATTGTAATATGTCCCGATTATAACACGGCTCGTTCTTATTTTTTACTTTTCTGGAGTTGAAAGGAGAATGTAAATTACAACAATAAAGTTGGTTTCTTATTTGTTAGACTCACGTTTAAAGAGCTATTTCATCCTTCTGATGGATTAGGTCCAATTTGTTTACCTACCTCCAATTCACAATGTAACAAAGAGAACATTTCCTTTTTTGGAATCAGAATAATTTCCACACAGAAAATATCTTAACAAAATAAGTGTATAAGCCTGATGTCAGCCAGCTGACAGCTCCTGCACTTTGACATTTAATTCAATTTCACACTTTAAACAAGAACAGTTGAAAAGTGCTGCAGATTCGATTAACATTGCCCTTATTTCAGCGAAATTAAGGCACCGAAACGGAGGGCAACCCCGGATTTACAAAGAACTTTGTGAGTCAACCTTTCGACTGAAATAAATACGAATATGTTCAACGTCTTTCTATTTTCTCTTTAACATAAGAGGTTTGGCAGAGCGAAAAGGCGAATTTCCAGCCCGGGTAAACAGCTAAACAAAAAAAAAAAAAAAAAAAAAAAAAAAGTCAAGGAAAGAACAGTTTTCATGTGAGCTCCCCCTTTGTAATTTTAGGGTTCAACAGCACCATCTGCTGGATATTTATTTTAGTTTCACAATCACACTGATAAGCGTAACTCCAGAACACTCCGTGCTTGCAGATGTTCCCACGCACTCATTCAAACCAAAAACTCCGCATAGAGCAAAGAGGCAGTTTTATTCATAATTATTTCAAACAATATTTTTTTAAAACATTAATGCAGGTAAAATACACACTCATTTTTAATTAAATAGTTCTAAAAATTCATTGTAGACATAAATCTGAAACATAAAAAGCACGAGGCAAAGATCTGCTAAGCTTATGCAATGGTTACAGTCACAATTTCACAGCTCCAATCTTGTCTTAATGTTGACTCAAAAGAGGAAGTAAATAAGACACTTAAAAAAACCTTTTATGGAAAACGTAGCACATCCTGCACTGCATCTGAAAAGATGTCCCACACTTAACTAAGATGTCCTGCAATGTAACTTTCATTCTTTAGTACTTTATACTTTAGTAACATCTTGAGAACTTCAATGTTGTGCCAGATGAAATGAATGATGATGGAAATGTAAGGGAAAGTAAATTAAAATGTGCTAAAACCCTCAGTGTGTTCCAGTGCCAGGACAATAGTGGCAACAAAATCTATTGGCATCCCTAGTAAATATGTATAAAAAGCCTTAAAATATTTATTTGATTTATTTTGTATTTAATTTTTTGCAGTAGCAAAAAAATCTCAGTGTGAGATTTTTTTTCAATCTCACAATGAAAAAAAAAAATTTACCCTTATTTACAGAGATATATCTTATTATAGCACACGTGGTATTTTGAATGTTTGTTTTGCCCTTCAAGCGGATAATGTATTCAAAACAAATTAATACTGAAACAGAGACAAATACCAAGAGATGACACTGTCTTGGAAATAGGACAGAGGAATGGTAAACACCCCCCGCCCAAAAAAAACCTGTCCATTTCCTCCAGCCTTTTTCCTCACCAATCAAACATATAAGAGGTGAAGATCTGATGTTTCTAAAATTTTCAGCGTGCGATCATATTTTAAGGATTTTCACACATCTTCCGCAAACATGCCAATATATGTGGAAACAATGCATTTGAATCTGCAACATCTGATCATTGTCCAACATAAAACTGGACAATGCAGTAAGAAACGGCACCCACAGATACAAATCCAATCCTTGCTCTGCGGTTAGGGCAATGAAAGCGCTTTGGCGAGCCGAATCCAGAACCAAGCCTGGGTGCAGGGCCGAGTGTAGTCACATACTGTCAAGAAACGAAGGATGCTGGGAAACGGTTTTGTCATCGACTTGTAGACCACCGGAATGAGACGTTTACTTCGAGCCCCTGGAAAATTTGAAAGGTTTCGTTACAGCGTTTGTTGCAAAATACAGATGGAAGCTGTTTTAAACTGGAAAGATATAGAAAATAAAAATCCTCTTTACCAGGGCAGAGGCTGAGAGCGAACTTGGTCTGAAAATCACAGGCATCGCTGTCCAGATATTCATCAGAAATCACCACCACCATCCTCTTACACCTGGACACATGAACACACACAATAGAGTCGTGAGCTGAATGTGACGCAAAAGTAAAGTGGGTAAATTTGAAGACTTTCTGCACATGAAAAGTTTTTTTGTTGTTATTCTTATTCTATGTTTAAATACCAACAATCAAACTTGTTTGAGCCTAATTAAATCTCCACAATCACTGAAAGTTGAATCTTGCTGAAAAAAAGTTAAGTAATTAAGAGTTACGAAACAAACAAAGAACACTGTATCGGAAACATAACGCCCACCTTTTTTCAATCAGCTCACTGGTGATGGTCCACACACACGAGCCTGGGAGCACATTTCTGTCGAACACACACAGTTTCAAGTTGTACTCCGTCTGCTCCAACTCCCGGATCATCTCAAGGACAAACGCAAAGTCACTCTGGCAGTAGCAGATGAAGGCATCAAACATCTCTGGGATACCTGGGGTCAATGTGTTTCGATTACTTTCAGCAAAACTTTAAAAAAGGTACATTAAATGCAACCCAAATGTAAGACATTCACCCACACAATCATGGACAAAAAAAAAAAAGAAAAAGATTTCCACAGAAGTCCAAAGCCGTTTGTTGCATTTATGGCTGATGTGCAAAACATGAAAACCCATGAGGATGTGCACGAAAGTGAGAGTGATGCAAACTTTCTGATAAGGCATCAGTCTGAGATAACTTGGAGCTTTTCCTGTGTTGATGCTCTGCTCAGAAACAATGGTTAGACTTAGACTACTCCAATTATTCTTTTGAGAACATAGAAACAAGGATTTAGGCAAGGATAAGAAGGATTTTATAGAGCAGAAAGAATGAAATAGGGCCATTTCATATTAATGAAAAACACGTAACTTTTTCTAAGCTTTTTTCAAAATGCTTTGGATGGTTGTAAACAAACACTGTGCAACACGCCATACACCGTCGGCACAATGAAACATGGCTGTCGCAGCATAGTGCTTTTGGGTGGGTTTATTCCATAAAAATGCATGTTTATGTGTCAGAAGGCGACACACAGAGTCTGTGGCAAGATGTTTCACTTTTCCAATTTTATCTGTACAAAAAAAAATATATATGAAAAAAAGCTTCATTTTTTTGTCTACTTTACATTTTGGGACAACTTTATCACATGAAGCATAAAAAAAAGGAATTTTGATTGTAATGTATAAAAACGAAGTACCATACTTGAAGGAGTACAGATACTTTGTAAGAGCACATGCACTTGTCGTTTTTATTAGGTGAAAGGTATTCCTTATCTACTTTGGCTGAGCATCTCAGTACAAGATAAGCAACATGAAGCCTCTATAGTGATGAACCAAAGACATCCTGCAACCCTTATAGCAAACAGATCACTGAATTTGAAACTACAAGCTAAACTGCTTCTTCTGAAATCAGCCTTTCAGCTGACCTAGACTTTGTCAAACACATCTTTGTTGTAAATATTTTACTCAGAGAAAAAGTTTAATAGTGAATTTAGAGAAAGACAAACCTCCTGGGATGTCGTCCACAGTGATTCCAGACCTCTCTGGTGTGCGAGGGACACAGCTGTCGACCTCGGGAACTTGGACTGGTGGCTCTGCTTTCTTCTTTTGGGTCTCAAGGTATTTCCTGACATCCTCGTCTGGTGACAAAACATACATGTATATGGAAATAAGGAAGACACAAAAAGCAATCAAAGTAACTTCAATGTGAAAAAGTAAATGTCCCAGTTCTAAGGTGAAATCAACCATAACACACATTTGCTGTTTCAGGACCTGAATCACTTGTCATAATTGATGGAAACATTAATTTGTCTCTCAAGAAAATCCCGAGGCAGAATGGAGAACCATCAGTTCTTGCTATATGCATATGCCACCCCCCAACTCACTTGTCATAATAAAGAATAAAGTGAGAGGTTTGTTTATGTTTTTGCTGCTTTTTAAATACATAACCCAGTAAAGTAGGTGTAACTAGCTGTAATCCATTTGCATATCTAGATTAGAGGGGGGAAAAAAACACGTTGACAATTGTTTTTTAAATTTTAGTGACTTACTGTTGAGCAATAACACACACTGGATGGATAGAATAAGAATCAGATGAAATTAGAATGCACTTGGTAGCAAAATGTTCGCTTCATTTTCCACTGGATTCAGAACTACTGACCCTACAATGAAACGTGGAGCCCATTATTTTTGATTTTATTACAGGTGAATAAATAAAATAATAATAATAGGGAGATCAAACCCCAGAGAAAACCGGAAGTTGGACCGACTACGAAAACTGTAATCTGTGCTTCTGGCCTTAGTTAAAAATGAACCCCCAAATTATATTCTGCCTTTGGCCCCGTACAACTGTGGGTCGGTTCTGTTAGTCTACCAAATCGGTAAATTGCATCACTCTGTATTAATATTTTGTATAATTTGCGCACCTATCAAAGTCTGGAGATCTTCCACGATGTCTTTCCTCTCCACCTCCTCCAGAATAGAGACCAACTTCCCGACCGAACTTTCCGAGTTCCGAGCCGCCCAGTCGTCTAGGATGGTCTTGGTGGGGTTCCTGGAAGCCTCGTAGTTCTTTATCTCCAGGTAAGAGAAGCCCATGATCTCCGCAACAGCCGTCCAGTCTGCAGCCACCGTGTGTTTGGGGTTCAGATAAAGTCCCAACCTTTTCCTTACGGTCACATTAAGCGCCACCAGAGGGATCGAACCAAGATCGACTTTGGAATCGGTACCGTCCATGTTAAAAATAGTTTTGGTTTTTTCCCCCCCACGTCCTGGATTGTGTTTAAAATGAGTGGAAAACAATCTCTGGTGGCGACTTGTGTGATTTTGAAGGCTGACTGTGTAGTTAAGCACAACCCACTTGGCTTTTAGTGGAACTAGGAAGTGTTTGCGACCGACTGCGTCACATCTGGGAGGAAGTTACCTCTCAGTCAGATTCATATGGTCATCTGTCTGCAGAGAAATGTTTAAAACTAATGTTGGCAGAACTACTTAAGATTCTCATTCACATAACCCTGTAAAAATAAAGCTTTAAGACACTTATTTTTGCTCCTGTGGAGTTTTGAAAAGCTAACTTTATTATCCAGATTTATTCAAATAAAGATATTGCAGCACCAAAATCAGGTAGATAAAATAATCCGTATTGCATGTCCTGTTTGTAACAGTCATGGCGACAAGAGGAATGAAAAATAAAAACGAGAAAAGTTCTCAGTGGTTCAGCTGCCGCATCCGCAGAACAGGAAGTGCAGCTGACACTCTGAAACAAGTATATAACTCACGTGAAGTGTCTTGCAAAAGTATTTATGCCTTGAACTATTTCACTCTGTCACATGACAAGAAAAAGGTATTTTATGTGGTGGGCTAACACAATTCTTAGAATCATGGCATGTATTTTCATTCAGCCCTTCCTGAGGAGATATTTTGTAGTATTTTACTGTAACTGCAGCTGCAAGTACTAAGTTATATCTAAAGGAGATTTGTAAAGTTCTACCCATTCTGCTTCAGCTCAGACTGAATGGAGAGCAGATGTGCACGTCAACGTTCATGCTATGTTACAGATTCTTTAGATTGGATTTCAATCTATCTGGACTTTGACTTGGCCTTTATAACAAATTGATTCCTTTGAATCTAAAAAATCCTGTTGTATCCTGGCTTGCTGCTTGGTTTAAATGTCCTAAAGGAAGTTGAACCTCCCACACAAGTCTTTTGAAGCCTCTAACAGGCTGTATTCTCGGACAGCCCCATTTTTGACTACATTCATCTTCCAATCACAGAGTTATTGCTAAAGAAAATGATCCCCATTGCATGATGCAGTAACTACCCTTTTCCACCATGAGGCTATTATGTTCAGGGTGATGTGCACTGTCAGCCAAAAGGTTCAGTGTTCATCTCATTCAACCTTGGAATCTTCTTTTACTATATGGCTTGTGGGAAACTGCAACTGGGACCTCTTTTGGATTTCTTTCAATAGCCTTCTTCTTAAAATTCTTCCGCGACGATCCAATTTGTGGAGTAAACGAGTAACATTTCTACTGTCAACAGCTTTTCCCACATGATTAGCGACTCTGTGCAGCTCCCCCAAAGCTCTAAGGTGTATTTTGCTGCTTCTCTAAGTAATGCTCTCCTTCTCAGGCCTGTCAGTTTAGGTGGACATCTACGTCTTTGTACATTTCACAAGACGTTGAAATCTTGGGGAATCTAAAAGCAATGGCACTGGATTTAGTGGCAGATGTGTAAATGAAGCAAACTACCACATTTTTCAGATCCCCAATTTTAAGCAAATTTCTGTGTTAGTTTGTCAACACAAATCCAAATAAAATACATCCATGTGAAAAAGTTTGAGGGGTGTGAATGCTTTTGCAAGGCATGATAGTATCAGTTCAGCTTTCAGTAGCAAACAAATAAACAATGTCTTCAGACAACTTCCCTATGTAACCGTGTAAACATTTATAACAGATGTAACTCCGAATTTGCAGCTGGACTCAGACTTTAGATTGAAGGACCGCCCATCCTCTGCAGTAAGACATTTCACAGGTTTTTACTTCTGGAGAAATAGAAGTCGATGCCTTTATCTCGA